>NC_045543.1:64535476-65182486 GCF_009769535.1 Thamnophis elegans | reverse complement strand
TGTGTGTACGCGCGTGCGCGCATAATGTAGCTCAGAGCATAATTTAGTGGAGAAAACACTTTGTTCAAATGTTGCACTAATAATCTTTGAGGAACATTATAGAGTTTATGTGTAAAGTATGGGTGACTGCAGGCAAGAATACAGGAAATTGTCTTCATTGTTTTAAAATCCACAGCAGGAATATCACCTTGAAGACACATTTTCATTTTTATTTTTATTCCAAAGGAAGAAATACAAATGACAAAGGAAACGCCTTCTGGCTTATACAAGTGTGTCTGAGATCAATTATAATGTTAAAATAAAATAAAATAAAATAAAGACTTTCTGGCTTAAAGAACATATTGAATGTGCTGTGTTAGCAATAGCAATAAGCACTTAGACTTATATACCACTTCACAGTGCTTTACAACCTTCTCTAAGCGGTTTACAAAGTCAGCCTATTTACCCCAACAATCTGGCTCCTTATTTTACCGACTTCAGAAGGATAGAAAACTGAGTCAATCTTGAGCTGGTGAGAATCGAACTGCCGAACTGCTGGCAGTTGACAGTCAGCAGAAGTAGCCTGCAGTACTGCATTCTAACCACTGCACCATCAAGGCTCTGCAATATTACAATCTTTTAATACAATAATATTCTTAGTAGTTGTAATCCGCAGTATAAGGAAGTGGTGAAATTCAATATTTTTACTACCAATTCTGTGGGCGTGGCTTGGTGGGTGTGGCAGGGGAAGGATACTGCAAAATCCCCATTTCCTCCCCACTCCTGGGGGAAGGATATTGCAAAGTCTCCATTCCCACGCCACTCTGGGGCCACCCCACTCTGTGGGCATGGCTTGGTGGGCATGGCAGGGGAAGGATACTGTAAAATTTCCATTCCCTCCCCACTCCAGGGGAATGTTACTGCAAATCCCCATTTCCTCCCGATCAGCTGGAACTAGAATAGATGTAGGTTGGGCCGGTTAGAGGTGGTATTTGCCGGTTCTCCGAACTACTCAAAATTTCTGCTATCAGTTCTCCATAACCTGTCACAACCTCCTGAACTGTACCCCTGGTATAGGGGTATCTAAAGGTTGTATGGATCTCCCCAGAACACTTCAGCAGAAAGTTCCTACTAAAAGCACAATTTTTCAGCAATACATATTTTGGCTTTCCTTCCACACATTGTGTACCTGAAACCTCCAAAACTACAGAATGGTCCTTGCAGCCACTGTGATGTCACCACATCCCTAATCAACATTTGTACCCCTCCCCCCTCCAAATTAAACTATAAATCCCACTTCCAACCCCCCAAAGGTTACTTAGCTTTACAATTAGAGAAGAGAAACTAGCACAGATGTTGCCACCTAAAATATGTAGCTCAGGCACCTGGGTGATGGAGCTAGAACTTATTACTGCCCTTTCTGGCACAATCAACAATAAACTGGGGCTTCCCCAGAGGCAGTTAAAAAAAAGTCAAGATAGCTTCTGTGACTGTCCAATCAAAGGCTCATCACTTTTTAATGTGTTGTGACTGTCAGTTTGACTTTCACTCTATGAGACTCTCTTGTAAACAAATATCTACAAGAAAGGCTAAAAACTGGAGACAATAACGTCTTTGATGAGTAAATCCTTATGCCAAAAACTAGATGGAGTTTGCCTATCGTAATTATAGTAATTGTAAATGAAGAGAGAATACTTGTAGTCTTACTAAACCTGCTTTACCAATGGATTTTGATTTTCTTTTACCATCTTTGAAATTTTAATGTTTACGGAAATTCTCAGTTATCTAGGTCATTGTTGTCTCAAAGTCCTTCCATCCCCCCTCTATCTAATCACAACTGATGAAGCTTTTTGGATGTTTTAGGACATTAGAAGACCTTGTGTTTGGTTCTTGCTTTCTATGGAGTCTTGTACTAAAAAAACTACAACATTTTGCTTATATTATGGCATTTTGAAAAGTTGGGTCGCTATGTAAATCTTTCAAAATAGTTAATTAAAATAATAATTAAAGTAAATAAAATAACTGGCATGTATGTATGTATGTACATACAGAGAGAGAAAGAGAGAGAAAGAGGAAAGATGATAGATAGATGATAAGTAGATAGATTAGATAGATAGAGATATAGATGATATACATAGATATAGAGGTATATACATATACCCCCACACACAAACAGTGTTTGTGTGTGTATGTGTGTGTGTGTGTTTGTGTGTGTGTGTGTGTGTGTTTGTAAGTAAGAGAGTACCTCAGCATTTATTTCCAGTTGAGAAGTGCTTAAAAATGGATATGATTTAGATACACCCCCAAAAACCTGGAGTCATTTCTAAGCCCAAATTTTAGACAAGATCATAAGAAAATGTTACATTTTCTTTACCAAGCTGCTTTACAAGTCATAAACTTGCAAGTTACATTAAATCTATTCATTAAAATCATTTTACTCATCTGATTAGGATAGATAAATTTGCAACAATGATGTTGTTATTTTATAGAGGGGGAAATGACCCAAAAATGCAAACTCTCAGAACAGGGAGCGAAAAATTTATATTAAAGTCACGCAAAAGAAGAAACCTTTGACCACTCTTTGCAAGTGATCCTGAAAGGTTGCAACAATGATTATAATATCCCAAAGAGGGTAGCCATTTTTCACCACCCTGTTTCTCACATCTGTTGGAGCAACATTATATGACAGTGATGGTGAATCTTTTCGGCACCAAGTGCCAAAAGAGAGTATGCACACTCGTCTGGGATGCGACCAGGAAAAGGAGTTGCCCAGGGGGAATGCGCACCCCGGAAAATGCACTTCCAGTTTATGGCAGGCACATGCGTACTGGCCAGCTAGACTTCTGGTTACTGGTGCGCTTGCATGCATGACAATCAGCTGGCCGGAGTGCATGCTCACGCTGGAAAATGGAAGACCAGCTTTTCCAGTTTCTGGCACTGCCACACACACGAAGACAGTTGATCATCATATGTGCATGCACACCAGAAATCAAAAAGAGGAACAGGTGATGCTGCTGTGCAAGGCACTGCTCATGCCAGGCAATTCATGTACGTGTGCCATAGGTTCACCATCATGGGTATATGATATGATACGATTGGCTCCTGTTGGGCAATTCTGTTTCCAATTAAAAAAGGTATCAGTTGAAGAATTGGTCAATACTTTATAAAATATAATGTTTTTTATATGTAAGCTGTCGCCTTCACTTCCCCTACTGCCCCAAAAGAGGATTTTTCTGTCCCTGAAAATGGTCTCCCTACTTCATAGGATGCAATCAGTATTGCAACTGACTGGTAGCAGGTGATGAGTTCCTATAACATCAACTTTACAACTACCCTAAAACTTCTAGTACCGGTTACACTTAAAAATAATGGCTGGATGAAGGTACCTATTTAGATTCACCAGGGAAAGCTCAGAATTGGTTTGTAAGCAGGACACGTGGCATTTTGGAGCATCCTTCTGTTTCTTAATGTGTTTTCCTTTTTTTTTTCTTCCTCCCCCTGCCTTCCCCTGCCCTTGCAATAGCTTTCAAGGTTTAATGGCTGATGATAACAAGAAGTAATTTTGTGTGGCTTACCAGCTTCTTATTTTTTGGTATGTGTTTGTTAATTTATGTTATTTAAGCAGAGTTTTTTTCTGGTTCAAAACTCTCTTCAGTGCCCTCCAAGGAATGTTTTTTTTTTTCCTTTCGTCAAAAGTCAAAACAGATGGATGGAAAAACAAGCCACCAGGTTATTTTGAAAAGAGATGGAATGTCAGAAAACATTACCGGCACAACACAGGAAGCACTGAGGCAAGAATAGAGAACTGTCAGCTCCACATCAAAACGGAAGCCTTTAATAGAAAAGCCACTGGTGATCGTAAATCCCAGAGAGACTTAAATTACTTTATTCAACAATGGCTGCCTGCTAATTGGGAAAGGCCTAAGCCCGAATCTTGAGCTAAATGGGTATCTGTGTGAAGTGATGGTAAGCAATTTAGATTCTTTCTGAGTCTTAGGCTGGGCTTAACTAAAGCCAAGACGTAGGCAACAGATTATCCATTTGTTTAGAAGAGCCTTAGGAGGAAAGGCTGTTCACACATTCTCCAGAAAACAAGCAATGGGAGAGAATGGATGTCAGCTTCTGCCTTGCTGTTGCTTCAGCTGCCATGAAACGGGGAGGGAGGGCTAGTATTTGGGAGGGGTTAATTGATGGGCTGGAGGAATCTTCTAGGATGTTCGAGATGCTCGGATGGCGCATGCGTGAGAGCTTCCCGCGTAGATTAACGGCCTCGACATTCCATCTTCGTGATGCCTGTTTGAAGTTATCTCACACCTGACACTTGAAGGACTTATGATTGGCCTGGAGCTATGATCCTAAGGGGTGGAGAATGGACTATTCTATATATCAATCGCTTTCGCGCCTAATTAAGTAGACTTTGCTTCGCAACTGCTTGCTTACCATTTATAATTAGTAAAAGTACTTTGGATTTCCAATCCATGGAGTCTCTTAGTCTTTCTTTCCTAATTATGTAATGGAGTGACGCTGACAAGAAGCAAAGTCTCAAAAAACCCTTTCCAGGAGATTTACGTCTACCGTGAAGGGAGGAAATGTCTTCACCGATCAGGGAAGAGGAGGGGGCCGTTGGAGGTGCGGATACCAGCGGAGTTGGGCCTCCCGAACTTTCGCTTCACGAGCCCGGACCGCCCGACCTCTCCCTGCACGAAGATTTATTTCAACTGCAAATTTCCAGCCAGCCTGACCCTCCCCCCCCGATGGTCGACTTCGGTGGGACAAAGAGAGGCAGAGAGTAGCTGGAATGCTGGAATCACCCAAAGGCAACCCCGACAACCAACGCTGGAGACGGGAGCCGTGAAAAAACCCCAGAGGAGTGAATTACCTGATTATTGGAGTCAAAGGTATTTTGGGGAAAGAAGTGGGGTGGATGAAAGAGATTGGAGAAGCTGGCAGCAACAGGGAGCTATGAGAAAACCCCAGAGGAGTGAATTACCTGATTATTGGGGTCAAAGGTACTTTGGGGAAAGAAGTGGGGAGGATGAAAGAGACTGGAGAAGTTGGCAACAACATTACCCACGCGCGCCGTCTCCCCCTCCCCCTCGGCCTGCTTCACCCCCTGCGGCTAGAGGTTTTGCTGACCCAGGGGCCCCAGCCCCCAAGACACCGGATGGCTAAAATCCCTCCCTTGCCTGTGCGTTACAATGGTGATTCTGCTGGCCTGGCCTCTTTTCTTATGCAGGTTTTTAATTACATGGAAATTTATGGCCGTGATTTTGAGACTGATGTCATGAGGGTCAGGATGGTTCTTTTATCTTTGGATGGTGAAGCTGCCAAATGGTCAACGGCTTTACATATGTCTGGCTCTCCCCTCTTGGGGAATTTCAACCGCTTTATGGAGGCCTTCCGCCAACGTTTTGATGACCCTTTAACGGAGAAGCGGAGCAAATTGAAATTTATAACCTTCGAACAGGACGATAGACCTGTCGCCCAATACATCCAGGAATTTCAGTGTCTTTCACAATACATGAGAGGCTGGGGGGAGGACGCCCTGCTGGACAAATTTGCTTCGGGGTTAGATGAAGACATTTATCAGCAATGTGTCAATCGCAACCTGCCCAGACGTTTGATCACTTGGTTTGAACACGCAGCAGACGCTGAACTCGACTTAACCAGGCTCCGTTACGCTAAAGAGGAAAGAAGGAAGCGGAAAGAGAGGGCTGCTAAGTCCACCCCCCCTCAAGCCAGTCAATCGCTCTTCAAACGACGGGGGGAAGGGAGGGGGCCCCCTTCAGGCCTCTCCAGACCTTTAACATGCTTCCGTTGCGGAAAATTGGGGCACACCGCCCCCGAATGTCGTGCTAAATTGCCCATCTCTGCTCAACTCCCTCCCAAACGTGAGGAAAAGTCTGGCAGAGTCTCCGAGAAGAAGAAGAAGGAAACTGCTTTCGCTGTGGACTCCAACCCCCCTCGTTTCGCCCAGCCATTAGAGGGAGACGCGAACGCCAACTCCTCTTCTTCTGAGGACTCCGATGACGACACATCGCCTCACTGGGTGAGTTCAAATAAAGGGCCCCTGCTAATCCCCATAGAGTTAAAAGTACCCCCTGAGGGGCAACCGGCCACCCTTCAGGCCTTGCTCGATTCAGGCTGTTCCCGGTCCATGATCAATCCAGCCATGGTGGAAAAATTGGGCCTCAAATTGCGCACTTTGAAAACCCCAATTGTGTTTTGCCAAATAGATGGATCTATTGCAGGGGGGGGGCGCCCATTTTTTTACGGAGCCTTTGGAGATGAAGATGGGTACCCATACTGAACTAATTTCCTTTGTGGTCGCACCTGGCATGGACAGGCCACTCATTTTGGGCATCCCGTGGCTCCGGAAGTGGAACCCTCACATAAATTGGCGGACAGGCCGCTTACGCGTTCGCTCAAAGGTGCCTCCAGTGGGGGAGGGCTCTCCGGACCAACCTATAACTGACATTCCTGAAGTGGCCGCTAGAGGGCAGGAGAGAATTGCAGGAGAGGAGAAAATTCCGAAAGAGTATTGGGATCTTAAGGAGGTCTTCAGCGAAAAATCTTCAGACAATCTGCCCCCCCACAGGCCTACTGATTGCTCCATAGACATTTTACCCGGGGTTACACTGCCTAAACCCCAAATTTACTCCATGTCACCCAGGGAAATGGAAGAAATGCGTTCTTTCATTGACAAAAATTTGAAACGTGGTTTCATTGAACCGGCTCGACCCAAAGTGGCTGCCCCTGTACTTTTTCGTGAAAAAAAAGATGGTTCTCTTCGTTTATGCTGTAATTTTAAAAACCTTAACGCTGTATCAACTCAGAATCTCTACCCACTCCCGTTGATGAAAGACTTGTTGGCACAGCTAGGGAAGGGCCGCATCTTTACTAAATTGGACCTCCGGGAAGCTTACTATAGAGTCCGCATAAAGGAAGGAGACGAATGGAAGACTGCTTTCAACTGCCCTCTTGGTTGCTTCCAGTTCCGGGTCATGCCTTTTGGCCTACAGGGGGCTCCTGCTGTTTTCATGCAACTTATTAATGAAATCTTGCACGATCATCTGTACAAAGGAGTTATCGTATATTTGGACGATATCCTTATCTATACTCGCACCTATGACCACCACGTCGCTCTGGTGCGCACGGTTTTGAAAAAACTCCGTGCCGCTGACCTCTATGCCAAATTGTCTAAGTGTGAGTTTCACCAAACTAAAATTGACTATCTTGGCTTTCGCATCTCACCAGATGGCATTGAAATGGACCCTGAGAAGGTGAGGGCAGTCACTGAATGGGACGCGCCCAAAACTCGTAAACAATTACAAAAATTTTTGGGTTTCGCTAATTTCTACCGTCAGTTCATTCCCTCTTTTGCTAAGATTGCTCTTCCTATTACTAATTTGCTCAAGACGAAGGGAGACCCAAAACCTAAACCTAATAAGCCTTTGGACTGGAACATGGAATGCCAGGCGGCATTCGAGAAACTTAAACGCCTCTTTGCCGCTGAGCCAGTACTTAAGCATCCTGACCTGGACCGGCCTTTCGTCGTCCAGGCTGATGCCAGCGATGTCGCCGTAGGGGCCATTCTGCTGCAAGCCAACGACCAAGGTAACCTGCAGCCTTGCGCGTACACCTCCCGAAAGCTCACTGACACGGAGAGGCGTTGGGCGGTTTGGGAAAAGGAGGCTTTCGCGGTCCGTTGGGCCCTGGCTACGTGGCGCCATTTCCTAGAGAGCGCTAAACACCCGTTTGAGGTGTGGACTGACCACAAGAACCTGGAAGCGTTGCGGACGCCTCGTCGTCTCTCCCCCAAACAAATGCGATGGGCCCAATATTTCAACCGTTTCAATTTCACTCTAAAGTATATCCCGGGAGGGAAGAACTTCATGGCGGATGCTTTGTCCAGATTACCTCAATATAATTGCTCTAAACTGAGTATCGTCCAACCTCTCCTAGCAGCTCCGGTACTCACGCGTCAACAGACCCAAGCACAGAGGGAGGTGCCTCACGATCTACTTTCTGACCTCAAAAAAGCTCTTCCTCACGACAACTGGTTCCTGAACCATCGGGACGAGTGCACTATGAGGGACGATCTACCGTGGATTGGTGCTAAATTATACATCCCCGCGTCCCTACGACTCGTGGTCCTTCGTCGCGCTCATGACTCCAGATTGGCGGGTCATTTTGGATTCGTAAAAACTTTACATCTCGTAAAGAGACAATTCTGGTGGCCCTCTTTAAAAAAGGACATTGAACTTTATGTGGCCAGTTGCCCAATTTGCACTGCCGCCAAAAAACCGCCAGGGAAACCGCAAGGACTGCTCCAGTCTGTCGCTCGCCCAGTGGCCCCTTGGAAGGAGATTTCTATGGACTTTATTGTTGAGCTTCCTGAAAGCCAGGGGCATACTGTTATATGGGTGGTCACTGATTTGTTTTCCAAGCAAGTTCATTTCGTGCCTTGTCACAAAATTCCTTCCGCCAAGGCATTAGCTAAACTGTTCATTTCCCACATTTACCGTTTGCATGGGGTGCCCGACCGTATTATCTCCGATCGTGGTGTCCAATTTACATCTAATTTTTGGAAAGAATTTCTCAAACGCATTGGCTCCGCCCAGGGCCTTAGCTCCGCCTACCATCCTCAGACTAATGGCGGCTGTGAACGTACAAATTCCGTTCTTGAGCAATATTTACGTTGTTTCATCAATTATCAACAAGACGATTGGGTAGACTTGTTACCACATGCTGAGGTGGCCTACAACAACTCGGTTCACTCCAGCACGGGTTTCACCCCTTTTCGGGTCGTTTACAGTCAAGATTTTGTTCCTATTCCCAAATTGCCTAGTGACCAACCGCAAGTCCCTTCAATTGCGGACTGGAGTGAGCGTCTCAGTCGAATTTGGCCATTGACCCTCTCCACTTTGGACGCTGCACATAAAGCCCATAAAAAGCAAGCAGATAAAAAGCGCTCTCAGCCCTATGAATACTGGCCTGGGGATTTGGTATATTTGTCCACGAAATTCCTGCACACTACGCAGAAGTCGAAGAAATTGGGACCCAAATATGTTGGCCCTTTCCCTATTGTAAAGGTCATCAATCCTGTTTCTGTTCGTTTACAATTGCCAAAACACCTCAACCGAATCCACCCGGTGTTCCACATTAACCTCATCAAACCTGTTCGGGTTTCCCACTTGCGTCCCCCAGATGAACCTCTGCCTGCTCCATTACTAATTGATGGGGAACGTCATTTTGAAGTTCGTGCCATTCTTGATTCCCGCAAGCACCGTAATCGCATCCAATACCTGGTGGCTTGGAAGCACTTTCCTCCCTCCCACACAGAATGGGTTGATAAATCCCATGTTCGTGCTCCCCGCCTACTTCAGGAATTTTATGCTGTTTATCCCGACAAGCCTTGACTTTCTTTCCCCCCCCCTTCTTCTTTTTGTGTTTTGTTGTTTGTCTGTTTCGTTTGTTTTTTTTTCCAGGCCTAACAGCCTTTTTTCCAGGGGGCGGCCGGATGTCAGCTTCTGCCTTGCTGTTGCTTCATCTGCCATGAAACGGGGAGGGAGGGCTAGTATTTGGGAGGGGTTAATTGATGGGCTGGAGGAATCTTCTAGGATGTTCGAGATGCTCGGATGGCGCATGCGTGAGAGCTTCCCGCGTAGATTAACGGCCTCGACATTCCATCTTCGTGATGCCTGTTTGAAGTTATCTCACACCTGACACTTGAAGGACTTATGATTGGCCTGGAGCTATGATCCTAAGGGGTGGAGAATGGACTATTCTATATATCAATCGCTTTCGCGCCTAATTAAGTAGACTTTGCTTCGCAACTGCTTGCTTACCATTTATAATTAGTAAAAGTACTTTGGATTTCCAATCCATGGAGTCTCTTAGTCTTTCTTTCCTAATTATGTAATGGAGTGACGCTGACAATGGAGTTGTGTGGGAAGCTTCTCTCTGAAATGAGGATGGGTGAATTTCTTCAAGGTAGGATCTATGGAGAAGACATTACCACACCAAGCTCAAAGGATTAGGGAAAGGTTCCCCTCACACATATGTGCTAGTCGTTCCTGAATCTAAGGGGTGGTGCTCATCTCCTTTTCAACATTGAAGAGCCAGTGCTGTCTGAATGATTAAATGCTGAAGGCACACGGAACGCTGTTACCTTCCCACCAAAGGTGATTCCTATTTTTTCTACTTTCATTTTTACCGGCTTTCGAACTGCTAGGTTGGCAGAAGCTGGGACAAGTAACGGGAGCTCACTCTGTTACGCGGTGCTAGGGATTTGAACCGCCAAACTGCCAGCCTTTCTGATCAACAAGCTCAGCGTCTTAGCCACTGAGCCACCATGTCTTTACTTTGAAATCAAGGTGAAAATGGGGTTGGTTGTTGAGTCCAGCTTCATTTTTCATTGACTTGCCATAAATCTGAATATCAGCATTTTTGAGCCTTGCAGCTTTAAGATGGGTGGACTTCAAGTCTATGAATTTGAGGTCTATACATCTTAAAGTTGCCAAGGTTGAGAAACACTGTACCGTATAATCATTTAATATATACAGACCCAGATTGTGAGGGACAACATGCTGACATTTGTAAACAGCTCAAAGAGGGATTTAAAACAGCGATCCCCAAGCTTTGCAGCTTGATGGCCAAGCTGGAGAGGAGAGGAAAATTGGGCACACGAGTGGCAGACTGGCATGCACATAGGTGCAGTTCCACTCATGTGAGTGGTGGGCCAGCATGCATGCATGTGTGTGCCACCCTATTGTACATGTGAGTGGAGCTGCATGTGCACATGCATGTCAGCCCATCACTCGTACTGCCTGGTTCTGCATAGGCCATGGCCTGGAGTGAGCCATGGCATAGGGGATGGGGACCCCTGCTGTAAAGCACTATGGCAGGGATGTCAATCTCAAGGCTCGGGGCTGGATCTGGCCCATGGGGTACTTAGATGTGGCCCATGGGCCTGCTCTGGAAACAGTGAAGGACCGGCTTGCAGTGCGTCTGCCAGTGAAAGTGGAAATTCGGAGAGCCACATGTCCCCCCCCCGGGCTCCATTTTTGGCCATGACAGCCTTCTAAGGCCCTCTGCCAATGAAAATGGAGCTTAGGGAAGCTGCATGTGGCCCACCTGGGCTCCTTTTTCAGCCACGATGTGTCCTGCAGTCCTCTGCCAGGGAAAATGGAACCCAGCAGGTCACATGCAGCCTCCCCAAGCTCCCCTTTCACTGGCAGAGGGCTGCAGAAAGCCAAAAAGGTCAAAAAACATGATGAGTGACATCAAGATGGCCATGCCCACCCTGGCCACACAACCCTGATGCCCTCAATGAAATTGAGTTTGACACCCCTGCACTCTGGAGTGATATATAAGTCTACGTGCTATTGCTATTCTTGCCATTCAGCAGCATCTGCAAAACAGATCCATAATGGTCTGATTAAGCAGTATAACACCATCATGGAAGAAGTTGCCACACTTAGAACCCAAAGGAATGAAATTGATGGAGCATCATCACAATTGTTGTTCTGCTGCTTACAGAAGAGCCCATGGCCACCATGCTATCATTCACTCCTTGATTCTTTCTTCCCATTGCAGAAACCAGTATTTAAACCTGATCACAGTCCTTGCTATATTGCTACATTCAGCTTTAGCATTGCATTTCACTGTCCTTCCTAAGTTTGTTATATTCCATTTTATCAAATTAAAATAAATTTAGCAAGTGTACTTTAATTCTATCCATTCTTCCTTGAAGTTCACCCCATCTCAATTAATTTGGATGTTTATAGTGTATAAAATAAAGTACCATAATGATTATTATAATAAAACAAAATAAAGATTTGATATAAACTGTAAAACAGTCTTGCATGGAAGGTTCCCAAATCCATCTCTATAGGCCATTTGGGAAAACCAAGTCTTTACAACTTTCTGGACCTCCATTAAGAGTGGGGACATTTCTCACCTTGAAGGGAAGTTTCCGGGATATGGAGATACATTGCATGACTATCTCTGAATATGCTAAATTATACAATTAAATCAAAACAAGAATTGTTTTAAAGACTGTATAGCTGCCCATTTTAACTACAAAATCCTGGGTACTTAACAGACAGGTACATAAAATAATGTCAAACAT
Source organism: Thamnophis elegans (assembly GCF_009769535.1). NCBI lineage: Eukaryota > Metazoa > Chordata > Lepidosauria > Squamata > Natricidae > Thamnophis > Thamnophis elegans. The sequence continues at coordinate 65,170,371 of NC_045543.1, read as the reverse complement.
AACACAATATCAAAGTCACATCCTTTGATCAATTATGTGCCATCAAAAGTTGTTGTCAAACTCTGATGTGTGAGATGGCATCTACAGAGGGGAGCCGGTATGATGGACTATAGCCGTGATGGCGAACCTGTGGCACACATGCCACAGGTGGCACTTAGCACCCTCAGTGGGCACATGAGCCGTCACCCCAGTTCATCTCCGCCGCACATGTGCGCGTGCCTCCTGCTGGCCTGGTTGTCAGGTCTCTGCTGCACACGTGGGGAGGGGTGGATTGGGGGGCATGTATGAGCAGGGGTGGGGCACATGCAGGGGGCATGCATGCATGCATGCACAGGGCTGTGTGTCATGCACGGGGGCAGGGCATGTGCAGGGAAGCCATGCACACATACGCAGGGGGGTGGGTTGCATGCAGGGGCATGCACACATTGTGTTTTGGGAGGTTGGACATGCACTTTGGGCACTCAGTCCGGAAAAGGTTACCCATCACTGGACAATAGTGAAGCAGCAGTTTTCCAGAAAGGAGGGAGAACATCCCAGAAAGGTTGGGGGTGGATGGGACACAAGAGGTTACACAGCCTGGAATTGTATAGGATACAGAGCAAGAGAGTAAAGATAGCCACTCTTTAGAATCTCCCACAGTATATCTGTTAGGATGAGAAAAGTAAGGGTTTAGTCTGGAAAGATCCTGATTATTGTGTGTAATCAAATAAAGAGTTAAGCTCTGGATGAATTGTTTTTTGTCAATTCAGAGGCTAAGCCTGACATCTCAGCAACTACATAGATAGACATTCTTCATGACAATCTATCCCTAACTTGATCCTTCAGATTCTCTAATGGTCAAAGTCATAAGGCAACACATAATTAAAAATGCTCACAATCTGTCTAACCACACCAAACCAACACACATTCTGGACTCCACTATCTTGATTTCCTGGCCCGAGAACCAAGAAAAAACCCAGATCTTTAGAAACTCATGGAAAGCCTAGAAGGTTGGGGCCATCCAGGTTTCATGGGAAAAGGCAGGTGTCACTACAGAAATGCCACCCCTCCTGAGTCCCATTTGAGGACATTGTTTCACAGAAGGGACCTGGAACATGCTCATCCTGCCAGATCTTTAAAAAGTAAAAAAAGTGTCCCATGAAAACAACTTATGATGTATATAAAGGAACCTGCTTGGTATGTCACATTTCATAGGTGAAGATGGGTCTTCGGTAGCTATGTTTTAGAAATATTCAGAGACATATGGAACCTACATGTCATCTTTCATATTTAGGCAGTTCTCAATATCCTGTGTTATAAATGAATAGAGATCAAACTATTTCATATTCTTATTTGACTGTAGGAAAATATTCAGATTGTTGGAAATTTATTATGGGCAATTTCCAATTGAATTTTCACCCAGTCAAATCAGAGCAAGTGCACATGTCATTCAGTTCAGACAGTTATATATAGGTTGATATTTATTTATTAAAGTTAACAAGCGCCTAAAACATTTAATCTGCAAAAACAGGATGAAAGGAAAGAGAGAGACATGAACAATAAGGAAAAATATATCTAGCTCAGAAAGCACGAAACTTTTCAAAGCCCACTGGAAAGTATACGATGAGTAAATAGCGTTCTAAGTCCCAAATGAGATGAAATTAACCTTTTCATATATAACATTTATATACTTAACAGAAATAAAACATATGTGGAAAATAAGACATGCCCACCTGAAGGAAAGGGGAAGAACATCGTGATGTGTCACATGATGGTAACGTTACAACCACGTGTTTGACATCCGTGGCCTACACCATTAAAATTTATCAGACAAGCAGAGGAGGCAGGACTGACAGGGAGGCCATATTAGAGTTGATTTCTGGTGTTCTATTTTTCCCCTCTCAGCTTAAAAGTTTTTCTCTTACTCCAAAGAGAAAATTATACAAATCTTAAGCTCATTTCCCATGGTTCATTTTTGAAAACCAATATTGGAGATATGCTGCAACAGCTGGGAAGCCTTAGATCCCATGAAATCCTTAGCCTTCCCCATTCTACTTACTTCATACTCTCCTACAATTCCCTTTTTCCAACCATCCATTTCTTGACCTTAGAGAGCACCAGTGGTGAGATTCAGCCAGTTTGTATTCAGGATAACTGGTTGTTAACTTTCTAAGTAGTTGGGAAAACCAGTTGTTGGAAGAAATCGCATTTTGGTTTTTTTCCACTTTACAGGGCTAACCCTGCAAGGAAGGGAGGAAGGAAACATTCTGGTGTTGTTTCTAGCCTGCTTTCTAGCCTTTATTGCCCTGCTTACAGTAACTGCCTCTCCGGTTACCCTTATTACATTGTAACAGCTAAGGCGAAGCACACATCGACATGACCACCGAGCCATTCCTACCCAGTTGGTCATTCAGGCAGAGAACTGGTTGTTAAATTATTTGAATTCCACCATTGGAGAGTACCAAATACAGTGTAGAGGACTTAAGGAATGTGAGATGTACTCCAATCTCACCTTCCCTCCAAGGAAGCTATGTCTTCCGTTATTAAAACGTATTTGTTTGTATTTTTATAATAAGCTCCACAAAAATGAGAATATTTTTGACAACCCTTTTGTTAAATGCTAATTTCAAAGATGCAAACAAAATATCCCATGCTGTGAGTCTTCTAACCAGCTCTCCTGATGCAGTAGCTAGAAAATGCTTGCAATCAAGCAATTCTGATCTTCCCCTCTAAATCTGATTACCACATAGGGAGTATTGAGTGGGAAATTACAGTAGGTGGAGGAAAAGGCTAGTTAATTCCCTTTCCAACTACCAGATTCAAATAATGCTACCCCAACCCTGGTTGAACCCGTAATTCCAAAAGAAGCCAGATTTTGAACTACAAGGAGATCTTGATCTGTTTTCCAGTTGTAGATTTAAATAATTTGCAACCCTCTGAATTCAGATCTCACAATTAATGGCGCTATCTTGAAGCACTAAGTGAAGTCTTCCCCAAGAAGAGAAACCAGATTGGAGAGTGAATTTAGGAGTGACTTATCAAACATAAAGAAATCATAGCATTTTATTATGCCTGATTTTTTTTCACTTATTCATGCAGCTAACATTGATTGATTTTTCTGTTTACCAAAGTTCTCCAGTTTTTCTAACTATGTTGTTTTGCACGCATTGCTCCTTGATTCCTTCAACTGGAGTTGTAAAGGGAAGGACCCTGGAAATTTCTACAGGTAGGTTTCTGAATGTTTTTTCTCTGACTTCACCAAGACTCATCTAAAAAGGAAAAGAATATAACCCAAAGATATTTAAATTACAGAAATGTAACTTTTGTCCTCTTCGTAATGATAAGTTGATAGCTTCAAACCCTTTAGAATATTAATATTTTATTTATCAAAAATGTATAAATCCTAAATGTGTCATAAAAGTGGACCAATTTTTTTAGTAGAATTGTCCACACATCAGTGCTATCTTTCATAAAAAGATGCTGTTTGAATTTCATGGTTTCTAGCATTAACTTTACTCTGATTTAAATATCACCCTGTTGTGCTGCTACAATACATATTATATGGAAGTTAGGGTTAGGATTACTTGGTTGGAAGTTACTTATTTGTATCTTTTTTTTAATAAAAAAAAGACTATTGTGTATATTTGGCATGAATCTTATCTATCCTACCCCATCCTCTTAAAATAATAGTTTGGGCAGATTAGATTCACATTGGAAATTTATCTCTTAAAAAGAAAAAAAAGAGAGAGAAATTTTCAAATATTAATAATTTCAAATAGTCATTAAACAGTTTTACATTTGCATATAGATAATTAGAAAATGAAAAGAAAACTAAATGCCTTTTAGACCCAAAGATATTTTAGGCCTGATAAACCATTTTACTGGACATACAGATTACAGAAAATGTAAAATGATAAATTCACAGATATTACTATGAGTATACTATACAGGTAGTCCTGGACTTATGACTACAACTGGGATCAGAACTTCCATTGTTACGTGAGTAGTTATTAAGTGGGTTGCACCCAATTTTACAACTTTTTTTTGCCACAATTGTTATGTGATCCATCTGGTTGTTAAGTGAATCACATTCAGCTTCTTCCATTGGCATTGCTTGTCAGGAGCTTAGCTGGGAAGATTGCAAATGGAGATCACATGACCCAGGGGAGGGAGGGAGGAAGGAAGGAAGGAAGGAAAATAAATAAATAAATAAATTTTCTTACTATTTATGACAACTGTCATAAATATATGATGGTGGCTAAGTGTTTGCATTTTGAGCATGTGACCAGAGGGGCACTACAACAATTATAAGAGTGAGGACTGGTCGTAATTCATTTTTTTCAGGCCATCATAAATCCAAACAGTTCCTAAACTAATGTAAGATGAGGACTACCCATATTATTTTAATAGTTTCTGTCTTTCATGGGCAGTTAGATTTGCCATTATGTTTCCAGCTCTTCAAACTAGAGTTCAGTTTAAGTCTTTACAAAACTTTTAAAGTGTTATTTTACCACTTCACAACCAAATATCAAATAATAAATCTCAATATTAAAGTTTTTAATCTTCTTAAATTTAAACGAATGATTTTCACTTACCAGTTCCTGTATTTCTGACACAGGATGAGACAAGACCAAATACCTCAGTCTTTAAGATATCACAAGATACAAATGAGGGTTTTTTCTTAGTATGTAAAATGCTGGCTTGCTAATTTGTTTAAAAAAAGGTTCTGTCTTTCTACCCATACATTTTTCATCCTTATTTTTTTCTGGAACTCAGAATGCTTTATTTATCCATTGGCTTCTTTTTTTAAAAAAAACAAAACCTATCATGCTATTTATATTCTTCCTTTCCCATTATGTTGGTCATACTAGAGAAAGGTTGGCAATGAATAGAATTCTTATGAAATTAGGGAGGGAGGGAGGGAGGGAGAAAAAAAGAAAAGAAAAGAAAAGAAAAGAAGAAAGAAAGAAAGAAAGAAAGAAAGAGGGAATCTTTTCTTACTATTTTGTAATATTTCCTGTTTTTATCAAAAAACAAAAATTAGTGTCACATTTACAGCTGTTGTCAATATTATTGAGGGGAAAAAAATGAATATATATGTTTCCCAGGGTGTTTCTGATTGCTGTTTTGTCTGAAGGAGTCCATCAAAGAGCTTTTAGTCAAAGATAAAACTGGTCCTTCTTTTGTACTGAGTCCCTGTTCCTCTAGAGGGCCAGTAAGTCTCCTCTTCCCTAGGCAGCTTCTCCTAAACCCTGCTATATAGTGACTCCTTCCTTTTCTTTCTCTTTTATGTCTGGCATTTTTCCCCTTCAGGCCAGGCAGGTCCCGGCCATCCCCCCCTCCCGAGATCTTCAGATTTGATGGATTGTTGCGATTAGCAAGAAGCAGCCAGAAAACACCAGAGAGACCTTTCAATACCTGCCAGCCCTTTGGCTTGGTAATTTTAGGTATTTGTTCTCCAGAGACCTCGGTTGGATTTTAATCTGTATATCAGGGTCAAACGCTTCAACGCTGTAACTATCTCTCCACTTGCCTTGGGCTGGTTGCAGATTATTGGGCCTCTGATTTACCCTTGGAGAATAACAGTGACCCGGTTCTCAGAGAGATCAAATAAGAATTGGCTGTTACAAATCACCGAGGAAGGAAAGATGGAGGGAAGCAGATTCTTCCAAGCCAACACACTGCTTGACGGCCAGTGCAGAGCTGTTTGCATTGGAGGGAATATTCAAATCCTGAATCACTTACAACTTAAAATCTATTTAGTACTAGGGTGTAATTACGATGCCACTAAGTAAAAGCCAATTACATATCAGTTTCCACTTAAGCATCAGACATTGCTTAAGCATTCTTAATGGTGTCAGCCTTTCTTTCCTCATTGTCTACTTGTCATGCCACAAGAGCGGTTCTGTTTCCAAGCAGAGTGGATTTCCATTACCCAGATTTGAAGTGACTGCGTAGTCACTCACTTAGTTGTGCCTTACTTGCCATCTAAACCTATTTAAATCACCAGAGCTTGCTTCTCTCTCTCTCTGTCTCTCCCCAGCCGTTCAGGTCGACACCTGAGATGCCATCACAAAACGTACGCCAGCAAAAATTCTAACTGTTGATTTATCTCAGATAGATTGTGATTCCCAGCCCATATCTTCAGCAAACAACTGAAGATATGGACAGCAAATTGCTTTGTCTAACTTCAGTCTTTGTTACAGGAAATAGAAAAAAGGCAGAAAAATCTTCAAATTTTGTGGAAGATGTGTCTATTGCATACTGCTATCTATTACATATGCATGTATCTATTAATTATACGTGTAAATGTACCCACAAATATGAAGTTTGCATTCATATACTTGTCAATAACTTTCTGTACCATTGTTATTCAGCTTGACAGAAAACAAATTCCTTTTATTCAAAAGAATATGTATATGTATTAGAGGTAGTATTCAGCAGGTTCTGACCAGTTCTTGAGAACTGATAGCAGAAATTTTGAGTAGTTTGGAAAACCGGTGAATACCACTCTGACTGGCCCTGCCCCCATCTATTCTCTGCCTCCCGAGTCCCAGCTGATCGGGAGGAAATGGGGATTTTGCAGTAACCTTCCCCTAGAGTGGGGTGGGAATGGAGATTTTACAGTATCTTTGCCCTGCCATGCCCACCAAGCCATGCCCACCAAATCATGCCACTCCCACCAAGTCATGCCCACAGAACCGGTAGTAAAATTTATTGAAACCCACTACTGATATACATATATATATATATGTATGATATTCTTGTATGGGATGTTAATATTTTTCTAAATTGAATAGTGATGTACAAAGGTATGTGGATACATGGTCATTGTACACCTGTTCCTTCAACAATTTGAATTATTTCAAAAACAGGGAGGAGGGAGGAAATCTGCCAGTCTTAAGGATTAAAAAGAATTCTGCAAGATAGTTTATGGAAGGTAAATATGGATGTTTTACTATCAGCAGATCCACGCTAGGATGAAGTCTGCCCATAACAAAATCTTTGTTATGTAAATTTTAACAATTTATAATTTTAATTTATAATTTAATTTATACTTGTCATATAAATATAATAAATAAATACATACATTTAATATTACTTTTTTCTTTGGGGGGAAAAAAACTAGGAAAAGTTCCCTGAAATTTTCCAGAAGTGGTGGTTGATTTTGCTTTCTAAAATTCACAAGGTGGCCAACAGATTCTCTATCTCATTTAGTTTGTTTGTTTGTTTAAATAAGACACTGAACGTATTCAGTTAATGGATTATTATCTTGAACTTCTTGGAGTGACTATGTAATTCTCCAGAATTCCATCCTGGATTAAATGCCTGCCTTCTGATGTTTTGGTAAGTTGTTATTTTTGTTGTATGAAACTCAGGGGAAAAAAATGGATGTAGATGAATGGATTAGAGGCAGTCTTGGAAGACCAAGCAACCCTGTTGAATCATCAATATAATCCGGCCTAGAGAGGCTGAAAGAAAGTGATATCTACAAAAACACAGAGTCTTTTGCTAATCTCACCCACCTGTCATTGGAAAACTCGTAAAGAGATCACAGCCTTTCAGCAATTTGTGGTTTAATTAGAAATTGCCTGATTAAGAGGTTTCCAGGAAATACAGAACTATGCAGGTCCAAATACAAGCCATTTAAAGAGAAATATACAGGATTTAAATGGGCATACAAGTTTAGTTTAATTCAGTTTTAACTAAATTGGTACTTCTGGAAGTGCTAAAATTCTATTCGTGCCAAAGCAATTATCCTGCAGTTATACAAGATGGTAAAAATCTGTTGTCCAAGTAATCATATTCTATGGTGTCTTGATCACAACTATTTATGATCCTCACATGGCCAGTAAGAATGTATTTGATCCAGAAGATTCCTGCCTTACATGAGGAAAGTGCAGGATAGTACATAATACACATATTTCCTGTATGATCTAAGAAACTAAAATTCAGTTGCATCGTTCAGATCTGGGTGAATGTATTACAATATTCAAATACTTCCATGTCCAAAGTTGCCCACTTTAGGAGTGACCACAACACCATATCTTGCAGTACAGGGGTGGATCATATATCCTTTACCTGAATATTGAATAAAATATTGAATATCAATCTATGTAAATATATTTATAGAACAAAACTAAGCTGATTATTTTTCCTCTTGCATAACTAAAGGAAGAACTAAACATTATATTTGGTGGGAAGAGAATACAATATCATTACCTCAGAGCTAATTATTATTGTACTGTGTAAATGTAGAAGCTTCCGGGTGGGTGGGTGGAGCTCCTACCATTGCCACTACCGGTTCTCCAGATCCAGGCTGAACTGGCAGAAACCCACCTCTGGTGCTGTCTAATTGAGGGCTGACAAACTTGCGGCACACAGGCCGCATGCATCACATACTGGCCATGCCCATGCCTGGTTTAGCAAAGGGGAAAAAAGTTGTGATATGTCATCTGATGATACCGTGATGATGCAAGTTTGGCACTCCTGGTCTACACGCATTATACTACATAATAACTGAAAGAAAGTAGCTTCAATGCTAAGATCATTGCCTCAATGATGTGCAACTCCTCCCTCTAAGTGCAGCCTATTATGGTTGTAGGGACTTCAATCCCATTCCCCATAAGGAACCTGTTATAGCCCAGCAACAGCCTGTGCTGCGTTCTAATTGGTCGGGCGAAGCATAGCCTGTGATTGGTGGTTGTAATGACAGTTAAATGACTGTTGGTACCTGAGAGTATAAATACTGTGACAGTTGTAACACATTCTGAATCGCTTGTCACCTACTAATAAACATCTTACTCTCTGATTCCATGGCTCCTGCTTCTTTCCCCCTCACAAACACATATGTAACAGAACCCATCTAAACTGATTGAATAGACTGGGGAAATGCAATGTGAACTTCTTAATTTAACAACAGTAAACAGACTATTTAGCAGACCATTGTTTCAACTGGGAAACCAAGATCTTAGTCCAAGCTAAATCCAAGAACATTAGAAAATTCTTGGAAATTTGGAACTCAGAGAAATCAACCATAATTAAACACATAGAAAAAAAAACTTCATTTACACACCATTCAAAAGAGACAATAAAAGAAGGAAACAAAAAGAACATGTTCCCTCCAGGAGCAAGTACCCAGATAACCATGGATTAATACTAAAAAAACAAACAAACAGAAATCAAGAGAAATCAAGGAACTGCCAAGGGAAAAGAAAACCACACCCCCATCCACACTAACAATGCAAACTACTAAATACAATCAGGAAATAAACCCCACACTCAAGAGCAGTGATGATGTTACCTAGTTATGTGATGAAATGGCTGTAAGCAAAAAGCTAACCTAGGAGACCACCAAGGTCTCCACTGAGAAAATGAATTCCTTATTATGTTAACCTTTTAAAGAGGGAGAATGCAGCCTGCCAAACTAATAATTTTGGCTAAATTTAATAGGTATCAGAAAAAAATCAAAATTAAACTGATCTTCTCATTACATTCAATGGTCTTTCCAGTGATATGCAAATGACCATTTATATATAGATAAAAGATTTTGTGGAGAATTTAAACCAGAAATTTGAAGATTTGAACAGACAATTGAAGCTATTTTTAAAAAATTGAAAGCAGAGAATTAATATTTAGTTTGATAACTGTGATAAACAATTTGCAACAGATCTGAAAAAAGTTTGAGAATAAGTAAAAATCTTCATGAAGAAATGAGCCATCTGCAGAAACTTTCTTGAAGAAAAAAACTATATATTTTCTAAACGTTCTTATATTATATAGGAAGATCGGTCTTTCCGTGGCTTTCTTGAAAAAAATGTCTGTCTGAAATTTTACCACTTCAACCAGATTATAAACCTGAAACCAAAACTGTTGATCAGATAGGTTTCCATTTCCATTCAGCCTAAAAAGTTTGTTCTGTTATTGGGAAATTCCTGAAAAATACAATAGGGGCAGTAGTGGGATTCAAAGATTTTTACTACTGGTTATGTGGGGTGGCTTGGTGGGCATGGCAGGGAAAGGATACTGCAAAATCTTCATTTCCTCCCGATCAGCTGGGACTCGGGAGGCAGAGAATAGATGAGGGCAGGGCCAGTCAAAGGTGTATTTACCGTTTCTCCAAACTACTCATAATTTTTGCTACTGGTTCTCCAGAACTGGTCAGAACCTGCTGAATACCACCTCTGAATAGGGGGCCTTATTCTGCATAAGTCATAGCTAGTTATAATCGTGAACAGAAAGCAAAGAAGTAAATATTTCATGGATATTCTTCAATAATAATTCAAGAGCAAATTTAATTAATCTGAATTAAATAATGGCAATATTTTAAGTGTCTTTTTAACAGTTTCATTTTTTAAAATGTGGAATAGGCAATCACCAATCCAATTCTGGGAGAAGGAGTTGTTATTATTTCAGTAAAACCTATCCAGAATAGTTTTATTTCGTTCTGACTGCCTTCTTTTAGGTTTTTTTAAAAATGGTTTATTGTTGTTGCTTTAGACCTTGGTCTGGCTCTCCATTCTTCCCCTTCTCTCCCACCCTTTTTTTGTTACTTGTTTGTTATTGAGGTTTCACAACACATATACATGAGGGCTCCATGGTATTCTCTGAGCTTGTTGGGTTTTTTTGCACACTAGCACTGATGATGTTACCTAGTTTGGGTAATGAAATGTCTGCAAAAACCCATCTGAAGACAGAGAGCACTTCCTCATTTCAACCCTGAACTACAAATATTCTCCCTTACTGATACATAAATACCTTTTCTTTTTCTTTCACCTACAGAAATATTGGAGCATGCATGTGCCTACACATTAAAACTTTAAAAAATATATTTTAGTCCAATATGCTACTTTATTAGTTTCTTGGAACATAAAAGTCTGTCCTAGAGAAACAGTCTTTCATCAAATCAGGAAACTTAAAATCTGAAGTTTCTTTTTTCTAGGAAATGCATGTTCTTCCACAAGGGATTATCTTGCTGTTTCTTACATTAATTGATATATGAATATTTCCAGTAATGCCAATTAATCCACAATCCATTTTATATTTAGTGGAAATAATTACTAATGTTTGATAGGACAGGTGTTTGAAGATATTCATCCTAGCAAGATTCATTCTGCAAATTTATTTTCTGTTTGGAATGTCTTAGGGCAGTTTTTTATCTATGGCAAAATTAGTATTAATGCATCATGGGGAAAAAAGCTGAAAAGTAGAGGGAAAAGTAAGAAAACTTTTGAAAATACATACAAAATGACCTACATCCGAATTATAAAAAAGTTTTTATTGGTGCGAAACAGAAACGTAATTCCCTTTATGTACTTGAAACAAAATATTCATTGAATCATATAAAGAAAAGATATGGAGATTGAAGGGAATAAGTAGTCTCTTGGCTGAAACAGTTACAACTATGTACCATTATCTTTATTATTAAGGACACCCAGTGTAAAGTATATAATGATTATGGTTTAACAAGTCAACATTTTGAAAATTAATGTATTCTCGACTATAAAAGATCAAGTCAAACATAACCAAAGAAATTAATCTTTTGAATAAAATAGTTCTCAGTGAGATTAAGCATGAGGCAAGCGACTTCTTCAGCTGCATTCTTATTTTTCCAAGAAATTATAGATTCTATTGAAAGTATAAAAACAGGAAAAGCTTTTGTTCTGGATGGTTATCTCATTGAATGAAATAAGATGTATATTGATTTTTTTCTGCCCCATTATTATGAGAGATCTACAAAAACCACTTCTTAAATAAATCTTTTTCCCAACGTCCTTCAGTAGGATTTTGGTAACTATGATTTTGAAGGATGAAAAAGAGCCTCTGACTGCTTAAACTAAAATAATGATATAAAAGGGTTGACAGTGACCCTGGTAGGTAGACTGTAGGGAGTAATGCTTATGATCATTCATCCTGCACAAACTGCCTTTATAAATTATTACTGAAGGTCTGATAATTTTAAAGAACTAACTGACATTCTGGGTGCGTATTCAGAAAATATGAACCTGAGTGATGGTCTCCTTGGATGTTGAAGAAGCTTTAAATATGCATTTCCTTCTTCTTTTGTTAATTAGATTAATATGAGTATTCTACTCAGAATCTGATACTTTTTATTATTAGAAGAGGATTAAACATCCATCCATAGAGCCAATTAAATCTATCTATCTATCTATCTATCTATCTATCTATCTATCTATCTATCTATCTATCTATCTATCTATCTATCTATCTATCATATCTCTCTCTCTCTCTCTCTCTCTCTCTCTCTCTCTCTCTCTCTCTCTCTCTCTCTCTCTCTCTCTCTCTCTTGGAAGACATCAATAATATTTTTTAATTTTTAATTTGATATTCAAAAACCTAACACTTATTAAAAAATGGGAAGCTACAATACCTATAACCAGGACTCGAGTTGACTGCTAGTGGTCACTGTATGCCAATGATATATTATTTCTTATTAATAGTTTGTATTTCCTACATGTGTACTAGTTAATAGTTTATTTATTGTGCACTAGTTAATAGTTTATTGGGTTATTCAATTGATGGACTAAATCTCATATGTTTTCTATACCCTATAATATAAGCAGATGGAGGAAGGAAGGAAGGAAGGAAGGAAGGAAGGAATATTTCACAATACTTCTATAAATACATAAGAGAATAAAATGAAACATGCATATCACTTTAAGAGGAATGAATATTCTGAAGATATGATTGAACAGAAATGGACTTACATTTTCTGTAAGATATTTTTTCAAAGATTTATAACATTTCCATCAAAATATTTTTAGTACATCTTCAAGCAATCCCACTGTTGCTGACTCTGCAAAGCAAGTAAATTAAAATTTCTAATTTAATTTGCTAAATAAGCTATTTTATTGCCTGTTTGATATAGCAGCCAAGTTTCTGATTGTTTCCCCATAGTGGACAGAAGCTGCTCACTAGTCTGCAAATGAGGTAGTAAAATTGCCTATTGTTCCAAAGAGGTAATTATTCAAAATCAGCGCAATTTGTTTGCGAACCTTTCAAAGTCATTCAGAAAAGCAGCTAGGATTTTATAAATGCTTTAAACAAACAAACAGCTTTTCCATCTATGATGACTGCAACACTATATGGCTCAGCTGGGAGTAAGCTCCATTAAGATCAGTGGGGCTTAGTTCTAAGAAAGCATTTGTGGTATCACAATATAAATAAACTAAAAGACATACACAAGGGGAATCTAATTCTTTTCATGCAGAGAATATAACATGCAGAAACAGGCCTCCTTGTGGATATCAAACAGCTAAGCTGCATTTTTCATTGAGTGCCCTGCTTCTCAATTATGGGAACTTTAAAAATGTGTGGACTTCGACTCCCAGAATTTCCCAGTCAGCCTGGGAACTCTGTGTGTAAAAGAAGGTTCACCTGTACAAGCAAGCAAAGAAGTGGAAGTATTTTTTGGTTAGATTCATTTCTTCCTTTCTGTGCAGTGACAAGTACACTGAGAGCCAGTTTGGTGTAGTGGTAGGTGCTGATGCAGAAACCAGGAGACTGTGAGTTCTAGTTCTGCCTTAGGCATGAAAACCAGCTGGGTGACTTTGGGCCAGTCACTGTCTCTCAGCCCAACCCACCTCCCAGGAGTGGAGTGGGGTGGAAGAATTATGGAGAATATAGAAGAAAGAAATACAGATACTCCTTGCTTTACAACAGTTCATTTAGTGACTTTCAAAGTTACAACGGCACTGAAATAAGTGATTTATAATCACTTTTCACACTTATGACCGTTGCAGCATTCCCATGGTCACATGATCAAAATTTAGAAGCTTGACTCGTATTTATGATGGTCACAGTATCCCCGGGATCATGAGATCCCATTTTTGACCATTTGACAAGCAAAGTCAATGGGGAATCCAGATTCACTTAACAACCATGCTACTAATTTAACAACTGTAGTGATTTACTTAACAACTGGGGCAGGAAAACTCATAAAATGGAACCGAACTCACTTAACAACTGTCTCACTTTGCAACAAAAATTTTGAGCTCAATTGGAGTGGTAAGTTGGGAACTACCTGTTTTAGGTATGTTCCCCTCCTTGAATGACTTATAAAAGTAATAAAAGTGTGATAAAAATTGAATAATAAATGTGTGTGTGTGTTATGTGTATGCTTGTTGCCCATGCTTATTTATTTATGCAGATATCTTCCCCAAATCACTTAAATACTTTTTTTGGGGAGAGGGGGGAACCCATCCATCCATTCACAATCTGTGTGATAGGTTTCAGCAGATGCAAATCAAGAAACGGTTTTTAAAAACCCACACAAACACTTTTCACTTCCTCAGAATGTGTTGTGGGAAATTACTGGGATTTAAAGACAGAATCACAAATTGGGGGCTTGCAAGGATATATAATTATATAAAGATAATGATGAGAATAGCTGGGAATTGTAACCAGGTCTACATCTCGACCAAAATTAGGCTGCATTTTTTTAAAGTACAATGACTATATATGTATACTTTTTTTTTCTATTTTTTTAAGAAAAGAGGAGAATATATGTTAAAATTAAATATGTATATCAAAAAGGAACTATAAATACCATCAACATAAAATGGAGCTTGCTCAGAAGCTGAAATACACCAAGTAAATGAGATGAAGAGTGGAAAGAAAAGGAGAGAGCTACGGGATGAAGAGAGGAATAGGAGAGAGGGCAAGGAGGGGGAAGAGGAGGAGAGAAATGAGGAGTGGAAAGGGGAGAGAGGAGAAGGAGAGAGGAAGGAAAAGAAAGTGATAGATAAGGACAAATATGGTGTATGGAGAGCAGAAGAGCTAATAATTGTGTTTTGGGAGTTGATGGTAAGATGAATTGATGTAAACATTTAATAATACAAAATGATGTTGGCTATGTAATAGTATACATGTGGTTATATATTATGAAAATGAAAAAATAAAAAAATACTAAAAAAAAAGAAAGAATGTGTTGTGGCTACCATCACACCACAGTACAATCTGGGTTCCCCTTTCCAGCTGCAGACAATAAGTCAGCACTAGGGGTATCCTACAATGAATCACATCAGTTTCCGTACTTCTCTTGAGACTTCTTTCAAATACTTCTGCCTTTGCATATTCTACCCACCACATTAGAACTAGATCACAACTCTTCCTGCCTTTCATTTGCACTAATAGTGTTAGTGAAGAGATGGACACTATGCCTGTAGGGCAATAACCTACACTAGGAAAGTTTTGCATACACATGAATGTTTCCATCTGAGCTTAAACCTTAGGCTTCTATTTCAGACAACCAATGTTAAGCAGGGAGACAATTTCATTTGCCACATTATTATAATTAAGGAGGAGGCAGCCCACTAGTCCTCCATGTAATAGATTGGATTTATCTGTATTTAGCTAAAATGTCTATTGGTAAACTGATTGGTGGGATGCTTTTTTTTTTACAAAGACTAATAATTGCATTGCACTGATTTATAATATCTTTAATAATCACTTACCTCTGTTAGTTACTTGTTTTTTTAAAGCTATCTTAAACAGCCAAATACAATTCTTTTTATTAAAGGTGTCAAGCAACAGAGAAATAAGAAAATCTAGGCAGTTCAAATTAGTCAAAAGCTCTATGGCAAGTTTAAGCTTTCTACAAGAACCTGAACTACTAACAATCAAAGCAAATTGGTGGTTGATAAGAGTCAAAGGAATTCAAGGTCTCTTGTAGGTAGGAAGGGACTCAGGACTGATGATACATTTGGCTCCTCCCTCAGGCTCAAGTTGGTCATCTAACAGTAACAGAGTTGGAAGGGACCTTGTAGGTCATCTAGTCCAAACCTCTGCTCATGCAGGAGACCTGTACTAGGGATTTGAACCGCTGAACTGCTAACCTTTCTGATCGACAAGCTCAGTGTCTTAGCTACTGAGCCACCTAGTCAGGTTCTCCTACAGAAGATTTCCTATTAGTCACTAGAATACTGGTGATGATCTGAACATGTCCCCGTAGTTTTCTTGGCAAGAGTTTGAAAATGGTTTGCCATTGCCTCGTTCCTAAGGCTGAGATAGAGTGTCTGGCCTAAGGTCATCCAGTTGGCTTTGTGCCTTAGACAGGATAGAACTTACAATCCCCTCTTTCCAGCTTGGTGTATTTATCCACTAAACAAAACAGGCTTTCTTACTGAAGGTTAGTAGTTAATCAAGGGAAATTAAATTATATATACTTAGTGAAGAGAAAAAGTAAATTGCAGAAAGACTGATGGATGGACCAACTAATTTTCACTTTAATATATTGGTGAGGCAATTTTCCCCAAGTCACGTTTTGCAATTTTTTTTTTCATCAGGGCATGTGATACTCCTATTTGAACATTTTGCATCACAAACACCTGTTTTAATGTACTAATATGTTGTAAAAGTTGAATTCTTATAATTTTTCAATTCTTATCATAAAGTTTTTATTTGCTTTCTATGTTCATACTTGGGTTATACATTGTGGAGAGGAGGAAGTTGTGATTCTTTGCAATACTTGATTTATAAACTCATTGAAAATAGTTAGATTTGTCAGAATAGTTAAATCCATATCACAGGGCTTACCAAAACAAAGTACATTTCTGCCATATCTGAGAGCCCTCTGGCTTTAATCCTCTCGATACCAAAACCAAGCTAGTTGTCTTCTTATTGACATATATCTGTAAAAGTAAATCATGCATTAAGCACAGCTTAATTTGTAGGAAATGGCTGGAACTGGGGATTAAGCAAACAGATAATGGACCCTTTAATTCTGGTTCATTGGTTTGAATAGGCCCAGGACACTTATAACTAGAGTTCTGCAGAAAGAATGTGCAGATGAGAAAACTCATCCAAGCAAAAGCCGCATTTGAGTTAAACAAATATGACTTTTCTCTTCCATCATCATGTGGTAAAAGACAAAAATATAGCAACTAATTCCCTCTGTTTCTTGATGTTCACACTGTATCACCGTTAAAGGATACCTAATGAAGTATGTGAAAGTTGGACCATAAGAAAGTCTGAGCGCCAAGGAATTGAGGACTTTGAACTCTGGTGCTGGAGAAGACTCCTGCAAGTCTCTTGGACTGCAAGGCAATCAAACCAGTCAGTCATAGAGGAGATCAACCCTGACTGCTCTTTAGAGAGTGCTTATTAGTCAAGATCTCACCTGGAAAAACAATACATCCCTGGTGATTGGAAAGGCCCAACAGAGACTTCATTTCCTTAGAGTCCTGTGAAAAAATCAGGTGGAACAACGGTTAATGACCTCTTTGTATCGGTCCACCATAGAAAGTGTCCTCACATATTGCATTATAGTATGGTATACTGGTTTAACAGCTGTGGACAGGGAGGCACTACAGAGAGTGATCAATTCAGCACAAGAAACCATTGGTAGCCCTCTAACACCACTGGATGACATCGCCAGATCTTGCTGCTTTAGCAGAGTAAGGAAGATACTCAGAGATGATTCACACCCTAGTCAGTGTCTCTTCGCACTTCTACCATTCGGCAGAAGACATCAAAGTATAACCAGCCGAACAAATAGGTTTAAAAATAGTTTCTATCCTTGGGCTGTCAGACTTTTAAATACAACCACAATCACTCCATGCACACGCAGAAATGTATGACTAGTTTTTTTTCTTTTTCTTTCTTTTTTCGTCTCCACTATAATTTTGCACCAGTGAGGCTAAAACCAATTTCATTGTATTTATTTTGTACAATGACAATAAAGACTATACTATAGTGTACAAGGCCAGATCCTGAAGATGAAACACAAATACTTTGGCCACCAAATGAGAAGGAAGGACTCATTGGAGAAGAGCCTAATACTGGGAAAGACTGAGGGCAAAAGAAGGAGGGGATGACAGAGAATGAGGTGGCTGGATGGAGTCACCAAAGCAGCCAGCATGATCTTAAATGGACTACAGAGGATGGTAGGGAAGGCCTGGAGAAACATTGTCCATGGGGTTGTGATGGGTCAGACATGACTTCACAACTAACAACAACAGTCAAGTATGCCACCAATGACAGCTTCAGTGAATAAAAAAGGGTTATGAAAAGTTTATTGCAGGAACATCTATGTAGATGTTACAGTTTTTTTCATCACTTGGTATGCATGGAAATACTGAATAAACCCCCACCAGCAAGGTACAAGGCAGGCTGCCCTGATATAATACTTTCTTTTCTCCCTTAGTTCTAAATGGCAGCTATTCATTTCTGTAGCTTTCTGGTGAGTTTCAATGCTCTGATGACATTCAACCTTCCTTACTGCAATGAATGATAGACAGGACAGTTTTTGAAGGTTAGCCAGAAACTGGTCATTAATAACACAGCCAGGCAATGGAATTTGTTAATGGAAAATATCTTTCCTGGATTTAAAAAGAAAGAAAAAATACCTCTTTGCTGGGTGTAATTTGATGGATTTGACATTTATGATATGGAATATCTAAATCAGATGCTAGATAAAGTGGTTTATCATTGGTCCATGGATCCCTTGGGGGTTGGTGGGTAGATTCACATTCACAAATACAATACCTGTTCTATGAAAATATTGGGATGTCCCTGAACTTTTCTCATGAGAAGGAAGTAATATTAAACATGATAATGACAAATTGAAAAGAAACAGATCATCATACTTATTCCTAAAACTGTTCATTGCTGAAACATGGTATATTGTATTCCATGCTGGACATCTTGCCAGAGATGCTGAATTTCCCTATAATTATTGCAAGCACTTTGGCCAAACAAGTATTTGTGGGCTTGGCAAAACAAAACAATATTAACACATAGGCAGTGATAGTGATAACTGAAAAACCCATGCTGTGGAAAACTGCTTTCCAAGCTTAGTTATTTGCTTGCATACATTTCATTACCTAACTAGGTAATATCATCAGGGACTAGTAGATCAATGGTGGGATTCAAATTTTTTTACTACCGATTCTGTGGGCATGGCTTGGTAAGTATGGCATGGCTTGGTGGGCGTGGCAGGGGAAGGATACTGTAAAATTTCCATTTCCACCCCACTCTGGGGGAAGGTTACTGCAAAATTCCCATTCCCTCCCAATCTGCTGGGACTCAGAAGGCAGAAAATAGATGGGGGCGGGGCCAGTCACAGGTGGTATTTACCGGTTCTCTGAACTATTCAAAATTTCTGCTATTGGTTCTCCAGAACTGGTCAGAACCTGCTGAATACCACCTCTGTAGTGGATGTGGGGTTTGCTTCCTGTTTATACACTAGCTCAGTGTTTTTCAACCACTGTGCCGCGGCACACTAGTGTGCCGTGACATAGTGTAAGGTGTGCCGTGGGAAAAACACTTTATATATAGTCAATATAGGCACAGAGTTAAATTTTTTTAACATTTTCTAATGGTGGTGTGCCTCGTGATTTTTTTTCATGAAAAAAGTGTGCCTTTGCACAAAAAAGGTTGAAAAACACTGCACTAGCTTACCCTGCCAGTTTTGATGGCAGTTTTCTTATTGGTGGTTCCTTGATTTGGATATTGTTTTCTGTTTGTTTGTCTAGTATTAATTCCTGCTTATCTGAATGTTGGCTGCTGGAGAGGATGTGTTTTGGTCTTCTCTTTTTTTAATTGTCTATTTGGAACGGTGTGTAAATATAGTTTACCTCACTGTGTCTATTGATGGGTGGTTTATCTGAATATTAAGGTTCCAAAAATTATTTAATCCCAATATCCTGATTGGACTGGCAATTTGATTTATTCTAAAAGTGGTAATGGTACAGCATATTCACCATAGGAGCAGTCACGTGAGACACAATGCTCTGCAATTATCAAACATCTTTCCTCTTCCTTATTCTCCACTATCTGCTATCTTGATATGCCTAATGGTAGATCTTTCCTGAGAGATAGGATCTTGAAACCAGGCGTAATTCTAAACAAATCTTGGAAAACCAGATCCAGCACATTTAAAAAGCCAGTAAAAAAGGGTAACCCTAAAACAGCATTGAGTTAAAAATGCAGACCAATATCTAGTTTATATTCTTAAAGCTGTTTCAATGTCTAATTCTTTCACAGTTTTCAAAAATTCAAAATAGGACAAAGGCAAACACTTTTATTGAGTATTAGCCATGCTTTCCCGCACTCTCACCCCTTTGCCATCTGCTAACTGACTTTGGCTCAAATCTGTTAGGGTCACTGAGGACCAATACTTCAGTGAACAGATTCTCTTGAACAGAAGGTCTCTTTGTCCTCCTTACCTTTTTTTGTGATAAAATAGTTTGTATCAAGAAAAACAACTGATCTAAGGGTTTAAGGATGAGACCTGCACAGAGTTGACTTCTCTTTCTCATCTCCCTCCCTCCCTCCCTCCCCACCCTCCTCTCCTAATAAGTTGCTGCTTTCTAGTATCTGTAGGCAGGGCTACTCTGGTTATATCAGCCAGTCAGATGCAAGTGACCCTTAAAACTAGGCTAGGTGACTAAGAGTGTCTTGGCCATATGTCCCAACTATTGTGAAAGCACAACTGAGAGACTCAAACCCAGAAAGGAAGAGTGCACTGAGTTTAGAGCTATAGGTTTGATAACAGCCAGTTGTTTGCTGAACAGCTGCAAAGAAACAGGTGCACAAAGTGATATGTGGAAGAGGAGTGATGATTAAGAGTAGCTTAGTGCTTCTATTCTCCCAAAAGCCTCCTTCCTGATTCTTAGTTCCTTGCCAAGATTTTCAGTTAAAAAGAAGCAGATTGCAGAAACGGTTGCAGCTGACCAAGGAAGACGGGACTGCATCACCTTTCCCGACATTTCTCACATGAACATTGTTTTTTTCCTGGTTTACAGTTCTTCAATAGTGACCTAGGATGGCCAAATAGGCTGTGCCACCAACATCTGCCTGAGACACAATGGATGGAAATTACAGAGCCATTTGATACCCAAATCATCATCATCAACAACAACAATATTTTACTCTAATTGTTCAGGTAGCAAAACATTGAAAGGTATGCTCACTTTTTACATCGTTTCTTAAAAAGCTATTTAAGAAAAAGCCTAGCTTTAAAATACTTCTATGCACCCTCCCACACAGACACTTTCTTCCCTTTAAATTTATTTTTTAAAATCTTCACATCTTCTGATATGTTCTTCCTGTTTGCAATCGCTGTGTTTGAACTCAATTTTTGTTTGCTCTGCAATTGCTGTTAAAAGGTATGACACCAAGTTCCTTCTCAGACTAGGTGCTCCAAAATCATTTTAGTCTAGCAGTGAGCTTCGTGTCTGGGTTTTCCCATTATGCAGCAACACATTTGTTACACAACATTCATGATATCCAAATTGCCAGCTAGACTCATGAGTTCAAAGGCCAATGAAGTCATCAAGTCCTGGGAAGAGTTGAAAAAAGCTTCAATCTGCTCCTGTTTTCATGAAAGAGCAGTCATGGGCTTGAGCATGTAATGTTGGATCATATTTACAAATACCGTCTAAACATTGTCAATGGACAAGCAGCGGAGAGATAGTACAGAAACAGATGGCCATGTTTGCAGCTTTGGGATAGAATTTAGGCACATATTTGCCATCTGCCTGCACAGCATTTTCAGAAACTTAGCATTTAGGAAAGTTTATGGCACCAAAGCTTATGAGCAATAAGAGAGAGATTATGGAATTCTTGCATTCCATCAAACACTTTTTAAACAATGTATCAGTGAACACAAGGAAGAAACACAACCCCCTATTGTTTCCTCCTTCAAGACATCCTGTCCCTGATTGTTTGAATCATCCTTATTCCTCTTTTTTTTTTTCCTGAAGCGCAAAATATGCAAACTGCTCTTTTATGAGACTCGGTGGTTTTCGCGGGGCGTTGTGCAAAACTGCATACAAGTTAATGGAGCTCGAAGTGTTCACTGATGCTGGGATACCTGTTGTTTCATTTCCCCACTATATTTTAATAGATTTTGCCGCCTTCTTTTTTTTTCTCATCTCTTTGATAAAGTTTAAAAAGGTTTGCGGGAGATGAACCAGCTAGCCCAAAACCATCCAAAGAAAGACCTAGGTCAGTGATGGCTTTTTGTCATTGTGTGTCGAAAGTGCACATGCGACAACAAACACACTCATGTGCTCATACCAAAAATGCAATGTGCGTTTGACACTGCCCTGTGTGCTCCACCTCCCTGTGCATGCATGCATGATCCCCCTGATCCCCCCCACCCTCCATGCATGCACACACGACCCCCCACCCCATTTTGAGCCTGGCACACCTCCCTGCAGCCACTTGGAACCAAAAATGGACCATAGGGGGAGTATCGTATCCCCCGTGTTCCCTTCACCCCCACACATGTGTGCATGCCCCCCGAGTACGCACAGCAGAGACCCGAAAATCAACTGCCCAGCAGGAGGTGCGTGTACATGTGTGATAGAGATGAGCTGGGGCAACAGCTTGTGTGCCCTCAGAGAGGGCTTTGCTTTAGGACTTAAAAGTTCTAAATTCAAAAATAACCTCAATTTTTGAAATTCCCCAGGTGGAGTTTAAGACAGTTATTGTCACTTTCAACTCCACTGCTGATAAAATGAGGTGAGATCCTTGGTAAGCCACATTTATCTCTGGAAGGAGACTGTAACACAGGTGTGTCAAACTTGATTCTATTGAGGGCCACATCAGGATTGTGTTCGACCTCAGGGGGCTGTGGGGGGTTGTGACTTCTAAATCATGCCGGTTATGCAGAGAGCAAAGCTAGAAGATGGTGGAGAGGGACAAGGAGTCAGTGATTAAAGATACTGAGCTTGTCAACTGGAAAGCATGACAGCCCAGATTCAAGACTCAAGTGTTGCATGAGTTCCCATTACTTGCCCCAGCTCCTACCCATTTAGTGTTCGAAAACATGCAAATCAAGGAGATAAATAGGTACTAGGTAAAAACGTTCTGTGTACCTCAACCAGGGGTGGTATTTACTTACCTTCCCTACCAGTTCACAAATGTGAGTGTGCGCATGTGTGCTAAGCCTTCCATACATGGGCTTTTGGCGAAGAAAGGGCCTTAACGGGATGCCATAGAGCCAGGCTGTTGGGGCCTGGCTCTATGGCCACCCATGATTTTTGCTACTGGTTTGGGCAAACTGGTCTGAACCGGTAGAATACCCCTTCTGGCCTCAACATATAGTCAGGCTGGCCACATGACCATGGAAGTGTCTTCGGACAATGCTGGCTGCCTTGGCTAAGAAACAGAGATGAGCACTGCCCCCTAGAGTTGGATTCAATTGGACAGGGGAAACCTTTACTTTATAGCAATAACAATAATGCTTAGACTTATATACTGCTTCATAGTACTTTACAGCCCTCTCTAAGCAGTTTACAGAGTCAGAATTTTGCCCCAACAATCTGACTCCTTGTTCTACCCACCTCGGAAAGATGGAAGGCTGAGTCACCCTGGAGCTGGTCAGGATCGAACCACTGGCAGTGGAAGGCAGAGTTACTGCATTCTAACCACTGCACCACCATAGCTCCTTTACTTTAAGTTAGAAGAATTCAACAAGGAAGAGTAGAAAAATATTCAAATACAAGAATAAAGGGACTCTTAACTAGCTACAAGAACCATTTTGAAGTTTTATTTCTACCAAAGGAAGTATTACAAAGTACTGATAGAAAAGGTGTCCAAATTTTTGCCCTGCCGTATTCCCTGTTCCCTTATTTTGAACTTGTAAACAAACGACAGATAAATTGAATGCATTTGGATTGTGCTTAACTTTGTTCCATGCAGAGACAGTGTCGGTTTTGTTTACTTGGGGATTTACTGAAACATACTATCTGACCATAGGTGAGTAAATGTCTCCGTAAGCTGCAACTCATCCCTTTAATTCCTAGGAAACGAAAACTAAATTAATCCAATCCTAAATACATACAGATTCAGTTCCACTGGAAGTCTATGTGGATGTTCTAATCATTCTGGATTGGGCAATAGAATTAACACATACATCAAAGACCGTTTATGTTCATCTTTTTCAATTTAAAAAAATCTATCGGAGAGGAACATTAAAAAGCCTGGAATGTGTGTAAGAAACTAAACTCTTCATTTTAAAAAAACCAATAGTTTTTCTTTACCCTCCCTTCGTCCAAAATATTTTCTAGTTAGGAATTTTACATAAAAAAACACCAGAGAACGAAAGCAGGATGATCCACATTTTTCCCCTGTGCATGAAGAAGTTCAATTAAAAACTGGGTACACAATGAAATGTTTATAAAGATTCTGTACTATTTGCTGAAACAGGGTTTTTCAAAATGGCTTCCATGAAAATTGATGGGATTTTTTGAAAGGCTAAGAGCAAAACAAAACAAAAACATTTTTACAGTAGCTGCTGTTCTGTCACTAAAGCTTTGCCTCTTGACCATAGAGTTCCAGTTTTTATTTTTATAACAAACAGATTGCATGGCCTGAAAAAAAAAGTTTGTGTTAGGGAATATTGCATATAAAATAACATAGTTTTCAATAGTTTTCAACAGCAAATAAAATATAACCCTTTAGACAAGAATGCTGCTATGCTAACAAAAAAATTAATATCCGGTTTGGTCTAATGGTTAAGGCACCAGGCTAGAAATCAGGAGATGGTGAGTTCTAGTCCTGCCTTAAGCATAAAAGTCAGCTGGGTGACCTTGGGCTAGTCATCCCCTCTAAGCCCCACTTAATGATCCTCTCTTCTCCTGTATTCCACATAACAACAACCTTGTTATGTGGAACGCGGGAGAAGAGAGGATCATTATGTATGTTCAATGCCTTAAGTTAAAGGTAAAGGTTCCCCTCGCACATATTTGCTAGTCATTCCCGACTCTAGGGGGCAGTGCTCATCTCTGTTTCAAAGCCGAAGAGCCAGCGCTGACCGAAGACGTCTCCATGATCATGTGGCTGGCATGACTAAATGCTGAAGGCGCACGGAACGCTGTTCCACCAAAGTGGTTCCTATTTTTCTACTTGCATTTTTTACATGCTTTTGAACTGCTAGGTTAGCAGAAGCTGGCACAAGTAACGGGAGCTCACTCCATTACTCAGCGCTAGGGATTCAAACCGCCAAACTGCCAACCTTTCTGATCGACAAGCTCAGCGTCTTAGTCACTGAGCCACCATGTCCCTGCCTTAAGTTAGGGTGTGATAAAAATAAAATAAAGAAGATGCCATCATATTTCTGGGGGAAGGTTGTTCCACAACGTGTGTGTGTGTGTGTGTTTGTGTGTGTGTGTGTTTGTGTGTAACCACAACAGGCAAAGCACGCTTCCTTAGTCCCATGAGATGGCAATGTTTAATAGGTTGCCTGTCTCACCTACTTAGAAAGAGAAAAAGTCTCCCGCTTCTTGGTGGCCTATTAATATGTTGTGCACAGAACTTTTGCTCTGGCAGTTTAAGAAAAACGAATGAAAAAGAAGACAACTCTGCATTAGAATATATCTCCAGAAAGTCCAGCCATGTAAAACAAGCCTCAGAGGCCAATGTGGTTAAGTGGCAACATAAATAACCATATTGGTGATAACTAGAAAGCTTTTTAACAGCATAAGCAATCTGGTAAGGAGGAAAATGGAAAGCTCCATGAAGCTAAGTAATAGGAAAGAAAGAGATGGTTATTTTCATTAGCTACCAGGAGCTTTAGGGAGTGACTTGATTGGGGTGCTAAATAAAAGGTAGGCGGAAAAGAAAATCCTAATGTAAATGAGACTGGGGGCAGAGGGTGGTTTCTTTTGATAAATGTGCCACAAAGCCAGCATTCAGATGCTATAGATCACATGCCTGAATATTTTTGCAAGGGAATAAAGTCCACTGCACATAATGCGGCTTGATCTGAGTTGGCAAGGAATGGGGGAATATTTTAATCAGTTTGCTTTCTAATGTAAACACTGAGTTTCGAAATTCTAAACCTATCTCTATAAAAATGTCTGTCTGTCTGTCTGTGTCTATCTATCTATCTATCTATCTATCTATCTATCTATCTATCTATCTATCTATCTATCATCTATCTATCTATCTATCTATCTATCTATCTATCTATCTATCTATCTATCTATCTATCTATCTATCTCTATCATCCAACTCTCCAGCCATCCTCTATCATTTATCCTTATCATCTCTTTTCTGCCATCTATCTGTCTATCTATCACGCTCACATACACCAAACACACAAAGACAAATACATAGAGAGAAAGTCACAAGTCAAGATTCAGTTGCTGGATGTTCTGATGCAGTGTACATCAATCACCCCTAACATACATTTGTGCAAAACAACAACAACAACAACAACAACCCAACAGATGTGGAAAATTGCCTCCAAATCCATTATATTTAGTCAAAATTCTTATGAACATTATGTATATATGCAAAACGTCTCCTTGGTTGGAGAGGTTGCTCTAAGATAAAAATCTTCAGCAGTGAAACTGAAAGGTGAGTATAGCTTTATTTATTCAAAGCTTGCAAAGACAGGCAGTAGCACTCAAGCAGCATCTACCTTTGCAAGCCACAATCCATCAGATGAAAAGAAGGAGGTTGTTTTTAGCATTGTAAGGCCTATTTCAGGTAGTTCCATGGTCAGATCAGTCCAAAGACAGTTCACATTCATTCATCAGATGCATAAATATACACCCTTGGAGCCATGCTAAAAGTAAAGGTTCCCCTCGCACATATATACTAGTCGTTACTGACTCTTGGGGGAGGTGCTCATCTCCGTTTCAAAGCCGAAGAGCCGGGGCGGTCCGAAGACATCTCTGTGGTCATGCGGCCAGCATGACTAAGCACTGAAGGGGCACGAAATGCTGTTACCTTCCCATCAAAGGTTGTCCCTATTTTTCTACTTGCATTTTTTACGTGCTTTCAAACTACTAGGTTGGCAGAAGCTAGGACAATTAATGGGAGCTCACTCTGTTATGCGGCACAAGGGATTTGAACCATCAAAGTGCCGACCTTTCTGATCGACAAGCTCAGAATCTTAGCCACTGAGCCACCACGACAACATGACTATTTGATCCCTATGCCAATTCACTGTGGCCAATTCACTGCAGCCAATTTGCCATGGCCAACTTGCCACAAGACAATGTACCATAGGACAAGAGTTAGACTAATATTGAAGAAGTAGTAGAATAAAATCACTAAAGAAAGAATGCAAAAGGAGGGACAAAGTGAAATGGGAATGTCACACACATTTGCAAAATGAGTCAATAACAGAAATAGTTAAAGAATATTATGAAAAGTTATATGATACAAAAAATAAATCTATGGAAAAAATTACACAACAGAAGAAGCCAACCTACCTAAAGTCCCAGAAAATTTTAGAATTATACTAAATAACGAAAAGTAACCATGTGGGAACTAACAGATGCAATAAAGGGACAGAACAATGACAAAAACTAAAATAATGGTTTAATTATTTTAAACAATTAAATTGAATTGAATTGAATTGTCCTGCAGCTACCGTATTTTTCAGAGTATAAGACGCACCTTTTTTCCTCAAAAAAGAGGCTGAAAATCTGGGTGCGTCTTATACAACGAATACAGCATTTTTTGCCTCCCAAAGCTCTGCCCTTCACCAAAATGGCCGTGCATACCCTTATGGAGGCTTTCAGAGAGCTCTTGGGGGCTGTGGAGGGTAGAAATTAGCCAAAAATGGGCCGTTTTCCCCCAGCCCCCAGCAGCACTCTATAAGCCTCCCTAAGGCTATGCATGCAATTTCTTTGACAAAAAATGAGCCCGTTTTTGCTTAAAAGGGTCATTTTTTGCTCATTTTTTTCTCTATCTCTCTCTTTCTCTATCCCTTTATCTACCTACCTAACTACTCTCTCTCTCTCTCTCTCTCTCTCTCTCTCTCTCTATCTCTCTCTCCCTCTCTCCGTACCTATGTATTGTATTTTTCTCTCTCTCTATTTCCCTCTCTATCCCTCTACCTACCTACCTACCTACCTACATACATACATACCTACCTACCTATCTACCTACCTACCTACCTACCAGGGGTGGGTTTCTCGCCCCGTTCCAACCGGTTCGGTTGGAACAGGGCCGGTGGCGTCCTCGTGCACGCGCGCAGTACACACATGCGTACTAGCGTCTGTGCGATGCTCCAGCTGCTCCTGGAGGATCGCGCAGGCGCTGTATGCATCCTGTGCATGCGTGGAAGCGCAGAAGTCGTCAAAACCGGGTAAGAAATGTGGGCGGGCGGGTGGACCCTTCGGTGTTCCCGGAAGTTACTTACTTCCAGGTTCGCCGACCAACTGGTTCGCGGGGACCGCCGCGAACCGCCTGAAACCCACCCCTGCTACCTACCCTCACTCACTCTCCCTACTTACCTACTGTATTCCTCTCTCTCTCTCTATTTCTCTCTCTCTAACCCTTTATCTACTTACCAACCTACCTACTTTCTCTCTCCCTACCTATCTACTGTATTTCTCTCTCTATCTCTTTCTATTTCTCTCTCTATCCCTCTACCTACCTACCTACTCTCTCTCTCTCTCTCTTTTTTCTCTCTCTCTATCCCTTTATCTACCTACCTACCTAACTACTCTCTCTCTCCCTACCTACCTACTGTATTTCTCTCTCTTTCTGTCCCTCTCTATCCCTCTATCTACCTACCTTTTTTTAATTTACTTCTTCAAAACCTGGGTGCGTCTTATACAATAGCAGAGTTGGAAGGGACCTTGCAGGTCTTCTAGTCCAACCCCCTGCCTAGTCAGGAAACCCTATACCATTTCAGACAATACTCCGGTGTGTCTTATACTCCGAAAAATACGGTAATTATCCCATGGCAAGTTGGTCATAGTGAGTTATCCCACAGTGAGTTTGCCATGGTGAATTGGTCATGGCATGTTGGCCATGACGAATTGGCTGTGGCGAATTAGCCATGGAAAATTGTTCCATTCCAGTCTCACTTGACTTTATTGTTGAGGACTACCTGTATTAATATTCTTGAAGGTCTAATTCATGGGTATCCAATCTTTTGGTTGCCTGGGCCACATTGAGTGAAGAGGAATTGTCTTGGGCTGCATATAAAATATATAATATAGTTAATGTACATAAATAACAAACTTCCTTTATGTATTTTAAATTATACAATCTTGTGGGGCTGCATTCTAGCTATCTGGTGTCACATGCCACTTGTGGGCTGTGGGTTGGACATAGTGGGGCTAAACAATGGCATAATAAACTGACAATAATTTTTCTGGAATAATTATATGAGGGGAGGACACTCTCTCCCCTATGCCAAATTTAGTCAATTTTGGTTGAAAATGCCATTTAAAACACCCAGCCCAAAACACCCAGTGAGGAGGTTTGGGAGGAACATGGGCCAGTCCTGGGGGGTTAGGAAAGTTCAGATGAAGGCTCCGTATCAGAGGCAGAGAGAGAGCTAGACAGCAGTGAGGCACAGGAACAGCTGGAGCCTGTTTCAACTGTGTGTGTGCAGGGTCGACTTGGGAATAAAGCCACACCTTGGAGGTAATTGGCCCTCCCATAGGAAGCAAAAGAGGACCGAATGGGGAGTGGGCTTTTGCAGAAAACAATTTGTTCATTCAGTCGTTTCAAGAGTGAAAAGTTCTGTTTGTGACTATAAGAGACTGTGCCAAGCTTTGCCTTGCCCTGAATTTGGAAACAATTATCTGGCAGCTCTCCAAGAGAGATAAGTTCATGTTGATAAATATTCCTCTGAAAGACTGTTTGCCAAGTCTTGCTGACTGTGAATGAAAGGAATTCACAGTTGTGTGAATAAAAGAGGTTTTCCTGGGACCAAGACTCCGCTTCCTGGTTTTTAAGAAAGCCTGGCTCAGATCACCCAGTTAAAATGAGCTATTCAACAATACTTCAGTTGAAAACCTTTAATTGATGCACATCAAAGAGGCAAAGAACTTTGCAGGAGAAGAAAGTTCAAAAAAGCAGCAGCTTCTGAAACGTAAACCTCTAACTGTTGGATACCTAAAAAAGGTGTCCTCAGGCATGGAGTATGGGAGTTTAAAAAGTAATAAAAAAGTTATGATAGTATGATTGATGCTTCATCCACTTTCATGTGCATCATGTGAAAATATAAAATAACAGAAGTGGAAGGGATCGTAGAGCTCTTCTAGTCCAACCCCTGCTTAGGCAGGAATCCCTATACCATTTGAGACAAATGGCTGTCCAATATTTTCTTAAAAACTTCCAGTATTGGAGCATTCACAACTTCTGGAGGCTGTGACACATAGGCTTAAAAGAGGGGGATTTTGATCAAAAAAAGTTGCAGTCGTCATCTTGATTTTCTCACACACACACACACACACACACACACACACACACACACCAGTGAACATCCATTTTAAGTATCCAACAAGATCAGAGGTTTACTTTTCAGAAATTGCTGGGAGTTTTTTTTAACAAAAAAATCTTACTCTGCAAGCCTCATACTTTATCTGGTTGGATGACCATCAAGGAAAGATTTTCAACTGAAGGAGTTCTGACAGAACTGGTAGTAGAAATTTTGAGTAGTTTGGAAAATCGGCAAATACCACCTCTAACCCCAGAATGGGGTGGGAATGGAGATTTTGCAGTATTCTTCCCCTGCCACACCCACCAAGCCACCCCCACAGAACCAGTAGTAATTTTTTTTTTATTTCACCACTGGGTTACATGCCTACTTTTAACTGAGTTTTTGTAGCCGCTTGACTGCAGTAGCATTGTCATTTTTTAAATTTTCTTTCTTCTTCCTAGTTTTATTTATTTTTTTAGTTCTCAGCTAATCAGAATGCTCCCCAGACAAACTAAGCCTGGGGTTTCTGGTTCCTCTGGAAGCTTAGGCCTACCCTAGACCTTTTGAACTGGAGTGGGTCACTACAACCCCTACGATTAGAAGAGAGTGGGATTCTCCCTCCGCTTAAGCTTTCATCGGCAGTCTGAACTGCAGCCTTTGGGAGCAGCTGAAGTTACAAAACACTTTTCAATCCATTCTCTCAGTCAATGCTATAAGCCGGCATGCAAAATCAATTGCTCTATTATCATACCCCCCTTTGGAATAGGAAGTAGTGGAGGGCAAAGCTAAAGCATTAGTGGCTTTGCTGAAGGCCCAAGAGTAGCAATAAAATGAAAGCATGACCGGAGTAGAAAATTCCTAGGAAAAGGCATGACTGAGTAGTCAACGAGAGCAACTGGGAAATCTTTTGCTATGAATCAGAATGGGACAAGCCTCAATGTGTCTTGACACGCTCTGCATTCTCTTGTGGGGCTAATTTTCTAGGTAATGAACTTCATAAGAACCAGTTTGGTGGTGGTGGTGGTGGCTATTTTCAAGGGCAGCGGAAATGGCACTGTATCTGCCGTAAAATACTCAGAGGACAGCTAGGTTTGCAATCAGAACTTCAGGCTGGCCCAGTTAATTCCTCTCCACCGGCTTCAGTTCAGTGTAGGAGGTATTGCTTGCCTCACTGCCTCAGGATTTGAGAAGCCATGCTTGGTTGCTTCCCTGATTAGCAAAGATGGGGGAACTACGTGAGAGACTGGTTAGGTGTACTTGCTTTGTGCAAAATGCAAATGAAAGCCACTTTTATCCCCCATGTTTTAAAAAAAGAGGATTTAAAATGATTGCAAGCTATAATTCCTATAATTTAGCATCTGGTGCTTTTTTTTCTTTTTAGCAGAGCTTTGTATATTAATATGGAGAAGAGTCAAAACTACTTACCTCATATTGTGCTCATTTTTGTCAAGTGTCAAAACAGTGTTTGTGTTGGCTCAATTGTTCTTCTTCCCAGCATCATTTGACTCCATTTGGGGGCACCTCCTCTCTCTAACTCGCTGTTTAATTCTGTTAGTTGTAATCTAGTGGAAAGCCATCAACAATCTCCCAACACTTTATCAGCTCAGCTGAGATCACAGAAGGGGTTGCAAACCAAATTGTGTGGGTTACCATGCAGACAATAAAAGGATCATAGCAGCTGATGGATCTCATATATTTCTAAATGAATTTGAAATAATGCAGATGGTAAGTGGAGAGAGGTAAACGTTGTTGTTTTTCTGTTGTTGTTGCCCTTTATTAGCCTGTGCCAAACAGGATGTTAGTATGTGCCAAATCAGCTATCAGCACAAGTGAGGATTGTGAAATAGGGCTGGGCACAGCCTCACATAGAATTGGTGAAATAGATGTACCAGCATGCTCTGAAGCATCAGGGAAATGTGAAGGGCCTTGAAGATTTGATAGCTCTTTTTTGTGGTTCTGCAATTGGTATGACCATGTATAATGATGTAACTTTATATCCATATATTACTGATATGAAGCGGGAGTTGAATAGTGTGGGCTCTCTGATATTGGCATAACCAGCTGGCCATGGGATGTACTTCCTTATACTTGCTATCAGGCTTTTTAAACTTTGCTTTTGGCATTCATGTTCCCAGTTCTCAATGTAAATCTCACCAGCCATAATAGTCGCCGCTTTGCTTGTGCTGAGTGAATATCACATTTCTGCATAGAACTTAGACTACAGCTCCATTTTCAGAAGTCTAACCAGTTGGGTACTTCTGCAAACCACAACCCCGAAAGGATCACATCCTGAGTGATGAGAGGGTCTCATAGGATAGCCAGATTTGTCACAGTGGGCAGGAGCGGGTGCGTCCCTTCGAAACCCTGTTTCTACTGGCAAAAGCTTTTTGCAAAGGGCTGCCAAAACCTACAGGGATGCAATTTTCAAACACTTTGCTGACGAGAAACGAGGGAGCAGGCAAAGAAACAGGCTGGAGAGGAGAGAGATCTTTATAAGGTAAGTCACCCGGCACAGCAAGATGGAAGGGGAAGCATTTGTGGGATTCACAGGAGAGGGAGAATGGGGAATCTATGGGTCAGGGGAGTCCTTGGGTGGTCTGTTCCATCATTACCCCCCCCATGGCCTTCCCCATCCAAAGTTATCTCATGTGCACTTAACAAGCCACACATTCACCCATGCATTAAATTAGCAAATACATGGCAAAAAGCAGGGAGTGATCTTGATCAAGGTACAACATTCACTCCCATGAATTCTCGAGTTATGGATAGAACAGGCAGGCTCCATTACATTCATAACTCAAGGGCTACCTGTATAACATCCCATAACTGATGTTTTCTCTAAGGACATTGTCATATAGAAGACCACTTCCTCTGGATACAACACTCAATCTCGTTATCAATCTTGATAACACTCTTGATAAGTTAGTTGTCAATAAAATGAAAGTTATCATTTTTCCACAGACAAGCCATGAGTGAGACAAGAGGGAGGAAAAGGGGTAGAGGAAAGTCAGTCACAATGTTGGTCAATGGCTTAGGAAAGAACCCAAACAGAAGATTCCCTCTCTTGTCTATTTGTGGCACAGCGGTTAGAAGGCAGTATTACAGGCAAACTCTGCGGATAGCCTGGATTTTGATCTTGATGAGGCTCATGGTCTTCCATCCTTCCAAGGTTGATAAAATGAGGACTCAGATTGTTGGGAGCAATATGCAAATAATGCTGACATTGTAAACCACACAGAAAGTGCTGTAAAACACTATGGGGAGTTATATAAAACTAAGTATAATCTTTATTGTCATTGTACTTAAATACAACGAAATTGGTTTTAACCTCACTGGTTCAAAATTATAGCAGAAACGAAAGAAGAAAGAAAAAGAAAAAAAACTAGCGTGTGCATGGACTGATCGTAGTTGTATTGAACAGTCTGACAGCCCAAGGATAGAAACTATTTTTAAACCTATTTGTTCGGCTGGCTATACTTTGATGTCTTCTGCCCAATGGTATTGCTATTCCAAAGGACTAAAATGTTAGCCACTGTTTGCAGATATCCACAGTACAGAAAGTTTTGGAAAATGAGACTATCCAGATCACCATCTAAGTGTACTTCTATTTCTCCCCACGCCCTCCATTATTTCCTCTCTTGAGCACTGAATTGAAGAAGGTTGCCATCAATTAGAATCTCAGTTTATGGCGCCGCATTTGCAAGCAATATTTGCAAATCCCAGCAAATTTTCAGGAGAAGCTCAGCTGCCGTGAGACTCACCACATGTCTTTAGGAAGCAAAACAACCACCACACTACTGGGATGAGAAGATAGATTTTAACTAAATATAACAAGTGCTCTGATGGAATACAAATCAAGCTTCGTCTAATCCAGCACTTTGTCTCCAATGGTTACAGGGCATGCAAAAAGGCCAAGAAACCAGACCTATTTGTAATTAATCCATTTCCCCCCAGATTAATTATTGGACAGGCTGTAGATGTCCAGGTAAATAATTTAGTTTTGCTGGGATTGATTATAGGTCAGACTGTAGAAGTAACAGCAAATATCTGACTATCACTATAGCTTGTCTTTACAAGGAGATTAGGCAACACATACAGGTTATCTAATTTTCTCTTCCCAATATATTATTATTATTAACCTGAGAGACAGTTACATGCTTAATGATCTTCAGTAAGCTTCATGGCAGAAAAGGAGGTGGATCAAAGTGCTAATAATTAAACTCCATGGCTGTATCAGTCCAGCCATCTAAGCAAGGAAAGTAAACGCTTCAGTGGTACAGACTGGAGGCCTCTTCTTGAAATAGAAAAGACCTGTCTAACAGTAGTGAGAGCAGATTTGCCAAGTCAGGCAAAGTCAGATTTGCCAAGTCAGGCGGATGTGGCACCTGGACTTTAAAGCCCTGCCACCACGGCAGGGCCCTGGCAGCATGGCTTTAAAGTCCCGAGGCCGTCCGCCATAGAGAAGGACTGGGTCCCGCTCTATGGCGGACGGCGCTGGGACTTTAAAGTCCTGCCACCGGTGCCTGCCACCACTTTAAAGCCCTGTGAATTTTCCTTTGACTTAGTGAGGATTGTGGTTTTTTTTTTAAACCATAGTTCTTTCTGATTGAGGCTGAAAAGAACTTTTTATGTCTCTGCATTAAAAGAGAGGAGATATTTCAGGGAACACAGACTTTACTCCTGTCCAAGTGTCTTGAGTAAGTCAGAAACTCAATTGCACATAGGTTCTTCTCTCTACTAAAATAGCCAAAGTGGATTTTCACATAATTGTGAGGCTTTTATCGATGGATGATCAGTGGCGGGAAAGATTTGATTGACAATATCTCCCAAATGCCCATGGTGCAAGTAGCAGAGCATTCAGACTCTAAAATGTTTCTTCATTAAGCAAAGGATCAAAGCCTGCTAAACTGTCCTAAATATAAATAGATTAACACACATTCTTTAGTAGATCAAGACAAGTAACCAGATTAGCTTGAAAGCTTTAATAATTATTCTGTTCAGGCTAGAATTTCAGCTCAGTGAAAGGAAAAAAAGCAAAGAGAAAAGGCCATGGCATAAAGAACACCTTTTCTACTAGTTCTGAGCAAATCTTCAATGGTGTGGTTAACTTTGATGAAGGTTCAAGAGAAACACTCCCTTGGAGCTGCATTATAAACTACCATGGCCAATTTCTGTTTTCAGAACCACCCAGCCATGTGTCACTTCATTTGTTCTGCTTTGCAAAATTTTCATTAATATGGCAGAGGAAGGTCCATTCCAGCTCACTCAGCAAGTTTTTTGCCAAAAAGAAAAGGAAAACTCTGACTTGCCATCTCAGATGCAACTCACTAAACTCTGATAAGTCCTACTAGAAGACACATTCCCTGCCTTCTCTAGCACACCGTAATAGAAAAATACCGTATTTTTCGGAGTATAAGACACACATTTTTCCCTCAAAAAAGAGGCTGAAAATCTGGGTGCATCTTATACACTCAATACAGCAGCTTTTGCTTCCTGAAACTTTGCCCCTTTACCAAAATGGCTGTGCATAGCTTTTAGAAGGCTTTCAGAGAGCTCCTGGGGCTGAGGGCAGAAATGAGAGAAAAACAGCCAGTTCCCCCCCCCCCAGCCCCCAGCAGCACTCTATAAACTTCCTAAAGGATATCCGTGCCTCTTTTTTTCACAAAAACAGGCCTGCTTTCGTGAAAAATGGGCCATTTTTGGATTTGGATTTGGATTTATTCGACTTGTATGCCGCCCTATTCCCAAAGGGACTCAGGGCGGCTGAACAAAAGCCAAGGGGAGGGGAGAACAAATACAAAAAAGTAAGACAAAAACAAGAACAGGACAATACAAACAATTTAAAAAACACAACAAGCACAACCAATTTGAATAGGGGTGGAACTCAACAACCCCAGGCCTGCTGGGCCAGCCAGGTCTTAACGGCTATATGAAAGGCCTGAAGGCTGGCCAGGGTCCAAATCTCCACGGGGAGATGGTTCCAGAGGGCACAGCCACAGAGAAGGCCCTCCTCCGGTCGACAGCCAGCACTGGCCAGTAGATGGAATTTGGAGGAGGCCTAATCTGTGGGATCTAATGGGTCTATGGGAGATAATTGGCAGAAGGCAGTCTCTCAAGTACCCAGGTCCAATACCATGTAGGGCTTTATAAGTGACGGCTAGCACCTTGAAGCATATCCGGAGACCAATAGGCAGCCAGTGCAGCTTGTGGAGGATAGGTGTAACGTGGGTGTACCGAGGCGCACCCACAATCGCTCGCGCGGCTGCATTCTGGACAAGCTGAAGTCTCCGAACACTCTTCAAGGGCTGCCCCATGTAGAGCGCATCTCAGTAGTCCAGTCTTGAGGTGACAAGGGCATGAGTGACTGTTGTAAGAGTCTCCCGATTCAGGTAGGGACGCAATTGGTGCACCAGGCGAACCTAGGCAAATGCCCCCCCCCTGGTCACAGCCGACAAGTGGTGATCTAAAGTCAGCTGTGGATCCAGGAGGACTCCCAAATTGCGAACCCTGTCTGAGGGGCGTATAATTTCACCCCCCAGCCCGAGAGATGGAATACCTAGCCAATTTGTGGGAGGCAAAAACACAAGCCACTCGGTCTTGTCAGGATTGAGAGCCAGCTTGTTCACCCCCATCCAGACCTTAACATCCTCCAGGCACTGACACATCACGTCAACCGCTTCACTGAGCTGGCACAGGGCGGACAGATACAATTGAGTATCGTCCGCATACTGGTGGTATTTTATCGCGTGCCGTCGGATGATCTCTCCCAGCGGCTTCATGTAGATGTTAAACAGGAGGGAGGACAGGACCAACCCCTGCGGCACCCCATAATTAAGGGGCCTAGGGGTCAACCTCTGCCCTCCAACCAACACCAACTGCGACCTGTCCGAGAGGTAGGAGGAAAACCACCGGACGGTGCCTCCCACCCCCACCTCTTGCAACCGCTGCAGAAGGATACCATGGTTGATGGCATCGAAGGCTGCTGAGAGGTCAAGGAGAACCAAAACGGAGACCCGATCCCTGTCTCTGGCTCTCCAAAGATCATCGGTCAATGCGACCAAAGCAGTTTCCATGCTGTAGCCAGGCCTGAAACCAGATTGGAAGGCGTCTAGATAATCAGTTTCCTCCAAGGACCGCCGGAGCTGGGAGGCCACCACTTTCTCAACAACCTTCCAACAAAGGGGAGATTGGAGACTGGACGGTAGTTATTTAAAATGGCTGGATCCAAAGACGGCTTCTTCAGTAGGGGTCTCACCACCGCCACCTTTAGAGGGGGGGAAGGACCCTTCCTGAAGAGAAGCGGTCACTATCGCCTGGATCCAGCCCCGTGTCACCTCCCTGCTGTTCGCGACCAGCCAGGAGGGACACAGATCCAGTACACATGTGGAGGCACTCACTGCTCCGATGGCCTTGTCCACTTCCTCAGGAGTAACAGACTGGAAATCAATCCAACGATGTCGCTCAAGACCCTACCCCAGTACCTCGGCTGGCTCTGCGCAATTGGAGTCCAGGTTTGCACGAAACCGAGCCACTTTATCCGCGAGAAATTGGACGAACTCCTCAGCCCTACCCTGTAGAGGATTGCCTGCATCCCTCCCCTTAAGGAGGGAGCGGGTTATCCTGGGAGGTTTGCAGAGTACAAAAACTTTTTAAAAAATTTTTCCTCTTCAAAATCTTGGTGCGTCTTATACTCCGGTGTGTCTTATACTCCGAAAAATATGGTAACTTAATTTTCAACAACCTGGCAAATCATGTGCATCCCACAATTGTGCCAGCTTTCAGCAATCATGACACACCAAGTTTTAGACCCCTGTATTTATACTTCAGTAACACAAGTACACAAGTACACACGAATGATAGGCTTTCACACCTTCACAAAGGAAAGGATGCATATTTAAATATAAAGTTTGATGCCCATTAAACATTCAGCAAAAATAGCATGTCTCTCCTTCAGGGAGGTCCTAAATCTGCATGTGATATTTTACTTCAAGATTCTCTACTTTAGGGAAACTGTGAAATGGGCTGATGTGTTTTAATGGTCATTGTTAAAATGATTAAATGAAAGCCAAGGGAAATCATCAAAACCATTAAAAAGCAGAAGTTAGAATATTTTGGACATGTGATGTGACACAAAATATGGCACACTTCACTTAATCCTCCAAGGAAAGATTTTGAAGGCAAACCAGGTCCAGGCAGAAGAAGAACATCATGGCTTCAAAATCTAAGGAACTTATTTGAACAAAACTCAGCAGCACTTTTTCGTGCAGCTGTTGATAAAAGTAGGATTGCTAACATGATCACCAACATCCCATGATGGATATGGCACAAGAAGAAGAAATGAAATGAAAGTTTTGCAAATGAGTTGCACATACATATGAAAGCCCTGTTTGTTGGCTGGAGCAGGGTGGCCCTGATGTTCGAAGGTGACGCTTTCTCAAAACCTTATGTACCCCCTTCTCTTTGCTGATTTTGGATTCAAAATCTTCAGGTAATTCTCGACTTACGATCACAATTGAGCCCAAAATTACTGTGGTTAAGTGAGATATTTGTTAAGTGAGTTTTGACCCATTTTACAATCTTTCTTGCCACAGTTATTAAGTGAATCACTGCATTTGTTCAGTTACACAGTTTTTAAGCGAATCTGGTTTCCCCATTGAGTTGGCCTTGTCAGAAAGTTGCAAAAGGTGATCTCATGACCCTGGAACTCTGCAATCGTCATAAATATGAGCCAGTTGCCAAGCATCTGGCTTTTGATCACATGACCATAGGGATGCCGCAATGATTGTAAGTGTGAAAAATGGTCATAAGACACTTTAAGTCGAGGGCTACCTCTATATAGATTTTGGGTTAGATCTTAAGTTGTTCCTTTATTCAGGTGAAAGGAGAAAAGTGTTATTAAGTTCCCTGCCCATCTACAAAAGCATCATGCTCTCCCCACACCCCAAAATCCCAGGAATATATTTAGCTGGAGTGAATTCCAAGAGGAAGGAAGGAAGAGATGGGAAATTTCTGTTCTATGGGTTATTTTCTATGGATAGCTTTTTCATTTACTTAGCAGTAAGTTTTAAATTCAAGTGGTTGTGATTTATAGTCAGTATCAGCATAACATGACATTTATAATTGCTCCCTCAATCACAACTTTGGAGGGTTAATATTCATGCAAAACTGCCTGCCTTATAATAATTTGGGTTCCTTGCTACTATAGCATTTTAGCATTACAACTAGGAAGAATTGGAAGCTAGATCTGACATCATGGGACTAATTTATTTCCCCATGCTTCCTCTTTTTTTTTTCTTCTTCTTCCTTTAGGGATGTTCCTGTAATTTTGCTCTGCAGAATTTCCAATGTTTTACAGTTCCGAATTATCTCAACTTGTTTCCTGCAGCAGAATGAAGGTGGTGGGGGGGGAGGGAAACACTCCATTTTTAATGGCAACGTCTCATTCAAGGGCCTGTGGTTCAACAGATTAGTTCAATTCTTAGCTCTTTGCAGTTATTTTCACTTGTGCTTGCAGGTAAATAAATAAATACCTCTACACCTGGGTGAAGATGTCATCTTCAGATTATTCTGTGTATCCACATATGTTAACTTTGTACACAGCTAATTTAAAACGTGTCACCTGAGCAGCTATACATCAGCAAAGGACAGAAAGACAAGATTGCCACTAAAATCGAGTCAAGGAATCTGTTTGGCTTTATTAAGGTGTGGGAATCCATCACTAACCTAAATGACATACTCCACTTAGGGTTAGTACAGGTAGTCTTCAATTTACAACCACAATTGAGTCCAAAATTCCTGTTGTTAATTGGGACATTTAAGTGAGTTTTCCCTCATTTTACCACTTTTCTTGCCTACACTGCTAAATGAATCACTGCAGTTGATAAATATGAAGAGTCATAAATATGAACAGACAAGCAACTGAATTTTGATCACATGATCATGAGCATGCTGCAAAAGTTGTAACTGTGAGACATGGCCATAAGTCATCTTTTTCACTGCCATTGTAACTTTGAACAGTCACTAAATAATCTGTTATAAGTCGAGGACTACCTGTAGCATATTCCAACTTCTGAATTACCATTAGAACAAAGATAAGAGTTGCAACAAATGGTTGCTAAGCTGACTGATTTTTTTTTTTAACTCTTTCAAGGCATTCTCACAATAGTCAATCTTCCATGATCTCCAATTTGGGAGTGATTTCTTTCCCGATGACATTTTTACATCTCTTTGAAATGATATTTCTCTCTTTATTCATGGATTGGTGCTGTTTTTGTCACACAAAGATTAATTCTCAGATGTATTGTTTCATATCCATACATCTAACATACACATATAGGTATACAATGCACACAATATATTAATATTGGTAGTACTGGAGTGCACAATGCCAGGCATGTCACTGGAAGGGGGGACAAAATTACAAAACTGCATTGCACTTATTTTGAACATGTCATGCGAGGGAATTCACTGGAGAAAGCAATCATGTTGGGAAAAGGTAGCGGCAAAAGGAAACCAGGCTGCCAAAGAACACAATGACTGAACACCATCAATGCTGACACCAGCCAGAGTACAGACAAACTTAAGCACTGCAAGATTAGAAGATGTGAAGAGACCCAGCCCTTAGATTTGCGAGTGGGCGACATGACTGAATGGATAACATAGTCATCCTTACTGCTAACGTGTTAGTTTTCATTTTTTTAAAACCTTTTCTAACCTGCATGTTTATTCAAATATTTATATTGTTATACTACCCAATAACCTGGCATTGCCCGGGTCTTTATTTATGGTGGGTAAATGTCTGGACCAAATGTAATTTCTAATGTTGGATTTTCCCTCTTACCTGAGGAAACCGCCTTGTGGAGTACTGTGAAGCCGTTACCATGGCAACTCCACTGTGCTGTATGGTAGAAGCCAGTATGGCAGTATGGCACAACAGGCTGTATCTTAACAAACACAAACCCTGAGGGGTGTTAGGGGTGTCTTACCCCCACAGTATTTTTCTCCAGAGGGTAAAGTCAACTGTGTACCAAGTTTGGATGAAATTGCTCTAGGCATTCCAGAGTTACTCTGGAACACACACACACACACACACACACACACACACAAACACAAACACACAAGGCTATCTTCCAAACAGCCCAGAATCACTTAGGTGTGATGTGTGGTACATAAATTTAATAAATAAATAAATATACAGGCAAACATATACACCTACTATCTGAATAACTAGAGACAGAGAATTCAGGACCGGCCAAAGTATAGAATGAGGTGGCAAAGGAAGAAATGCTATTTCAGCATTATTGCACAGGAAAAGAAAAAAGAAAAAATTCAACACGTACAGAACAAAATCCAATGTCCTTACTTTACAAAATAAAACTTCAGGTTGCTTTTTATTTAGGGGAAAAGAGAGGTTGCTAAGAGGGACCATAAATAATAAGGCCTAAAGTTAAAGGATTCCTCTGCCCAATCATGTCCAACTCTGGGTTATGGTGCTCATCTCCGTTTTTTAGCTAAAGGAGCCAGCCTTATCCAAAGATATATCCGTAGTCATGTGACCAGTATGACTATATGCTGAGGTGCACAGAACACTGTAACTTTCCCATCAAAATGGTACCTGTTTATCTACTTGCATTTGCCTGCTTTTGTACTATTAGGTTGGCAGGAGCTGGAACAAGAACAGGAGCTTTCACCTATTGTGTAGCGCTTGGGTTTCAAATGTGAGCTATCAGCTTTCCAGCTGACAAGCTCAGCATCTTTAACTGCTGACTTGTAAAAAGTGAGATGTTGAGAGTTCTTCCTAACCTCATAATATGAACACTTGGAGTCATTCTATATAGTCATTTGGCAAAAGGTTTGACTAGATGAAAGAAAACCAATCTGCATAACAGCTATGGCTGGTGCTGAGTTTTACGAGCTTTCAGTGTCAGCTTAAGATGTGCCCATTCATTCACAGTTTTGGTTCAAGCCATGCTGCTCTGCCTTCTGTTCTGTGATGTCCTGTACAAGAATGGCTTTAACGGCGTTAAATATTTTAAATATAGTAGTAAATGTTGCTATTGTTATTATTAGTCATAAATTGCTTCTAACTTATTGCTTAACAAGTTAATTATAATTTGACCATATAATACTTTAATTATCACTAAACTGTTTAATTTTTTATGTTTTTAAGAATGAATATGCAATGAACACAGACACACAGAGAGAAGCATATGTAAAGAGACAGATCCTCCCAGCTGGCTCACTTGAGTTCCATGCCAGCAAGAAAATGAAACTGGACTTATCCCTCACTATATTGTTGTTCCCCCACATTCAATTTCTGATAACTTCTGCCTATCAAATAAATGAATGTACAAAGCTATAAATTTATACAGTCCTGGGTTGTATAAACAGAGGCATAGAATCAAGATCACATGAAGTTTTAGCGCTGCTTTACAAAACCTAGTAAGACCACACCTGGAATACTGCAACCAATTTTGGTCACCATACTACAAAAAAAGATGTTGAGACTTTGGAAAAAGTTCAGAAAAAAATCAACTAACATGATCAAAGGCCTGGAGACTAAACCATATGAAGGATGGCTGCAGGTTTTGGGTCTGGCTAGTCAAGAAAAAAAGAATTAGGGGTGACATGAGAGCAGTACGTCAGTATTTGAGAGACTGCCACAAAGAAGAGGGCGTCAAATTATTCTCCAAAACACAAGAGGGCAGGACAAGAAATAATAGTTGAAAACTAATCAAAGAGAGAAGCAACCTGGAATTAAGGAGAAGCTTGCTAACAGTGATCATGGGCACTCCATCACTGGAAGTTTTTAAGAAGAGACTGGACAGTCACTTGTCTGAGATGGTATAGGTTCTCCTGCTTGAGCTTGTGGCTGGACTAGAAGACCTCTAAGGTTCTATTCTATTCTATTCTATTCTATTCTTCTATTCCATTCCATTCTATTATTCTATTCTACTCCATTCCTTTCTATTATTCCATTCCATTCTATTATTCCATTCTATTCCATTCCATTCCATTCTATTTCTGGGGTATCCAGCCTTGACTATTTTAAGACTTGTGGACTGGCCAAGGAATTCTGGGAGTTGAAGTTCACAAGCTTCAAAATTGCCAAGATTGGGCACCTTTGATATATATCCTCATTCAGAAAAGCTACCTAAGTGGTTCAGGGAATTGAAAATGACTTGAAGACAAATCTTCAACACAAAAATAATTAGGACTTGTCTTGATATATTCATAAATGCAAGCTTTCATTTAACATTGTTATCCTCTTAGAAGGTAGAATGCCCCTTGTAAGTTAAATCATTGTGTTGTTATTGCATTTTTCTGTGCCTTTTCAAAACTATTTCCTTCTTTGTGAAACCTTAATCTAGCCTGGCTTGTATTTTTATGCATCTGGAAATAATTATCTCTTCCTTGTTTTAGCGGTCTGAGCAACACTCACACCTCTTAACATTAGTAACCTCTAATATTAATCCCTAAAAAAAATAAACACAACACGGGCTCACTGGAGCTGTCAGGTTGCCATGTACCAGTGGAAAAGTTGCTCATAACAAAGAAAAGTGCCTTGGAGCTTTAAATCAACAGTGAAAACACAACAGTTCACCAAAGAATCTATTGCTGTTTGCAAACCTGCCATAAATTCTTAATACTCACTGAAAATATCACGGCAGGCTTTGGATACCTTGTCTAAGTCAAATAAATTTTCCACTCCTTAAGTGCTCTTATTTTCCAAAATGCCTCTCTATAGTGTAAGTTCTGTCTTTCTGTTGAACTTTATATAAAGTGATTTACCTATAATTGGATACTTCAGCACAACTCCCATTCCTCTGTTCGGTTAAGAATAACTTTTTCCTTATGGCAACTAAATCTAATGGGATAAAGTTCTTTGCTACCCTCTTTGGAGCTTGGTGTTATCTTTGGATTTTACAGGATATTTTTTTATATATTTGTATTTGTTCTTTTTATATCTTTGCTTTTTTAGCTCTTGAAATATCAGCGGATAGTGCATGGGTTGTTAAGAATCAACGTGGTAAGACTCAGGGGTGGTATTCACTTAC
Source organism: Thamnophis elegans (assembly GCF_009769535.1). Taxonomy (NCBI): domain Eukaryota; kingdom Metazoa; phylum Chordata; class Lepidosauria; order Squamata; family Natricidae; genus Thamnophis; species Thamnophis elegans. The sequence continues at coordinate 65,126,184 of NC_045543.1, read as the reverse complement.
CTTCCCTACTGGTTCGCAGATGTGAGCATGTGTGTATGTGTGTATGGTGTTCAATTATTCCCAAGTCCAAGATCAAGAGGCTGAACCCCTGGCTTATTTCTACAGTAGAATAACTTCCCCTCCTACAAAGGTCCATGGCTAAGTTTTTGGAATTTCCAGAATGTTGAACTGCATGCAAATCAGAGAAATGTATAAGAAAAGAGATTTATAGCAATAGCACTTAGACTTATATACCGCTTCATGGTGCTTTACAGACCTCTCTAAGCAGTTTACAGAGTCAGCATATTGCCCTCAACAATCTGGATCCTCATTTTCCTGACCTAGAAAGATGGAAGGCTGAGTCAACCTTGAGCCTGGAGACATTTGAACTGCCAAATGGTAGTGCTATATATAGTTTTTTTATCTCGTTCCTTTTTAACAAAGCTGTTGTTTGCATCTGTGTTGTTTTAAAATTTGAGTTCTGTCGTCAAGTTTGACATAACTCTTTTGCAAATTTCCGATTGCATTTTTCTAGTCTATCCTTCCTCCCAAACTAAAGTCTAGAGATAGACTTAATTTATTCCACTAACAACCATGCAATTTGGGGTTTGCTTGTTTTTTAGCATATCTAAGAATATAAATGTCCTGATTCTGGAAGCCTGTACCTGCCCCTTTCTCTTCCTCCCCCCACCCCACCTCCTTAAGTCGCTGAGACTCTAAGTCACTTTCATTGCACTAAAAAAGAAAACAATCAATCACCAAGAGAACTACAAAGAGACATTTCACATCACAACATCCTTACAATAGTCTAGATACCTCTGCCTGTCTTATTATCAATGGATGACACCCATTGGAGGCTTGCAGTATAATTATAAGCTGAGTTGCAGAAGACTTGTTAGAAGATCACAGAGAAGTTTGTGGATATTGTTTTCATCTCCCCACCATTGTAGATAATCAGGCCTTCAAGGTAGATCAGACTAGGAAACCAATGTCATGTAGGTCAGTACCACTTTTATTATATTACTTATATTGTAAAGGGGATAAATGATGAAAGCAGTGTTGTGCCACTACAAAAAAAAAACACCTTTCCAATTCTTTTGTATATACATCATGACATCAGGCACATGCAACACACAAACAGAAAGGAGGGGCAGATCCAGTGGTGGGATTCAGCCAGTTTGCACCACTTCAGGAGAACCAGTTATTAACTTTCTGAGCAGTTTGGTGAACTGGTTGTTGGAAGAAATCATTAGGGCAGAGAACCAGTTGTTAAATTATTTGAATCTCACCACTGGGCAGATTTACTTGGGTGCGTTGGCATTCTGCTTCTCAGTCAGCAGAATAAAAGCAAGTTTGCAGGTTGCAGAAAATTAAGTGAGAAGATTAGACCAGAAGAACATGTTTAGATTGCAAGGAGGCAGAACAATTGAAGGACCTTATTTTAATGAGCAAGGAAAGCGACATCAGCATTGCCTGTAGTTCCTTGCTTCTCATCAAGCTCCCCAGATGTGAAATAAATTACATAAAAGCATAACACATATCAATACACAAAGTAAGTAAAACATATTTTCATATCAAATAGAACAAGGCTGGGGAACCTGTAGTTCTTCAATTGTTACCTAGCCAGCTGTCATGCCCAAGGTAGCACTAGAACTCACAATCTCCTGGTTTCTAGCCTAATGTCTTAAACCAGAGTTCCCCAACGTTTCCAGCTTTTGCGACTGGCAGGGGAGAGAGAGAGAGGATGGTTCACACAAAGGGATGGCACTCACCCACTTCTCACCCAAGTGAGGATGCATGTGCACATGAGTGCACTTGTCAATGGTTTCCATGGCCCAGTTTCAAACCCTTCATGCCCCACTATGGGCTATGGCCCACAGGTTGGGGTGCCCGGCTTTAACCACTAGATTAGGGGTATCAAACTCAATTTCATTGAGGGCCACATCAACGTTGTGTTTGAAGTTGGGAGGGCAGGGGGCATGGCCAGCATGCGCATGCTCTACATCACTTGTGTCAGGGGCACCTGTAGTGGTCCAAGCACTCTGCCTGTGAAAATGGACTCCTGAGCTCCATTTTCAGCTATCACGTCCTCCTGCAACCCTCTGCCAGTGAAAACGGACCTTGGGAGGGCTGCATGCAGCCCTTCCGAGCTTCGTTTTTGCTGGCAGAGGCAATGCCAGTCTTCAGTGTTTCCAGGGCAGCCCCACAGGCCATATCTAAGCACCCCGGGACTTCCTCCCTGCACTAGACCAAACTGGCTCTCATGTATATGAGAATGTATATGGCAGGAATATTGCAAGGCATTCATAGATGAAAACATCCCAAAACAAAATATGATTCAAGGAAGAGTGAAATATTTTAAAGTAATCTTCAACCTGCAAAAATAAAAAATGGCAACAACATTGATGCTATTTCACTGTAATATTCTTTAAAAATAACATCAAGAGGGACACAACCCTTTTCCTGTTGCAATCTCCACACTTAAATTCATCATTGGCACTATATACAGAGACCCAAGCCTCCGCTAAATGTGCGAAAGGGAAAACCGAAACGGAGATATATAGGGCCCCTCATGTAATCTGCAGTATAAGATATTAGCTTTATGAATTCTGTCCCTTGCATGTTTAAAGGAATTCCCATGTTGACCTTTATTCCATTAAACAGGGCAAGTATTACATTCTGGAACAGGTGGTACATTAAGGTCTTTGATCATACTATAAACCACTTCTCAGTTGCATAAGAGACTATTGGAAATGTAATGAAAATGTAATGAAGGCAAAATTCTCACTTACCAAATGGTGCTGTGTGCAGCAGAGCTAATTGGATGGTAATATAAAATATTGTAAAAACAAAGCAATGGTGCCATAGGGGGAAGTGGCAGTATCTTCCTAAGCCAAAAATAAAGGAATAAATGAAAAGGGCTAACTGCTAAGCAGCCAAGTCCTTTAAAGCTCAGAGATAGGACTAGTCCCTATGATTCTTTGTTAAGAGTGGAGTGAACAATATACAAGTCACAGTCTGCATACAACCCTTAAAATGTATTTTTTTTAAAAAAATATTGATTTTATGTGATTGTCTAGCTGAACATTGACTCTGTGTGGCTAACAATATAGTTAGCTCAAAAGAAGAACATAGCACAATATCACAAAATGATTTAAAAAAACATAAAAAGCATTCAGGAAACTACAGTGTTAAGTAAAAGTTTTGATTTCCCAAATATATTTTAGTATATAATGAATTAGCAGTCCTATGCACATGAGTTAGCATTGCCTATTCAACTTAGCATCCCCTAGTTTGATAAAATAAAAAGATTGTGCTACGTGCTGCAGTCATATCCCACTGCAAGACAACGCCTTACATTCCTTTGATCAGTTAATCAAAGATGTGTTCATTTGCGTAAATTCAAAGGATGTACCCACAGCTGCAGTTGTCAATGACAAAACTTTTTGTTTTGTCCAGGCCTGAGTGTCACAAGGAAAGTCAAAGAAGCTAAGATGGCAGCCAAAACTATATACAAAACACCCTGCTCTTTTCTAAATTGTTACACACCCTCCTTTTATATATTATTATTTTTTAGCTTTTGACGTACAGGTAGTCCTCAGGTTACAACAGTTCATTTAGTGACTGTCTGATGTTACAATGGCACTGAAAAAAAGTGACTTATGATCCTTTTTCACACTTATGACTCTTTTGATAGCATTCCTGTGGTCATGGGATCAAAATTTAGATGCTTGGCGACTGATTCATATTTATGAAAGTTGCAGTGGCCTGAGCAGCTTTTGTGACTTCTGACAAGCAAAGTTAATTGGAAAGCCAAATTCACTTAACATCCCCAATGATTCACTTAACAACTGTGACAAGAAAGGTCGTAAATAGGGCAAAACTCACTTAACAAATGTTTCACTTAGCAGCCTAAATTTTGGACTCAACTGTGGTTGTTAGTTGAGGATGACCTGTACCTTAGATACTTTTAAAGTGCTGGCCTTTGCTGACTTTTTTCCTCCTCATGCTGGTCTTTGACATTAATAAAAAGGTGATTGTTTGATTGACTGATGCTCCTGCAAGATTGCTGGTTGAAGCATTAACTAGTCATCCTTCTCCTGGGGATGAGTCATCCTTCTCCTGGGGATACATCCTTCTCTGTATCTTTCCATCCTGATGCCTATCGGATGAAGATCCTTTGGCAACACTTCTATAGCACCGTGCCAAAACCATTCCACTCATACTAAGCTGGAATTAAACCCACCAACTCCAAACTAACACCCTAAGAGGCAGGCTATTTTTATCGCTTACTCCGGAAACCAACCCTGTTTTGTCCTCTTCCAATGATTTGTGCCTCAAAAAATGGCAGAAATTTGGTCACAAAGATGCACACTAGTTCACTTATCAATTATGAAGGTGCAAATACAATATATCAGAATAAACATTCGGAGGGAACGATTTTCTCATTTGCAGAAGTTGGAAATAGCCACAAGCAACAGAATGTCAGTGGATCAGTGCTCAAACTGTTCCTCCAATAGCATTTTGCATTGAAAACCAGCAATGACAAGAGCTACTGAGCTCACAAACAAATTACAGAAATAAGAGAGAGGCTGCAATAAAATCACTCACAATGTATTTCATTTATACACGGATCCACCATAAAGCGGATAGATGATAGCCCCAGAAACAAAACTCTGATGGAAATAAAACACGTTGGATAACTTTATCCTATTACACTATGATTCTCATAATTTTACTATAGCATACTATGCTGTAGCCCAAGTATAGTTTTAGTTATGGGGAGCACCAGGACACTGAGAAGTGGGTTGAAACACAAAACAGCTTCTGGGAGAGAAGAAACTCAATTAGCGGCTTGAGCAATCTGCCTTCTCTTCAAAGGTTTATAGATAAGTTACTTTGGATTTGTGCAGCCATTTAGTTTGAGGGTTTCAAAAAAAAAGAGCAACAAAACGCTCTTGAACTTGAAATTGTCACTTCAATAACTTTATAGTAATTAGAGGGTTTTTCCCCTTGCCTGTCCACCTATTCCTTTGTAAAATTCAATTTTATGCCTGACAGTTTTATTATTGAGAGCTAAAACAAAACAAAAAAAGGTCTCTTTGAGTGGAGTTTGATTCTTGGTGATTACTTGGATATTATCAATGCCATTTTCCTGGCAACAATGGCCAGGGTTAGAATTCCTTTATTCTGTGTTTTTATATATATATATATTTCAGTTTAGACTACAGTTCTGGCATTTGCAGCTTTTGTCCCATCCAAATAATCACCAGCTTAGCTTTGTGGTCTGATCAGAAATGGTCAGATTTGGCTACCTCCTATGGAGACCTACCAAAGCTCATATTGGTATTTCAAGCCATTTAAGCAACCAAGACTGCACAGAAAACCCAAACTGGGTTTACACCCAATAATCACTTCTTGGATGAGAAATGAAATGTTTCCAAAGAAAAATCAGCAAGTCCAGCTACTGCTTAAAAAAATATCTTTGGGATAACCATTTAGTCATGCCAGCCCTAGGACCATGGAGACATCTTCGGACAGTGCTGTCTCGTCGGCTTTGAAATGGAGATGAGCACTGCCCCCTAGAGTCGGGAACGACTAGCACATATGTGTGAGGGGAACCTTTATCTTTACCTATATCAGCTGTATGGATAGATACATTGTATCAGTCTTTTCATTCCTGTTTCTGGAAGTCACCCTGTGGAATAGCTGCCAGGTATTTGGAACATGGATTATGGCATAGTTCCATACATCCTTCATCCACTCAGTTTTTTTTATTCAGCTTTCCTCATGACTTGTCAAGATGCCTTTTTTGAGCCTTCGTAGCACAGGTCACTAAGTCCTGGACTGTAAAAATCTGTTTCAGACACAAAACTTATAGGAAGCCTTTAAGTCATTCGCTACCTTCCAGTTTAGCTTCCTTCATAGATCTGATGCCAAGATTTAAGTCTGAAAACATGCATATATTCTCCTCTGGAGCTCATAGGGATGGGGAAAAAATGAAATCAGCCTTAAATACTGAGATCAGCAAAAGCCGGAGAAGAGAAGGCAAAATAGACGATATTATTGCGTGCCTGGGCTCATTTTGCCGAATCCGTCTTGCTTTATTGGAAGCTTCTTAATTGATGAATGAGGACTTTATCAAGCCTGGCAGGAGTCGTTATGTCTGTGATTTTCCTTGAAATGCATCTGTCATGCAGCTCAAAATTGAATAGCCAGTTTTGGGCCTAACCAGAGACATGGCACTGACTTAAGGCACTCAGAAAGGAATGAATGATTAATGTACTTTATAGACAGGGTACCGCTTCCACTGTCTCACATGCTTTTTGTATGTAATCTCCAGTGGTTCAACTTCAGATGGATCTAATGAAAAAGGACTGGATGTTTTCCACCTTCCTTTCCGAGCATGCTGTACAATTTATCCACTGACAAAATGTGCTAATGAAATGTCACCTTGGACAGCTTGCTAAAGGATTGATGGGCTGAAAGTTTTGCACTTTATTTAACTTTTGCAGGAAAAATGAATAAGTCCTCCAAACTCGGTATGATATAGAGATCCATTATGGCTTGTAAGTTGGGAAGGAGGTGCTGTGCCGGGATCAGGAAGGGGAAAGATTGCAAATGATTAAGAGGGAAACTGAATCAATTAAATACAAAGGCCAGGTACAGGGGGGGTTAATGGGGCCTTCAATTTAAATCACCAAAGACTTTTGTGTTAAAGGAACTGCCTGGCCACTGGAGCCAATATTTGCAGTCATAACATATTTTGATGCCATACCCCAGAAAGAAAGCTTTCTATCAGAACATCTGGCTTCACGCTTTGTGCAATGAATTACTTTGTTGTTATTGTTGTTGATTTTAAATTCATATATATATATATATATATATATATATATATATATATATATATGAAGTAAGTGAGCATCCAATTTGAAAAAAATGCTGATGTAACAGAAAGATGCTATCTTTGTCCTCACCTATCATTTCCCTACAGAACCCCCCCCCCCCGCCCATTCTTTCCAATATTGTAAGCAGAAAAGACATGGGTCATTTTATATTTGCAAATTCCCATTAATGATGACAAATCACTTTCTGAAGCAGTGGATCCATGACTACCCAACTATCAGTTAATTTACACCTTTTTGGATTTTGCATTGAAAACTGAAACAATGAACAAATAAATATATGTTCCTGGTCACATGTGTGGAAAAAATGCTACTGATGGTAGAAATAATATGCCCAAGTGTCTAAAGGGATATGCTTTCAAAACTCCAGACTCTTAGAAAAGTACACACAAAATGGGTGTAATATGAAAAATGGGCATACAAATGTATGTTGGACTTTTATTTTTGTTTTATGAATCGGGAGTATCTCAAGTGTAGAAATGAGAAGCTGAATGAAATCAGTTACTTTCTTCCCTAATTCCTTTACAAAATCATGCAACCAGAGGTGATATTCAGCAGGTTCTGACCAGTTCTGGAGAACCAGTAGTGGAAATTTTGAGTAGTTCAGAGAACCCGTAAATACCACTTCTGACTGGCCCCACCCCATTTATTCTCTGTCTCCCAAATCCCTGCTGATCAGGAGGGAATAAGGATTTTGCAATAACCTTCCCCTGGAGTAGTGGGGAGAATGGAGATTTTACAGTATCCTTCCCCTGCCACACCCACAAAGCCACGCCCACCAAGCCATGGCATGCCCACCAAGCCACACCCACAGAACAGGTAGTAAAAAAAATGAATCCCACTACTGCATGTAACCCATTCATGTCAGATTAAATGCAAACAAAACTTCTTTTGTTATCACATTTTTCATTAATAGTTAAGTTGCAATGCAGCTTTCTGAAATTCAACATGAGAATACATGCAAAGATGGAAGGATAGCAACACACGGGGATAGCTTAGATTCTCACATGAATGTAAATGAGGCCAAAGATCCCTTATTGTTTTACACATTTTTCCCTAGCATAAAAGTGTGAAAACTTTGGCTGTTTAGCTGACAATTAAGATTTTCTAAAAGTTTTTGTTGTAATTAATTTTGCAAGGTAGTCATGTTTCTTCTCACGTTTTTGTATTAAAGAAACAACATTTCTTGTGCTTACTGCAGTCCCAAGGCTCTGAGTAGCTTTCCTTCCCATAGAACATAGAATAGTAGAGTTGGTGAGGACCTTGGAGGTCTATTAGTCCAACCCCCTGCTCTATACCATTTCAGGCAAATGGTTGTCCAGTTGCCTTTTTGAAAGAGTGATGAAACACCCACAATTTCTGAAGGCAGGCTATTCCGTTGGTTGATTGTTTTCACTATTAGCAAATCTTTCCTTTTGTTCTAGGGTTGCTTTTTTTCCCCTTGATTAGTTTATATCCAGTTTCTTATCTTGTCTTTTGGTGCTTTGGAAAATAATTTGATCCCATTATCTTTGTTGGAGCCCCTCAAACAGGGGTGAAACCTAGGAGGTTCTAACAGGCTTTGGAGAACCAGTAGCGGAAATTTTGAGGAGTTCGGAGAACCGGAAAATGCCACCTCTGGCTGGCCCCAGAGTGGGGTGGGAATGGAGATTTTGCAGTATTCTTCCCCTGTCACACCCACCAAGCTACGCCTACCAAGCCACACCACACCCACCAAGCCATGCCTACAGAACCGGTAGTAAAAAATATTGAATTTCATCACTGCCCTCAAATATTGGAACAGTACTATCATATCTCTTGTTAGTTCCTATAAGATAATGGAAAAGGCATCTTTGCACGGGCTATCCAAGAAGTGCAATGGAATCAAGACACAGAAACCCACAGAGTTCTTTAAAACAAAACAGAGAGAAATTAAGTGGGTCAATGGAGAGCCTGGTGATAGTAGCATCAAACCCATCAATGACAAAGGGGGTAACACCCTCTTGTTGGGGGACATGAAAGGCACCAGCTCAAGATTACATTATTTTTGGCAATCAGGTGTCCATGGGAAAATCAGTATTGTCCTTTCAACCCAGAAACACCCTTTTTAGGGTGTTAACTTTGTAGGTGCCTCTGACACAAATACAGATCCTCTTGTTATGTTGTGTTGAGGATTACTGAAAACAACATTTCCAGAGCCGATGCTCTTCCACTATCTTAGACTTCCATTCCCAGAATCTCTAGCTAATTCAGCCATTGGGTAGGAATTCTAGAAGCTTTCTTCCAAATATAGCTGGTTTCAGACCTGGAAGCCATCTTTTACATTTGGCCCTTCAGGTCTGCCACATTTTCAAACTGTGGGAAAATGGGGGGGGGATATATGGAGTATGTGTGATATAGTCAAAGTAACATTATTTCCTCAGAGAGTCAAGGCCACCTTGCTCTGCAGCTGCTATGAGGTGACTGAGAGGCATCTCCAGTTTTGGATGGTGCCTAATTGGATCATGTGATAGACATGTGGGTGCTGGGCAGGGACTTGAATTTTCATTTGGGTGGGGAAAACCTGGAAACTTTCAGATTCGGGTTTTCCCAGATGTACCAATATGATATCTCTAATAAAAGGAACTTTGTGGAAACTCAAGCCTCGCAGTTTTCTTTTGTTGGGGGTATTACTTGGAACCCTGACATTAACCCGAATCTGACAGCTGGAGAGCATAAGGTCAGCAAAATATGGCTTAGAGAAAAAACTGTCACATATCTTAAATGTCCAGGAAAAGGTTTTGTTTTGTTTTGTTTTTCCTCCAGTGCACCTTGGTGTATACTTTGCAAGTGTTAGGCATTATGTACTACACAAATTCAGGTTCTCAGGTGAGCAGAGAGGCTGCCAAACAGGGGTTTCTAGGCAGGCCATTTACACATTTGTGCCTGTAGGTCAGATGCTTTGCAAAAATACCAAATGTATGAAGTTATTTTGCTAAGGAATTAAATGTAGGACAGATGACTTACAGAATAACAGAGATGAGATAGACCTTGGAAGTCTTCCAACCCCCTGCTCAGGCAGAAGACCCTATACCATTTTAGACAAATGGTTGTCCAACATCTTCTTAAAAACCTCCAATGTTGGAGCACCCACAACATCTGGAGGAAAGTTGTTCCACTGATTAATTGTTCTGATTGTCAGGAAATTTCTCCTCAGTTCTAAGTTGCTTCTCTCCTTAATAAGTTTCCACCTTTTGCTTCTTGTCCTGCCTTCGGGTGCTTTGGAGACTAGGTTGATCCCCTCTTCTTTATTCTTTATTCGTTGTCTTTGGCAAATACCAGAAAGGTACATGTCCTCATTTTCCCGATTCCAAATAGTTTCTGCCAATGAAGTTTTACTAATTTAAAGCTGATGGGATGAGAAGTTGAACCAGTGCTCCTGCTGGGGCTGAAATTACTTTTTCAAGAAGACTGGCTTTTTCAAACTAAGTACAGCCCATGGCATTTACTGTATGTTTTCAATGACCATTACACATTGAAAAAAAGGAGGGGGAAAAAACCTACTGTGTGCTAAAAATGCAGAAACTTAAATCTCACAGAGGTAACCCATTTGTGTCTGATGCATCATGTCAGAGAGTCGATAGAGGCTCATGCAACAGAAGGCAGTTTCAACAAAATAGTGGAATTTTGGCCCTTAAAGACTAGAACACCCCCCCCCAAAAAAAAAGATATGAGCCTTCATAAGCTAAAATTCCCTTCTACCACTTGTTCCTCTTTCTGCCTTTTCCACCCTCCACTCCCCTAAGTTCCATAAAATTCAAAATCACTCCTATTCCACAAGTAGCTTATAAGTGCCAGGAATCACACTTTTAATTCTAGGCTGAATATTTGAGCCACAATGCCAGCTTGAACGCTACCTTCCCCAACACACATTATGAGAAATACCAATACGAGGTCTTCTACTCTATTTAATAAGATTAGTTGTTGATTTTTTTTAATGCTGGACATTCTTGGTGGGTGAGCACCAGGGACAAAATCTGCAGCATCCCAACATAACATAAACTCCATCCCTTACAAACTTATGTAACCTCCCAGAATCACTGGGATGGCATATAGATTTTATTATTGTTGTTATTATGGTTCGTCCCAGAGTCAGCCAGATGTTTAGAGTGGATTTGGCATTATTACATACACAAAAATGTAAAATCACAGCTGCCAATTCTTTAGTTGGTGGTGGTCTACATATGCATTGAGTTCCTCCCAAGAACCTAGAATACTGCAATGAATAGTCATAGTATATGTGTGGGTCTAAGCAGTATGGCCTTTCATAACTGACATTTTATAAATGTGCAGATTTCCTAAATGCTGTCCATCATTTTATATTACGGTTAACTCAGCCTTCTATCCTTCCAAGGATGGTAAAATGAGGCTCCAGCTTGTTGGGGGCAATATGCTGACTCTGTAAACCGCTTAGAGAGGGCTGTAGAGCAGTATATAAGTCTAAATGCTATTGCTATTATGTACCAGTGTGCCAATTATTGTGCAACGCCATACTGAAAGCATGAAAAAGGAACTTGTGTTGTGACACATTTCTTTATTTTGCCATCATTGCGGCTGCAGTGAAGCTTATGTTTATCATAATAACAGAATGAGAAAATGTGAAGAAAAATAAAAAGAAGTGTACCAACAATTGACGCCATTCAAATGCATGAATTAAAAGAAAAACAAATCACATTGTACAGTAGTGTCTCCCTCCATTGACTCATCTAGGTTTGATTAGAACATAAACACTGTAAGGGCTTCCAATCATTTAAAAAATGGAAACCATGGTGCTATTTTGTCCTTTTGAAAATAGCCATTCCTGTCTAGCTGCACTCCTGTTCAGAACGTTGCTTGAGCAACTTCCAATTATGTTGTATATACAACTTCACCACAGTCTGTAATTACCTAAAGTCTTTATGAAGAAGTTGTTCTTAGTTGTTAGAAAACTTTGTTTCCCCAAAAGTTTATCCTCACTATTGATTTCTGTCCTTCAAGAGTTGAAAACCAGTAGTTAAACTTTTCTACCTGACAGAAACCCTTGAGATGTGATGGGAATTGCAGTCACAACAGCTTTGGAGAACACCAAGTTAGGACAGACTTGGATTACGAGGTAAGAAAACAATAAGGGCTAGAACTTGGCATATGTAAGAGTGGTATGGTGTCCAAAGTGTTGGTCTAGATGAGGGGCGTCAACTCAAGGCCCAGGGGCCAGATCCAGCCCATGGAGTACTTAGATCTGGCCTCAGGGCCACCCTGGAAACAGCCATGGACTGGCCTGTGGTGCCAGTAAAAATGGATCTCAGGAGGCCACATGAAGCCCTCCCGACTCCATTTTCACTGGCAGACGTTTGCAGGAGACTGTGACAGCTGAAAACGGAGCTCGGGAGCTTGTTTTTGCTGGCAGAGCACTCAGGCCACCCCGGCACGATGGTGTTGAGCTGGCTACGCCCACCCCAGCCCCCTGAGCTCAAACAGAACCCTGATGCGGACCTCAATGAAATCGAGTTTGACACCCCTGATCGACATCAAGGTCCAAGTTCATCGTCATCCTCTGAAAAGCCACTGGGAGACTTTGGGCCATTGACTCTTCTCAGCTCAACTTACTTCACAGGGGGGTTGTTTTTGTGCAAAAATGGTGGAGGAAACAATAGAGACTAAGATTCCATTGTGCTTCTGTCTATTCTCACACACATGTTCTATGCTGCAGCTGCTGCTGGATATGGAATTTACTTTCTTTGGGCCACACTTTATTTCTTACTAAGGATATTATAGTTTCTAGGGGGCAGAAAAAACATCTAACCGCATCTATCCTAACTGCAATATCCCATTTATGTTATTTTGGGGCTGATATGATTACATTTCTCCTTTCTGCAGGCCTTTACAACTGTGTTCAGTGGTGTGGAATGAGATCCCCAAAGTACAAAACACAGTGACTGTGAGTAAATTTGATTAGAACCTCTTAAGGTAGACAAGGAATACTATGCCCTGCAGATACTGTATTCTACAACTCCCACTAATTCTTTTCAGTGAGTAGAAGTTGATAAAATTCAAGGCACAGTACTATATTTCCTATCTTTCTCTTAGAGGAAGTGCTGGATGAGAGTTTATCAGTGTGAGTGATTATACAAACACAGGGAGATATATAAACCATCTAAAATCTATATCATCTACATCCATAAACATTATTAAAATTCTACACATAAAATAAAACATAAAAACAGTACATAAATATACTGTATATACAAACATAAAAACTTAAATAATAACATATAAAACTAAACATGTACATTTAAAACATATATATATATATATTTAAAACATATATATATATATATATATATGTGTGTGTGTGTGTGTGTGTGTGTGTGTGTGTGTGTATATATATATATATATATATATATATATATATATATATATATATATATGTTTTAAATGTACATGTTTATATATATATACACACACAGATACATACATACATATTCCATTTCCGCCTCTTACTTTTCTCATGGATTCATTAACCATTTTTTATTCTTTTATACTGTTATAATGGTCATTTAATTTTTCCATCATCTCCCCTTATTTAATCTATAAAACTCTTTTATCATCAAGCTATTTTTCTCTAGTTTTGTAAAACAATCCATAAATGGACTCAAGTCAGTGGTGGGTTGCAATTTATTTTACTACCGGTTCACTTGTGTGCATGATCGTGTGATTGCGTAATGCTTCTGCGCATGTGCAGCAGTGTCTGGGCAGATGGGTGGAGTCTCCTGCTGCCGCCACTACTGGTCCGCCCAATCCAGGGCGAACCGGAAGCAACCCACCTCTGATTCAAATTTTTAATCAAAGCTTCTGCAGATTTCCCTCTCATTAGTCTACCGAGTCCATATGTTAATTATCCTGTCTTCAACATTTGAAGCGTCCTTGTTTTTCCATTTCTGCTCATACAATAATCTTTCTAAAATAAGACACCATGTTTTTTACTGATTTCATTGGAAAAGGGTGATTATTTTCATCAATGTACTATGTCACTTTTGGAACAAAATGTTCTGGCCTTTTCACAGTTCACCATACATTTCATATCTTTTGACTTCATCAAGTGATTCAAACCTGAATATTTCTACATAGCTACGGAAAAGTCAAACAATGAAGAATGTTAACAATATAATTCAGCCCCATATTGATTAGCCCCAAAAGGCCTCTAAAGAGGCACTGATGCCAAGCAAGAAGTCACCCAACAGTATTAATAGCTGAATTTCTCTACTCAGACACTGTTCTTCAAAAAAAAAAACAGGAAGAAAGAAGGAGCTGGTCAAATAGTCTCTACAATCCATGCCAAGTAGGTCTTCAAACAAACATACAGCACCAGTGCCCATAAGCAGAGGGACTTCATGTTTATTGTTATATGCACTGAGTCTCATTTGCAAAAGAACCATCTCACAAGGGAAAAATTCCCTGACATGTAACTGTACATCTAAAGTTCTCTTTTTTTGCAAAGCATTGTAGATCTCTAGAAGAATCTAAATCAATTGAGCAAAGTTGAGATGGGTATGAATGTTGTTGTCTATCCGATATATAAGTTCTTTCTACATTAGTATTGGTTTATTAATTGATTAGTCTTACAAATACACACACACAAACACACAATGTATATATACTTTGTGTGTGTGTGTGTGTATGTGTGTATGTGTGTATGTATATGTATATATACACACACACACACATACACATATACATATACGTATACATATTCGTATACATATACATACATATACGTATACATGCTGGTCTTGTTGTATTCGGGTCTTTTCCCCTGTAAGATTGAGATTGACTTGGCAATGTTTCAGCGAGGTCTCACTTGCCATCTTCAGGCTGGTGTCTTTGGCTTCATGCTTGACGACACGCCTTACTCTGAACGTCTCCGAACGGCTCTGAACAGCTCCGAGGGGTCCTCAGGCGACGCGGTTTCCTGCAGGCGTCATTCCAGCTGGCGGCGGCTCCAGCACCGAGCTCAAATCGCCATGGTCTCGGTTTGTTAATACGGGGCACCGCTGAGCTGCAATGGGACGCGGATTTCGACTGCTGGGTTCCACGGCCTTGGGGAGGTTGGTGAGTTGGGATGGGGTGGTTGGTTTCTTTGCCGCTGCCGCTGGTGTCCCCCCCCTCTTTCTCCATCACGGCCCTTCTGCCTCTTTACCACCACCGCTGCGGACTTTCGCTTCCTTTATCCATACTGTGATCCTGGCTTCTTTAAACACCAAAGCCAGCTTCCCGCTGCTGTCTGCTGCTGCCACCCACTATCATCTTGGGCTTGCCTTTTTGGGCGATGTGGGCTTGACTTTTGGACGGCGTATTCTCCGGTCGCCCTCGCCTCTGGCCGCCCCTGCCTTCGTCCTCAGGGATTTTTCTGCTTATCATTCTAACTGTTGCTGCGGCCATGGAGACCTTTGGCTGATAGTTCTACGTTTGATCCCGTGTTATACAACCTTCGTAGAAGGAGAGGACGGGGGAAGAGGAGAACGTGGACAGGAAGCCTGATCCCCCCCCAACTGGAGTCAACCCCCTCAGCCATTTTAGACTCTCAGAGTTCATGTACTTTTCTGGACTCCGCAGGGGAGAAAATTAATAGCGTGGAGCCCCTCTCTCTCAAATTCTTACCAACTTCACCTATTTTAAATTTGCGCCAACCACTTTTGCGGGTCAAGAACTGCACTTATCTTGCTTGTTGAAGGAATGTTTGTATGAATGGGTGAGAGCGTGTTCCCACTTTTAACTTTAAATTTGATTAATTTTTTATATTATTACTCTGTATTTTAACTATTGTTGTGGGGGTGTATGAGGAGAGTGGCTGTGTGCTGTGTATGATAGGATCGGGTGGGCGACCTGAGGCCCCCTCCACTGAGTGCAGATGCAGAAGTGGATAGGGGCCCAGATTTCCCCCCCCCCCGGTCCTGGTATGAATGATTAACGTGGCCTGTTGGGAAGAAAGGGGGCCATGGGAGGTGGGTGGCGATCTACGGAGATGGGGGAGGGTTGGAGCATTTCGGTTACAACTGGGAGGGGCAGATATGATGGGAGCTGTAGGATTGGCCATTATCGGGGAAGAAGGACTCGCTACCTTACAGCGATTCCTTATTCAAGCCCTACTGGCTCAACTCAAGGGCCTGGTGGCAGAGGAGATCAGGGCCCTGGTCTCAGGTTGCTGCTGCTAAATGCCAGGTCTGTAGTAAATAAAGCTCTCCTCGTCCGGGACTTAATTTTAGACGGGGAGGCAGACCTGGCATGTATAACTGAAACCTGGCTGGGTCAAGATGGAGGACTCCCCCTCTTGGAAATGTGCCCAGATGGGTTTCAGGTGCTACACCAACCGCGACACCAAAGGAAGGGGTGGGGGAGTGGCAGTTATTATCCGAAGGTCATTAGCTCCTCGCAAGATCCCTGCCCCAGAGATTGTGGGGTGTGAGTCTCTTCTACTGAAGTTGGACCTAAGGGTTCAATTGGACTTGTTTTTGATGTACCTACCTCCCAGCTGTGTCACAACAGCCCTGCCTGCGCTCCTAGAGGCGGTAGCCGGGTTGGCGGTGGAGTTCCTCAGACTGATGGTACTGGGGGGGACTTTAACCTGCCATCCCTGGGCGAACACTCTGATGGAGCGCAGGAGTTCATGGCTTCCATGACAACCATGGACTTGACCCAAGTAGTTCAGGGTCCAACTCATAGAACGGGACACACACTTGACGCATTTCTCTCGGGGCAGTGGAGATGTGATCTTGAATTAAGGGGAATAGAGATCTCACCCTTGTCATGGTCAGATCACTTCCTGCTGAGGCTTGACTTTGGGATGCCATTGCAGGGAGGTGGAGCCGATTAAGTGGTTCCGTCCCAGGCGCCTGATGTATCCAGAAGGATTTCAGAAGGAGCTTGGAGAGATACCTGACTCCCTTGCCCACAACCTGACAGAGGCCTTAGTCGTGGCTTGGAATGTTGCAGTGGCTGAGGCGCTGGATCGGATTGCACCTTTGCGGCCTCTCCGCAGCAATGGATCCAGGAGGGCACCTTGGTTCACCGAGGAACTCCGGGAGATGAAGCGCCAAAAGAGATGCCTAGAGAGACGTTGGAGGGCTAGTAACTCCAAATCTGACCGAACACTATTAAGAGCCTTTATTAGGACTTATTTAGTGGCGATACGGGTAGCAAAATGTACATATTTTTCCGCTCTTATTGCATCCGCGGAATCCCGCCCAGCCGCCCTGTTTAGGGTGACCCGTTCCCTCCTAAAAGGTGAGGAAGCGGGGGAACCCCTGCAGGGAAGATCTGAGGAGTTTGTTCAGTTTCTGTCGGATAAAATCACTCAGATTCGGGCGGACCTGGACTCTACTTGGGCAGCACCAGCTGAGATGCCGAGGGAGGGTCTTAGTCAGATTTGCTGGGATGAGTTCGAGTTTGTCACCCCTGAGGAAGTGGACAAGGCCATGGGAGCGATGAGTGCCTCCACCTGTTTATTGGACCCATGCCCCTCCTGGCTGGTCTCGACCAGCAGGGAGGTAACACGAGGCTGGCTCCAGATGATTACAAATGCATCTCTACAGGAGGGGTCTTTCCCGCAGCCACTTAAGGAAGCGGTGGTAAGGCCCCTCCTTAAGAAGCCTTCTCTGGACCCAACTATTCTTAAGAACTATCGTCCTGTCTCCAACCTTCCTTTTCTGGGAAAGGTTGTTGAGAAGGTGGTGGCGCTTCAACTCCGACGGACCTTGAATGAAGCAGATTATCTAGACTCCTTTCAGTCTGGCTTCAGGCCTGGATATAGCACAGAAACTGCTTTGGTCGCACTGACCGATTATCTCTGGCGGGCCAGAGATAGAGGACATTCCTCTATCCTGGTGCTTCTTGACCTCTCAGTGGCTTTCGATACCATCGACCATGGTATCCTTCTGCAACGGTTAGAGGAGGTGGGAGTGGGGGGCACCATTCTACGGTGGTTCTCCTTTTACCTCTCTGACAGGTCGCAGTCGGTGTTGGTCGGGCGACAGAGGTCAACCCCTAGGCCCCTTAAATGTGGGGTGCCACAGGGGTCAGTCTTGTCCCCCCTCCTATTTAACATCCACATGAAGCTGCTGGGTGAGATCATTCGACAGCACGGGGTTAAGTATCATCAGTATGCTGATAATACACAATTATATCTCTCTGCCCCGTGCCAGCTCAGTGTAGCGGCAGACGTGATGTGCCGGTGCCTGGAGGCTGTTAGGATCTGGATGGGGGTAAACAAACTTATGCTCAATCCCGACAAGACTGAGTGGCTATGGATGTTCCCCCCCGAAGGACAGCCCAGATACTCCATCCTTGATCCTGGGGGGTGAAAACCTACACCCCTTAGAGAGAGCATGCAATTTGGGGGTCCTTCTGGAGTCACAGCTGACACTGGACCACCATCTGTCGGCTGTGACCAGGGGAGCCTTTGCCCAGGTTCGCCTGGTACATCAATTGCGGCCCTACTTGGATCGGGAGGCACTCCACACCATCACTCACGCCATAGTCACCTCAAGCCTGGATTACTGCAATGCGCTCTACATGGGGCTACCCTTGAAAAGCGTTCGGAGACTGCAACTAGTCCAGAATGCAGCCGCGCGAGCGATATTGGGTGTACCTAGGTACACCCATATTACACCTATCCTCCGCGAGCTGCACTGGCTACCTATTGGTCTCCGGATGCAATTCAAGGTGTTGGTTATTACCTTTAAAGCCCTGCATGGCTTAGGACCAGCATACCTACGAGACCGCCTACTGCCACACTCCTCCCAACAGCTGGTAAGATCCCACAGGGTTGGCCTCTTTCAGATCCATCAGCCAGACAATGTCGGCTGGCGGCTCCCTGGAGGAGAGCCTTCTCTGTGGCTGCCCCAACCCTTTGGAACGAACTACCTCCAGAAATCCGGATCTCACCCACTCTCATGGCCTTCAGAAAAGCTGTCAAGACGTGGCTATTCCGGCAGGCCTGGGGCTGTTGACTTCTTTGCTGAAGTCCAGCCCCGACTGAAATGAATGTATCTGTTGTTTTTTAACTTGTTTATTTTATTTTTATTTTATTTTATTTCCCCTCTCTGTAAGTTGCTCGGAGTCCTCCGGGATTGGGCAGCCTACAAATAAAATTAAACTTGAAACTTGAAACTTGCACAAGCACGAAGCCGAAGACACCAGCCTGAAGATGATGAGTGGGACCTCGCCAAAACATTGCCAAGACAATCTCAATATTACATGGGAAAAGACCCGAATACAACAAGACCAACATACCTACACCCATAAAAATCTACAAAAACAAATACATATATATGTATATACACACACAAACACACATTCATTCCAAGGTAAAATAGATTTAAAAAAATACAGTAATAAAGATACATATGAGATAAATACAAAGCATCAACATTCAAGTAAATACATTATCAAACAGATTATCTGTTTGATGTAACACATTCTTAAGTCAACTACCTTAACTTAGCAGTTCTGCTCACAATGTATAGATTTGAGCCCTTTGGAAATAGGACAATCTGTGATTCAAATCTTAGTGGGCTGTTCTTCAAGTAGGGTAAATTAAACATCTAAGCCTAAGAGGGTCATATGGTTGATGGTCAAAAAAACCTAATTAATCTCTTTGATGGCTTGGACACATTTATATATTCTCTTATGATATGGCAGGTAATGAAAGTGCCTCTATTAACCATGGACTCCAACAACTCAGATCTCGCTCTAAAGTTGTACCTTCTTGAGAATTGTGTCAAATTTATTGGCCACTTCTTTCTTGAGAAAAGAAAAGAGGGAGAGAATGAGAGATAAGAGATAGATTGCATGTATACACAGAGAAATTGTGTGTGTGTGTGTGTGTGTGTGTGTGTACGTATACGTATATGTATACACATACACATACACAGAAACGTTTCTGTGTGTGTTTATTTACATGTGTTTGTGATATGCACACACAGACATACATACACACACACAAACATTACATAAGTGTTCCACTTTTAAAAATTCAGCAGTTCTTTCCTTTCCCACTCTGACTCCCTCCTTTGTTTGCCTTTCATTGTTTTAAGACTAATTATTTGAAGCTTTCACTTTTAACTTACAGTATTTTACCCGATATACTCATTCTGCAAAGACATGACTTGTTGCCTTTGCATATTATTAAGTCATTCCTGAATGTTTCCTATGTTCATGCTGTCAAATGTATAGCCCAGTGAATGGTTCATTACTGCAAGGCAGGGAAAGGAATAGAAAAATTAATACAAATAAAAAATAGCGTAAGGAAAGGATCGTTTTCCTTGCTATAACTAGAAACACCATGTAAGCAAAATCAGTGTCAGACTGAGATGTTTTTTTATAGGAAGGTTAATGCTATGTCTCTTTGGATATTCTCAAGATCATCACTGCCAGGTGGCTAAGAGAGACAGTGGGGGGCATCCTTGGCAGGAGGAAAAATAGCACTCTATGTTCACCTTTACTTAAAAAGAGAATAGATTCCACTAAAGCACCAGCAGCTTATATGTATGACTTATAAATGAGATCATCTGTCTAAAACCGTATTCCAAAATTTCTTAGGCCTACCTATGAAGAAATTGAGTTCAAGCAGCAATATACAAATAACACTGATTTAACAGTGTTGGCCAAGCAATATTTGGAATGCCACAGGAGAGCGACTCCTGTAAATGATCATGGATATCCTTCTGGTATTAATCTGGGTGCTAATACTAAGCATCTATTAGAGCATACTAGCCAATTTATTGTCAAAAGGAGCTTAGAATGGAATCCAGTTGGCTTCTTTTCACCCTTGACTTCTTTGCCACAATGATGTTGAGTGTCAGCACCTCTCCATTTAATAATTAGGAAAGAAGACCACGAGATTTCATTTGTAGAAAATCAAATGTACTTTTACTAATTAAAAATGGCTAAAGAGCGGTTGCGTAGCAAAGTCTGGTTAATTAGGCGCGAAAGCAGTTGATATATAGAATAGCCCATTCCACTCCCCCCTGGCATCATAGGCCTAGTCCAATCATAAGTCCTTCAAGTGTCAGGTGTGAGATAACTTCAAAAGACATCACAAAGATGGAATGTCGGTGCCGTTAACCCAGGCGGGAAACATCCACACATGCGTAGTACATCCATCCAAAGATCTCCAGAATCTTCCTCCAGCACAATAAGTAACCCCACCCAAATAATATGCCCTCCCTCCCCATTTCAATGGCAGCTGAAGCAACAGCAAAGCAGAAGCTGACATCCGGCCGTCCCCCAGAAAAAGGCTGTCAGGCCTAGGAAAAAAACACAAACAAACAGACGAACAACAAAACACAAAGAGAAACAGGGAGGGGTAAGAGAGAAATTAAGGTTTATCAGGATACACCTCATAAAACCTCCGAAGTAGTCGGGGGGCACGAACATGGGACTTGTCAACCCACTCAGTATGAGAGGGAGGGAAATGCTTCCAAGCGACCAAGTATTGGATGCGATTACGCCTCTTGCGGGAATCAAGAATTTGACGAACTTCAAAGTGCCGTTCACCATCAATGAGCAAAGAGGCAGGCGGAGGGAGATCAGGTGGACGTAAATGGGAAACACGAACAGGCTTAATCAGGTTAATGTGGAAAACCGGATGAACGCGATTTAGGTGCTTGGGCAGTTGTAAACGGACAGAGACAGGGTTGATGACCTTCACGATGGGGAACGGACCCACGTATTTCGGCCCCAACTTTTTGGACTTTTGCGAGGTGTGAAGGAACTTAGTGGATAAATAAACCATGTCACCCTCCCGATATTCATAAGGCTGTGTCCGCTTCTTGTCTGCCTGTTTCTTATGGGCACAATGTGCCGCATCCAGAGTTGCTAGGGTCAGAGGCCAAATGCGGCTGAGACGTTCGCTCCAGTCAGCGACAGATGGAACCTGCGGCTGGTCACGAGGCAGTTCAGGAATAGGAACAAAATCTTGACCATACACCACCCGGAAAGGCGTGAACCCAGTGCTGGAATGGACAGAATTGTTGTAGGCCACTTCAGCATGCGGCAATAAGTCCACCCAGTCATCTTGTTGATAATTGATGAAACAACGTAAATACTGTTCAAGGACAGAATTAGTCCTCTCGCAAGCGCCATTAGTCTGAGGATGGTAGGCGGAGCTAAGGCCCTGGGCGGAGCCAATACGGTTGAGAAACTCCTTCCAAAACATTGAGGTGAACTGGACACCCCTATCGGAGATGATGCGATCAGGCACACCATGTAAGCGGTAAATGTGGGAAATGAAGAGCTTAGCTAGGGCTTTAGCAGAAGGAATCTTGTGGCAGGGCACAAAATGAACTTGCTTCGAAAACAAATCAGTAACGACCCAAATGACAGTGTGCCCCTGGCTCTCGGGGAGTTCAACAATAAAGTCCATAGAGATCTCCTTCCAAGGGGCAACCGGTCGGGCAACGGACTGGAGCAATCCCTGTGGTTTCCCAGGGGGGCGTTTCGCGGTCGCACAAACGGGGCAACTTGCAACATAAAGTTCAATGTCCTTTTTCAAAGATGGCCACCAAAATTGTCTTTTCACTAAATGCAAAGTCTTTACAAAACCGAAGTGACCCGCCAACTTGGAGTCGTGAGCCCGTTGGAGGACAACGGGGCGAAGAGATGTGGGGACATACAATTTGGCGCCGATCCATGGCAAGTCGTCCCTCATAGTGCACTCATCCTGATGTTCCCGGAACCAGTCATCCTGGGGGAGGGCGAGTTTGAGGGCAGAAAGAAAATCTTGAGGCACATCGAGTTTCGCACATGCCTGCTTGCGAGTAACCACAGGAGCCGCCAGGCTGGAAGTAGGAACCACAGGTTGCACGATGCTCAGTTTAGAGCAGTTGTATTGTGGGAGGCGGGACAAAGCGTCTGCCATGAAGTTCTTCCCACCGGGGATGTACTTAAGTGTGAAATTGAAACGGTTGAAATGTTGGGCCCACCGCATTTGCTTGGGGGAGAGTCACCGCGGTGTTCTCAAAGCTTCCAGATTCTTATGGTCAGTCCACACCTCGAAAGGGTGCCTAGTGCCTTCCAGAAAATGTCGCCAAGTGGTCAGGGCCCAACGTACAGCGAAAGCCTCTTTCTCCCAAACCGCCCAACGTCTTTCGGTGTCTGTGAGTTTGCGGGAGGTGTAGGCGCAAGGTTGCAAGTTACCTTGGTCATTGGATTGCAACAAAACGGCCCCAACAGCGACGTCGCTGGCATCAGCTTGGACGATGAAAGGCTTGTCCATGTCGGGATGCTTCAACACTGGTTCCGCAGCAAAAAGGCGTTTCAGCTTTTCGAAAGCTGCCTGATAGTCCATGGTCCAGTCAAGAGGTTTGCTTGGCTTAGGTTTAGGACCGCCTTTGGATTTCAGCAAGTTAGTTATAGGGAGCGCAATTTTTGCAAAGGAAGGAATGAACTGACGGTAGAAATTAGCAAATCCCAAGAATTTTTGCAATTGTCGACGCGTTCTAGGCGCGTCCCACTCAGTGACTGCCCTCACCTTTTCAGGGTCCATCTCAATGCCGGCTGGAGAGATGCGATACCCAAGGTAGTCAATCTTGGTTTGGTGAAACTCACACTTGGATAATTTGGCATAAAGATCAGCAGCTCTGAGTTTTTTCAAAACAGTGCGCACAAGAGCAACGTGTTCTTCATAGGAGCGAGTATAGATAAGGATATCATCCAAATATACGATAACTCCTTTGTAGAGGTGGTCATGCAAGATCTCATTGATTAATTGCATGAAGACTGCAGGGACCCCCTGCAGGCCAAAAGGCATGACTCGGAACTGGAAGCATCCAAGAGGGCAGTTGAAAGCAGTCTTCCACTCATCTCCCTCCTTGATGCGTACCCTATAGTATGCCTCTCTGAGGTCCAATTTAGTAAAAATGCGGCCCTTCCCCAATTGGGCCAACATGTCCTTCATTAATGGAAGCGGGTATACATTCTGAGCAGATATTCCGTTCAAGTTTTTAAAATTAACACATAATCTGAGAGAACCATCCTTCTTCTCACAGAAAAGCACAGAGGCAGCAACTTTGGGGCGAGCAGGTTCAATGAAGCCACGACTCAAGTTTTTATCTATGAAATTACGCATTTCCTCCATCTCCCTGGGTGACATGGAATATATTTGGGGTTTTGGTAACTTAACCCCGGGTAGAATGTCAATGGAGCAATCAGTAGGCCTGTGGGGCGGAAGCTTGTCAGAAGACTTCTCACTGAAAACTTCCTTCAAGTCCCAATACACTTTAGGAATTTTTTCCTCTCCCTCAATTCTCTCCTGCCCTCTGGCGGCCACCTCGGGATCACAATTAACAGGTTTATCGGGAACGCCCTCCCCTTCCGGGGGCTGAGCTGTACGAATGCGTAACCAGCCTTCCCTCCAATTTATGCGAGGGTTCCATTTCCGAAGCCAGGGTAGGCCCAAAATGAGAGGCCTGTCCATCCCTGGGGCTACAATGAAGGAGATGAGTTCAGTGTGGGAGCCCATTTTCATTTCTAAGGGCTCAGTAAAGAAATGAGCAGGTCCCCCCCCTGCAATGGACCCATCTATTTGGCAAAAGTTAATGGGGGTTTTTAAAGTACGTAATCTGAGGCCCAATTTCTCCACCATATCAGGGTTGATCATTGACCGGGAGCACCCTGAGTCAAGCAAGGCATGTAGGGACTCAGGGTTCCCATCGGGTAGCACTTTTAACTCTATAGGGATTAACATGGGGCCCTTGGTTGAACTCACCCAGCGAGGCGATGTGTCATCATCTGAATCGTCAGAAGAGATGTGTCTGCCTCCCCCTCCAAGGCTTGGCTGAAGCGGGGGTGTGTGGAATCCACAACGAAGGCAGCTTCCTTCTTCCTCTTGTCCGAGGGCTTGCCAGATTTCTCCTCCCGCTTGGGTGGTGGTTGGGAGGTTGATGGTAATTTAGCACGGCAGTCTGGGGCGCGATGGCCTAATTTTCCGCAACGGAAACACGTTATTGGTCTGGATCTCCCCTCACCCTTCCCTCCGAAAGTGGCTTTCCGGCTAGGGGGGGGGTGTTGTTTTCGCAGCCTGCTGCTTTCTTTTGCGTCTCTCCTCTTTAGCGCAATGGGGCCTGGCCAAATCCAGCTCAATGTCAGCAGCATGCTCAAACCAAATAGTTAAGCGTCTGGGGAGATTCCGATTGACACATTGCTGATAGATATCTTCATCTAGGCCCAAAGCAAATTTGTCCAAAAGGGCCTCCTCACTCCACCCTCTCATGTACTGAGACAGGCGCTGGAACTCTTGAATATACTGGGCCACCGGTCTGTCGTCTTGTTCGAGGGTAATAAATTTCAACTTGCTTTTTTTTTCAGTAAGGGGGTCATCAAAGCGCCTTTTGAAGGCCTCCATAAACCTGTTAAAATTCCTCAGGAGGGGGGAGGCTGTCTGATGTAAACCAGCACTCCAGTCAGACGCTTCGCCATCCAAAGATAATAAAATCATTCTAATTCTCATAGTGTCTGATTCAAAATCTGGGCCGTAGATTTCCATGTAATTAAAGATCTGCATGATAAAAGACCCCAGCTTTGCAGGACTTCCATCATATCTCACAGGCAAGGGTGGAATCTTAGCCATCCTGCGTCTCCTGGGAGGTGGGCCCCCTACTCCGGCAAAAGCCCCAGCTGCAGGGGGTGAGTCAGTGCGAGGGGGGGTGAATCAGCCCGTGGGTTTTCTCAGCCCTAGCCCCTCCTGACCTCTCCATCTTCCCCACCTATTTGCCCAAAGTACCTTTGTCCCCAGTAATCAGGTAGATCTCTCTCCTGGGGTCTCCTTTTGGCTCCCGCCTCCAGCAGTCTTTGTTGGGGTCTTCTTCTGGTAACCCCCGCATCCCAGCTGGCCCCCTCCTCTCTTTGTCCTACCGAGGTAGACCATCTGGGGGGAGGTGGATCAGCCGGGCTTGATATCAGCAGTTGACACAAATCTTCATGAAGCGAGAGTTCAGGGGGAGGACGTTCTTCCTCAGCGGGGATTTCTGCCTCCTTTTCTTCTCTGGCTGGCGAAGAAGACATTTGCACCCTCCACGGTAGATGTTGATCTCCTGGAAAGGTGGGTTTGAGACTTTGCTACTTGTCAGCACCTCTCCATTTAATAATTAGGAAAGAAGACCACGAGATTTCATTTGTAGAAAATCAAATGTACTTTTACTAATTAAAAATGGCTAAAGAGCGGTTGCGTAGCAAAGTCTGGTTAATTAGGCGCGAAAGCAGTTGATATATAGAATAGCCCATTCCACTCCCCCCTGGCATCATAGGCCTAGTCCAATCATAAGTCCTTCAAGTGTCAGGTGTGAGATAACTTCAAAAGACATCACAAAGATGGAATGTCGGTGCCGTTAACCCAGGCGGGAAACATCCACACATGCGTAGTACATCCATCCAAAGATCTCCAGAATCTTCCTCCAGCACAATAAGTAACCCCACCCAAATAATATGCCCTCCCTCCCCATTTCAATGGCAGCTGAAGCAACAGCAAAGCAGAAGCTGACATTGAGACTCTAGAAAAAGTACAGAGAAGAGCAATAAAGATGATTAGGATACTGAAGGCAACAACATATGAAGAATGGTTGCAGCAATTGGGTATGCCTACTTTAATGAAAAGAAGGAATAGGGGTGACATGATAGCAGTATTCCAATAGCTAAGGGTTGACACAAAGAAGAAGAACTCAAACTATTCTCCAAACCACCTGAAAGCAGAACAAGAAGCAATGGATGGAAGCTAATCAAGGAAAGAACCAACCTAGAACTAAGGAGAAATTTCCTAACAGAACAATTAATCACTGGAAGCTTTTGCCTTCAGAAGCTGAGGATGCTCCAACACTAGAGGTTTTTAAGAACAGATTCGACAACTACTTGTCTGAAATGGCACGGGCTCTCCTACTTGAGCAGGCTTTGGGCTAGAACAGTAGTCTCCAACCATGGCAACTTTAAGACTTGTGGACTTCAACTCCCAGAGTTCTCCCAGAGCTTTGCTGGTTGAGGAACTCTGTGAGTTGACGTCCACAGGTCTTAAAGTTGCCAAGGTTGGAGACCACTAGGCTAGAATACTCCAACATGTCTTCCTTTATTCTGTTATTCTGTTAAAGCCTAACTCTCTTGGTAGTTTCTTTCATTCTCTCTTCTCTCAATAGTCTCCATCTGTTGCTTCTTGTTCTGCTTTCAGGTGCTTTGGAGAATAGGTTGCTGACCACCCTCTTCTTTGTGGCAACTTCTAGGAAGAATTAAAATACCATTCCAATCAGAGGTGGGTTCTAGCTGGTGTTGCTGCTGGTTCACTCGTGCGTGCGTCACTGTTCCCTCTAAGGTGCGCGGCTGCGCGGCCGCGCACGTCGCTAGAAAACCCCGTGCAGCAGTTTCTATCTGCTGCGCAGAGTTTTCTGTAAAGGAAACGTGGGGAAGTCCTTTACAGGCGGCTAGAACTGGCCGCCCGCAAAGGACCTCCCCAGACTTGTTTTGAAGAGCATGGCTCTTCAAGTCCATGTTCGGGGAATCCCTTGGAGAGGGGATTCCTTCCTGCAAGACCCCGTCCAGAAAATGCGGGGAGCAGCAGCGGAGACCCGGGGCTGCTTCTGTTGTGACCACTGGACTGTGGGGCTGGGAAGGGGGCAGGAAGAGCGGCGGGGCTGGCGGTGGCCGGCAGTTGCAGGCTGGTTGGCTGCCTTTCCACCGCCGCCCCCTCTGTGCAGCGGCTTTCAACCTGCTCCCCCAACTCGTATCTCCTCCTGTTTTCCCCCACCCTCTTACATGCCCCCTTGGTGCAGCGGGCTACTGCCGGCGAAAGGAGTGGGGCGGGCGACATTGCACAACTGGGTAAATTATAAACCACAGATTTTAATCCTATTTAATTTTTAATGGTATCAAATTTAGCTATAAAGTGGCCTTACGTACTTTTTTTCCCCTGGGCCTGCTAAATTCTGGTCCCTGGTGATACAATGAGTTAAATGCATTCTGGCCTGGATTTCCTATTGTGCAATTTGTGTCATGGACTTAATCATTTTAAATTCCATAAAATGCCAGTACACATCCTTTCTGCCAAGAGATCAGAAAAAACAATGCTCGAATCTTCTGATATTTAAATGATTTATAATGTTGTTTAGATATATAATTTGGATTACATTTGAAAGCTATGCATTGATTAAATACTATGGAATACAAGCAGTTCTTTCTTTTTTGGTTTTAGAAAAGGATAATTCCCTTTTTAGCCAGGCTTTTTGAATTAGATTATGGTGATGTTAACACCAGTTTTTAAGTAGATTTCAATTTTTTTTAAAAAAAAATCTTTTAGCTGCTTTGAATACCTTGGAGATGAAAAGATGGTGTACAAACGTAATAACAAAAAAATTGTACATTCATTTTGAAAAATAAATGCAATACTTGATTAATTTCATATCTTTATTTAAAATAGTTTTGGCATGGCATATGGTTTTATCAATTCAGTTGGAAATGATGTGGATGTTGTATCTGATTCTGAGGTATATATATTCTTAAGTAACATAACATATAGCATATTGTCCAAACTTGCTAGACTATTTAATTGATCTTACTACTTTAAAGGGGGAGAGTTTCATGATAAATTATTTTATTACATTTATGTTGCATTTATATATTATATTTATTACATTTATATTTCACATTATATATTTGTATTGTTATTTTACTGTTTATTGTCAATTTTGATAGATATTATATTGATATATCAATACTGATTTTAATCATACTAAATAACAATTACTGCTATTATTTATCAGCATTAAATATTTACAGTTTTTAATATTGAGTTAGTCGTATTTTAGAATAATAGGATTATCTTTTAATAGGATAATTGGCAAAATCTAATTCAAATGTGATGGGTTGCATTCCAAAGGAATGTGAGAAGACAGGTTGCCTGCAAAATGCCAGGACCCAGGACCCTGTTGGTGCCATGTCTCTCTCTAGCCAGTCTAACAATCTAAAAGCTGAGCAGAGAGCCTTTTTTTTTTCAGAGTGAGCGGAAAAGTATAGTGTTTGAGTGGCACTTTTCATGCCTGGGATTCCTCAGGCTGAAACCTCGCTCGCAATCGGCGCTTGACGCTTGGAAGTTTGCGCAAATGTCCAGCAGACGTGACAGCAGTTCAAACTGTTGCTCTCTTAGGTGCTCAGGCATGAAACTGTGCAGCTCAAACACTGTACTTTTCCGCTCACACTGAAAAAAAATTAGAGGGAACATTGGCATGCATGTTTCCTGCAAATGCATGTGCTGGATGCACACTACGCGTGCATGTGCAGTTCAATGGAAATTGGTTTGCACATGCGCAGAACTCCCAAAATGATGGCAACGCTGGTGACTGGGGAACCGGTTCAGGGGCATGGCCAGCCTGGGTCACTGCCAATTCTGCAACTCAGGCCACCATATCACTACTGGTTTGGCTGAACCGGGCCAAACCAGTAGGAACCCCCCTCTGATTCCGATGGGAAAAACTAATGGTGTCTCGTACAGGAGCAAGTCAAACAAGCGTGGGATCTGCCCAAATGTGAGGAAAAATCAGGAGAAAAAAAAGACTGGGATGACGCCAATACTCCCACACAACACCATTAGCCATTTTGTTAAGATTTAGTTCACCCCCTGCAAGGCACCCTGGATAGCACACAAATGTGAACTGAATAAGCTAGCAATCTTAAGCAGTCAAATATCGACTGTAATATTGACATATCGACTCCTGGCTTTCAATGTACCAACACCATACATGAAATAAATAAATCTAAATCTTATCTTTCCCTTGTGCTTAGGTTTGCCCTTTCTCTTTGCCCTGGGCCTTTTTTTTTACTTCTTTGCTTTGCCACTTCTTGTTCATTCACCCCTTAGCTTCCTCCCTTGTCCTTTGCCCCCTCGAGGGATGACTGAAAAATATGCTTTTTTTGAAAAAAAAAAAGTCAAGGTGTACCCCCAATAGTGCATTACTTTGATTGCAGCATCAGAGTTGACTTTTTTGACCAAGCCCGTTGGACACCACTGGTCCCTTCCCTTCCACCCTCCCTTCCCCTATCATTCAGCTTGCATTCTCCCATTTTGTCTTGTTTTCTCTTCCCTTGCAAGGGAACATTATTGGAAAAAAATGTTTTCTATGAGCATCATCATTGTGGCCAAGTTTATTTTTGGGACTATGCCTTGAGGATACCCTGATACAAGTGTCAGACCTGCAAACCATCTTTTCTTTTGGACTTCAGGCCTGCCACACTTTCTACTGTGAAAATGGGAAGGAGGATTATACAGATATGTAGCCATAATAACATTCTTTCTTAGAAAGTCAAAGTCGCTTTTGTTCCTGCACCTGGGAGATGTGGATGGGAAAAATCTGTCTTTGTGGCAGTGAAAGATTTGGACCATGTGATGGACTTGTGGGTGCTGGGGCAAGATCTTGAACTTTCAACTGGGTGGAGAAACCTGGAAGCTTTCAGATTTGTGTTTTCCCAGATGTGCCAACATGATATCCCTAATAAAGTGGAACTGTGAGGAAACTAAAGGCTTGGAGTTTTATTTTGTTGGGGGTGTTTTTTGGAACATTGACAACCAAGATTTATTCAGAGCTTCTTTTAAGGGCAAAGATGGGAGACAAGACACCTCTTGTTGCTAGAGAGTACAGCTCCAGTTACTCCCAGGCAAGGGAATAGGGTCCTTCAGCATGTTCTTTAACTTCTTTAATTCCAAGAATTTAAATTTCATTTATAGCATCCCTCCTTCTAAAAGGAAGTAAAGGATTTATGTAGACCAGCTTTCAATCCATCTTCCTTGATTAGCCTTTTAATTCCTGCCATGACCCGATTGTTTATCTCTACCTGGTTATAAGATAAATGTTGCACAGCAGAAAAGCATTTTATGATCAGTTTTTAAAGGTAGAGGAAGGGAGACCAGATACTGAATGAAGCGTATCCCTCCCTTCTTTTCATGATGTTAAAATGACCTTGTGCTACTAGAATAGAAGGATGAAAAATGACTCTCTTGCACTGGAAAGCCTTGGAAAAGATTGCCACATGCTGTGAAGCGTTATACCTAGATTAGAATCATACAAGCCATTTGGCATTCTGTGGAATCAAAGGTTGGGCTTTGAATTAGCAAGATAGATAAAGTATTGATGCTTTTGAACTTCGGGTTGTGGAAAAGACTCCTGAGAAAAGTCTATGGATAGCTGAGGAAACAAACCAATGTATCATTGAACAAGTCAACCCAGAGTTTTCCACCAAGACACAAATGACCCAAATTATTTGACTTTGGACATATTCTGCAAAGAGCTCTGAATTCATCACTCTCTGAAAAAGAGAATGATGAATGCACCATCAGGAGACTTGAAAGAACAGGTTGGAGATAGATTGTCATGGATAAGACAATGTCTATGGGGTCTCTAGGGATGCAGTGGTTCAGTGACTAAAATGCTAAGCTTGTCGATCAAAAGGTGGCAGTTCAGCAGTTCAAATCCCTAGCACCTCATAACATGCTCCCAGTACTTGACCCAGTTTCTGCCAACCTCGCAGTTCGAAAGCATATAAAAAAGTAGAAAAATAGGAACCACCTTTGGTGGGAAGGTAACAGCGTTCCATGTGCCTTTGGCATTTAGTCATGCCGGCCACATGACCACAGAGACTTCTTCGGACAGCGTTGGCTCATCAGCTTTGCTCTCTAGAGTTGGGAACAATGAGCACATATGTGCAAGGGGAACCTTTAACTTTATGTGATCTCTAGGTATTAAAAAAAAAGACAAAATAGCACACTATCACATAATCAGAGCATTACATCTCCACCAATTAAATCCAACATAGAAGAAAGTTCCACTGATTTCAGAAAGATTTGCTTCTAGTAACCGTCTATGGAATTCCAGCAGCATC
This sequence comes from Thamnophis elegans, assembly GCF_009769535.1. Classification (NCBI taxonomy): domain Eukaryota; kingdom Metazoa; phylum Chordata; class Lepidosauria; order Squamata; family Natricidae; genus Thamnophis; species Thamnophis elegans. The sequence goes on along the minus strand of NC_045543.1, from coordinate 65,094,400 downwards.
CTTGAACTCATTGGACATATATAAAGCTACGCTGTCAGTTGAATTTTTTAGTGCAAGCTCAGAACCCACCTATTCAGAACCCAAAAAATAAAATTACGTGATCCAGCCATTTGTTTCTTACAATGGCCAGCCAGATACCTCTGCAGATATTGCGTGCAAGGAAAGGAAACATGGCCTTCTCTGGCTGTTGTTCTCTGCTGTGGTCCAAAAGGTGCTTTTCAAAAGGCAACTGGATTTTCTTGGGGTTTTTTCCTTTGGAAATGTTTCACTTATTCTCATCCAAGAAGCTTCCTCAGTTCTGACTGAATGGGCTGGAGGGGAAACTGAAGGATTTATTTTCTTTACCAGTCATCTGGTTGTTAGCACTCTGAAGGTCGGTCCAGTTACCTTCTGGCACAACCATGACCTGGCTGTTTGAGACCAGTGGTGGGATTCAGCCAGTTTGCACCTATTCGGGAGAACCGGTTGGTAACTTTCTAAGTAGTTCAGAGAACCGATTGTTGGAAGAAACTTCCTTTTGTTTTTTTCCACTATACAGGGCTAATCCTGTAAGGAAGGCAGGAAGGAAATATTCTGGTGTTGTTTCTAGCCTAATCTTTATTGACCTGCTTACAGAAACTGCCTCTCTGGTTAACCTTTATTTCATTGTAACAGCTAAGGTGAAGCGCCCATTGACCTGAGTGACCTTGACTTGGCCACGCCTATCCAGTCACATGACTGCTGACCCCCACCTACCCAGATGGTCATTAGGGCAGAGAACTGGTTGTTAAATTATTTGAATCCCACCATGGTTGAGACACTGTATAGACACCTTCCTGGCGGTTGGTATTTGGAGGTAACAAACTCTTCAGGATCACGACCGATCCTTCAGACTCAATTGAACAACTGAAGCTAATGGCCATTCGGCCATTGCTACTATCTGGAAATGGATTTCCATGGGATAATTCTGTGTACTCAAAGTGGCCTATGCTTGCACCAATGTGAGATTGGGCCAGGCACCTTTTCGAGAGGGCATGATTATGTCACCTTCAGCACAACCCTGGCTTTCTGCAGGTTTTGGGGATCTGACAAGCACAGTTTTACTGAAGGGATCCAGAGCCTATCACCCCTCCTTGATTTTATAGGACAAATAGAATTGAAGAGAACTAGTCCCATATATACTTAGGCTCTGAGCTCTGAAGGACAAACAGCATTTTCAATTGTTTCCAGAAACTGATTGGTAAGCAATGTAGCTCCTCAAATGAAAGTATGATATTTGTACAACTGTATTCTGGGGAAATTATGAGCATCTTCAAGGAGAGTCCCATGTAGAACACTTTGCAATAATCCAAATTGGGCTATATCAGCTATGTTTCTAATCCTCTAGTATTGAGACCAATTCAAGAGACAAATTATTTATAGACTGATAAGATACATGTACCAGTAAAGAGATGGAAATCACTGAATAAATAAAGAGCACTTTGAGACCAGAAGGAATATGAAATTGTATTGTGATAAATAGGTATTGTGTGATTGGCCACAATCATTTTTGCATCCATTTTGTGAAAATGACTGTAAGATATGTTCAGATTCAAAACTTGATAATTAGCCTCCAAAAGTAAATATTTCTGCTTTATATCAATTTAGTGGTAAGGTAAAACAATTAAAATACTTTTATTTTTAAAAGGGCTGCCAAATAATCAATATGTAGTTCATAAAAGTAGCAAGTACCATTTTAAGGCATATTAAAGAGAACCTTCTTTCTGACCCATATTTACATTAAATCAAACCTGAAAGTACTGTATGTAGATTGCTTGAGAAACATTGCCTTTATCCATATTCAGAGTTTTGTGTATTTAATTGAAAGCTATTTTAATTGCAACTGATGCATTTATCAATTAAAATGTCTTTAATTAGGTTATAGCCAAAAGGTTTGTTTACATGCACCTGTCTACATCATGCCAGTTATAAGATGCCTTTTAATTTTATTTTTCTTAAATGTTGAAAGAAGGAATGATAAAATGATGTTGAAAAATTATGCATGCTAATCATACTGTCACTCAAAAATACCAAGACATGATCCTTTTTTTGTTGAAATCACCTATTAATTACTATATCCACAGAGACATGAAACTTCTTGATCCATCAAATCCTTGCAATATGGAATCTATCAAGGTAAAAGGGAGAGAAAATTTCATGAATAGGTTTTACTTGTTGGAAGCTTGCAATAGGTATAAGTTCTCTTTCTCCTAATATGTGTTAGAAAACATGGCAAGCAAAACATAAAAATCATAGAGCAAGTTCATCGTTGATGAATTGATTTTGATATCAGTGGAGTTGATCTCAAAATTATAATTGGCCTGCAGCTTTAAAATAGATTGTATTTTATGTGTAAAATTAAAGCAGAGGAACATTTTAATATATACCTCCTGAGCCAGCCAATAGTATATCAAGGTTTAATTTGTTGTAGTTCATGCACATAATAAAACATTGAGCAGATCCTGCTGAGAAGTACATACAGGGCACTTACTGAAGAAAATTAACTATGACAAATCAAAGTTACAAATGAAATATGGAATACAGTTGGTTCTTTGAAATAAATTCCATGTCTAATAACTGAAAACAGCATCTCTGAAAAAGATCACATCTATTAAGAATTAAGAACACATATTTCTAGAGGATTATCAGCAAGTACTCTCAAAACATTATGTTATGTTATGTTATGTTATGTTATGTTATGTTATGTTAGGTTAGGTTAGGTTAGGTTAGGTTAGGTTAGGTTTGGTTAGGTTAGGTTAGGTTAGGTTTATGCTCTTATCTTACCTTCCCTTCCCTTCAGGAAAAACTTAGTATACTATATTGTACTGTACTCTACCCAGTGGTGGGTTTCAAAATTTTTTAGAACCTCTTCTGTAGGTGTGGCCTGCTTTGTGGGAGTGGCTTGCCGGCCATGTGACTGGGTGGGAGTGGCTTGCCGGCCATGTGACAGGGTGGGAGTGGCTTGCCAGCCATGTGACTCAGTGGGCCAACTTGTAAAATGTGGTGAAACTCACTTAACAATGCTCTTGCTTAGCAACCAAAATGTTGGCTCAGAAAATCTAGCATTTGAAGCACACAAGTCTTAAAGCTGTCAAGTTACAAGGCCCTTGCACCCCTAAACCTTTAGAAAAAAAACCAGGGGTGTTCAAACTTGACAGCTTTAAGACTTGTGGACTTCAACTCCCAGAATTCCTCCTCTCGCTCTTCATCTTGATGATGTGCGGATGGGTGTGGGGGGAGGGAGCTGGAACCGGTTCTAAATGGCACTGTAGATTTGTGGAACCTGTTCTATAGAAGAGTTTAGAACTGACAGGAACCCACCCCTGACTCTACCATACCATACCGTACCATACCACACCACACCACATCCCATTACACACCACACCACACAATACCAATACTTATATTAATAGTATACTACTATCCCTCTCTATAGTGATTTGTAGAACTATATAGGCAAATAAGAAAGGACACTCAAAGAATTTCTAGTCAATATCCAATCAAAAACGTTAATACAATCAGCCTGAACTAATTTTAGAGCTGTGCAAACTGTTCAAAAGAGCATTTTACCTTCAGAATTACTGTTTTACAATCACTGCATCTAATGTGCATTTATGGACATATCCCACTGACCTCGAAAGATTTCAAGGTGACCAGTCTGAGTATCAGTAGAGTACTTTTAAGATTTAACATTGGGAAAGACACTACTGTATATTAGAACACAGAACGCAGAATAATAGAGCTGGAAGGGACGTTGGAGATATTTTACTCCACCCCCCCCCCTGCTTGAGCAGGGAGATCCTATACCATTTCATATAAATGATTGTCCAGTCGGTTTTTGAAAGCCTCCAGTGACAGAGCACCCACAACTTCTGAAGGCAAATTGTTCTATTGGTTGATTGTTAGTGCTTCTCTTCTTGCTTAGTTTCCATCCATTTTTTTCTCACCCACAGTGTAGCTGTGAGCATTTTTTCCCCTGAATAAATTGCACAGATTCACTAATCTTTCTACATTTGAGGCATAAATCACCATTAATATTATTAATTGTTCACCCTTCTCTCCATTAGCTCAATTTGATGCTTTTGAATTAGGTTGATTTGAATCAACCTGGTTTTGAAATCAGAGCATTGCCTCTCCATATACAGTATACTTTTGGGTCATTGTGATTAGAAATAAGGCTATAAGCAGGTAGGATTAGGTGGCAAACCTTATTGGGAGAGTTGGGCAGGGAAGGAGATGTAGTGAAATGAGGTTCCCAAGGACAGTAGATTATGGAGTAGATTATGCTGCCCCGTTGCCAGTATGCAAGATTAAATTTTTGGTTTCAGCCAACTTCGGTATACAGAAATAGCAAGGGGGTATCATTTTGTCCTTCATTTCTGGCAACAAATTTTTTTGGATGAGTCCTCATCTTGATGGACCTCTGACCTTTCAGTACATCAGAACAGAATATAGAATAGAATATTGGCCAAGTTGACATCAGGACTTCCTAATACTTGGATGGCACAGCCTGTTGGTAATTATATGTGAGCTAAACTGCATCTTCCTTGTAGGAAAGGTTTCTATGTATGTACCACGAAGAAATAGCTTTTAATCAAGAGAAATTATAATTTCTAATAATGCTGGGATCATATAAATCCTTGATTCTATAAAGCAATATGATTACCAGTCTGGGTCATTTAATTTTTCCCTTCCTTGAGGGGTTGATTGTTGTTGAATGTAGAAAAACATTCATTTTTAATGTTAGAATATGTCATTTCCAATACATTTTAATCCGTCCATTTTTTCAAGTACCAAAATATGTTCTCAGTTGAAAATATTTTTTACTAACCAACAAATCCCAACTTAAAAATAATGTGGGTGGGTGTATACACAGTATATATGTATGTGTATGTATGTGTATGTATAAATACACACACACATATATACATACATACATACATACATACATACATATACACACACACAGTATATATATGCTGGTCTTGTATTCGAATCTTGTAAGATTGAGATTGTCTTGGCAACGTTTCGGTGAGGTCTCACTCACTAAAAAATAGCCAACATCACCAAAAAATAGCCAACATCTTAAGAAACCCTGAAGACAAAATCCAGCTAGAAAACTAAGGAGTCTACAAAATACCATGCAAAATCTGCCCTGCAACATACATAGGACAAATGAACAGGAGAATAAATGCATGCATCACAGAACACAAGAACGCAATAAGAAAAAAAGAAAAAACTTCCTTCCTTTTCCAACACCTTAAAGCCACAGGACATGAAATTATTTTGAAGGAACCAGGTTAATCTCAAAAACTGAACACTTCAACAAGAGAATAATTATGGAAGCTATCGAAATAGAGAAACACCCCCACAACATGAATAAACTTGATGATACCTCCCGCCTACCAGACATCTGGAAACCAGCCCTAGTCAACACATGAGCCCCACCCATCACCCAGGTCGTTACAACACGAAACAACAACGGACACACAGCCAGCACCAACCAGCACCAATCTACCAATCATGATATAACCACACGACCAATCATTCCACTTACTGAAACGAAGCCAGCACTCCACACACACACACACACACCAAGATTTATAGAAAGACAGAAGCTCCGACCACGCATTAAGCCCAAAACCCAGCCTGAAGATGGTGAGTGAGACCTCATCAAAACTTTCCCAAGAGAATCTCAATCTTACATGGGAAAACACCCGAATACAACAAGACCAGCATACCTACACCCATGAATATATATATATATATATATATATATATATATATATATATATATATATATATATATATATACACACACACACATACATACATACATACACACATACATACATACATACACTCACACATACATACATATATATACATATATATATATACATATATATGTATATATGTGTGTGTGTGTACATACACATACACACATACATACACATACATACACATACACAAACATACACACATACATACAAATACATACATACATTCTCACATACACATTCATATGCATACACACACATACATACATACATACATACACACATATACACACATGTACGTATACACATATACGGATTTCACAATGTAATTTTAAAAAATGGTTCCTCTCAGGACAACCCTGCTTTATCCATTACATCACACTGAATCCTGTAAAAAAACACTTTATGGAAAAATATAAGCAAAATAGTAAATAAATGTATTCTTTGATAAACCGACCTTTTCCTAATATTATTAATTATAGGATAAACTCATGTTATAAAAAAATACAGAATTTTTAAAAAGCTTGATTTTTCACAGAGTGCTTCCTGGGCAGCTTATTCAGTGCAATTGTTTAGTTTCTGATCTCTAACTCATATGCCATTGCTGTTTCTGAAGACCTCCTACCTTGGCTGGAGGTCTGAAGAAATTAACTCAGGAACCCTTTGACATGAAGCTGAAAAAGAGCTGCAGTGGCACAGTGGTATAATGCAGTACTGCAGACTACTTCTGTTGACTGCCAGTTGCCTACAATCTGGCAGTTCAAATCTCACTGGGCTCAAGGTTGACTCAGACTTCCATCCTTCCGAGATTGGTAACATGAGGGCCCAGGTTGTTGGGGGCAATATGCTGACTCTGTAAACTGCTTAGAGAGGGCTGTAAAGCACTGTGAAAGGGCTATATAAGTCTAAGTGCTAATGCTATTGATAAATTACTATTGATTATTTATGTAATTTCTAGAATACAAACTTAAATGTCTTGTTCTGGTAGAACCTATAGAAAATCCCTACCAGTACCTCAGTTAATAATAGTAATTGGAACTGGAATTTCTATGACTACGTGATGCACTCCAAATGTTACATCACTAACTGACACAATTGTAAAGCATGACATCACATGACTGTCCCGCTTAGCTGCTCTGCCCTTTCTGGTTGCCCATCCTTAAGTGCAACCTCACATGATCGCATTTGCAACCTCCTGTTGGCTTCTCCATTGAGATCACTTGTCGAAAGATAGCAGTGAAGATTACAAATGGTGATTATGTGTGACAGTACAATGCTGCAGCACTGCAATTGTGAACTAGTCTACCAGTCCCTGGATCATGATCCCATGACTGTGGGAATGTTGTGACAGCTAGAACTTTGAGGACCTGTTGTCCCAGCAGTGTCATCACTTTGAACAATTGCTAAACAAGTGTCTAGAACACCGTGTAGTTTGAAGTTAGTTTCATGTGGTCTTGCATGAAAAAAGAAAGAAAGTTGGCTTCATTTATATTAAATACCACAGAGAATGCCTTAAAAGAGCTGCAATTATCTAGCAGTGAAGTTACAATTCAAAAGCTGGGGCATGGACCATTAACTCATAGAGCTTGAATGTGTCTTATTCTTCCACATAGACTACCCTGGTAATATTCCTAGTATGTGAAAACTATCAGGACATCAATAATTGTGGATTTTATTGGCATGGGAATTGGCTAAAAGAATCATCCTAGGCTGCTCGCAAGGGAGATCAATATCTGATTGCTGATCTAAGTTATTTTTCAACATTTGAATTCTCCTTTTTTTTTAAAAAAAAAAAGCCCTCAAGAAAAAGGCAAGAAGGAAAACATTTGAACAACATACATTTCTATTGTTTTGCACACCTTCCCCTCTTCCTTATCATCTTGTTTAATTTTTTTAGTTAGATTACATTGAACTGGTACAGTATGTACATATAAATTTTATTCTTCTAAAGTTTAATACAGTAACAAAAAAGAATAAATATGCATCTTTTAATCAAGTATTTTACAATGATTTTATCCATTGTCTTGGTTTTTGTTTTAATTCCAAGTTCAGTATTTCTGTTATATTATTTCTCTCTTGATTTTTCTAATGAGCTCTGAGTCAAAAAGTATAAAAATACTATGAATAACTAGCCATTCATTTAAGATCTAGGATCACTTTTGAGATTTAGGTCTGCCTAATTTATCAAGTGCTTCCCTCTTCAATTTTTCATTTTATTAAGAAAAAGAGAGAGGGGTGGATGAGGAGTGCTTTGGATTAGGGCAAATATCCTGTAACATAAAAGCAATGTAGGATTTTTTTTTCTGAATTCTTGTATAGATTAGAAGGAATGCATAATAAATACTATTTCATATCTGTTATGTTACCTTACTGCTAAAGATGATTCAAACAGTTACTTCCAGCCAAGGTAACATTAACAAAGATGTTAAGCAGAAGGTGAAAAACTAATATTGTCTATATTTGTGATTGTGTAGTTAAGAATATCAGGCTTCCTCGTGTCCAGATGTCAAAACTCTGACAAATTTCCAGATTGGCACAAAAGCATGAGTAATATTCATGATCTACCTTGTAGAAATGTTTCGAAGAGAGCTGCAGCCTTTAAAACTCAATGACAGATTATTTTGATTGGAGTTTAAATGCTTTTTAAAAAGAACAGCAATCAACAAAACATTGGAAAGGATGGGGGGAAGAACATAAGGACAAAAAGGCTGCATAAAACAGAGACAGCACAAAAGAAAAATAAACATTTGGGAGTATGTAGAAATACATTGGCAATTTCACAGAAAGATACCTGGTTTTATTCAATCCTGCTGGTAACTAAAGTCATTCAGAGACCCCCATGTAGTTTTCTTGATGTTAATAATTATATGGAAGCAATTTTACTATTGCCTTCTGGGTTTGCTTTCTACCCAACAGCCTGCTGTATGAGAAGGTCTCCCATCCAAATCCCGATCCTTTCTATCCAGGGGTGGGTTGCTGCTGGCATTACTGCTGGTTCGGTGTGCAAAATTTTGTGTGTGCGCACACCAAGTGTGTGTGCATGCATTTGCACCTAAAAAGACCTGTGCATGAGCACAATGTTAGAAAGGGAAAGAAAAAATACATTTTTGCAAAGGAGATTGTTCTGCGCATGCGCAGAATCAGAAATCAAGATGCCGCCACCGCCGCTAGAACCAGTTCAGGGGTGTGGCGGGCCGCGTTACTACCTACTGGGCCAAACCAGTCTAAACTGGTAGGAACCCTCCTCTGTTCCTATCCCAGATCAGCTTCAGAACCCAAACAAGATCAGCCAGGTAGTACCACCTGCTGAGATGTATATTCAAACTTTAGATTTAAAAAAAAAATGTAGAAATAAAATTTATTAGTCTCTATAATTTTACAGATATAATTAAAAGATAAGATTGTTTAAATATAATTATGAAAGCACCTTTGAGGCTCATTGCTGCTTTGTTAATTTTTCAGCCAATAAATTGTTCACTCCTAGATTGGCTGGCCAATCCTCTATACCAGTGTTTCTCAACCTTGGCAACTTAAAGATGTCCGGACTTCAACTCCCAGAATTCCACAGCCAGCGAAGTTAAAGGCAGGACATCTTCAAGTTGCGAAAGTTGAGAAACACTGCTCTATACATTATTTTTGAGCATACCTAATTATTTGGAAAAATCAGCTTGCAGCTCATCTATCTGTATGTTCAATTTCATAGTGTAGCCATGGCCATCTGGTATCTCCTCATACTTAAACAGCCACATATTGCTTTAGAGTTTTTTCTGGAACCAATGTCCACCAGAATTATACTTAGAATCTGGATTCTCACTATTTAAAAAGACTAGAAAAATAATTTTCTTTAACAGATTTCAATATTAATACTTAATGCAAGAACGTATTGAATTATTGTAAATTAAAATGAATTTAATTTATCATAAATGAATGCAATGCAATGCAACATAATATTGAATGGAGGGAGGGAAGGACATTTTGAGAATCCAGCTGAACACAGCTTTAGTTAAAGCATTTTTCCCTTATAGAAAAAATTAAATATTTGAGGTTGTATTTAGATGTAAAAGTGATGAAAGTGGAAGGGATTTCACTGCCTTGAGTCCGGGGTGGGTTGCTGCCCACACTATTGTCTGTTCGCAGCCCATGCTGTGCTGCATGTGAATGCACTGTCAAGTGTAAATTGTTCTGTGTGCATGTGCAGAAAAATTTACAGTGAACTATGCATGCACAGTCACCACAATTCAAAATGGCAGCGCCCAAGTGGCAGTGAGGGAACCGGTTCGGGGGCGTGTCAGGCCTGGGTCACTGCCGGTTCTGTGTCCCAGGCCTGAATTCCACTACCAGTTCGGCTGAACTGCACAAAACTGGCAGCAACCCACCTCTGCCTTGAGTTATTTATAAAAAAAATAATAAAGGTGGGATATCAATAAATAATTAAATAGAATGAAGTCATAATGGATACTTATAACTAAGAAAAGAAATGACTGCATTGGTTATTTCCACCTATCTCTTGAAAGTAAAAAACCAATGTTTCTTCATATGTTATAGCTATTATATTTGTGCTACAAAAATCCAGATGACCAGTAGATGATAGCCAAAATGTCTTGAGAATATTATGACTTTGCTACCAAGATGGGGACTGCAGCCAAGAAATTAAAAGACGCTTGACCTTGGGGAAGAAAACTATGGCAAATCTAGACCAATGTTCCCTCTAATTTTTTTTCAGTGTGAGCAGAAAAGTATAGTGTTTGAGCGGCATATTTTCATGCCTGAGCACCTGAATTTTTTTCACAGATGTCACCTAAGACAACAACGAAATCAGTGTTATTTGAAACTCAAAGTTATGTTTATTCAAGGTACCCGCTTAATTAAAAGTGTTATATAATATCAGTATCACTTAACAACGCTCCTGCTTAGCAACCAAAATGTTGGCTCAGAAAGTCTGGCATTTGAAGCACGCAAGTCTTGAAGCTGTTGTTACAAGATCCTTGCACCCCTAACCCTTTAGGGAAAAAAATCCCAGGGGTCTTCAAACCTGACAGCTTTAAGACTTGTGGACTTAAACTCCCAGAATTCCTCCTCCAGTCATGTTGGCTCAGAAACTCTGGCAGTGAAGCATGCAAGTCTTAAAGCTGTCAAGTTTCAAGATCCTTGCAGTGCACCCATAACCCTTTAGGGAAAAAAACCCCAGGGGTCTTCAAACCTGACAGTTTTAAGACTTGTGGACTTCAACTCCCAGAATTCCTCCTCCAGTCATGTTGCGGCGACGTCATCTGTGTGGATCTGCTCCATTTTCAGGTTTTTTCACAGGGGGCAGGGCTGCCGCTGAAGATGACAACAAGCCCCCGCCGCCACTAGAATAACTGCTGCCACTGCCGCCTTCTCCTCCTCCAACAGCACCAACATATTTTCCAACCCTTAATAATCCTCTCGGCAGCTCTGTGCCCAACACACACACACACACACACACACACACATATCGCCAGTCCCGCAAAGAAATCTGCTTTTCCCCATCACGCCCCTCCCTTGCAAGCAGCGGCAGGTGGCCCATTGGCAAAGGGGAGGGTGGCCAAGGTCCTGTCGGCGCATCTCCCCCCCACACCCTCTTTCCGCCCGTGCAGATCGAGACAAAATCTTTATCTTTCCCCCCGTTCTTCCTCATCCTCTCCCCCCCCGCAAATCAATTGCTGCTGCAGAAGCATCTTCTCCGACTTCAGCAATATTTTCCTCCCCGATCGCCCGGCTGTTGCTTCTCGCTGGGGGCCTTTTGCTGCTCGGTGCTCTTTTCCATCCTGGATCGTAGGGCGGGAGTGGGGGGACAGATGGGAGGAAGAGGAAGGGGGCGGATGGGGACTTGGCCTCGCTTGTCCTCCCCCCTCTTGGATCTCGTTGAGGATCTTCTTTCCGCGATCCTTTGGCTTTCCGATCCGGGAGGCAGGCTGGATCCAAATCAGGGACAATCTTTTTCTCAGAAATGGGGGTGGGGAGGTTGGAGGAGGAGGGGGAGGAGGAGGAAGATCTTCTCAAGAATTCAGAAAATCCCCCAGCCTTGCTCTTCCTCTTTTCTCATTGCGGGGTGGCTTGTGCGCAGAGGAAACTTGGTTGGAAGCGAGGCGGTGGGCAGGCGGCTAAGCACACAAATCCGGGAATATTAGGGAGGAGACCCCCCCAACAACCCCCCCACCCGAAATCTGGGAGAGAAAAAAATTCCTTTCTAGAGTTATTTATTCCCCCTTCCCTTCCCTGTCAGTCGCTCCGTGCTCATCAAAACAAGCCTGGGGAGGTCCTTTGCGGGCGGCCAGTTATAGCCGCCTGCAAAGGACTTCCCTGCGTTTGCTTTGCTGAACACGGGGCAACTGATAGAAATGACAGAAATCACTGCGCAGCAGTTAGAAATGGCTGCGTGGTGTTTTCTTGCCACGTGCGCGGCCACGGAGCCACGCACCTTAGAGGGAACAGTGATCTAGACAGCATACTAAAAAGCAGACACATCAACCTCTCAACAAAAATGTGCACAGTCAAAGCTATGGTTTTCCCAGTTGCAATTTATGGCTGTGAAAGTTGGACCATAATGAAGGCTGAGCACCAAAGAATTGAGCCCTTTGAACTATGGTGCTGGAGAAGACTTGTGTGAGTCCCTTGGACTGCAAGACAATCAAATCAGTCAGTCCTAGAGGAGATCAACCCCGACTGCTCTTTAGAAGGCCAGATCCTGAAGATGAAACTCAAATATTTTGGCCACCAAATGAGAAGGAAGTACTCACTGGAGAAGAGCCTAATACTGGGAACGATTGAGGGTAAAAGAAGAAGGGGACGACAGAGAAAGAGGTGGCTGGATGGAGTCACCGAAGCAGTAGGCATGAGCTTAAATAGACTCCAGAGGATTGTAGAGGACAGGAAGGCCTGGAGGAACATTGTCCATGGGGTCACAACGGGTCAGACATGATTTCGCAACTAACAACAACAACAACCATCCCATAATCATTCATATTTTTGAAGCTCAAATATGGTAGCCCTACAGAAAGTACCTACCCGTGGTTTACAGCTTGATGAAGGATACTGATTTTGAGGGCCTTGCTAATGTAAGAATACATTCTTCCTCTATATGTTGTTCATTTTCCTCTGCTGGCAAAGTATTGCATTCTTTTTTTTCCTTGTGAGCCATCTATATGATTAGCATATTAAAGAGACTTGAGTGAACAAAGGTGTGGCACAACAAATTAACAGGCCTAAGGGAAATGTTAATTAAATGTAATGTGAAAGGATTCTGCAGCTGGAATATTGGTTAGCTGTTTGTGCAGGTGATCAGCAAACAACAGGAGAGCAAAAAATAGTAATTCAGATTTCACTTTTCAAAATGACACTTAAGGATATGAGAGTCCCTGAAGGATGATGATGATGCTTGATGATGATGATGATAAGAAATAGCTTGGCTTGTTAAAACTCATGTCAAAGCAAAGATAAATTTTATAATTCCATCATTTTTCTCATTACTAGATTAAAATCTGAGCGATATTTTTACCTTTTTGTTTAGATTATACTGGACAATATCCCCCCCACCCCCCACCCCCGCAAAAGTATTGCTTCCTGATGAACTTTTGGTGATTCTGGCAGACCTTTTCAAACAGAATATGATTATAATTTCAAAATAACTATATCAAGCAGAAACCTTGAGAAATATGAAGTTAACTTTAAATGATAATAATTTCCAATGAATTCAACAGGTCGAAAAGTGTTTTGCTGCTGATTTTCATTTGTACTCAGTGTCCAATGCATCCAATAATAGTCAGCTACCATTGATGGATTGCCCTGATACTATTTTTCCACTTTGGGAATATCCTGGTGAAATCTTTCACCATGGTCATTACTGACTGCACCTGGATTTTCAAGAAAGAAGTTCAAGCGTGAATGCAGAAAATGAATGTTCAGTGACATATTGAACATCATGGTCTTGTGTGCGGTAAGAGGTTTGTCACCCAGCTGAGTGTTAATTTGGCACTGTGTAATTTCCAAGAAAATTCTCAACCACCTCATTGCTTTCCAGGTAATTTTCTCTGGCCCCATTAACAGATCTTCAAACCCTTATCACTCATGACATATCTGTTCTGTGGACCATCAGGAATGACTTCCTTAATGTTGGCATCAGTTATTCTTGGAACCTTTGCCCTTCCTTGTTCATTGCTTTCACAAAACTTTTCATCAGTCCATGGTTTATGTGAAGCTTAGTTCTCCAACTCTAGATAGAGAAGTAGTGTTTCCCGTTCAATCACATACTAAATCACAGTTTTTCCCCCCAAAATGCCATCATTCTGCTAAACAAATAATTCCCTCACCACTGTCAAAACATTCACTAAGGCTGCATTACTATTACTATTAGTCTTCTCATTGTTCCTATCACCCATCTCCTCCCACTTATGACTGCATGATTGTAACTTTGTGGTTTGTATCCTTATGATTTATACTGAGATTCATTGTTTCCTGATAGCTTATTTGTACCCTATGATCAAAGGTGGGTTGCTGCCGGTTTGGCCCGGTTCAGCTGAACTGGTAATGGCTCGGAGCAGCTGAGAGTGAACTGGTATGGTGGCTGTTTTGGCCCACCTGCCCATGCTCTATACCTGTTTTTATGGCAAAAGGCAAATTGTGCGCACATGCACAGTGTGCGGCACTTGTGTGAGCCCCGACAATCAGCTGGTTTTCACAGGGGTGGTGAATTGCACACACATGTGCGGATGATCAGTGAACTGGTAGTGAAGGTAAGTGCAACCCACTACTGCCTATGGCTATCATTAAGTGTTGTACCTTATGATTCTTGATGAATGTACCTTGTCTTTTTATGTACACTGGGAGCTTATGCACCAAAGACAAATTCCTGGAGGATGGAAGGATTTATACTCCTTGCAGTCATCTGGTCCTTAGCACTCTTTCTGAGAGGCATTGAGGCCACTTGGAGGTTTATCTGTGCTCTCAGGATCACTTGAACAGTGGAAATGGATGTGGGCAACATTTATGACACAGTCCTTGAAGCAGTTCCAAGAAAGTACCAGACTCATTTGAACAATTCAACCCTGAGGGCAAAGATAAACCTCCATGTGACCTCAATGACTCTCAGAAAGAGTGCTAATATAAATCTTTCCATCCTCCACTGTTCAGTCAGAACTGAAGAAGCTTCTTTGATGAGAAGCAAAACATCTTCAAGAAAAAATAAAGGCAGGCCAGTTGTCTTTTGAAATAAACACCTTTGGAGTCCTCCTCATGAAGATCATCTCATCATTCCACCAATGATGATGAGCTTCTGTCCAACAGTTGGTCACCAGAACCTGTTATCCAAGCTAAGGAAAACTAATTTACAGTTAGGAGGAGACAATATTTTAGAACAATGGTCCCCAACCTTTACGGCTTGCTGGCCCAGCGGGGGGAGGGAAAAGGTAACTGGGCTACACATGCATGTGAATTAATGATGGCTCCGAAACCATCAAATCAGAAATAGGAAGACAATACAACATTCAGCAATTATTACTCTTTATCTTTTGCTCTTCTCATTGCTTACTCCCTCTGGGCTGGTAGTAGACGGGAGAGGACACACAAGATCAGAAGGTTTCAGGGACGGGTGAGTCTCTATTCAAGCATGGACATGACACGTTTCACAAGTGGGCTCAATAATATTCATAAACAGCAGGTAGTATGAAGTGAAAATCTAGAAGTCAGAGGAATGCAAATGATTTCTAGTGACTGGACAAATTGTTTTAGGTGCCCTGCATATTTTTATACTCCTCCATCAGTGATAAAGATAAAATTAATTATGCAAAATGAACAAAAATCTGCTTGACTTGCATAATTTATGCAAGCAGCAAGATTCAACTTGCTCAGTGGAGAATTTGGATTTTCTTTTTTACTGTTTATTTTAGTTTTACAAGCCTGTAGATAGATCATAAAAAGACAATCAAGGCAGACCATCTGGTGCAAAGAGAAAAGGAAAAAGAAGAGGAGGAGAAAGGCAATTCAAAAAACAATATTTTCGGTTCTGATGTTAAACTGAAAGTGCAACTGAGGTTATAACATTAAGATTTTTAAGCACCCCAATAAAGGTGAAAAAGCCCCATATATTTATCCCTCCCTTTTTATTGGTGTGTGTACACATACACAAGGACGGTTTAATCCTGATCAGTTTCTTGGGACAAATGTCTTTGGAGCAGATGATAAATAGGTCATAATGCCTTCCCAAGATATTAGTGGCTCGGTGTTATTCTGTTAAGTGAATAACAGAATAAAACTTATTCTAGATATCAGATGTCACTTCATGCCACTATCGCCTACTGACCTAGGCTTCCCAAGTGCATGAAGCAAACTCCTTGTCCTGACAAAAAACTCTTTTATTAATTTACTGTGAATTCTGCTCATTCACATCCAGCAAAGTCTTTCAAGGGAGGATTTACAGTCCCAGACCTTATCTGGCTTGGAGAGCTTACAGGCCAATATCTGCAAAACTTGGCAAGGAGTCTGGGAGAGTCACAAACCAATTAAGCAAACTAATTGTCTCCTGCAAACTCCACTCCCCTTTTGCTCCTTTTTTATTTCCTCTGGGAAAGGCCATTCATCGTCCACCTGTGGCCTTACTCCTAAGTCGACCCCTGTTCTTTAGCTGTTCCCTTCGTCTGGAAATTCTGTGCATGCGCACACTGAGAATAGGCTCCACCTGTTTGTCTGCCTCACTGATGTCTGACTCTGAAGGCAGCAGATAACTGGCATATGGCTCTGGCCCCCTCTCTGCCTCCAACACAGAGCCCTCATCATAGCCTTCCCCAGACTCCAGGACTGGCTCATGTTCTTCCCCAACCTCCTCATTGTCTGAATCTGCTGCCAGCTCCTCTGGCTGCTGGTGGGCCACAACACCTAGTGCCAATCTGCCATGAACTCTAGGGGGGTGGATTGGATGGGAAGGGGGGAGGTTTCAAGGGAAATGAAAGGTTCACTGTATCTGCCTGAGATGCAGCTTCAAGGTCAACTGACTGCGAACGGAACCAGCTGCATACCAACCTCCACTTGAAGTGACAATTCTAAACACATTTTCTTTGAATTTGATTGGACATGGGACAGCAAGGGAAGTCCCCAAGGGAAGGAAAAGTTAAGAGTTGGTGATTTTGGCGCACACTTTTAAATTCTGGCTTGGCATAACTGTAATTCACTTGACTTCTAGTAAACTATGCCTTTCTCCACAAATGGAGCCTAGGATTGTTTTCACTTAGGGGGTTCAACCTGAAACAGATCTGACACTGGATTTTTTTTTCTATAGCATGACCTTCTTTTTGATTCTACTGAAATTTCATTGGGCTATGACTTATGGGAAAAATAGCTGATATAGCGATAACCTGGTAACGATTCCAACATATTAAAAACTGGGGATATAGCTGACAGTCTTCTGGAAGCAAGAGAAGTGCAAAAGAGGTAGTACATTAGTTACAACCATCTTCCACATTATCTGCAATTTAAGTATGGAAGGCAGGATGAGGAAATAGAGCAGGGGTTTACACCTGCAGGTCCTAGCACACTACCGGGCCTTGAGCTGTTCAGAACCAGGCCACAGAAATGGCGGGTAAGTGCTTGCATGTGTGTGAATCCCCACTTGTGCTAGCAAGGGTGACTGGGTGAGCGTGTGCCTGTGCCCTCCATTTGGTGCATATCAGGGGTGGGTTCCTGCCAGTTCTAACCTCTTCTATAGAAGAAGTTCCAGAAATCTAGTGCCATTTAGAACCGGTTCCAGCTCCCTCCCCCCGCCCGTCCACACATCATCAAAATGAAGGGCGAGAGGAGGATTTCTGGGAGTTGACGTCTTAAAGCTGTCAAGTTTGAACACCCCTGGGTTTTTTTCCCTAAAGGTTTAGGGGTGCAAGGGTCTTGTAACTTGACAGCTTTAAGATTTGCGTGTTTCAAATGCCAGAGTTCCTGAGCCAACATTTTGGTTGCTAAGCAAGAGCGTTGTTAAGTGGGTTTCACCACATTTTACAAGTTGGCCTACTGAGTCACATGGCTGGCAAGCCACTCCCACCCGGTCACATGGCTGACAAGCCACTCCCACAAAGCAGGCCACACCTACAGAAGAGGTTCTAAAAAAATTTGAAACCCACCACTAGTGCATACCTTCTCGCCACCAATCCACAAAGCCAGGCAGGTTGGAGAACTATGATGGCTTCTTATTAACTAACTTGCTTTTTCTGTCTTTAACAGCAGCCTGCTCTGCTAAAATTAAAGAGATTGATCATATCTCTTGAAAACCTTTTTTCATTTAGGCTTTACTACTGAGGAAGGTCTTTTTTCCCCTTTCCCTGTGTTTTATTAATGAAATAAAAGTTCATCCAGATATCACTTCAGGGCATAATAGATGTGTAGGCATACAACTAATGCTTAGTCAAAGAAATATAAATTGTTTTCCAGCAATGTAAGTATCCCTAAGAAACAAGAAGTTGCATTCTCAAAACATGCAGCTCTTTTTCTCAATCTGTTATTTCAAAAATTCAGAATCTATCTGAGTCAGGAGTACAACTTACATTTTTTTTAAAAAAATATTTCTAACTACGACCTGGGAGTGTTCTGCCCTTGTGGCCTATCTGTATGACTCAGCAGTCTAACAGTTTTACAATGAAGGCACTTGCAACTGCAATTTTAAAAAACAGGAATAAAAGGTAAATTCACCACAGAAAACATTCTCTCTTGAGTAAGGCAATAGAGCAAAAATAGCTTCTCCATATGGCCAACGATGCCAAATGAACAAAGCATTGTATTCTTCAGTCTGTGTGTAGCTCATCACAGCTGAGCTTCTACTAGGGCTGAACTCATAGAAAGATATTTCTACAAGATCTGAAAGAACACAGAGATGGAGAGAAAAAGAACTTGTCTATCAATACCTTTTCTCTAATTGGTGAGCTCAAATATACGGAATTATTATCTCCATAATTCCCATTTCATAATCCCTATAAATCTGTAGATTCTAGAATACAAATTTGACACATTTGTAAATTGCTTAATCTTGAATCACTAGAAATTACAATGTTTAAGGTTCAAGACACCTGAAGGACAGTCATTTAGCAAAAGCTTCTGCCGGAATATTACGGGTCCAAAACAGCGGTGGGTTTCACATTTTGTTACCACTGGTTCACCATGCATGCACCCAGCCTTCCATGCATGCGCTTTGCTCACACGCCTAACGCTCATGCGCCTGGCCACAAAAATGTGCCTAAATAGGACTACATAGAGTTGGGGTGGATAGACAGACCCACCCGAGATTTCCGCTACCAGTTTGGGTGATCTAGTATCAACAGGCTGAATACCACTTCTGATCCAAAAATAAAGAATAAGTTGTTCAATGAAGGGTTTCCAGAAGCAATTAGCAATCACTGCAGTTTTGTAGATGGGGTAATACAGCTCCATAGTGTTTATTCACCAATGTCTATTCATAACATTTATCATGTACAGGTAGCCCTTGACTTACAACAGTTCATTCAATGACCATTCAAAGTTGCAACAGCACTGAAAAAAGTGACTGATGATATTTTTCACACTTGCAACCATTGCAGCTTTTCCCGTGGTCATGTGATGAAAATTCAGATGCTTGATAACTGGCATGCATTTATGATGGTTGCAGTGTCCGTGGGATCACCTTTTGCAAGCTTCTGACAAGCAAAGTCAATGGGGAAGTCAGATTCATTAACAACTATGTTACTAATTTAACAGCTGCAGTGGTTCACTTAATAACTGTGGTAAGAAAGATCATAACATGGGATTAGCAACAGAAAATTTGGGCTCAATTATGGTTGTAAATCAAGGACTACCTATAATAATTATATTCTGTTACAATTTAGATGCCTAAACAGGATTCCATTTATAAATATGGTCACTCAGAAGTCTGAGAAGGAAAAGCATCCAGAAAACCAAGTTAAGAAAAGAAAAGTATAAGGAATATTTTTATATAGTTTCTATTGGATGTATTGAAAATATTGGCAAAATTGCAAAAGACCTCAAGGTGAGGCTACATTACAGTTTGGGCAGTTGTACTACATTCATTCCTACATAAGAATAAAGACTGAAATTATGTTTCAAGCATACATTTTCCCCACACTTTAATATTATACACTGTGAGTCTGTTTTCATTGGTTAAGTTATTCAGAGAAATAAAGTGCAAAGCATATTTTAATGACATTTCTGTACTCTGGAATTCCCTTCTACGTATTTTAGCAAATGAACTCTGCAGGGAATAAAATTATTGTTGAACTCTGTGGTGAAAAGCCTCTGTGATGATAATTAAAATAATAACATTTCTCATCCCTCTTGCCTTCTTGTTCCCGAAAGAAAATTAACACAAAATAGAAAAAGTAATATAGTGGTTAGAATGAAACTACTTTTTCCTGCCAAATTTCATTCTGATTTAATAAATTGCCCAGCAATAACTATAAAGAATAACATCAGTGTCATCCAATAGATAAGCTGGACTGGTATTTTTCAACTTGAAATAGGTTTTAATGGTTGCTAGTTGACTGTAAGGTAAAGGTAAAGGTTCCCCCACCTATGCGTGCTAGTCACCATTTCTAAGCCAAAGAGCCAGCGCTGTCCAAAAATGTCTCCATGGTCATGTGGCTGGGATGACTAAACACTGAAGGCACACAGAGTGCTCTTACTGTCCCACCAAAGTGGTCCCTATTTTTCTACTTGCATTGTTTATGTGCTTTCAAACTGCTAGATTGGCAGAAGCTGGGACAAGTAATAGGAGTTCACTTCGTTACATGACACTAGGGATTTGAACTGCTGAACTGCCAACTGATCAACAAGCTCATCATCTTAGCCCCTGAGCCACGGTGTCCCCATTACTGTACCATAATGCTAATCATGATTTCCTACTCCAGATGAAGCAAAGAAGACATGACATTTCCTTCTGTTCTTAAGTTTTGGAATCTGTGTCTGGCCAACTTCTAGGTCTCCTGGCTGCCTCCACTGTTCAAATGCAAGGAGATCATAGGAAAATGCTAAGGCCTTATATTTATATTTTGTGGGATTCCTTGGTGCTCTCTGAGTTTGATTGCTTTCTTGCAGACATCTCATTACCAAATTACGGTGGCTAATATCATCAAGTCTAGTTTCTATTCTTGTAGAAAGATTGGCAGGATGCAGATTGGTGAAAACACCATTCACATGTAGCTTTTATAAATGTAGAGCTCTTACCTCAAGATTAAAAAAATGAAGAAAGAAGTAATATTATTAAACATGAAGCTCTGATAAAACAGTGATCAAGAAGGCTCTTAGGTAGATTGTAGAAACAGCCCGATTGGCAAGAATCACTTCACGGTACAACCTTTATCTTCTCAGGAGGTCACAGAATTTTTCAAAGCTTGAACTGACCAGGTGAACTAATCGCTTCCTGCAAAAGCTCACATTCCATTCGCTCCTCT
Organism: Thamnophis elegans; assembly: GCF_009769535.1. Lineage (NCBI taxonomy): Eukaryota > Metazoa > Chordata > Lepidosauria > Squamata > Natricidae > Thamnophis > Thamnophis elegans. Next base: position 65,073,168 of record NC_045543.1, on the reverse strand, counting down.
TTTATGGGAGGGGCCAGTCGTCTCCAAGCCCTGCTCCTAAGTCAACCCTGTTTTTTTAATTGCTCTTGCCTTCTGGCAGCTCTGCGCATGCACACACTGGGAAAAGGTTCCCGTTGTTCTTCTGCCTTGCTGATGTCAGACTCCGGAGGCTCTGGAGCAGATGGCCTTGGTCCCCTCTCTGCTTCTGATGCCTCGTCTGAGCCTTCCCCAAACTCCAGAGCTGACCCACGTTCCTCCCCAACCTCCTCACTGTCTGAATCTGCTGCCAGCTCTGCTGGCCGCTGGGGGGCCACAACACCAAGGTGTAACTTGTAGACTCCTACTTATCTGCTTTTTCCACCCAATCACTTGGTGCTTTGCTTTTTGCAGACAATGTAAAGAAAATATCTGATGTAAAGCATTTGGCATCAATGCTCAGGGATACTAACAGAAGAAGGAGCAAGTGTTATAATGGCCTTTGGCAGCACGATGGATGAATCCCTTGCTTATTTGCTAACACTATGTTTTCTTGTTTCCTTGCTAACCACAATTCTTCTTGGTTTCCATTAAGCTTATTATAGCAGTTCTAACTTTAAGTGCTGGAAAAGAACAGAAAGGAATGTGAGCAGCTTCCAGCTTTACTAATGGCCACAGAGACCCACACTTGTTTGTTACGCAGTATGTTTATCAAGAATAATTTGGCACGGTTTTTTATAGCTGTTGTTAAGCACAGTACCAAGCTGCTCCAGAAACAATTATAAATGACAAAAGTATTGTCCTGGCTCTTCTATGAATAGAACTGTCATTCCTTCGGAGAATGTAAAGATAGACATAAAATTTTTTCCAGGCTTTGCCATGAGATAGATAGGCCAAGCAGAACAGCAAATTGGATGCTGGTTCAAACTATTCCTCTGTCTTTGCCTGCTGTCTCCCTTGCTCACTCCCCTTGCTGGAAAGATGTTATAATAAGCCATACAAGAAGAGCCCAAGGCCTCCTGAATTCAGCATCCTGGTTCCACAGTAGTTAAGTTGCCCAAGCTGACATCAGGACAGATTTTCCTGCCTCAGTATGACCACATATCCCATCCCTACCCTGAGATGTTTTTAATCTTAGGAATTTGTTTGCCAAGGCTTTTTTTTCATTTTCTCAGTGAGAAGAGACAAAATAGTTGGGTTGATATAGGGGAAGAGACAGTATCATGTAGCACAAAGAGCAGCATTCCCTGAGATGGCTTCTTCTTACAACTATGATTGCTGACTAGGGTTAGATTTTTTCCTACTTATTTTTGTTTTTAATAACTCAAGGGGTGAACATCTCTAATTCTCCTGCCTTTTCCACACAACAATGCCCCTGTGAAGTGGTTGGCCTGTGAGGGCAAGAGAGAGAGTGACTGGTCCCTATTCACCCTGCCTATGCCTAAGGCAGAACTATCTGCCTTAGAAACACAGTCTCCTGGTTTCTAAGTCAGCACTATAACAAGGAGACCAAACTGGTTCTCTATGTCAGTAAGGGCTAAATGATTGAAACAGTTCTGCAAAAGAAGCTGAAGTTCTTTTGAACATTGTATGTACACACGAACACACATGCAGAGAGAGGGGGGGAGGATCTTGCACCATGATTCTACTTTCACCAAGTTGATGGAAACATCAAGTTCTGAAATGCCTCTATTTGGGTATATGGACATAGCGCTTCTCAGCCAGCAGGACAGAAGAAAGTTTGCAGGTTGCAGGAAGTTAAGTGTTGGAACCTGAACAAAATGTGTAGCTCATAGGAAATCAGATTTGATGGATCTTATTTTAACAAACAAGGAAAGAGACATCAGCATTGCCTACAGTTTCTTGCTTCTCCTCATGCTCACTAGATGTGAAACAAATTACATAAAAGCATAATACCAGCCAGAACATAGAAAAATTCAAATAGTGAAAGATTGGAAGATGTGGAGACACCTGTCCTACCAAGAATTGACAAGAGTTGTACACGACTGAATGGATGACATCATCATCATCATTATCATGCATATCATTACATGAAGCAATTTATTCATTTATCTATTTCTATCCCACCTTTATTATTTTTGCAAGTAACTCAAAGCGTCAAACATGTTCAAGGTACCTTCCTCCTCCTATTTCCCCCACAACAATAACCCTGTGAGGTAGATTGGGCTGAGAGAGAGTGACTGCCCAAAGTCACCCAGCTAACTTTCATGGCTAAGATGAGATTAGAACTCACAGTCTCCCTTTTTCTAGCATGGTGCCTTAATCAAACTGGCTGTTTTTATGAATATTCAATGAATGTTTTCATATCATGGGTGCAGGGTGAAGCTCTCCAACTGCTACTGAAATTCAGTTCCTGGTATTCCTTACCAAGTTGACCGCAGTTTTGGAACTTCCATATCTGGGAAGCCTCATATTGCCTTTCTTATAGTGTATATGCTTTTCCAATCTTTATTTTTTTATTATTAACAAAAAATATTAATAATTTATTTTTATTATATACTTTATTCATTAAACATGAAAGTCACTCAACAGAACAGTCAAAGAGGCATCACAAATACCATTGACTGGTGCTAATAGTTGATACGGGTTGCTGCCACTGTCCTAGATACCAACCAAGTATCTTCTTAAAATGTATGATGTTCCTAGTAGCACAGTTTTTTGCAGTTCCACTGGTGTTATTGCAGGAAGTTGCAATTTCTTGATGCATTTTGTAAAATTCTTGGACATGGTACCAAGTGCCCTGATGACAATGGGTATCACTGTTACATGTTTCATCCATAGCCGTGTAGCTTCGATGGCCAGGTCATGATATTTCGTGATTTCTTCCAGTTCTTTTTCTTTGACTCTGGCATCTCCTGGTACAACAATAACCATAAATTGTACTCTTCGGCCCTCAACAACTATGATATCTGCCGTATTGTGTTCCAAATGAGGATCTGCCTGTATTCGAAAGTCTCACAAGATCTTCACCACCTTATTTTTGGTAACTTTTTCCACTTTGTGCTCCCATGACCTATTGATTACATATAAGTCGTATTTTTACATAATGACCAATGGATTAATTTAGCAACTCGGTCGTGTATAGCTTTTTATTCAGTTTGTGCAATTTTGCTGCATTCACATATTAAATGTGAAACAGTTTTGACTTTGTTGTTGTAAAGTCGACAGTTAGGATTGTCAGTGGATTTCTGTATCTTCACTTTCATGGCATTAGTTTGTAGTGCTTGTTCTTGAGCAGCCAGGATTAAACAGTCCGTTTCTTTCTTGATAGTTTCTATCTTAAGCCATGCCTATGTCAAGTTGTCATCACTTTTTCCTTCAATGATTTTCAAGTGCTGTCCATGCAAAGCTTTGGTTTTCCATCTATTTAATCTGTCATCCAGCTGTTTTTCCCTTATATTCTGTAAACATTCTATCATGTTTTATATAACAATAATAATAATAATAATAATAATAATAATAATAAACTGATATTCAAGACACAACTAAAGACATTATAGTAGAACTCCCAGAAGAAGCTCTCGGGGAGGAAATAACATCACCACCACTAGAACCAGTTATCACTGAACCAACTGATGAACTAACTCAAAAACAAAAAGAATTGAAGGATAAGATCATGGAGCATTTTCTGCTTAATGAGGAAAGGCAACATTTACCATCACTAAAAACTGTGCCTAAGAAAATTTTGGCCCCTATCATGAAAATGGTTAATGCAGTGTTTTCAACAATTGAACCGGGATCCATCTTGGAAACAAACCAGTTAATGTACAGCGCAGCTGTAATAGTCACTAATGAACTAGGCATTAAAATTAAAGTACCTAGTCACACAACAGAAAAAGTAACAAATCCAAAGTGGAAAATCCGTTTAGAACAAAAAATCAAAAAATTAAGGGCAGATGCTAGTAACTTAAAGAACATGCATGAGCAACGGCTTAAAAACAACAAAATCATAGATCGGCTAATCAGAAGATATAGATTGGATACAAGAAACATCAATGAAGCTGTAGAGATTGTAAAACAGCAGATAACAGCAACAGCTAGAAAAATTGAAAGATATGAGGCACGAATCATCCAATATAAACAAAATCAGCAATTTCGATCAGACCAACGGCGTTTTTATCAAAGTCTTAATGTGAATGGTGACACCAAAAGTGAAAAACCAGAAAAACAGGCCACAGTTGAATTCTGGAAAGAATTGTGGGAAAATGCAAAGGACTACAACAAGGAAGCAAAGTGGATACATGACTTTGAGAAAAGCATTGGCAACAAACAAATGTAAGTATTAGAAATAACAACTGAGATGGTCAAAAATCAAGTTAAAAAGGTAAAGAATTGGACATCACCTGGAAAGGACCAATTACATGGTTTCTGGCTCAAATATCTGACCAGTTTACATGCAATATTGGCTAGGCAACTGAATGAAATTTTACAAAAGGGCCAAATTGATGAATGGTTGACAACTGGAAAAACATACTTGATTCAGAAAGATGCAACTAAAGGAACAACACCTGAAAACTACAGACCAATAACATGCTTGCCAACAACCTTCAAATTATTCACAGGCATTATTGCAGATAACATGATGGATTATTTGGAAACAAACAACATCTTGCCAGTAGAGCAAAAAGGCAATAAAAGAAGGAGCAGGGGCACAAAAGATCAGCTTCTAATTGATAAAATGATATTAGAAAATTGTAAGAACAGAAAAACGAACTTGAATATGGTCTAGATTGATTACAAAAAGGCATTTGACTCACTGCCACGTAGTTGGATCATAAAATGCTTAGAAACAACTGGCATTAGCAAAAATATTACATCCTTTACTGAAAAGGCGATGAAACAATGGAGAACTGAATTGGCAGTAGGGAATGAGATCTACGGAATGGTTAATATCAAGCGAGGAATTTTCCAGGGTGATTCACTTTCACCTCTTCTCTTCATCATCGCAATTATCCCACTATCAGTAATCTTAAAAAAAATGAAATTAGGCTACCAAACAGCCAAAGAAGCTGAAAAAATTTCGCATTTATTATATATGGATGATTTGAAACTCCATGGAAAGTCAGAAATAGAAATCCAATCATTGACAAACACAGTCCGAAGTGTTTCGAAGTAAAGAACAAAAATCTACTGAAGGCCCAACAGACGAAACAAGAATACAGAAAAGATGTGATAAAATCAAGAATGAAGAGTTGACAGAACAAAGCACTGCATGGCCAATTTCTGGAAAAAATAAAAGATAAAGTGGACAGTGAAAAAACTTGGTTATGGTTAACAACAGGTACATTAAAGAAAGAAACAGAGTCACTAATCCTGGCTGCGCAAGAATAAGCTATCCACACAAATGCCATTAAGGCCAAAATCGAAAAATCCTCTGATGATGCCAAATGCAGACTTTGCAAAGAAGCTGATGAAACTGTTGATCACATACTCAGCTGCTGTAAAAAAATCGCACAGACTGATTATAAATTGCGGCACAATTCAGTAGCGCAAATGATCCATTGGAATTTGTTGAAAAATTTTAATATTAAAACAGCAACAAACTGGTGGGAACATCAGCCTGAAAAAGTCACCGAAAATCAGATGGTCAAGATCTTGTGGGATTTCCTTATACAAACGGACAAAATACTGGCGCATAATACACCAGACATCACACTGGTTGAGAAAAACAAGGTTACAATCATAGATATTGCAATACCAGGTGATAGCAGGGTCGCCGAGAAGGAACATGAAAACATCGCAAAATACCAGGACTTAAAAATCGAAATTCAACGACTATGGCACAAACCAGCAGTGGTAATTCCAGTGGTAATTGGCACACTGGGTGCTATTCCAAAAGCACTGGAATTACATTTAAAACAGTTAAAAATTGACAAAATCACCATCAGTCAAATGCAAAAAGCCGCACTGCTTGGATCTGCACGCATATTACGAAAATACGTTATGACGTCCTAGGCCCCTGGTTGGGGCCCGACTAGTAACCAATGCCAAATCCGGCGAAACAACTGGCCGCTGTGATACAATTGTATAATAATAATAATAATAATAATAATAATAATAATTGACAAAATCACCATCAGTCAAATGCAAAAAGCCGCACTGCTTGGATCTGCACGCATATTACGAAAATACGTTACGACGTCCTAGGCCCCTGGGTGGGGCCCGACTAGTAACCAATGCCAAATCCGGCGAAACAACTGGCCGCTGTGATACAATTGTACAACAACAACAGTAATAATAATAATAATAGGAGGAGGAAGAGGAGGAGGAAGAGGAGGAGGAGGAGGAGGAGGAGGAGGAGGAGGAGGAAGAGGAGGAGGAGGAGGAGGGTGGTGGTGGTCAAGGACTCCTACAAGTAAAACAGACTGTGGAAGAAGAAAAACACAGCTTGAATGATTACATCCAGAAAAGTGAAGAACCACATTAAGGAAGCAAATAAAGGAGCCTTTTAAAGACAACTAAGTCAAAAGCTGAATATAAGAAAGAAGTAATTGAGAAGTGAGCTGAAAATTGGAAAAACAATGCTATGCATAGCCAATACTTGAAAAGTATTGAAGGCAAAGCTGACCAAACGCTAACTTGGAACTGGTTAAGATCAGGAGCACTGAAAAAAGAAACAGAAGGCTTTATTTTGGCAGCTCAAGAACAAGCTTAGCCACAAACTGCATGAAGGCAAAAATTCAACATGTTACCACCAACAGCAAATGTCACCTCTGTAATGAGAAAGACAAGACAGTCAACCACTTGATCAGTGGGTGCAGCAAAATTTCACAAACTGACTACCTACAACGCCATGACCGCGTTGCTAAGATCATTCACTGGAAATTTTAAATTTATCAAACTTGAACATTCTGATTCCACAAAAAACCAGTGGAACAGCTTGCCTCCAGAAGTTGTGAATGCCCTAACACTGGAAGTCTTTAAGAATGTTGGATAGCCATTTGTCTGAAACGGTATAGGGTTTCCTGCCTAGGCAGGGGGTTGGACTAGAAGACCTCCAAGGTCTCTTCCAACTGTGCTGTTGTATTTATATTTGAATAATAATCAGCCCTGAACTCAAATATTTACTTAGAAGTAAACATGATTCCAATTAAATTTGCCATCTGTTCCTTATTTATGAAATTCAAAGATTTGTAAGATGCCCCACCATAGCTTGGATAAACAGCTTATATTTCATACAAGGAGTATATATTCTAATAAAGCACTGTTAATATTTTGATCTAGGCAATAGATTTCTCTAATGTTCTCAGAATGGGGTCTCTCCTTGGGAGCTATTAAAATGACAAGCCAAATGGGGATGAATCCTATATAAGTATTTATGGAATGGTAGTAAGGGTGGGTGGGGGAGCCAGGGAAGGAAGATTTTCAAGTTAAAAGTAATTTTTCAGCTCTCATGTTGCTTTGTATTTCAAGCTTGGTATTTTCCTCTACCCAGGCTGCTCATTTCACTTTTTTTTTAGCAGCACTTGATTTGCATAGTAATTACAAAGTTTAACAAATAGCTTTAATGTCTGTAAAGAATGTATACTCCATTTAAATTACTGTCAGCATTTTCATTACACAGCTTTGAAATGCAACTGGGGATGGAGGGTAGGGGGAGAGAGAGAAAAAAATAAACCTTTTCTATCCTAATGTTTCGGAGCTTAATAAACTAAAGTTTCAGAAGATAAGGAACACTTCTTCGGCTTCACTGTAGAAGCAGTGATCATTAGGGACTTCCAAACCCTTATTCATAAATACTGATTAGCTATGGTTTAACCCATAGGGTGCAAAGCACCAATAACAAACAAGGGCCAAATTGGAAATGTTAATATATTAAATTGGCACCAATACTACTAAAATGAAGGATCATCTTTAATTTTAAAAAAATGCTAAGAATTTGGCTTCCTTAATTTTTTTTTCTCGGTTAGAAGTGTCAGAAGAAAATACAGATTTTCTAAAAGAGAAATAATAACTCAGGCATGAAAAAATTTAATTATGTCAGTAAAGTACAGAAAGTTTGAAGAAAAAGCCTTCAAGGAGAGGTGCGATGAGGGTTTATTTATCTTTTATTTTCCTCTCTATTTAATTCGTTCGTCCGTTCTTTTTTTGGAAAGGAATAATGTACAAGCTGAACTTTAAGTAAAGCTGTGCTGAGTCATTTTCCTCCACTTTCCTGAAAAGTTTTCTTCCATTCAAAAAAAGCCACTCTTGCCTCAGAATTTCTTTGGAATTTTTATTTTATTTTACCATTAGAAGGTGGTGACAAATCCTTCCAGTATTTTCCTTTTCCATTAAACATCTCTCCCAGGTGTGGGATCCTACTGGTTTAACAACCCGCTGAGCAGGCATCCACAATTTACAGAGAAATCACCTTTCACATACCTGTTGGGGAGAAAAACAGCTGAAGCATGGCAATCCACTCTGCTGCGCCTGTCAGCTGGGTTTCATAAAAAGGAATATAGGTGAGTATAGTGCAGGGTCGGCCGGGCGGCCTCGGCTGAAAATCAGAGCAAACCGGTTTGCTCCCAGCTGATAGTCAGAGCTACCGTTTCACCTGAACTGATCCAAACTGGTAGAATCCTACCCCTGATCTCTCCATTATTCTCATCATTTTCAGATCTCTTTTTCATCTTAAAAAAAATCCCCTGGAAGGATTTCCTTCAGAAAATCTTTTCTTAAGAATTCAAATGTCGTACGAGTTCAGGCATTCAGGAATGGCACAACCTCCTGAAATAATGATTGCCCAATGAAGGTAGAATTATTGTACTCAGCAGTTTGAAAGCGTGCAAATGCAAGTAGATAAATAGGTACTTCAGAGGGAAAATAACAGTGTTCCATGCACCTCGGCATTTAGTCATGCTGGCCACATGACCTCAGCAATCTCTGTGGACAATGCTGTCTCCCTCGGCCAAGAAACAGAGATGAGCACACAAACCCCTAGAGTTGGGCATAACTGGACAGGGGGAAACTTTATCTTTTCCTTCATATATACTCTGACTACTTCCACCAAGATTTCTATCTTTGAAAACAAACTGAGAATAACTTACATGGATGAAAATGGAGAAAAAAATGTGGGGAAAATATTTGCATTAATTTTATAGTGTTACAGCTCGTGTTCAGTGGTTTTCAAGACAGTGTTTGCCCATCTTCATGGAATCCATTTCTCATTATTACTATGTTGACAAGACTACATATCCAAAAGAAATTCTTCAAGTTTCAGTGAAATCTAAGATAAATTCAGAATGTATATCTTCATACGAGCATCATGTTATTTATGCAAATTGCTAATCATCCCAGGTAAATTAGAGTGCCTTTTAGAATATATCCATTTCCTACTTCTGTTCTTTGCTAGAAAAGGTCCCTAATTCTTTGGAATTAACTGCTATTACTATGCTTCTTGATGAACAATTCACAATAAGCTTTAAAGGAATCCCAGGGAACCTGAGAACAAGAGTTTAACAATTGCCCTCTGTGAGATTTGTTTTAATAACCCTATTAGAATCTGCACCTTAGTTACTTGCTGGAGGAGTTTTATTTGTGTGGGAAGTTCCACCACTCACAACAATGGCAAGTACAAATGATTGGATTTTGGGAAGGAAAGAATAGTAGTAACTGTAGCTAACATTAACTCAGAACTACTCCATGATTGCTTTGACCTGGTAGAAATCAGCCCACTGCATGATGATTTACTTTTAAGTTCAAAGTCTGCTGGAGGTGATGTTATCATGCTACAAAATTGGAATGTAAGTTTAAGAGCTTTCATGACTATTGTAAATCTTTTATGTAAACAAATTTATATGATATTGTTAAATGTCAATTCACACAAATTTAATTTTAATTTTTTGGAGTGTTGCATCTGTGCACCAGTCACAAACTAACAATGGTGCTTATTCCAACAGCGGCAGAATACCCTTGATTTAAATCAATTTATGAGAATTTATGATGCTGTGTGAACTACAGGGAGGAGAAAAACCCAAAGACAAAAGAAACCCTAGAAAGTCAGTAGTTATGGAGCTACTCTGGTGGCATTCTTCAGAGAAGTCTTTAGATATGAGCTTGAGTAAGTAAGGGAAATCATGAAGATGATTGAGGTGAAAGATTCAGATCTTGCATAGATGAGTGCTGACTGAACCTTGCATGAGATTGAACCCATGACTATTCAGGGTGAGGTCAGAACAGAGATTGTATATATTTTGGCTGGAATTCAAAATCTATTGGAAGGATATGGGAGAATTGAGAAGAAGTTGGAAAGACTAGTCTTCCTCAAAGCAAAAGATGATTGGGTTGGAGCCCCAAAAATTAAAGGGGAGAATGAATATATAGAAGATAAAGATAAGACAATAGATGAATTTATTAATGGAACAAATATGGGTAAAAATGGAAAGAAGGGAATATGGGAAAGGGAATTCGAGGAATTGGAGCTCTACCCCAGATTCCAGGACACAGAAGAAAAAAATACTAATGATGATAGACATAAGAAGAGATTTTTTTTTCAGAAGCAAGATTGACAACCAAAGACAAGCTAATTTTAGTAGCAACTGGTGTGCAACAAGATTACCTGAGAGACCCTTCAAGCAACAAAGTGCGGAGAGAACTCTATAAAAACCTTATAAAGGAGATAAAAAGAAGACTGACACCACAATTGGCAGGAGAGATAAGATTGTTTTGTTACTGGAAAGATACAGGTTGACAATGAAAGTTGACAATAAAAAATAGTTGATTTTAGTGATTAATAAGTAGGAATTTTGTAACTTTTAGATTGTTTTAGATTGTTATCAAATGTTTATTCGCTAACAATTAATTAACTATAATAACAATAAGAAAATGATAATGGATACAGCTTAATGATATATACATGTATGGTAATCTAGTAAAAGAAATTTGGATATAAATTGCAAATTGTGACTTGGGGAAAAGACCTATAAAATTTTATTAATAAAATTTTATTTAGATCTTGTTATAGATCTAAATCTATATAAATTGTGACTTGGGGGGGTCTGACGAGAGGAGATGGGACATAAATAGTAAATGATTTTTAGCCAATTATAATAATAACAAGGAAATGGTCATTGTTTAAAAATATATACATGCTATGGAATTGGCAAAAGTAACTTGGATATAAATTCTAAACAGTGAGTTGGAAGAAAAGGGGGTGGGGGAAGGTTTAGAAACTGTATTAATTGACCTTTATTTAAAAGATGTCATAAAGGTGTAATGTTATTGGAGGATTTTTTGAAATAGCTAATGAATGCCATTATGTGGTTGTGTCTTTAAGTATGAATGATTTGAGGTAAAAGCATGTTCAAATAATTGTAGTCAAATGAGAATTGTGGTACATTGATAGTAAGATATACAAAGATTTTTGATTTAAAGTGTATAATCTAATATGAACTAAAAGTAATGACTGTGGAAGAAATGCATGAAAGATATCTGTAACCAATCGACACACTTTCTACAAGATGTAATGAAGGATGATTCTTTTTTTGTGTTTTTGTTCAATTAAAATAAAATAAAAAATTCAAAAAAACAAAACAAACCAAGGACAGAGATTGTTCTCTATGACTCCATGACTCAGAATTACGCCTGGGAAAATGCCACATCATTATCAGTGGTGGGCTGCTGTGTGGTCGAATGAGTTCGGGCAAACCCTTAGCTTTGATGGTTGGCTGGTTGTGTTAAGCTATCCATTTATAACTAACTTTGTGGCTCATTCCCTCTGCCCTTGCTGCCCAGCTGAGTTTTGCGCTGCCCCTGCTTTACTCACCAGAGCTGCCTGAGTTGATTACCTGCTTCTTTGAAGCTCCATTTCACTCCTAAAGGGGCATGTGTTAGCGAAGCTAGTGTGTGCTCTCTCTATCTCAACAAGCAAACCATTTGTGAATCAGTGGTGGGTTCTGGATCACTTGCACCACATGAATGTGCACAACATACTTACCTCTTGCAAAGCCTCCGCAAGCCTCTGTGATGCTCCAGCTGCTCGGCGGAGCATTGCACAGGCACCGTATGCTCCGTGTGCATGTGCGGAAGCGCTGAACACCTCAAATACAGGTAAGGAACTTGGGCGGGCAGGTGGGCCCTCTGGAGCACTGTACCGGAATGGTACCCGGTGCTCCGAGCAGGCACCGGTACACCCATACTGGGGCATACCACCTGCCCACGCACCACTGTTGTGAATGTAAGTGCAGCCCACCTCTGATTAAAACTAAAGTGCATGCTGTACTACCCACTACTGCAGAGTCAACAGGTGTAAACTAAACTGATCCAACAATGTTATTTCTAGGAGGCGTAGCCAATGAAGCCAATCGACTCTTTGCATCAAAGTGCATCTGAACATTGTCACAATCCCCATGTTATTGTCACTGATCTCTGTTGTATTTCCTTCAGTTGGATTTGCTATGTAGATTCAAGTCATCACTGAGTTGATTTGCTCTTCCTTCATTGTCTTTGCCTGAATTTGCAAGTATGTTTATTAGGTGCTGGGATCCATCTCCAAACTGAAACTCAGTTCTTACGAATTGATGGCATGAGGATTTAAGGTTTTACAATATATTTTTCCTGCTTGGTATACCGCATACTGCAATGATTGGAGGCCTGCACCTTAGGGACCTCAATGTGATGTTATAAAATGCATGATAAAATGAAGATGGAAAGTATATTTTAAACTGATTGTTTTCCCCACAGGTAAAACCCACAGAAAATAAGTTCCTGAATATATCTTCATTTGTATTCTTAATTCCCAAGGACTACGAGTAACAGACATCAAGTTGTTATAGCTGATAGCTGGGCAAACTGATTATGAAGGAAGCCTTGGTTTTCTCCAAGCAAAACTTTCTTGGACAGGTTCATTTATAATGCTCAAATAGAGTGACCTTCCGGTTTCACATAATGACCCAAGAATTGCGGAAAATATGACCTGACATTTTCATATGGGTGAGCTATTGAATTATACCTGGGAATACAATAGCATAATTTTGTTTCAGAGCCTAAGTGAAACTGATAGTCCAGCAGATTAAGATGTAAAATCCCTGTAGAAAATTAAGTTATTTATAATCTGATGCATATATCCTTGCTTTTTCTGCCACATAATAACATTATTTTATACTGTACAATAGCTGAGTTCACCGAGGATGCTGGAACCATGTTGTACGGAAGTCAAGAACTTCAGAGTGCACTTGTCATGACTTTCAATCACTTCCATTTTGTCAAGAGAACAATAACAGAAAAAAAATCTTCTCCTCTGACATCTATATCTGTAGCGATTATAAATGTATTCTATTTTTTAAAAAACCCACAAAAATATACTTGGTACACTTAATGAGCACAATCATTTATCATTATGGAGAAGTAATTTAACAATATTTACACGGAACAAACTGATTCAACAACCCTGTAAAGTTGGAAGAAGACATGTTTAGTATTTTCTGCTACATATATTCTGCATTTTGCAACACAGTCTTGCCCCTCTAACTTGAGTTTTGCTTGTGCTGCAGTTTTGATTATTGACCAAATTTTATAGGATGCTCAATGGAACCTAGAGATGCTTAGTCAGTGACTAAGAACTGGCAGGGATCTGGGATACAGATTGCTAAGTCTTGATTGGAAAAAAAGAATTTAACATTTGTTTCAGAGGTGATATTCAGCCAGTTCTGACAGGTTCTGGAGAAACAGTAGCGGAAATTTTGAGTAGTTTGGAGAACCGGCAAATAGGTTAGCCTTGGTGCCTCCCAGCTGATCTTCTTTTGTTGCCCTGGACAGGAGAAGGGAGCTGGAAAGCAGGTTAGTGGAGTGGGCAGCGAATGGAGATTTTGAAGTATTCTTCCCCTGCCACGCCCATAAAGCAATGCCCACAAAGCAATGCCACGCCCACCAAGCCACACCCACAGAACCGCTAGTAAAAAAAAAGAATCCCACCACTGGTTTGTTTGTTTATTTTAGACTTAGATGCCATTCTAGTTTGATTCTTATGCAAATCTTATTATCGCAACTGGCCGATTCTACTTTCTTTGGTGAACATATGGCACATTTTGATTCCTGTGTCATTTTAAAAAAAATTCCTTTAGAAAGTGGGTCCGTAATTTTTTTTCAATTTAATTAAAGGAGTTTCAGAATCCAAAATGTCTGAAAGCTCATTACTTCCTTTTGATTATTTGTTGCACCAGGATGATTTTCTATCTCCACAAGCACAATTGCAAAAGAAATGCTTACTGTGCAAATATACATCATAAAAAGTTGTGGCCGAAAGAAGAAAGCAAAGGGGGAAAAAACATTTGTGAGTGTATATGTATATCAAGCACCAGCTCCTCTCATTGTTTTTGTACTGAGAATTGCCCACTTGCAAGCCAATTAATTCCACGAGAAACAGCTATTGGGAATGACTCTAAGCATTTGGCATGTAACATGAAGCTTGGTCCTAAAGGAAACATATTCTTCTGGGTGGAGCTAAACAATGAGCAGCTGGATAACACAGTTATATAAAATAATTTCACTGCCCTCTATGGAGATTTAAAATTTAATTCAATAGCATACAAAAAGAAAGCAAGTTTAAAACAGGGCAATAAGAAACAATTATTCACATGAACATACGCATATATATTTTCTATCGCATCCTTGCAGAATCTATGCAAAAGTTTTACCTATAAGAGCCGTGGTGGCACAGTGGTTAGAATGCAATATTGCAGGCTAACTCTGCTGACTGCCAGCAGTTCAATTCTCACAGTCTCAAGGTTGACTCAGCCTTCCATCCTTCCAAAGCCAGGAAAATGAGGGTCCAAATTGTTGGGGGCAATATGCTGACTCTGTAAACTGCTTAGAGAGGGCTGTAAAGCACTGTGAAGTGAAATATAAGTCTAAGTGCTAAGTAACATATACCTACATAGCTGAGCAGATGACAGGTGAATATTAGACGGCAAGTTATTTATTCATTTATTTACTTATTTACTTATGCCTTCAAGTAAGTAGTGATTCTGGAGACTGCCTGGACAACTGCAGCTTTCTTGGCCCAGCTCTCTCCGCAGAGCCAGGGCACCTCTGCCATCCGCGCCTGCCACCGCATGGCTTTTTTTGTGGCTTCCAAACTGAGTCTTCCAGCAGTGGCTGCTTTGGCATACGCTCTATGGTTATACGCTCTGCTGGTAGCATACACTCAGAGGTGCCTTGGCTCTGCGGAGAGAGCTGGGCCATGCATCATGAGGCTGGCAGGCGTGTGAGCGAGAGCGGAACAGCCGCTCATGCAAACCCCTCTCCAGCCGTGCACAGCACTATTTACTGCCATTTCAAAGGGGCCAAGCCGCAGGAGCAGACACTCACACGGGTTTGGCGATACCCCTAGGTCAGTGAATGGCATTGTGCCCTGTTGGAAAGGGGGTTTGCCGGGTGGCTGTGCATGAGTGTGGTTGCTTCATGGCTGCTGTGCTGCGCTGCTGCGACAGGGCAACACAGCCATTCGTCCATGAGGCTGTGGGAGTCCGCTCGCAAGAGAGCAGCTGCCCAGCAATCCCAAAACAACAAACCCTCCCCTCATAATAAGGTCCAAGCCATATTTTGTGTGTAAAAAGAAAATAAGACCCTGTCTTATTTTTGGGAAAACACACTAATCTTCAAAGAATACTTAAGAAGAGGTGCTCACTTTTCTGATCTCTCTAAGGTACAGTGGGACCTCAGATCCCGAATGGTTCAGACCATGAACAATTCGGGTGCCACCTGAAAAATCTGTTAAATGTTTCACTCACGTCATGAACACAACTTTGGGCACCGAATAAACACAGCCGCGGCAATTTTCCCTGCTGCGGCGATTTCCCCTTCCCTTTCCAACACATTTTTTTTGTGTTCACGCATGTGCAGTCAGTCTTGCTTCTGATCATGACCAAATTGGGTGCTGACCAAAGTCCTGGAACAGGTCGGCACCCAAGGTCCCATTGTAGGCACTTGTAGAAGTCTGTCCCAATCAGATCATGCAGTGAACAGATTCCACCTGCACAAAACAGTCCTGAGTATAACAAGGTCTTGGGGCATATAGAGTTTACTGACTAACAACAGGTTTCTTGATTTTGATTTGGAGGTTTACGGGCAATGGAACGGTTCACCCAAAATTGGTCTTACTTTGCTCAAGAGGTTAGCAGCCCACAGATAACCTGCTACATTCTGTGCCAGTCACAGCTTCTCAGTTATCTTCAAGGGCAGCTCCATATTGTTCTATGCAACTAGTCCAGCAGAAGTATGACAAAGGATTTAACCATTGTCTTGAATGCCATCTGGTTAAAAGCAGATAACACTGTGGACCTGCTGAAGCTGGCTGAAGATTTTCTTGGCCTAGCTTCTACTTACTGCTTCACTAGGAGCTATGAGACCAAAGACAACTCTCAAATTGTGCACCAGTTTTTTCTAGGGCAGCAATAAATAAAACCTCCATTGTATCAGAAATGATTCTATTATACTGAGATTCAGGTTACCGGAGCACATGCACATGCGACTATCAGCTGGCCAGCATGCATGCTCACGCTGGAAAATGGAAGACCAGCACTTCCCGTTTCTGGCACTCTCCCATACACAAAGGCCAGTTGATTGTCATAGAAGAGGAACTCGGAAGAGGAATGGGTGACGCTGCACATGCCAGGTTCACCTGTGTCTTGAGAGACAGCAGAATTTTTTAATTTAGATATATCTATTTAATTTGGGGGTTGTGACCATCCCTCGAGCAAGATTGCATAAGTGCTTGATTGCCAACTGATGTGATGGTGCTCAGCGATGATAATAGAGGAAAAGGAAGTTTAGGAGGGACAAAAATAATTCTACACATTTGCATTTTGCAGAGGGGAAAAAAAGAGGGGACTCTCCGTCACGTGGAACATATCTGTAATTGCTTCATTATGTTTTTATAGAGCACCTGAATTAGTTGGCAACAACTTAATTAAAACACTGCATGTTTTATGGTTAACAGAAATGCAAAGAGAAAGTGAGAAGTACAGATTCTTTAGCACATCTTTCAGATATCCTCTTTCCCCTGTGTGCATTTAAAGCCAGCATAAAGCCAGCAGATTAATAAGGCACTAAAATGTTTGAGCAATGCTGTTGGAATTTCGAATGGTGGTGGATGAAGACTCCTGCTCCCCCCGCCCTCCTCCTCCTCCTTCCCACAATAAATTTCTCCTGCTGTGGCCATCACCCTTTTAATGAAGACCTGGGCTCAATCTCTTGTGGGCACTGGGTGGCCTGCCTAGGTAATAAAGTTGTATGTGTAAATTAGAACACTAAAAATGAACGCTGGCCCTCCTCTGCTTTACAAAAAAAAAGGTAAATGATTCTAACCTAATTTTGTTCTTATTGCTTTCAATACATTCATAGCAAATGAGACTATATTCTTTCTTTCTCTTCCTTCCTTCCTATCATTCTACCTACCTACCTACCTACCTACCTATCATCTATCTAACTACCTACCTATTATCTATCTATCTATCTATCTATCTATCTATCTATCTATCATCTATCTCACTTATATTGAGGGGTAATAAAAGCACCATAACACCTTTTTAATTGAACAAGATTGATTTGGTAACAAAGCAACAGTAACAACAATAATAATAGTAAATAAACATGTGCCACTTTAGAAAATGTGATAAAATTGCCACCTGTCAATTACATAATGCCACACTGCTTGGATCTCCACTTATACCCCGATTACATTACAACATCCTATTTTCTTGGGAACAACTTGATGTGTATGAAGGTCAACATCAGCTAAGGAACTGGCCGCTGTGTTTTCACATTTTCATGTCCATGTTCATCATCATCATCATCATCATCATCATCATCATCATCATCACTGGAAGAATCCAAAGGACTGTAAAGAAGATGCACTAACACTAATATACCATGAAGGCTTACTGAGCACCAGAGAGACCAAACTGGACCTGAATACCAGGAGCAAATGAAGACTAAACAAGATACATTGCAAGGCAAAGTATTACTTGGCCAGCAAACACACACACACAAACACACAAACCTGAGTTGGCAAAACAGATAACAAGGCCTGCTTGAAAGTTGAAGAGACAGAGGGACTCATTCCGACTGCACAAGACCAAGCCTTAAGAACAAATGCATACAAAGTCAGAATTGAGAAGGTAGCAACAGACAACAAAAGCCACCTCTGAAAAGAAGTGGTTTTTGTTGTCTGTTGCTGCCTTCTCAAAGGAAGACAAAGAAACTGAAGACACGGTGGACCTAACAGTGGACTTAACTGCTGCAAGATCACACAAATTAATAATTACAACCTATAAATTGATATACAGCCCAATCCAAGTGGCTTTAATGTTTTACAGTTGTTAAACATTTAAAAATAAAGAACAACACAGAAAGCATAAAGACAACACAAGACAGAGGTACAATAATGGCAAAGGGAACAGAAAGCAAGAAAGAGGCATCAGTCATCCTTTCAAAAGGCCTCCACAAAGATCTACAATGTTAAGGCCTTTTGAAATACCAGTGGGAAGGGAATCATTTGAATTTTGGAGGGAACCTCATCCTAGAGGGCAGGTGCAGTAGTGGGTTATAGGCGGTACACCCGTACCAGTGCCTGCCCGAAGCACCAGGTACCATTCTGGTACAGTGCTCCCGAAGGCCACTTCAACGCACGCGCATGGAGCACACAGCACCTGCGCGACACTCCGCCAAGCAGCTGGAGCATCACAGAGGCATTGCAAGAGGCAAGTATGCATGCACGCACTGCGCACGTTCATGTAGTGCATGCCAGGGCCTGGTACAACCATACCGGTTGCAACGGGATCCGGAACCCACCACTGGGCGGGTGCTACCACAAAGAAGGCAGTGCCTCGGCAGCGCCATATGTTTGGGATCCAGACATACGATATTGTTTTATTAATGGAAACTAAAGCATGCCAGTCCTTCCAAATTAAATATGGGAGACAATCCATTCTATATTAGGATGAAGCCAAATTTCTATAATTCCACAGTGCTTTGGCAAAGGGAAGAGCTCAGTTTTCCTTTCCTTTAGGGAGATACTTGTTTTTGTGCTATCACCAATAAAGACTTCACTCCCACTCAAATCAAAGGTGGTATTCAGCCAGTTCTGACCAGTTCTGGTGAACCAGTAATGGAAATTTTAAGTAGTTTGGAGAACTGGCAAATACCACCTCTGGCTCCGCCGCTTCAATTTGCTGCCTCCTGATTCCCAACTGGCTGGGTTTTGCCCTGCATAGGAGAACGGAGCTGGAAAGCAGATTACTGGGGTGGGGAGGGAATGGAGATTTTACAGTATCCTTCCCCTGCCATCCCCAACCAAGCCACGCCACAGCCACAGAACCAGTAGTAAAAAAATTTGAATCCCACCACTGACTCAGATCTACAGCCACTATGCAATATACTTCATATCATGAGAAGCCAAAGTTCAGGAATGAATGTAAACATGAACAGAGGTCTAGTTGTGCAAGTTAAGATTATCACAGGGTTGCTGGTAGCAGGGAGAGAGATGAGGCTCCAAGAAATGGTGGGAATGGAAACATAAAAACCAAGGAACGATAAGACAAAAAAAAACAACCTCAGCAACAGATTTGGAGTTAGCACTTAAGAATTCAGTTATATTTTCATAAATGCACAGAGGCTGAAAGCATAACATTCTGTGCAATATTTGTTGCTTTATGTACTAATGCACTTATCCTTTTTTGTGAAGAACTCAGCTCGGAGGAACAGATCGGAGAGGTTACCAAAACCAAACATTTCAATGTATGCAATCAGACTGGCCACTTTATGGCAAACGGCAAAGTGCACATGCGCGCACAGCATGCGGTGCCTGCACGAGCCCCAACAATCATCTGGTTGTCACAGGAGTGGTGCATGCACGCACAGCGCAAGTCAGGTGCGTGTGCAAACAGAACATGCGAGCGTGTAATCAGAGTACCAGTAGTGACAGTAAGAGCAACCCACCACTGCCCTGAAAGACAAACAAAGACAAAAAGTGGTTTGACATTTGGCAGTGCTACAATATAGACATCAGCACCAATGGAAAAATGCTCATGATTATTAAAAAAACATTACAATAACTTAAAAGAAAACTGTACCATATGTGTTTGTTCTCCCTCTCTCCCTCCTTCCTTCTCCCCCTCACTCTCCCCTCTCTCAACTGGTTTGGTAGAATGGCTGCTTTCAGACTGAGGATTGTCCTTTGGAAAGGAGAGCACATGTAAATTACTCACCTTACATGGAAAGGGCCCAAAGACCTTTGGCACTGTAAAGTATGGCATCAAATCACTACACTACAGCATTTCAAGTTCATTTACAGAGATGTCCTTCCTGCCTTCTCCTACATTAAAACTAGCCATTTGAACCCTCCCCCCTTTTCTTTGGTGGCTGGTAGGTGGCTCAGTGGCTAAGACGCTGAGTTTGTCAATCAGAATAGTCAGCAGTTTGACAGTTTGAATCCCTAGTGCTGCATAACAGTGATTTTAAAAAAGGAAAATAGGAACCACCTTTTGTGGGAAGGCAATAGCATTCCATGTGCCTTCTGCGTTTAGTCATGCCAGTCACATGACCACGGAGACATCTTCGGACAGTGGTAGCTTTTGAGCTTTGAAACGGAGATAAGGACTGCGCCCTAGAGTCGGGAACAACTAGCATCTATATCTAACAACTAACAACTCTATATCTATATCTATATATTTAGAGTCACAACCCCTGGTAAGCCCCAATTATGGGAGGAAGCTAACTGCTTCCATCATCTGTCAATCGGCTCGTCACAAGAGTCCATCACGACAGAAACCCAATATTTTTACTGTTGCCTTTGTTATATTTGTGTTTTTTTATTTGTGCTGATAAATAAATAAAGGGAGACTAGTATAGATCTATTTCAAGCTAAATAGCTTGAAATAGATCTATACTAGTCTCCCTTTATTTATTTATCAGCACAAATAAAAAAACACATCTATATCTATATCTATATCTATATCTATATCTATATCTATATCTATATCTATATCTATATCTATATCTATATCTATATCTATTATATCTATATCTATCTATCTCTATCTATCTCTCTATCTATCTCTCTATCTCTCTATCTCTCTCTCTATCTATCTATCTATCTATCTATCTATCTATCTATCTATATCTATATCTATATATCTATCTATATATCTATATCTATATCTATATCTATATCTATATCTATATCTATATATATATATATATCTATCTCTATCTCTATCTCTATCTCTATCTCTATCTCTATCTCTATCTCTATCTCTATCTCTATCTCTATCTCTATCTCTATCTCTATCTCTATCTATCTATCTATCTATCTATCTATCTATCTATCTATCTATCTATATATATATATATATATATATAAACAAACAACAAATTGGGGCATGACCATACATTAATTAAAAGTTGCTGATGGCCTATCTAGGCAAGAAAGGAAACTCAAACTAGAAATAAACTCCTGGGGTAGGGAAGAAAACTCACATGGAGCAGCCAGCAGAATTCCAAATGGTTCAGGCGTCTTTGGGGGTTGAAGCTGACAGTTAGCAAATGAGAAGCCCTGTTGACAAATGTAAAGCATTACCTATTGGTCTCCACAAGCCAGACAAGCATAATGGTAAGCACTAGACATTTAAAACTTCAAAAAAAAAAAAAGAGAGAGAAATAGGATTGCAACTCAAGAAACCTTTGCCAGTGAGAGGGGAACAGGGAGGTGAGGAGGAAAGAATGCTTGAACAGGAGCATTCAGTGGTCTTAATACAAGAGAAAATACATAAGGGTTGTGTGTGTGTGTGTGTGAGAGAGAGAGAGAGAGAGAGAGAGAGAGATCTGATCCAACCTCTATGCATGTGTGTGTGTGTGTGTGTGTGTGAGAGAGAGAGAGAGAGAGAGAGAGAGAGAGAGAGAGAGAGAGAGAGAGAGAGATGGTGGCAGACAGGGAAATTGTAGACAGTAAATAGGTAAATGGACGAACAGCTTCTTATAGGAGTTATACAGCAGGAGTCACCAACCTTTCAGACCTCAGGGACCACTAAATTCATAATTTTAAATCCCGTGGACCACTAATATGAATTAGTGACAGGATGGGGATCTTCAGACACTTAGCTTGGCCGGCTGTTAGCAGAGAGATGCATCCGGGGTCAACCCTAGGTTTGCTGTCCATTGCAGCTAGGAATCTCAAATAGGCCAAGAATGAATGTTTGTCGTGTAGCCAGCCTGGATGCTAGATCAGCCACCTGCAAGCTCTGTCTTTTGAGGAGCCTGGCTGAAGTTCGTGCACCATACACTGAAGCATCTGGATTCCCAGGAAGGCAGGGAGGGAAGGCGTGGAGCTACTAAACAGGCAGCCAAGTTAAGTGCCTGAAAGACCCCATCCTGTCAGCGAATGGGAGTAATTGCTTTGAATGGCCATATCCGCCCCAGGGGCCATAGTTTAAGGATCCCTGATTTGGTGCAATATAAAAAAATGTAAAAATGCACCAAAATTATCTCATGGACCACCAGTGGTCCACGGACCACCAGTTGATAACTGCTGTTATCCTCTTCCTCAATACTTGGCATCCAGCCATGCAGACTGTAATGTCCATTAATTAAATCAGTGTTTCTCAACCTTGGATACTTTGAGAGGTGTAGACTTCAACTCCCAGAATTCCACACCTATTATAGTTAAGGTGACCAGATTTTCAGATTGGTAAAGAGGGACACCATTGACCGGGGGGGGGGGGGCTTGATTAAAAATTTTATATTTTGTCAAACATGACCCCAGGACACTGAAACCATCATAAATACGAATCTGTTGCCAAACATCAAAATTTTGATCACGTGACCATGAGGATGCTGCAACGGTCGCTAAGTGTGAAAATGGTCGCTAAGTGTGAAAATGGTGATCAGACACTTTTTTCAATGCCATTGTAACTTTGGTCACTAAATGAACTGTTTGAGACTTGCATTATAATGCCTTATGCCAGCTTACATTTTCAAGAGAGAGAAGCTAAACTCCTTGTTAGAATTGAAATAGAAATGAATAGAGTAGAGTAAAATAGAATAGAATAGTTTATTAGCCAAGTGTGATTGGACACACAAGGAATTTGTCTTTGGTGAATATGCTCTCAGTGTACATAAAGAAAAATAAAATAGTAAGATAGTGGGATCCTTGCTGCACCAAGCCTTCACTAATCCTCTCACTTTCATCAAAAACAGTAAAAATCACTCATGCTTTTTTATTTCTATTTATTATTTTGCTATGGCCACATATGAATATATATGCACATTCCAAACAGATTTTCTTACTAAACAGCCACCATTCTCATCCATAGGCCACTAAATGCCTCACCAACCTTTTCTGTATTCTTTCATTTCCTTCCATCCATTTTATTTATTTAACACAGAGTAGATTAGGCTGTCAGCCTTAGTCATTCTTATAACATGACAACAATTATTACCAACAAGGACGGTATTGGCACATTTTAGCTAATGCAACCTAAACATAACCAAAGCCTATTTCATTTCAAGTATGCTAACTTTATTCTATGCCTTCCCACGCATTACATGGCTTGAACGTTCGCGGATCGCCACCAAATTGCACAGGTGGTTGTTCCACCAGATGGACATCCTTACTTTTTCTCGAAAACGGGAGAGAGGCTGCCTTTCCTAGTCTAGCCCCGTAACAACAACCCTACGAGGTAGGCTGGGTTAAAAAAAAAAGCGAGTGTCGGGGAATTCTGCGACTGCATCACCTCTTCGCTGCTCTCGCTTCCCAGGGAGCTCCCTTTCCTCTCACCGAGCAGCCCGTTCTCGGAACAAAACGGAGAGGTTCAGAGGTGGATACGCCTGGCAGTCGGTGGGGACGGTGCTGAGAGGGGTGTGCGCTGGGAAAGGGAGCTTGCACGGTCCACCTCTGAGCCTCTCCGCGCAGTCACCCCCTTCCCCGTCACGCCCCCCACCCCAAAAACAAACCACCAGCGCTCCTCCCACTCCCCCACTCCCCAGGCCTGCAGCGCCTTTTCTTCCCGTTCGGCTCTGAGCCACCGTCACGGACCTCTTTTGGCTCCGCTCTAGGCACCGGCCGCCGTGCCGCCGTCCTCCCCTCCATCATTCCCCCTCCTCCCAGAGCACCACCGGAAACATGCCAACCTCAATACGGATGCAAAGGCGTCACATAGCCACTACCCATGTTCACGAGGCGCCGGGCATTGCAGGGCGCAGAGGAAGCCAGCAGACAGACGGGAGACTTGGGGAGGGGGGAAGGAAGAGATCCCGTCCAGGGTAAAAAGAGGGAAAAGCGGAGAGCCTACCCTGGACGGGATCTCTTCCTCCCCCCCCCCGGTCTCCCGTTTGTCTGCTGAGTTCCTCTGTGCCCTGCGATGCCTGGCGCCTCGTGAACATGGGTGGTGGTGATGTGACGCCTTTGCAAGTGCCTCAGTTGCCCCTGATCGTGGGCGGATCTCAATTGATGAGGAACTCAATAATCCTGGCACATAAAGCTTTTTCCCCCCTCGGAAACTGAAGCTCGTTTAAAGAAAAAGGGAAGGGCGGGCAGCTTCACGTGAGTGAGTAACTCCGGCGGTGGGAATCGGGAGGCTTCGGGTGGGCGGTGGCGCTTTCCTTGCAAAAGGGGATCAGCGCACTCGCCGCCTCCCCCTCCCCCGGGAGGAGCTCTGCAGCGGGACAGACGAATGGAGGGGGAGATCACCCCTTCCTCCTCCGAGCCCCCAAAACCCCGTCTTCCCTGGCCTGCACCCCTGCGCCCAGGCTCCTTTGGGTTTGGGGCTAATCCAAATGGGTGGAGCGGGGGATCCCCGGGTTGGAGGCCTCCCGGTGCAACGGTCTTCCGCAGCTCCGGAGCTAACCTTCGCCTTCCCTGCCCAGGATTGCAAGGCTGGAGGCCTTGGCAGCAGCCACCCCCACCCCCAGCCGGCCATCCCTCGCCCGTACCATGAGTTTACCGGCCAGGTATCCATTGAGCTGGAGGGCAGGCACCGTGGCTTCCTCGCGGCTAGTCTCGCTGCTTTCCCCGGGCTTGGCTTCATTTCCTCCCCGCCCATTCTCGCTCCCCCGACTGAGGCCTTAGCCCCGCCCAAGCCTACCTGCCAGAGGACCCTTGCTACGAACCTCCCTTATCTACAGCAAGGAGAACCGATACACGTGGCTGCCTCTTTTCCCTTCCGCGGCCACTTCCAGCCTGCCTTCTCACATGCTGGTCAAGTGCTTCCCGCCCGTCCTTCGCTTTGGGGATCCTTCGCTTGCTCTCTTCGGCGCGCTTTGCATTTTAGCCCTCACTTCTCATCTCTGCCTCCCTGGCTCAGCTGCACCCTCGCTTCCCCCACCCGCCAACGATCATCCCAGAGGCTGCAAGCAGAGACTGAAGGAAGACTGCATTTCAGTTAGCGCACCTCGGAGTCACCGATGCTGGCTTTCCCGCTGCAACTGGCGGGAACGGCAATGAAAGCTCGGGCTTCGCTCCTCCGTCTGGGGCTGCGGCTAACAGGGACGGCCAAGCGCTTTCCTCAAAAACCCCGCCTTCCACACACACCCGGCTTCCAAAATCCGGGGAGTTGCGGGGAGGGACGATCTTCTTCCCCTCTCTCTGGTTGCCCGGTCCCCCCCCCCAGTTCCTCTCATGAGTAGCTCGCAAGGGAAGGCCTTCCCTTCCCTTGCTAAAGGCCGCCGCCGCCCACCCGAAGCGGTGAAGCCTCCCGATTCCCACCGGCACCGGAGTTACTCACCAGTGCAGTGCAGCAAAAACAAACAGCGAAGGCAAAATGAAATGGAGACTCGTGAGAGTCACGACTCGCGCGGTGTGCTTAAGCAGACTCCAGCCAATCAGTGAGCTGGCTGGGATGGAAAATTTTAAGCACCCTCGTGCGTGCTTAAAGTTTTCCATCCCAGCCAGCTCACTGATTGGCTGGAGTCCAGGCCAATCAGTGAGCGGCAGGCTGGGCTGGCTTAGATATGAAAGTGTAGATAGAATAGATTGGGGAACGGAACGAGTGAGCTAGCGGCAGCTGATGATGGGCGGGGGAGCCAGCGAGCGCCGAAATAAAGCGGGGGTTTTTGAGAAGCGGGTGGGACGTGGGAAAAACGATGAAAAATCGTTCCTGTCCCGCCAAAAGCGGGACGTCTGGTCACCCTAATTATAGTAGCCACAGTGGAGAAGACTGGATTAAATCATCTTACTTAGGCTAAATATAACTGTTATATTTTAAAGCCTGCTATGTTCGGTCATCTCCTTTTCCAGAATCAGCACATTTCCTGTTCTTTGGAGCAGTTTCCGGTTATTTACACTGACAGCTTTAAAGATTATTGCAAGCTAAAGAAGAATTGAGGCCTTTTTGTCATTTTTCAAATAACACACCTTGATAACACAGATCATTAATAAAAATCTCTGTGGACATACCATTTATTAACACTTCAGAATAAGCTTTCTCAAATGTTTTGTTCCACTTTCCAGCTAAAATACAGATTTTCCAGTCTTTGTACCAAATGGGCACATAGGTAACATTCAGAGATTTAAAGATTTCTTCTAAACAAATGATTCTGGGGGGAAATATTCTGTCATAAGGAGAACACGTCACTTGTAATACACCAGTGAAAATAGCCAAATGTTCTTCCAAGTTCATTCAGATGTTTTTTAAAAAATCCAATAATTTCAATGTGTTTAGAAGAACTTTATTCAGATGCGTAAAATGCAAAATCGGGTTGGTGATTCATGAGCACTTTAAACTTCCATTGATTTTGACAAAAGATATTTAAGCATGCAGATACCTCTGCAGAGTTAAGATGATCAATTCAGGATGGATTACAGCGGCCAATATTTTCTCCTCTAATCAAAATTAATAATAATTAATGTTCACCATGGTGAGCTCATCTTAGAATGTTAATGGGTTTCATTTTACCTCATGTTATAAAATTCTGAGGAAAATGTGAGTCAGAATTATTTTAAAATATTATCTAAATAAGAAGTGAGCATTGCAAGCCTCAGAATCCTTGAATCAAAGCCCGAGATGAAAAAATAATTCTGATTTTCTTCTTAACATCCATTCAAAAGGCAGACCTTATCATGCTTCTTGTAATCAAGGCACATAATCATACTGTTCTTCATAATTAGTTGCAGCAGAAAGAGCCACAAACTTCCAAGGAGAAGAAAAGGGAGGAGATTTTGTCTCACTATTATTCAATCAGATCCTGACATTCATTTCACTGGGGATTGTAGACCCCCAAAAATACAACAACAACCACATGCTCCCATCTTGTTTCTTTTGTACCTCCATGTGTTCAAAGGCAAGGCGTGAACACACCATTTCTATTTACATTGGCTTGAATATGACAACTGCTGCTGTTGTGACTTTGGACTCTGTTTGATTCTATGAGGAGGCAGTGGGAAGAGGCATTTTCCATCTCCCCCTTGCTAACTTTCAGTGCTATGTGTGTCAAGTAAGTTCCTCTATGGGGTTGCAGGCTTGGGTGTTTTCAACTTCACTTCATGTAATGTTATGTGGGACAGATCTGAGGAGACAAGAGGAAGAGCCACATCCTAAACCAGGGTTTCCAAACTTGGCAATTTTAAGACTAGGGGACTTCAACTTCCAGAATTCCTCAGCCAGCCATGCTCACTGAAGGATTCTGGGATTTGTAGTCCATAATGATTAAAGCTGCCAACTTTAAACACTTCTGGCCTAAACAATCATTATGCAAAAGCTATCTCACCCCACTGAAGCATCTCAGAAGGATTTGCCCTAGTTTTCTGGAAAGTAAAGGAGGGAAAGAAGCTTTCAGATTTGCAAGATTTTATTATGGTGACCTTACAATAAAGGTATGGTTTTTTTGTATAGGACCACGAAGTGTTATATCTAGTGATCCCCTCTCCTATTTATCCCCACAATAGCCATCCTTGTGATATTAGTTTGTTTGTTTATTGGTTTGTCAAATTTATAGAATTATAAGGTTGGAGGGGACTTTGGAGGCCTTCCGGATCAACCCCCTGCCAGAGACAGGAGTCCTCATGCCATCTGGGACAAATGGTTGTCCAATCTTTTTTTGAAAATTTCCAGCAATGGAACACCCACAACTCCAGAAGGCAAACTGTTGTACTGCTTAATAGTTCTTATTGTTAGGAAATTTTCTCTTATTTCCAGGTTGGATCTCCCACTAACAAGCTTCTATCATTGCTTCTTATCCTACCCTCAGGTACTACAAGGGTAAATTGATGCCCTGTTCCCTAGGGCAACCCTTCAAGTATTGGAAGATGGCTATCAAGTCTCTCCTCCATCTTCCCTTCTCATTAAACTAAACATACCCACTTCCTTTATCCTCCAGACCCTTAGTCATCTTTGTTGCTCTTCTCTTTCTACGGTCTCAGTAATATGACTCTGGGCAGCATACACTAAAACAAAACAATGAAAACCAATCCTACATAACCATTTAAAAAAATAAGCATGGACATAAAAGTCCATGGAAGGAATTTTTAAAATCTCACAGTCAATGCAGCCATCTTGTGGGTTTCCTATTGCTGTGGGATCCCCAGTCTCGCTGTAAAACCAGAGGTGGTATTCAGCAGGTTCTGGCCAGTTCTGGAGAACCGGTAGTGGAAATTTTGAGTAGTTCAGAGAACTGGTAAATACCACCTCTGACTGGCCCTGCCAGTCAAATTCTCTGCCTCCCGAGTTCGGGTGGGAATAGGGATTTTGCAGAAACCTTCCCTTGGAGTGGGGAGGGAATGGAGATTTTACAGTATCCTTCCCCTGCTACACACACCAAGCCATGCCATGCCCACCAAGCCACACCCACAGAACCAATAGTAAAAAATGTTGAATCCCACCACTGTGTAAAACCCATGTTGGACTAAAAAAGACAGCTGGTCCAAGGTTACCCATTGAGCTTATGGAAAAAAACCATATTGAATACTGGAGTTATGGACTTATTTCTTTGATTGTAGATGATGGAGAGGGAGAAGACACATTCAGAGTGTGAGTAGAGATGTTCCTACTCTTGGCCCAATTCACAGCAAAATACTTTCTGAAATCCCAGCAACTCATGGCCTCTTACAGAATGATGATGGAGGAGAATTAATTAGCCAAAGGAGGAAAAAGACAGAGGGAAAGAGAGATGGAGGGAGGAAACCCAGGGAAAATAATTACAGAATCCCCTTTTGTACGTTTTAATATTGTTTATTAGCCCTTGCATCAGGATAATTTTGCCTTATTTTTACATAAAAATTCAATCACATTTTTATCTGCTCTAATTTTTCTGCTAAAATGAACCACCTAGGATTACTCACAACAAATTAATTAGAATGCATTTGTGCATCTGTGTGTTTTGCAGCCCCCGCAAATGACTTTCTTGGTGATGTATTTGGGCCTCTTCCGCAATGAATTTCACCATATATCCTCTTCCTGCAGTATCTGCAAACAGAGGCACTGTAGCAGGGGAATTTTCAAAGGTCTTTGCTGTACTCTGCACTTTTTCCTGATAGAGCCTTGTAAACCATGCTAATTTATGAATTAAAGTCTACTTAATCTAAAGCGCTAACTAAGGGGAGTCGATTGGCAGTTGGGGAAGGATTGGATTTTGAGTTGCACTCCTGGGAAGTTTGCAGGAAATTATTTCCCTGCTTTTTTTTTTAGTACTATTCATGGAAAGTCATGTCTAAATGAAACAGCAGCCTAATCTCGTTAGTTATGAATAATTTGTATTTTGAAATAAGTCACCCAAGACTAGCAAGGGCAATATAGAATTTAACTCTGTGTATGGCACACTGGCTACTAAATGAGGAGGGTCATAACTATAGGAGAATTTGGGATTTTGTAGAAGCAGCAGAATTTTTTTTGAGGTGATTCAGAGATGTGATTATTCAACCAAGCATCTGATTCCATTTCAAGGAATATGTTGAATCAGATGCTGCAATTCAGAAACCAACAAACTTTGCAAAGCATCTCTATCATGGATGCAACTTTCCTCCCAAGAATGGACAAATCTGAAGTATGGTGGAGAGATTGGGTGGGCTATGGGCCCTCTGATATTAACAGGAACATCTGGCTAATGATTTCATCACTTCTGCAAATTCTGCAAAGTTAGGGCACTTAAAGAAAAGAAATTGTCTGTGTCTCACTGTTCTGACAGAGCTTGTTTAGGCAGATTTTCCTAAAGAAAAAGAATTGAGGAGAAGAGACTTATTCTACTTTCTCCCCAATTCATAAACTTTATCATCCTTAAATTACTCTCAATCTGTGTATGTGTTTTTCAGTCCTTGGCTAAGTCTGTCTCAACAACTCCCTTTATTATTTTCCTTTCAAATGAATTTTGAAGAACAAATCTACTATTTTTCTGTTTCTCCTTGTCTTTTACTCAATGAGTGGATTAGTCTTCTAGGTATAAATCAGTCTGATATAAGGTGTTTCTCAACTAATGTCAACAATTAGGATACCAGAATCTCCTAAGTGAGACAGCTGTTGTGAGTTTTACTCCATTTTATGACAGTTGTTAAGTGAATCACTGCATTTGTTAAGTTAGTAACACAGATGTTTTTATAAAGATTTTTTTATTTTTGAATAAACACAAACAGACAAAACACAAAAAAACCCACAAAACCATCTTCCATTACAAGTTGTAGAAAGTGTGTCAATTGGTTACAAAAAACATCCCTTCCACAGTCATCACCTACAATTCATATCAATCATATATTTTAAATCATATATATATATATATATATATATATATATATATATATGTATATGTATATGTATATGTATATGTATATGTATATGTATATGTATATGTATATGTATATGTATATGTATATGTATATGTATATGTATATGTATATGTATGTGTGTATGTGTGTATGTGTGTATGTGTATGTGTATGTGTATGTGTATGTGTATGTGTATGTGTATGTGTATGTGTATATATATGTATATATGTATATATGTATATATGTATATATGTATATATGTATGTATGTATGTATGTATGTATGTATGTATGTATGTGTGTATGTGTGTATATATATAACCATCCAGACAGAGCTGATGGACAGAGATGACGAGCCGATGGACAGTAACGAGCCGATGGACAGAGAATGGAAGCAGTTAGCTTCCTCCCATAATTGGGGCATACCAGGGGTTGTGACTTTAAATATATACCTTTCTCCTTGGCTCAGCTGATAATGGAACAGAGCCTGTGGCTTGGTGGTTAATACACCTGACTAATATGCAATACAGGTTCGAATCCCAGTAAAGGTATGGCTAGCTGATGAGAGCTAAATAGCTTGAAATAGATCTATACTAGTCTCCCTTTATTTATTTATCAGCACAAATACTACAATATATATATTGTGTGTGTGTGTGTGTGTGTATATATATATAAAAATCTAATATATATATATTAGATTTTTTACAACCCCTGGTAAGCCCCAATTATGGGAGGAAGCTAACTGCTTCCATCATCTGTCCTTCGGCTCGTCACAAGAGTCCATCACGACAGAAACCCAAAACAGGAATAGTGCAGTCTTATGTCTCTTGCCATTTGTGACATTAGTGTTCTGGTTATTTCCTTAGTAAGTTTTGTATGTACTTTTCTTCGCAACTTATTGCTTATTGCATATCTTATATAAGCTCGAAACCCTCCATCTGCTTCTTCAATCAACTTATCTTTGGTTATCACTAGTGCTTCTGACAAGAGTTCTCTCTTTAGTTCCATCAATTCTTCTCTCTTTTCTTCTTCTATACTTTGAAATCTGGGGTAGAGCTCCAGTCCATCTATTTCCCCTTTCCATATTCCACTCTTTCCATTTCCAACCACGCTCAGTTCACTGACAGTATCAACAATTTTTTGTCTCTCTGTTTATTTTTCCTTCAGTTTTTAGAATTCTGACTTCCATTTTCTTCATTTGATGAACATCCTTAATTTTTCCATTAAATTTTACTGTTCTACAATCTATGTTCTCCAATCTCTTTTCAATTTTCTCTGTTCTAATAATTTTTGAATTTCAAACATAATCTTTTGCAATGTTAAGGTTTCTTTTTCATGTTGTGCCATTCTTTCAACTTGTAAATACTGCCACTCTGGCATTCAAAACTTTTTATTACATTTAAAGCAAGTTCATTTATAATCTTTCAAGACAAGACTTTGTTTTCACTCCACTCCAGCTGCCAATAAAGCTCCCGAAGAGCACCTGTATAAACAACCCATACTCTTCTCACTATCACTCTCTGTAAACAAGCTGAAGAACCTTGAAATGCAAAGTCAAATGATCAAAGAGAAAAAAGAAAAAACAATATTTCCAAGCCTTCCAAGCCTCCAGCCTCCAAGTGGCAGTGTTACTTCATTTCCCTCTGTGATTACAGCCCTCTTTGAATTCCTTTTAAATCTTCTTTATATTCCAGGCTTAAAGAAAACAAAATTCTTAAATGGAGCAAAAAAAACCATCCAATCCAGCTTTATAAAAATAAGGAAAAAGATTTTAATCCATATGTATAAAAAAGAATATAAAAAGTAGTAGAAGAAAAACTAATGGATTCAATTTAAAGAATAGGAAAAATTTGCAAAAGTTCCATCTGTAAAAGAAAATTAAAAAAAGGATAACACACTGTCTAATGTAGCTTAATTTCGCCACTTGTTCTCTTCTGTTTTAAAATTTAATTTAGGTTTAATTTTTTTTGGGGGGGGGTAGTTTCTTTTATAATAATACGATTTCCTCACCAGATGGACACATTTTCTCTTTCCATTTTACTCTCCTTCCAGAGCTGTCAACTTCAGCAGCGTCAATGGCTGCACTTTTGTCACCAGCAAAAAGAGATTCTCCTGGATCAATCAGGGACTTTGTAGTGTCCTTGAGATCAGCAGGACGTACTTTTCCCTGTCACCATCTCTTCAGGATGGTTTAGGTCCAAAAGGACCATCCAGTGGCAAAAGTATCAACTGTGATCTTGAACCTCCAAGATCGCACATTGTATCATCACAATGTCAGATCCTCCTCTCCCAGTAACACAATTGTTAAGTGAATCTGGCTTCCCCAGATGTATTGTCAACAATGGCAAGAATATATTTGCTTGTCATTGTTGTATTAAATCCAGCATTCACTATCATTTCATCTAGTTCAATCAATTGTCCAAAAATGAGTTATGGTCATTTTAATGCTTAGTTCATGATCAAGTATTTTAACAATTGTCAAGTCAGATTGTTATGGAAGTTACATTTTAGATGTACTCAGAAACCTTTGAAGACTTGCAACAAACTCTCTTCAAATTGGTTATAGAGAGCAACTGGGAAATAAGTGGAAAACATCTGACTTTATGCAATTTTATTACAATCCATTTTTGGTCTTCAGTCAACTGAATTCATAGAAAGATACCTTAGGGCTAACTTTCCTATATCATCTCGAATAATTGAATATACTTTTGAACCCAATCCCATCCAGTTCCATAGAGTAAAAATTTACATAAACTCCTAAGTTGGCAAAAAAAAAAAAAAATCATTGAAAGCTCCAACAATGTTGTTCCTGCATAAAGAAAGCCCAGGGGTTTTTAGTGGAAAAATTGAAAGATAATTAATGCTATGTTCCTTAATGTGCTCACCAATGATGGATAAAAATTGCTGATCTTTCTGTCAGATATTATTGCGCATCTTCCATCTTCGTAAAGGTTGGTTATTGTTAGATGTCCTACAACAACAATTGCTATAGATACGTTTCATTTCTAATAATTTTATGTTTGAATTAACTAATATTAAGCCATAGGTTTTTCTAAACAATGAGCTTTTTTTTTTAATGTGCCAGGCTCTAAGAGATATTTAAGCCTCAAAAAGAGAGATCATGTTCCAAAAGAACTCTTTGTGTACAAAGAGACTTGCCTACCTTGAACACTGATCAAAAATAAACAATTACATCCTCTGGTCAAGAAGCTGAATTGGTCCAAGAGTCCCAATGACTCTTTTTGTTGCTGAAGCTTGACTCAAAAAAAAAAAAAAACCAACAACAACAGAATGGAATCTTGTCATTTTCAAACCTTGAATTTGAATCATGTTTTGGCTGACTTACAAAATCTAGCAATCAGATCTTGGAGCAGAGCACAGGAAAAGAACAAATAAAAGATCTTTAGAGCATTTATGCGTTACTTGGTGATAGGTAATTTCAGAAGAGAAGACAAGTCCAAATGGAGAATGAAATGGAATAATTTAATGGTCAATCACAATCCACTAATGCAGCACTTAATGCTGACTGTCTCAGATCAGGATGCAGAACTACCTAAGTTTGGTATGATGATATCCCTGTTAAAACTCATTTTTCTGTTTGATAGAGAAACTTGTGGTTCAAAACATAAATGCATTTCCCTGCAGTGCTGATCCTGCTGTGACTAGGTTTGGCACTTTTGCTCCCATAAGATACATAGTGGGACAATGTTAGCAGGAACATCAATTTTTCCTTCAAAAAGGGTGGGGGGGAATTATGTGAAAATATAAAAGATACCCAGGGCTTTTGGCTCTTCCTTTCTTTTTATGTTGATAAATAAAGAAAGCACCTCATAAGAAAGAATAAGGTTTGGTAAGAGCTCTACTGTGTTATGAGCAGCCTTATTTTTTCCTTCTTTTTTCCGTGAAAAAGAAAGAACAAGTCAAGAACAGGCCGGGGTGGCGCAGTGGGTAGAGTGCAGTACTGCAGGCCACTTCAGCTGACTGCTAGTTCAGCAGTTCAGCGGTTCAAATCTCACTGGCTCAGGGTTGACTCAGCCTTCCATCCTTCTGAGGTGGGTAAAATGAGGACCCAGATTGTGGGGGCGATATGCTGACTCTGTAAACTGCTTAGAGAGGGCTGAAAGCCCTATGAAGCGGTATATAAGTCTAACTGCTATTGCTATATTCTCAAGGGTAAATGCTGCTCCATTCTGCCTCTGAAGGGATGAGAAAATTTCTATCTGGGTTTTAAAATAAAATAAAATTTTAAAAAAGCTGGACATAAAAATGCTGTAGCAGAAATCTGTCTTGCAATATCCTGTAAAATGGATCAGATTTGCACCAGTTGTATCCTATCTGTGACCTGGCAGATGATCGTGAAGTAGAATTACCAATATTTCTCAACACTGTCAGGCTGGCTGAGGGTTAAACTATAAAACTTGGATTAAAATTTGGAGTTCATTAGATTTGAGAATTTTGCTCCTTAATTCAATTTGCTTTTGTTTGGTGTGAGTGTAAATGGTTTTAATTAATTTCTGGAATGTGTTTAATGCATCGAGCTCATTTAATTCCTTTATCCTGAAGACGAAGAGGGTAAATGAAACAAACTGAATTGGCAGCTTCCAGGACTTTTAAATGCATCGGCGATCCAATCAAGCAACACACCCTGCAGTGTTTTAGACCCCATCAAGCAATCAAAAAGTTTTCTCAGAGTGGTATAGTACCTAATAAGTACAACAAATTTATTGTCACATCTCCATTGGTGACAACTTGATTACATTCCTGAAATAATAAAAATTAATTTGCATGACCTGACCCTTCCCACTGCTGCCACCAACTCAGATTGCACTGATTTGGAAATATTTATCCTTGTAGATTGCCCAGTTCTGTTCTTCGAAGAATTCAGAGAAGTGCCTCTATAATTAGAGTCAACACATGGACTGTGCAGCGATCTGTGCCAGCTGGAAGAGAGTGTTGTTTTCTGGTAAGAACTTAATAAGAATTTAAATATACTGGTAATCCTTGACTTCGGATCACAATTGAGTCCAAAATTTATGTGGCTAAGGGAAACATTTGTTAAGTCAATCTTGACCCATTTTATGAGCTTTCAGTTCAGTGGTGGGTTGCAGGGGGTACGCCCCGGTACATATAGTGCCTACGCGATACTCCACTGAGCAGTTGGAGCATCGCGGAGGCTTGCAGAGGCGCTAAGGCCCAGGATACCTGCGAGATCACCTACTGCCACCGGTAGCCCCTCACCGTCCAGTGCGATACCACAGAGTTGGCCTCTTCAGGGTGCCGTCGGCCAGACAGTGTCGGCTAGTGACCCTCAGGGGGAGAGCTTTCTCTGTAGGAGCGCCTTCCCTCTGGAATGAGCTACCCCCAGAGCTTCGTATAATCCCCGACCTCCGGTTCTTCCGACGCACCCTAAAAAGTTGGCTTTTCCAGCAAGCCAGCCTGGCCTGAACAAAACAAAATAAATTATTAATCATTGTTAATTTTAATCATTTTTTTTAAAAAATGTTATTGTTAATCCGAATTGGGTTTGTTTGGGATATTCTATTTAATTCTTTTTAACTTTTGTAATATGTATTTTTTTAAATGTTGTACGCCGCCCTGAGTCCTTGGGAGAAGGGCAGCATATAAATCTAATAAACCAAACCAAACCATGTGCGCGCTGCATGCATGTGCGTGCATACTGTGTGTGTCCATGTGGATGCCGCCGAGCCCGTTCCAACCGATACGGTTGGAACGGGATCTGGAACCCACCACTGCCACAGTTGTTAAATAAATCATTACAGTTTGTTACGCTAGTAACATGATTGTTAAGTAAATCTGGCTTCCCCATTGACTTTGTGCCTAGTGCCGCATAACAGAGTGAGCACCTGTTACTTGTCCCAGCTTCTGCCAACCTAGCAGTTCGAAAGCATGTAAAAATGCAAGGAGAAAAATAGGGACCACTTTAGTGAGAAGGTAACAGCATTCCGTGTGCTTTCAACGTTTAGTCATGTCGGTCACATGACCACGGAGACGTCTTCGGACAGTACTGGCTCTTAGGCTTTGAAATGGAGATGAGCACCGCCCCCTAGAGTCGAGAATGACTAGCACATATGTGCGAGGGGAACCTTTACCTTTATTGATTTTGCTTGTTAGAAGTTCACAAATGGTGATCACATGACAGCAGCCATCATAAATATGAGCCCATTGCCAAGCATCCAAATTTTGATCATGTGACCACAGGACACGGCACTGGCCATGTCATAAACAGTCATAAGTTTTGAAAGAAAAATTCGGTCCAGTTCCAAGCTGGGAGAAAGGTGATGGAAATAAAATGGAGGTTGATTGGAAGGAAGGATTCTGTTTATTGATGAGCAGAACCACAGCATGAAGTTCTGGGACAGCTGACAAATTAGCTTAATGAGTGCAAGGATTTTTATACAGTTTACAGTATTTTGTAATTTTGAGGCTTGATTTGTGTGCTTTTATTATTTGATTGGTTTTACTTGTTTTGCAAAGGCTCATGATGGGTCTTAATTATCGGCTTCCTGGGTCCTAATCCTTCAAGCATGTGTAATTGATTTTATCCTGTTATCTATTGCCTCTAGCCTGTCTTTCTTAATGGATCAGTATTGTTTTTATTTTTTATTTTATTTATTTCATCAAGCATGAATTAGATAACAGATATATGTATAAACATGATTATGAATACATGAAATGAATACAAATACCAGGGAATATTAGGAGAGGGACAGTAGGCACTCTGCTGCGCTTATGCACGCTTCCATTTTTCACAATGAATGGGGTTAAAGTCATGTCTTGTCCTTCTTAATCCTATCACCTGGAGCTGAACAGGTTTTGTTTATGAATAGATTGGCTCGAATTTCTTAATGGGCTCAAAATATCCATTCTAAAGACTTCAGGCTGGGGGCTGTTTTACTATACGGGAAACTGGGGCTGCTTTCTGCCTTTAAGAACATGTTTCTCCATTTCTCCTTTGGGAAAATATAATATTCTGCCTTTTAATATCCCCTAAACTATTTAATTCTCTAGGAGGGAAATTTCCACATAAATTACCTTTTTCCATGCTATTTTAACTTTGAACAGTCACTAAATAAACTGTTTAAATTAAGGACTATCTGTATTTAAGGTCTGATTTTTTTTAAAAAAAATGAACATGAAAGAACAGTAAACATAGTTGGAGGAAATAGTCCAGAAACCCTTTGTATCATGGTATTCTAAGGTATATAGTCCTACCCACATAGGGCTCTTCATATATTTTCTTTTACTGTGGATGACTGAATACAACACACTCTGAAAATATAACTGTAATATTGTACTAGTAACAGTTCACCAGTGGTGGGTTGCTAACCAGTTTACTACTGGTTTGCTTGTGCACGCATGCATGTGTAATGCTTCTGGCATGCACAGAAGTGTCCGGGTAGGTGGGTGGAGCCACTACCGGTTCAGCAACCCACCTCTGGTTCACTTTCTGCACAGTTAACAGTATATGCAGCAGCATCGTAAGACCTATTCAGTATTCTTTGCATATTGAATGGTAGGTATGATCATTGCGTTGCAAGGTTTTCCATCACTGAATCTGTTTACAAGGAATCTCTGCTTTCTTCATTTGTGCCCTTCATGAGTTGGATCAAAACTCCCTACTTCCAAGACTTGCCCATGGCCTTTTATGGCCTGGGGTTAAAAGCTATATTCTCCACCCATGTCTAGAAATGGATCATGCACATTGCAACTGGATTATATGGGGGATAGGTAAGGTGGAACATTATCTGTGGTATAGCTAACTTTGACCTTTAACCCTCTGCGGTCACTTCTTATTATATAGAATTTTGTCAGAGGTGACCACCTCATTGGGATTGGCCAGGGGTGGCATTCATCTGGTTCGCTAAACCAGTAGTTGTAAGGACTGGCTGGTCCCAACCACCCCACACTTCCCTTCCCAGGAGTCTCCACATGGCCCATTCATCATGCTAGGTAAGTGCAGGGCCTGCTTGGAGGCTCTGGGAGGGCAAAAAATGTGCATCCCGTAAGTTCTGGAAGTCTGGAAACAGGCCTGTTTCCACCTCTGGAGGGCCTCTGGGGGAGGCCATTTTTGCCATCCTGGAGCCTCGACGAAAGCCTCTGGAGCCTGGGGAGGGCAAAAAATGGGCCTCCCAGAAGTTTTGGAAGTTCAGAAATGGGCCTCTTTCTAGCCTCAGGAGGGTTTCTGGAGTCCAGGAGAGTCCATTTTTGCCCTCCTGAAGGCTCAAGGAAGCCTTCAGAGCCTGGGGAGGGTGAAAATCCCTACCGCCATGGTGCAGGAGACTGAGTAGGCCATGCCCACCATGGCCACGCCCACCCAGCAACCTGGCAGAGAACCGGTTGCTAACATTTTTCAATCCTGCCCCTGGCATTGGCCCTGACTTTTCTAAAAGTAGAACCAAAAATAGAAGTCACATTTGGCTGTAATGGTTTTTTTTTTCCCCTCTTACTTTTCAGATTTTCATCTCAGAGCAAACATTACCAATTTAATAAAATGCATTTGCTACCAAAGCAAAGGAACTAAGGCAGGAGAAGGAGATCCTGCTGGCATATTATGCAAAATGAAGTACAATTAGATTTGGTTTCTTTGTGGTTTAATTTTGCTGTTCCCCTCAGAAAACAACCATTCATCATATTAATGCAGTTGTAATATAGTACAGTAAATATTTTTCAAAAACAGAAAAGCTTAACAACTCAAGGATATATTATCAGAAGTATCTT
Organism: Thamnophis elegans; assembly: GCF_009769535.1. Taxonomy (NCBI): domain Eukaryota; kingdom Metazoa; phylum Chordata; class Lepidosauria; order Squamata; family Natricidae; genus Thamnophis; species Thamnophis elegans. The sequence continues at coordinate 65,033,793 of NC_045543.1, read as the reverse complement.
CTTTTTCCAGTAAAATCCTTTTAAAATGCATTTGGCTGCATTAAAATTTAAGGAGAAATTTAGACTTTGAATATCATTTGGTTCTATCAAATGAATGGTAATCTCCACTTACTAGAAATGTAATACTCTATATACCATCCTTCTTTAGCTTGTCGCTTTCCATATCTATAAGAACAATAACTCCCAACATTTCCACTTGGTAGGACTTTCAGAATGCACTTGAAAAGTACATATTTAATCGGAAAGGCCAGGAGTAGGGTTAAGGAAGTCTGCTACTAATTTTCAAATCAGAATATGACTGAGTGTTAGGAGGGAATCCAAGGCAATACCTGGAAGAAACCAGAGAATAGGTTGGACCCGCTATTGTTCTCATGAAGTTATTGCGGTTTCCTGTTATCATCCACCTGCTGTTGCAATAACATTAAACCTAGAAAGAGGATACTTGTTTTCCCCAAGACTGCCTGCGTGAATAAGATTCCATTCTTAATCACCGCACCAGCTATAGAAGATTAGAGATGCCCTATAATTGCCCATCTCCTGGGAAACTAATGAAGATTTCTTTAGATGTGGCCTAATAAGTGGTCTAATAACAAGAAGACATCTTATCCTGTCCCAAATAGACATTTATGGTGTTAATTAAGCTACAAAGAATAGCTGGGACGAGGATGCAAGACAAATGGTGGCATGCACTGCTCCAAGTAGCCAGTGCATAACCTTTGGTCTCACAAATTAAAACTGGTCCAAGGTAACCATACAAGAGTAATTGTTAGACATTCTCATAATTGATTGGATCAAAGGCAGTGTCCAAGCTAATGTGTAAACAGTGAACTTTACTGTTTATTAAAGGGATTGGGTTTGCTGGGTGGTACTATACTGTTCAGGGTCGTAAAATAAAAATCAATCAATCATGTGCGATGATGGTCTTGGAGAATGTCCTGAGAGAGGAGGAGGAGGAGGAGGAGGAGGAGGAGGAGGAGGAGGAGGAGGTATAGACCAGGCAACAATCAGAGAAGAACTAGTGTGCCAAACATCTCAGAAGATTGATATTTTTATCATCTTGACCCATGAAAATGAATCTTTCATTAAATTCCATGAAGACCTCAACAACTTCCACCCCATCAGTTTTAGCCTTGGTTTATCAAAAGAAAGAACTTTGATTGTCAAAGTCAAACTACATGATGAATATATACATTTTATAAGAAGCCTAAAGATCACCAGGCCTGCTCCGTATTTCCAGCTTCCATCTAGATAACAGGGGTGTTAAACTAGTGACCAGTGGGCCAGATGCATCACGTGCAGGCCACACCCACCTGAGCTTCACAAATGAGAAAAATGTCGCAAAACATCACCTGATGGCAACGTGACATAGTGAGTTTGACATGATCTAAAACACACCACCAATCTATTGCCTAGAACAACTGACAAGGAGATGGCTAAACTCACATGCATTACAAGGTTTCATACTATCACAGATAGGTTTCACAAACACAGTAATAAGATCCAATGTTAATTGAGAAAGCACTTGTATTATGTCTTACACAATGATGGGTTCCGGATTCCGTTCCAATTGGTACAATTGGAATGGCCCTGGTGCACATGGATGTGCGTAGCACGCGCATGCATCGTACTTACCTGCGATGCTTCCGCAAGTCTCCGCGACACTCCAGCTGCTCGGCTGAAGCGCCAAAGGCTGAAAGGACAGGTAAGGAGCTTGGGTAGGCAGGTTGGCCCTCCGGAGCACCATACCAGAATAGTACCCAGTGCTCCAGGCAGGCTCCGGTACACCCGTACTAGGGCGTATGGCCTGCAACCCACCACTGGTCTTACATGTAACTTCAATCTACCTAACCATCCTGTCATCTCCACCTTTTCCTCCCCCAATTCATCCTGGTTGCTAAATCCTATAGCAGTTTTGCTGTTGCATGCATCTGAACAAGTGAGCTGCAGTTCACAAAAGCTTTTGTCTTAACAGCATTTTTATTCTTAAAAAAAATCATGGGACTCCTTCCTATTTTTAGGCCATTATGTGAAAAACCTTGATTGATGAAAGCCCTGATGGCTGGCAGAGGACAACTATTGGCCCATTTAGTAATCACCATGGCATATGGAAAGTTGTAGTAAGTAATGTGAGTAAATGATAAGAACCATAAAGCGAATAAAACGAATGAAAGCAAAATAGGTAGGTTGAATGTTTATGCAACTAAGAGAAACAGGAAAGACGTACTGCAGGTTGCTATGGTTAATGTGTATGTTGAAAATTTCTCAATTAAGCTTGACCTTTTCCTATTTATAATACTATTGATTTAATTGTGCTTATTTATTATTTATAATACATCTTTATATTATTGTCTTTTCTAAATTCATGACAGGCAGTTTATACATACATACATACATACATACATACATACATACATACATACATACATACATACGTGCAGAAATTTGCCAAATAATGCATTTTGATATCCCAGCTATAATTACTGTCAATCACTTGCGTTAAAAAATGAACACACAGACATAAACAGACTTACTCAAATACGCAAACATATGCAGACAGACACACACAGATACACATATATGTATGTATGTATGTATGTATGTATGTATGTATGTATGTACGTCCGTATGTACAATATGTACTGTATGTATATTCCAAATTGAGCTGAGAAGATTTCACCTATCTCTAGCCTGATGCCTTTTAACAAATGAAAAACCAACTTTCTCATGACTCCCTTGAAGTGAGGAATTAACTTTTTTTTAATACATATCCCTTTATAACTTGGAATCCATTCGTTTCTCAGCATGCACTAGCAGTTTAACATTGTTATTAGTGCTTGCCAAGTGCCTTCTGCAATCATATGCACCAGTCATTAAGGCATGGCATCAGTTTTCCAAGAAAATGGACTTAGCCCCCAATATACAGTAACTGCAGTCAAATCTTGTATTATTGGTTTGTCCTCTCCCCCAAAAGTATATTTCAGAGATCACTAACTGTTCTTAATGGACTCATTAGTAGAGGTTTGGCTGGTTTCATTATTCTCATTTCTAAAAGCAGAAATGGGAGCACAACAAAACACAACACCAGTGAGTATCCACTATTGCTATCAAGCACTCCTTTCATAATCGCTTAGCAACCAGCAACTGGCATTTTATATTGGCAATGTGAATGTGATCAAACTATGAATTAAATTATTTGTAGATAATTTATTGGGTCTTCAAAAAAAGCTGCTCAATGAGGAAAGTCTGGATTTAAATTTAAAAGCTTCTTGATACCTTTTCATTCCCAACCACTGTTTTCTTTCTTATTTCTCTTTGTGCTAAGTGGCATGAAAGATTCCAACTGCAGATAGTTGTGTTGTAAAATTAGCATCCAAAACAGATAGATTGCCATATTCATAGTGTGTGTGTGTGTGTGTGTGTGTGTGTGTGTGTGTGTATGTGTTTGTGTGTGTATTGCTATATAAGATGATGGAGCCACATTTTTCTTGCATAACTACAAGTACAACATAAATTAGAGTATATATGTTTTCTAAATGAGTCAACATTTGCAGCTGATTTTATTGTATGGAATTGCCCCATTAAGATTCTATTCCATGTAATCAGTAAATTTATGAAATTCAGTGAATCCATGGAAGATTGAAATAACAGGAATTAGTTTAAGTATTCCAGGTGTGAAAGAAATCCACCCTGGAGTCTCTATGGAGAGCTCACTAGGGCGGTCTTCTTTTTTGTGGGGTGTTATCTACATTGAAAAATGCATTATGAATAGAAATGTACATTTCTGAATATTATTTCAAAATGGCTGGAAGTTCAATCTCCTTCCTCCTCAAAGTCATTGACTATAGAGGCACCATGGCTCAGTGGTTTATTGATGCTGGAGATAGTTTCTGCTATCAATGATATTGCAATACCAGGTGATGGATGAATTGAAGAGAAATGGCTAAAAATATATATTGTGTTTTACAACTTGAAGTTGAGCAATTGTGGAGGAAGAAATCAACATACCAATTGTGATACTTTCCATCAGATGACTCCTCCAACTCTTCCTCAGAGGCTGGTTCGAAGGAGAATATGCTCATACTGACACATCAGGAATGGAGTTAAGTACTGACCCTGAACCAGTGATGGGTTCCTACCAGTTCGAACTGGTTCGGCCAAAGCAGTAGTGGTTTGGCGGTCTGGGTTGCTGGCACTGGCAGTGAACCTGACCTGTCACACCCTGAACAGGTACTCTGCACGACGCCATCTTGTCTAACTGCTATTGCTATTGTTTTTCACTTCTGTGCATGCACAGAACAATTTTTATTGCACTGTGCATGTGTGTATGGCATGCATCAAGCACACGCCCACTAGTGGTGGTTTGCAGGTGGTATGCCCCAGTACGGGCATACTGGAGCCTGCCCGGAGCATCGCATACCGTTCTGATGCTCTGGAGGGCCCACTCACCCGCCAGAGGTCTTTACTGGTCTTTTAAGTCTTCGGCACGCCCGTGCATGGTGCATACAGCATCTGCATTATGCTCCGCTGAGCAGCTGGAGCATCTCAGAGGCTCGTGGAAGTGGTAAGACCCATGCACATGCTGCGTGTGTGTGCGCGCATGCTGCGTGCACCCATATGAATGACACCAGGCCTGTTCCAACTGTACTGGTTGGAACGGGATCCGGAACTCACCACTGATGCCCACACACAGCATGCCCACAAGCAAACTGGCAGTAGTGCCTACTGGAACCCATCCCTGCCCTGAACAACCAGCAGAAAGAGAATTACAGGCTTTGGCTGGGGACAGTTTGCAGGCCAGTGAATAGGAGGGGGAAAAGCTGCCTTCCATGATGAATCTCAGAGCATGCAGGGCAGAGAAATGGAGGTCTACCAGTTTGCTCAGGAGAAGGCCCTGCCCCTCTTGATGAGCTATACTGGGAAGCTATTTATCATGGAAGGCAGAGGGAAGTGTTGCTGGGAACAACGTGTGTGGATCATGGCTGTGTGTTTGTTCATGTTTCCATCTTGACTTTTGAGACTCAGAACTTCTATAACTAGTGGTTAACTTGGATGGACTTTCAGTTTTTGCCTGGGGGCTTCATGTTCATTTATTGGACTTACTTGTTTGAGCAGCTTGCTATTTGTTTTATGGACTAATTGGTCATTGCCCGGGGAGATTAATATGGGCTTGCTTGTGACTGGCTTCGTTTGGAACAGTTCTAAAGCCAGGTGAAGAGAACTGCTGGGGGATACCAATAAAATTCTCCATAAACCACACTGATCTGTTTGTATGAGTGTGTGGAGCAGCACAGATAAGTGCTCTTGGAGCAACACCCAAAAGGCTGCTTAGATACATGGAAATCCTGAAATTATTAGACCCGAATATTCTGACTTTAAAAAAAACCCAAAACACCTTACTTGGAACTACCTATATACTCAGATGTTAACCTAACAGATCTTAGGTCCTTGGTTAGGACTTGAACTGTTAAGTTTTTACCAGTCCTAGATTATGAATTGAATTGAAGATTAACCAATAATAATAAATAATTTCATTATCTCATTTTCTCATTCAGATCTCTCTTTCTCTTCTTTCCTGGTGTCTGCCTGCCTGCCTGCCTGCCTGCCTGCCTGCCTGCCTGCCTGCCTGCCTGCCTTTCTATCTATCTATCATCTATCTATCTATCTATCTATCTATCTATCTATCTATCTATCTATCTATCTATCATTTATTTATTTGTTTGTCAAACAGTGTGGGTTCCAGGCGGACGAGCTGTATTCAAGAATTGGTCTGGCAAAGGTTTTGTATGCCCTAGTTAGCAGTATAATGTTACAGGAGAAGAAGCTTTGCAAAATAAGGTTAACAACTCTTAATGTCTTTTTGTCAATGCTGTTAAAGTGAGCACTGGGGCTTAGAACATTTGAGATGAGTACTGCTAGGTCTTCACAGAGTGAGGGTCGAATATGAGATCATTTCCGTCCAACTTGTATTTGGTGTTCTGATTTTTATTGCCAATATGTAGGACAGAGCTTTTATTAGTTGAAATTTGGAGTTGCCAATTGCGCGATCATTCTGACACATAGTCAAGGTCGCTTTGTAGGGAAGTATCCATCCATCCATCCATCCATCCATATCTATCTATCTATCTATCTATCTATCTATCTATCTATCTATCTATCTATCTATCTATCTATCTATCTATCTATCTGACATATCACCCCAATAACACCTACCAGATTAAAACAATAAATTAGCTTTACAAAAAGTAGATCAGTTCTATGCTGATGTTAACACTTAGCCAGAAAGGTAGACTATGACTAACTCCTTAGGAGGAGGACATAAATTCTGAAAATGTCATATCCATATAGAGATGCTAAACATTTGATTGGAGTTATCTCTGTTGTTTTCTTTAAACACAGACTGTACTATTTTTGTAAACAATAGGAACAGCTGTTTTCATCCCACTTAGTTATTGTTGTTGAAATTATCCCCAATAAATTGCTTAAAGTGAGTTTGAAAATCTGAACACAAAGTGCATCCGTCATTGATTTATACAATATTGCTTTAATACTTAGCAATATTAAGCTGCCCAGTTTGTCAGAGAAAAAGCCCATTTTATAAATAGAATTATATCTAGTGGAGACCTGTCCTTTTTTCCATTTGTTCATTTCTCTAACCTGATCCTTTCACCCTCCATTTTGAATACTAGTCAATCTAAAACATGTTCTGAGCTATAGGTTACTTGGCAAAGGCAGCTGATTGATCACATCTAGTTCTGTAATGATCTAACCTGTGCCAGATTTCCAAATCTGAACAAATATTTTTTGCTATTTCACTTGCAAGGAACTGTCCCCTCAACAATGTTGTATCAAATACATGTCCTGCTCTGTTATTGTGAAACTTGGTGTCAAAATAATACCAGGCTTATTCTGAAAGTGGAAGCTTCTGACAATAAAACTTTCGATTGGCAAAATACAGCATAATTTCCAGATCTACGGAGAGAAAATTAAAGAGACATTTCTTAGGTTGCCAATAATCCCTGTTCACTAAGGCTGTCTAAAGAAGTATAAACAGATTTTCTTTAGACTGTGTATATTTACCTGAAATTATAGAGATGAGGCAGTGCAGTGGTTAGAATGCAGTACTGCAAACTACTTGACTAGCTGCTAGCTGCAGTTTGGCAGTTCAAATCTCACCAGCTCAAGGTTGCCTCAGCCTTTCATCCTTCGAAGATGGGTAAAATGGGGACCCAGATTGTTGGGGGCAATGTGCTGACTCTGTAAACTGCTAAGAGAGGGATATAAAAGCACTATGAAGTGGTATATAAGTCTAAGGGCTATTGTTATTGCTAAACTTCCAGTGTACTACCTTCTATGGGACATTAATCTGAATATACATGAATAGATGAAGATTGCAATCCTTAGTTAATGCTCCACGCTGAGTCTAGTAGAAGGGAATACGAGACAGCTGACACAGGCAGCAAGGTTAGGATGTGATAAAAATTCAGCAAATTTTCAGTTGTTTACTGTATTACATATAGTTCTTGACTTGTGACCACAATTAAGCTCAAGCTTCCCGTTGTTAAGCAAGACAATTAAGCGAGTTGTCCCATTTTATCATCTTTCTTGCCACACTTGTTAAGGGAATCACTGCAGATGTTAAATTAGTGACGTGGTTTGTGAAGTGAATCTGGCTTCCCCATTGCCTTTGTTTTCAGAAGGTCACATGACCCCGGGATATGGCAAGCATCATAAATACACATTGGTTGCCAAGCATCTGGATTTTGATCACATGACCATGGGAATGTCCAAGGGGTGTAAGCGTGAAAAAAAAGTCATGTTACTTTTTTCAGTGCCATTGTAACTTTGAACAGTCACTAAATAAGTGTTCTGACCTAGGCTTCCCCAGAGCATGAAGCAGACTCCTCATCCCGATAAAACCTCTTTTATTTAGGTTAAAGGGAATTTCTCTCCACAAAGTCCTGGCAAGCAGTCTTTCATGAGATTTCACAACTACAGACCTTTACAGGTTTGGAGAGCTGCCAGGCCAATATCTTTCAAACGCCACGCTGTAGCAGCAATTACCGTATATACTCGAGTATAGGCCGACCCGAATATAAGCCGAGGCACCTAATTTTACCACAAAAAAACTGGAAAAGTTATTGACTCGAGTATAAGCCTAGGGTGGGAAATGCAGCAGCTACCGGTAAATTTCAAAAATAAAAATAGATACCAATAATGTTTTTGAATATTTATTTCAAAGAAAAACAGTAAACTAGCGGTGTATTCAATGAAATACTTCACTCACCTCATGATGCTGATGTCCCGCTGTGATGATGATGTCCCGTGCAGCCGAGGGAGCGATGTCCCGCCTCCTATGACACACGGCACAGTGATTCCTATCATTGGATCACTGTACCAGAGGAGGTGGGACATCGCTATGTGGCTGCTTGCCATAACAAGGAGGAGGTGGGACATCGTTGCAGAGCGGCAGGAGGGGGAGGAAGGGGAATCGTAAGACAGCCCTGCATTACATTAGAACGTGAGGAGGGGGGATGGTGCGGTGCGCGCTGCGCGGCAAACTGACACAGAGGGAGGGGAAACTCACAGGGGCACTGGGCCATTCACGAGTGTCACCCAGCGGCATGGCCCCGCCCCTTTTTCTCCTCCATTTCGGGCAAATTTTTCACTGACTCGAGTATAAGCCGAGGCGGCTTTTTTCAGCCCAAAAAGTGGGCTGAAAAACTAGGCTTATACTCGAGTATATACAGTACTTGGCAAAAAGTCAGGAACAGATCTTCACTCTAATGAATTGAACTAATTGTCTCCTGCAAACTCCCCTCCCCTTTCGTTCCTCTTTATTCCCTATGGAAGGAGCCATTCACCATCCATCTGTGGCTTTACTCCCGAGTCGACCCTTGTTCCTTAGCTGTTCCCTTCTCCTGGCAGCTCTCTGCATGTGCACATCAGGAACAGGCTCCAGCTGTTCTTCTGTCCCACTGATACCCAAATCTGAAGGCAGCTGATAACTGGCAGATGGGCCTGGCCCCATCTCTGCCTCCAACGCAGAGCACTCCTCAGAGCCTTCCCCAGACTCCATAACTGACTCATGTTCCTCCCCAACCTCCTCACTGTCTGAGTCTACCACCAGCTCTACTGGCCACTGGCAGGCCACAACATTAAGTAAACAAATCCTTGTAAGTCAAGGGCTACCTGTATTGTTTTTATTCTCTAGGCAAGAGAGAAATGTTTTCTACATTTGTTTTCTTCATAGGCCAAAACAGCTTGCCTGCATTTTATTTGGGAGCATAAATAGATGGATGATACTTATTATTTTGCTTTAGGCAGATAAAATCATAGGATTCAACCTGAAGTCCCCTTAAACACAGCACAAACATACACCAGTAACCTTATTCATATGGCATGTCCTCTTGATATTGCCTCCATATAAGCTAAATATTTTTTCCAAGACCTTCATGGCTGTTCACCCAAGTGCTAGTCTAAGCATATTTCTTGACTGTTCCTTGACTGATTGATCCTAAAAGGCAGAAAGCACCCACCATTTCAATAGTTTCATTATCAATTCTAAGGCTGGTTGATGTACATGCTGTCATTGCTTTGATGACAATAGAAATCTTCCTGGACATGGTTATATTTCTCTTTTGAAAACTCAACCGGAAGTCCAAAATAGTCTAGCTACCAGGTTGAAGATACTTCTGCCCTGTCATCATATTATTGTTTGGATGGGGGTTTAATACTAATTAAAGATAAAGGTTCCCCTCACACATCTATGCTTGTTGTTCCTGACTCTAGGGGGTGATGCTCATCTCCGTTTCAAAGCTGAAGAGCCAGCGCTGTCCAAAGATGTCTCCATGGTCATATGGCCGACATGACTAAATGCCAAAGGTGCACGGAACGCTGTTCCCTTCCCACCAAAGGTGGTTCCTATTTTTCTACTTGCATTTTTACTTGCTTTCGAACTGCTAGATTGGCAGAAGCTGGTACAAGTAACAGGAGCTCACCCCATTGCGCGGCACTATGGATTTGAACCGCCGAACTGCCGATTTTTCGATCGACAAGCTCAGCGTCTTAGCCACTGAGCCACCGCGTCCCATACAATTTAAAACAAGTGCTAAAAGGAAGAACTCAGTCAAGTTGACTGGTGGATAATCCCACCATTCATAGAATCTGCTTTTCCACCATTTTATCGAGACCAATGGGTGGCTTGGTTGGAAGGGAAATGAAATAGGAGTATTCACCATTCTCTTTCCTTAACTGTTCCTGCATAAGCATTGTAATGTATTACCACCCAGTAACCTCGCTGCTAAGACAGAAAAGGGCATGGCCATTAAACAGCTTTCTTTTCCCTGCCTCAAAGGTAAAGTAGATTGCACTTTGAAGTGGCCATATGGCCGTTCATTTAAAATGGCTCTGCTTTTTTTGATGGGTGTCTGTGTGGTGCATCTATGTGTGTGTGATTTTACTTCAAAGTAAGTTAAATTCAAGTGACTTATCTTCCAAGCAGTGTGTAGGCTTGAGCAGAAAGCCAGGGGTATCACTCCCCTAGGTCAGAAGTAGGCTTCATTGGACACAATGTGGGTATATGTTTGTTTATATTTGATATACTCGCCAATCCCCAAAGAACAAACCCATTAAAGTCAATAATATATTCACATGCTGAATATTAAAATACAGGCTTAAATAGCTTTGATTGATGATCAGTACTCCACGCTCATCAGTAGATGAAGGGGAAAAAACATTTCACAGTAGATTTTCACTCAAGTAAGAAATTGATTTCTTAAGTTCCATGTATTGGTATGCAATTATTGGCTGGGTGATTTTATTCTTTAGCTTCCTGAAAGAAATGTTTCCTGCAACTGAGAGGCTGGTACACATAAGGGAATTTATCAGTTGATTATTTCCACACTAACTAATTGCTTTGATGCTTACAAACAAGAGTTTTTCTATTAGCCGATGCAAGTTAAAATAAAATGCCTTTCAGCTGAACAGATATTGTTTACAGATATTGTTTGTTTAACATCTTTGAACCTTTATAAAAAATATTGTGTTTTTGTATTGTTTCGGATGTAAACCAGTTAAAACTTTTGGAAATGTTGGCCTACAAATCGATGCATAAATAAATAAAAAGTATGTTTATCCTTTTAAAAATGTGACAAAAGTCCACCTCTGGCTCTGAGCAATCTTGGACCACAATTAAACCTTCTTAAAGTTACAACTCCCATCATCCCCAGTTAGCATGGATTTTTCTTCTTTTTATATCTTAAAAACAAGGTTGCATAAATGGAGAAATTGAGTTAACAAATGCCTCAAACTTTGGTTTGAAACATTGAAACATGTAGCTAAAGTAGAAGAAGGATTTCCACAGTGTTTGGGATACAAATACTGGTGGAGAGTGCAGCCAAAGGACTTATTAAAACAATTGGAGAGGATCAAAATGATCATTTTGCTGAATGCAGTGAGTCAATGAATGCTAAATCTTGGGAGTAAAGAGCCCAATGTAAGATTTGTGTGTATGTGTGTAAAGATTATTTTAAAAAAGATGTTGAGACTTTGGAAAAAGTGATGAGAAGAGAAATTAAGATGATTAAAGGCTTGGAGACAAAAATATATGCAGAACAGTTGCAGGAATTGGGTAGGGCCAGTCTAGAGAAAAAAAAACTAGTGGTGACATGATAGCAGTTCCAGTATTTCAGGGGCCGCCGCAAAGAAGAGGGGGCCAACTTATTTTCCAAAGAACCAGAAGGCAAGATAAGAAACAATGGATGGAAACTAATCAAGGAGAAAAGCAACCTGCCATTAAGGAGAAATTTCCCAACACTGAGAGCAATTAACCAGTGGAACAGCTTCCCTTCAGAAGTTGTGGCTACTTCATCACTGGACTTTTTAAAGAAAAGACTTAACAGTCATTTATCCGAAATGCTTGAGCAGGAAGTTGGACTAGAAGATCTCCAAGGTCCCTGCCGGTTCTATTCTGTTTGATTGATCATATATACTAAGGTGACCAGATTTTCAGATTGGTAAAGAGGGACACCATTGACCGGAGGGGGGGCGGGGGGGGCGCTTGATTAAAAATTTTATATTTTGTCAAACATGACCCCAGGACACTGAAACCATCATAAATACGAATCTGTTGCCAAACATCAAAATTTTGATCACGTGACCATGAGGATGCTGCAACGGTCGCTAAGTGTGAAAATGGTCGCTAAGTGTGAAAATGGTGATCAGACACTTTTTTCAATGCCATTGTAACTTTGGTCACTAAATGAACTGTTTGAGACTTGCATTATAATGCCTTATGCCAGCTTACATTTTCAAGAGAGAGAAGCTAAACTCCTTGTTAGAATTGAAATAGAAATGAATAGAGTAGAGTAAAATAGAATAGAATAGTTTATTAGCCAAGTGTGATTGGACACACAAGGAATTTGTCTTTGGTGAATATGCTCTCAGTGTACATAAAGAAAAATAAAATAGTAAGATAGTGGGATCCTTGCTGCACCAAGCCTTCACTAATCCTCTCACTTTCATCAAAAACAGTAAAAATCACTCATGCTTTTTTATTTCTATTTATTATTTTGCTATGGCCACATATGAATATATATGCACATTCCAAACAGATTTTCTTACTAAACAGCCACCATTCTCATCCATAGGCCACTAAATGCCTCACCAACCTTTTCTGTATTCTTTCATTTCCTTCCATCCATTTTATTTATTTAACACAGAGTAGATTAGGCTGTCAGCCTTAGTCATTCTTATAACATGACAACAATTATTACCAACAAGGACGGTATTGGCACATTTTAGCTAATGCAACCTAAACATAACCAAAGCCTATTTCATTTCAAGTATGCTAACTTTATTCTATGCCTTCCCATGCATTACATGGCTTGAACGTTCGCGGATCGCCACCAAATTGCACAGGTGGTTGTTCCACCAGATGGACATCCTTACTTTTTCTCGAAAACGGGAGAGAGGCTGCCTTTCCTAGTCTAGCCCCGTAACAACAACCCTATGAGGTAGGCTGGGTTAAAAAAAAAAGCGAGTGTCGGGGAATTCTGCGACTGCATCACCTCTTCGCTGCTCTCGCTTCCCAGGGAGCTCCCTTTCCTCTCACCGAGCAGCCCGTTCTCGGAACAAAACGGAGAGGCTCAGAGGTGGATACGCCTGGCAGTCGGTGGGGACGGTGCTGAGAGGGGCGTGCGCTGGGAAAAGGAGCTTGCACGGTCCACCTCTGAGCCTCTCCGCGCAGTCACCCCCTTCCCCGTCACGCCCCCCACCCCAAAAACAAACCACCAGCGCTCCTCCCACTCCCCCACTCCCCAGGCCTGCAGCGCCTTTTCTTCCCGTTCGGCTCTGAGCCACCGTCACGGACCTCTTTTGGCTCCACTCTAGGCACCGGCCGCCGCGCCGCCATCCTCCCCTCCATCAATCCCCCTCCTCCCAGAGCACCACCGGAAACATGCCAACCTCAATACGGATGCAAAGGCGTCACATAGCCGCTACCCATGTTCACGAGGCGCTGGGCATTGCAGGGCGCAGAGGAAGCCAGCAGACAGACGGGAGACTTGTGGAGGGGGGGGAAGGAAGAGATCCCGTCCAGGGTAAAAAGAGGGAAAAGCGGAGAGCCTACCCTGGACGGGATCTCTTCCTCCCTCTCCCCCCCGGTCTCCCGTCTGTCTGCTGGATTCCTCTGTGCCCTGCGATGCCCGTCTGGGTTGGCTTCCTTGGACACTCAGCTGCCACCCCCACCCCCACCTTCCCTCTGACCAACTGTCAGTTTATTCTTCCTGCACGTGAAAGCGCTTTAGTCAGTGGAGTTCGTGCTGGGAGGAAAATCTCTTCTCCTCCCTGCACGGACCCCACGGACCCCAATTCCACTTATGGCCTCAGGTCTATTTACCCGTTAGAGGGTCTGGAATTGATTGTTGCCAGTTGGGGGCGCAGAGGAACCCAGCAGACAGATGGGAGACCGGGGGAGGGGGGAAGGAAGAGATCCCATCCAGGGTAAAAAGAGGGAAAAGTGGAGAGCCTACCCTGGACGGGATCTCTTCCTCCCCCACCCCCCCGGTCTCCCGTTTGTCTGCTGAGTTCCTCTGTGCCCTGCGATGCCTGGCGCCTCGTGAACATGGGTGGTGGTGATGTGACGCCTTTGCAAGTGCCTCAGTTGCCCCTGATCGTGGGCGGATCTCAATTGATGAGGAACTCAATAATCCTGGCACATAAAGCTTTTTCCCCCCCTCGGAAACTGAAGCTCGTTTAAAGAAAAAGGGAAGGGCGGGCAGCTTCACGTGAGTGAGTAACTCCGGCGGTGGGAATCGGGAGGCTTCGGGTGGGCGGCGGCGCTTCCCTTGCAAATGGGGATCAGCGCACTCGCCGCCTCCCCCTCCACCGGAAGGAGCTCTGCAGCGGGACAGACGAATGGAGGGGGAGATCACCCCTTCCTCCTCCGAGCCCCCAAAACCCTGTCTTCCCTGGCCTGCACCCCTGCGCCCAGGCTCCTTTGGGTTTGGGGCTAATCCAAATGGGTGGAGCGGGGGATCCCCGGGGTGGAGGCCTCCCGGTGCAACGGTCTTCCGCAGCTCCGGAGCTAACCTTCGCCTTCCCTGCCCAGGATTGGAAGGCTGGAGGCCTCGGCAGCAGCCACCCCCATCCCCAGCCGGCCAACCCTCGCCCGTACCATGAGTTTACCGGCCAGGTATCCATTGAGCTGGAGGGCAGGCACCGTGGCTTCCTCGCGGCTAGTCTCACTGCTTTCCCCGGGCTCGGCTTCATTTCCTCCCCGCCCATTCTCGCTCCCCCGACTGAGGCCTTCGCCCCGCCCAAGCCTACCTGCCAGAGGACCCTTGCTACGAACCTCCCTTATCTACCGCAAGGAGAACCGATACACGTGGCCGCCTCTTTTCCCTTCCACGGCCACTTCCAGCCTGCCTTCTCACATGCTGGTCAAGCGTTTCCCGCCCGTCCTTCGCTTTGGGGATCCTTCGCTTGCTCTCTTCGGCACGCTTTGCATTTTAGCCCTCACTTCTCATCTCTGCCTCCCCAGCTCAGCTGCGCCCTCGCTTCCCCCACCCGCCAACGATCATCCCAGAGGCTGCAAGCAGAGACTGAAGGAAGACTGCATTTCAGTTAGCGCACCTCGGAGTCACCGATGCCGGCTTCCCCGCTGCGACTGGCGGGAATGGCAATGAAAGCTCGGGCTTCGCTCCTCCGTCTGGGGCTGCGGCTAACAGGGACGGCCAAGCGCTTTCCTCAAAAACCCCGCCTTCCACACACACCCGGCTTCCAAAATCCAGGGAGTTGCGGGGAGAGACGATCTTCTTCCCCTCTCTCAGGTTGCCCGGTCCCCCCCCCAATTCCTCTCCTGAGTAGCTCGCAAGGGAAGGCCTTCCCTTCCCTTGCTAAAGGCCGCCGCCGCCCACCCGAAGCGGTGAAGCCTCCCGATTCCCACCGGCACCGGAGTTACTCACCAGGGCAGTGCAGCAAAAACAAACAGCGAAGGCGAAATGAAATGGAGACTCGTGAGAGTCACGACTCGCGCGGCGTGCTTAAGCAGACTCCAGCCAATCAGTGAGCTGGCTGGGATGGAAAATTTTAAGCACCCTCGTGCGTGCTTAAAGTTTTCCATCCCAGCCAGCTCACTGATTGGCTGGAGTCCAGGCCAATCAGTGAGCGGCAGGCTGGGCTGGCTTAGATATGAAAGTGTAGATAGAATAGATTGGGGAACGGAACGAGCAAGCTAGCGGCAGCTGATGATGGGTGGGGGAGCTAGCGAGCGCCGAAATAAAGCAGGGTTTTTTGAGAAGCGGGCGGGACGCGGGAAAAACGATGAAAAATCGTTCCTGTCCCGCCAAAAGCTGGACGTCTGGTCACCCTAATATATACATATGTATCATAGTATTTATTACACAGTGATACCTTGGTACTCAACTGTTTTGAAACTCATCAAATTTGTACTCAGCTCATTTTGATGTGAAAATTTTGTGCTGCTATTCATTGTTTGTTTGGTGCTTAACACACAACTGGAACAAGGCTGCCATGTGACTCACTACATTATTCCTTATGGGCAAAATTTGTTTGGAAAGGATAATTTTTAGTATTCATCATCTCTCCCAGAACCAATTAACAATGAGTACCAAGATATCATTGTATTTAAATATTGTATTTATTGCTTGTGTTTGATATACATTATATCAATTTTTCCAGCTGTTTTTACCTGTGCAATCTGGTCTTGCAAGGCAGACGTACTCCAGATCCTATTGGCTAGCAAATAGTTAGGCGTCCCTCTTTTGCCATAACATTCATTCTATGGAACATCTTCGCTCTAGAGATTAGGATCATCTGGATACATTCAGGCCTAATTCATAAAGCCATAAAACTTAGGTTTGTGCCCAGATCTGGGGTCCTAAGTGTATGCAGAGCAGAGATGAGTTCTGGCAGGCACTACTGCCAATTCGCTTGTGTGCATGCTGCAATTAAAATTGTTTTGCACATGCACAGAACTGAAAAGCAAGATGGCGGCGCCACCCGGGGAACCAGTTCCAGGCTACCGGTTCGGCTGAAATGATCTGAACCGGTAGGAATCCACCACTGATGTAGAGTCTCCTGACTGTAGTATAGTCACTTTTAGTAGTGGCCTCACATGCTGTGTTTTAATTGGTATTGGTATTTATTTTAAGATTGCTCACCTCCCGGGGTCACATTATTATTATTATTATACAATTGTATCATAGCGACCAGTTGTTTTGACGGATTTGGCATTGGTTACTAGTCGGGCCCCAACCAGGACGTCGTAACATATTCTTGTAATATGCGTGCAGATCCAAGGAGTACGGCTTTTTGCATTTGACTGATGGTGATTTTGTCAATTTTTAACTGTTTTAAATGTAATTCCAGTGCTTTTGGAATAGCACCCAGTGTGCCAATTACCACTGGAATTATCACTGCTGGTTTGTGCCATAGTCGTTGAATTTCAATTTTTAAGTCCTGGTATTTTGCGATTTTTTCATGTTCCTTCTCAGCGACCCTGCTATCACCTGGTATTGCGATGTCTATGATTGTGACCTTATTTTTCTCAACCAGTGTGATGTCTGGTGTATTATGCGCCAGTATTTTGTCCGTTTGTATGCGAAAATCCCACAAGATCTTGACCATCTGATTTTCGGTGACTTTTTCAGGCTGATGTTCCCACCAGTTTGTTGCTGTTTTAATATTATAATTTTTGCACAAATTCCAATGGATCATTTGTGCGACTGAATTGTGCCACAATTTATAATCAGTCTGCGCGATTTTTTTACAGCAGCTGAGTATGTGATCAACAGTTTCATCAGCTTCTTTGCAAAGTCTGCATTTGGCATCATCAGAGGATTTTTCGATTTTGGCCTTAATGGCATTTGTGCGGATAGCTTGTTCTTGCGCAGCCAGGATTAGTGACTCTGTTTCTTTCTTTAATGTACCTGTTGTTAACCATAACCAAGTTTGTTCACTGTCCACTTTATCTTTTATTTTTTCCAGAAATTGGCCATGCAGTGCTTTGTTCTGCCAACTTTCCATTCTTGATTTTATCACACCTTTTCTGTATTCTTGTTTTGTCTGTTGGACTTTCAGTAGTTTTTTGTTCTTTACTTCGATTAATAGATGTTCTTGACTTTCTTTTAAATAATCAGCCAGTGCATGTTTTTCTTCTTCAACTGTTTGCTTCACTTGTAATATTCCTCTGCCACCTGATTTTCGGGGCAGGTACAATCTATCAGTATCACCACATGGATGTAAACTGTAGTGCATTGTCATTAGTTTCCTGGTTTTTCGGTCCAAAATGTCCAAATCAGCTTGTGTCCAGTTAACTATACCAGCTGTGTATCTTATAACTGGTATTGCTCAGGTATTTAGGCCTTGATTGTATTTCCACCATTCAATTTAGATTTCAAAATTTTCCTAACTCTGTTGGTGTACTCTCGCCTGACAATAGTTTTTACTTCTCCATGCTTGATGTTATCCAACTGCAGAATGCCTAAGTATTTGTAGGCTTCATTTTCATTGCATTTAATTAGTTGGCCATTGGGCATTTCAATTCCCTCACATGCAGTGATTTTGCCCCTTTTTATGGATACAGTGGTGCATTTTTCCATGCCAAACTGCATTGAAATATCGGTGCTGAATACTCGGACTGTGTTGTCAATGATTGGATTTCTATTTCTGACTTTCCATAGAGTTTCAAATCATCCATATATAGTAAATGCGAAATTTTTTCAGCTTCTTTGGCTGTTTGGTAGCCTAATTTCATTTTTTTTAAGATTACTGATAGTGGGATCATTGCGATGATGAAGAGAAGAGGTGAAAGTGAATCACCCTGGAAAATTCCTCGCTTGATATTAACCATTCCGTAGATCACATTCCCTACTGCCAAGTCAGTTCTCCATTGTTTCATCGCCTTTTCAGTAAAGGATGTAATATTTTTGCTAATGCCAGTTGTTTCTAAGCATTTTATGATCCAACTATGTGGCATTGAGTCAAATGCCTTTTTGTAATCAATCTAGACCATATTCAAGTTCGTTTTTCTGTTCTTACAATTTTCTAATATCATTTTATCAATTAGCAGCTGATCTTTTGTGCCCCTGCTCCTTCGTTTGTTGCCTTTTTGCTCTACTGGCAAGATGTTGTTTGTTTCCAAATAATCCATCATGTTATCTGCAATAATGCCTGTGAGTAATTTGAAGGTTGTTGGCAAGCATGTTATTGGTCTGTAGTTTTCAGGTGTTGTTCCTTTAGTTGCATCTTTCTGAATCAAGTATGTTTTTCCAGTTGTCAACCATTCATCAATTTGGCCCTTTTGTAAAATTTCATTCAGTTGCCTGACCAATATTGCATATAAACTGGTCAGATATTTGAGCCAGAAACCATGTAATTGGTCCTTTCCAGGTGATGTCCAATTCTTTACCTTTTTTACTCGATTTTTGACCATCTCAGTTGTTATTTCTAATACTTGCATTTGTTTGTTGCCAATGCTTTTCTCAAAGTCATGTATCCACTTTGCTTCCTTATTGTAGTCCTTTGCATTTTCCCACAATTCTTTCCAGAATTCAACTGTGGCCTGCTTTTCTGGTTTTTCACTTTTGGTGTCACCATTCACATTAAGACTTTGATAAAAATGCCGTTGGTCTGATCAAAATTGCTGATTTTGTTTATATTGGATGATTCGTGCCTCATATCTTTCAATTTTTCTAGCTGTTGCTGTTATCTGCTGTTTTACAATTTCTACAGCTTCATTGATGTTTCTTGTATCCAATCTATATCTTCTGATTAGCCGATCTATCATTTTTTTGTTTTTAAGCTGTTGCTCATGCATGTTCTTTAAGTTACTAGCATCTGCCCTTAATTTTTTGACTTTTTGTTCTAATCGGATTTTCCACTTTGGCTTTGATGCTTTTTCTGTTGTGTGACTAGGTACTTTGATTTTAATGCCTAGTTCATTAGTGACTATTACAGCTGCACTGTACATTAACTGGTTCGTTTCCAAGATGGATCCTGATTCAATTGTTGAAAACACTGCATTAACCATTTTCATGATAGGAGCCAAAATTTTCTTAGGCACAGTTTTTAGTGATGTTGCCTTTCCTCATTAAACAGAAAATGCTCCATGATCTTATCCTTCAATTCTTTTTGTTTTTGAGTTAGTTCATCAGTTGGTTCAGTGATAACTGGTTCTAGTGGTGGTAGTGTTATTTCCTCCCTGAGAGCTTCTTCTGGGAGTTCTACTAGTTGTGTCTTGAATATGTTATTTCTGCTTGTGATATTGTTTTTTTGGTTTTGCAATTTGCCTGAATTTCCTCAAGTTCAACTTCATTAAATTCTTTATTCCATATAATAAATCGCCTTTGATCTGCTAGTCGTTGTTCACTAACATTTGAATCTGGATATTGTTCTTTCCATAATTCACACATTCGCTTTAAATAACATCTTTTTTCTGGCTCTGAGTTGTAGTAACAGGCCATTATGGCACAGTTTTCATCTGCACTATATTTTTGTCGTTTTGTTGGCTGGTCCACTTGTAGCCTTCTTGTTGACAGATGCCCAGGGACCCCAACATCCACCGCGGCCCTTGTTAAACCATGCGACGACCGATGCGGTATAAAATTTTTATTCGTTTCTTTCACCATATTGTATGGGTTGGCGGTTTTTTTTTATGGGGCCAGTTGCCAACCTGACCCCAACCCTCCGCCTTTCACATCCGGGCTTGGGACCGGCAACGGTGGAGATTATTATTATTATTATTATTATTATTATTATTATTATTATTATTATTATTATTTAATGGATTTATAGGCCGCCCAATCCCGGAGGACTCCGGGCGGCTTACAAAACAAAACAAAATAATTAGTAAAAAATAAAAGAAAAACAATTTAAAACATCATCATGCACCCAATCTGATTGGGGCTGGACCTCAGTAATGAAGTCAACAGCCCCAGGCTTGTGAGATGGTTGGCCACACAAATTGAATAATGAAATTAGCACAGTCTACATGGCATGCATTTATACTATTAGGGTTAGTGTTGTTGCTTAGTAATGAAGGAGAGACAACCATTTTCATTTGAGGTTCTAAGTCCCAAGTATGATGTCACTACAAAAAATTGATATGCATTGCATATATTTCAATATATAAGCAGAACATGTGCTAAGGAGGATGTAGAGGCCATTCAAGTATCTAGTCTTCTAGGACATGAGCTTTTTTTTTTTTTTTTACAGATGAAGGAATGAACCTTCAGAACCCACAATCATGCCTAATTATACAATTAGGCCCTGCCATTAGAAAGCTAAACTATCTTAATATAAGTGTCTCAATGGATAGATATCTCTGGTGCATATATGCATGCATTACTGTGTATATACAGTGGCTAAGATGCTGAGCTTGTCAATTAGAAAGGTCGGAGGTTTGGTGATTCGAATTCCTAATGCCGTATATTGGAGTGAGTTCCCATTACTTCTCCCAGCTTTTGCCAACCTAGCAGTTCAAAAGCATGTAAAATATCCTATTAGACAAATAGGGACCACCTTTGGTGGGAAGATAACAGCATTTTGTGTGTCTTCGGTGTTTAATCATGCTGGCCACATGACCATGGAGATGTCTTCGGACAGAGCTGGCTCTTTGGCTTTGAAATGGAGATGAACATCGCCCTCTAGAGTCAGAAACAACTAGCACATATGTGCAAGGGGAATCTTTACCTTTGGCTTTACTGTCTATATGATTAAAATGATTGTATGATATCTGCTTCTAAATAAAACATTTCTAGGGACAAATGGCATATTTAGGCAATAATATGTTCCATATTCCCCTGTTTCTTTTTTAAATGACCAGAAATCACAGGCATACAATGTGAAGGAAGTACATTCCATTGAGAGAATGGTGGGTTTTACTAGTCCAGACCAACTGCAACACAGGATGAACAACCGGTAAAGCACAGATAAAATAACAAAATAATTAATGGAAGGACAAAAATCAGGAAAAGCATCTTTTAAACAGCAAAGAAAATCAGGATGCATCAGGCACTAAAGGATGGCAGTGTTGACCTTGGGGAAGGTATGGGCATTAAAGGGGAACATAAGAGATTCCAGCACATATTTGAGTTGTGAGGGAGAGAGAAGTATGAGAAGAAAACTCAGAGTAACCTTGCCTTGATTTTGTTTATAATAAGATGGGACAGAGAAGATGCGTTAATTTTTCCTAATTATGATGAAGAACATTTCTGGAATCTTTGCCATGCTTGTTTCTTGTTCAGACCTACCTTGAAGAGTTGACAGGCAAAAGGAATTTTTTTTTTGCTATTTAGAGTAGAATATGACAAAGGGGAGCTTGCTGACAAATCATATTGATAGATGTGGCTAGCATTCATACCAATCTGCCCTAAAACGTGCCACCTCAGTTGGGAATAGTGAAATAATAATTTCCCTTTACAGATTGCACTTGGACTCAATTAACAAGTAGTAGACAAGAAGACCCCTTTACAGAACCTACCAAGAAAAGTTAAACATTAAATAAAACTTGACACAAAAATGAATGCCTATTGTACTAAATGGCTTAGAATAAGTTTCTGGTTCTGGTTACATGACTTGAAAATATAGTCAGTTGTATAATTACATCTTACAAATTGTAAACATGACTCATCCTAAAATTCCCAACACTGGTCCTCTATACATTTAATTCACTTAAATGAAATTCAACCTTACCAAAGCTTCTCAAGTGATATGGTAAAATGTTTGCAATTGCAGGAGAAAAGAAAGTAAATCACAGATAAGCAGTACAAGTCCCATTTGCATTTATTAGTCATATCGCAATTGATTTCTGATTGCTTCACCTTGAATAATCTACTTTTGTATATTTGAATTTATTACTTACTGATAATTTCCATGTTGGTAAAGCAGGACTGTATTAATACAATGTCTCTCAAAAAGTTAAAGCATTATCATACCTTCTTGTTTATGATCATCAAAAATGCTAGCTGAAGTAGGTAAAGATCTAACTGTCGATTTGGGTTAATGTCAGGGTTCCAAATAGCATCCAAAAGTAAATCAGAGACCAAGGCAAAGTATTGCTCAAAGTTCCAATTTATTAAGAGAGCCATGTTGGCACATCTGGGAAAACCCGAATCAGAAAGCTTCCCGGTTTTCCCCACCCAGTTGAAAGTTCAAGATCTTGCCCTCACACCTACAAGTCCATCACATGGTCCAATCTTCCACTGCCATGCTGGCAGTTCCACCCATCCAGTTCCAGTCAGGTGCAGAGTGCAAAGGCAAAGGATGACCTTGTCTTTCTAGAAAGAATTTTGTTATGGCTACATAGCATCTAACTCCATACAATCCCCCTCCCATTTTCCCACAATAGAAAATGCATAGTAGAATAATAAAAAGTGTGGCAGGCGAAAGATCCAAAAGAAAAGATGGCTACAGGTCCAACACTAACTATATAATATTTTTCACAAACATTTTTATATCATAGACAGAAATACTTCAGCCAGTATTTACATCAAAACTTTAGAGGTCCACACTTAGTCAAGGTACATTTACAACTGCATAAATAATCCTTTTTACATTATGTTATATTTAAAGATAAAGATTTCTCTGTCAGTTGTGTCTGATTCTAGGGCCCTCTGCTCATCTTTGTCTCTTGGCCGAGGGAGCTAGCATTGTCCAGAGACATTTTTTGTGGTTGTGTGGCCAGCATGGCATACACCAAAAGGCATAGAACCCTGTTATCTTCCCACTGAAGTGGCACCTATTTATCTACTTGCATTTGCATGCTTTCAAACTGCTAGGTGGGAAGGAGCTTGGGCATGTACTTGGAACCCCATTTCATGGTGCTCAGGTGTCAAACCCAGACTGTCCAGCTGACAAGCTCAGTGTCTTTGACCACAGAATCATTGCCACCCCACTCCCCATGTTCTATATAGGCTACACTAAATCTAAGCTTCATATGCTGGGTAGTAACACATTTTTTTTCTAATATATTGACTTTCTTGGAAAGATACAGTTGATTAAACATGTTTACATGGTTGTTTTGTTCATGGTGGTAGTCCTTAATGGTACTACATCTACATAGAGGCAAGTAAGCAGTGGGATGACACAAGGTTCCATATTAGACCTAGTACTCTTCAATATCTTCATAAATGACTTAGATGAGAGAAGAGAAGGGGGAACACATCCAATTTGCAGATGACACTAAGCTGGCAGGAATAGCCAACAGCCCAGAAGACAAGCTCAAAAGATCTTGACAAACTTAAATAATAGGCCTTATCCAACAACATGAAATGTAATGTCAAGATTACATTACACCTAGGCAGGAAAAACTAAAGGTACAAGTACAGATTAGGCAAAACGTAGATCAAAAACGGTAACTATGAGAGGGACCTTGGAGTCCTAGTGGATGATCACTTAAACATGAGCCAGCAGTCTGCAACAGCAGCCAAAAAAGCTAATACAATCCTTAGTTGTCTTATCAGAGGCATAAAATCAAAATCCTTAGAAAGAATATTGGAATATTGTAGATTTGGTCACCACATTACAAAAAGAGATGTTGAGACATTGGAAAAGAAAAGCAACTAAGATTATTAAGGAGACAAAAATATATAAAGAATGGTTGCTAGAGATAAAAAAGGACTAGGCGGGACATGAAGCTGCCACAAAGAGGAGGGGATCAATTTATTTTTCAAAGCACCAGAGGGCAGGACAAGAAACAATGGATGGAAACTAATTACTGAGAGAAGCAACCTAGAATTAAGGAGAAACTTCCTTACACTGAGAACAATTGAACAGTACAACAACTTGCCTCCAGAAGTAGTAGGGGCTTCATCACTGGACGATTTTAAGAAAAGACTGAACAGCCACCTGAAATGGTGTAGGTATAGGGTCTCCTGCTTGAGCAGGGAGGTGGTCTAGAAGACCTCCAAGGTCCCTTCCAGCTCTATTCTGATTGGTTGAACCATTCAAGTCTAACCTTTAGCCAGCCTGGTAGAAAAAAAAACAGTTCCAGGGAAAGAAAAATATACACCTATTGTAGCATTCTTCCACAATCAGAAAACTCAATAAGCAATTCAGGCTATTTTTTTAATTAGGAAAAAAGAAAGAGAAAATGAATTAAAACATTAATAAAACTTAAACAGCTTAATTAGCCATTTGATCCATTGAGGTTAAAATCATCTCTTCTTCCCCAAGCTCACATAATTAGGTTTTGCTCAGCAAATTGTGTATATAGTAATTAACTAAAATGTGTGGACGGTTGCATTACTAAAGTAAGATTATTTTGGTTTACAGAACACAGTATTAATTTATGCAGAAAAATATTTCTTGTCTGTTGTGTTCTGAAGACAGAATCTGGCAATAAATTGACAACTTCTATCATAAATAGATATTTGTCATAGTTCAAAGAAGCAAAACTGGAAACTGTGATGACAGTTGCATAAAACAAGTCCATATTAGGAGGTAAGACTATTCCAAATCTATTATTCCATTAAGAAACAATATATATTATTGAATAATGTAGCTTTTCTGTGTATTGCCTTATTAGTTTTCTCTGCCGTGTTTCTGAGGGTAATAATAATTTAATTTATGCTAACAATGTGTTAAATTATTAAATCAAATATATTGCCAAAATGTAATAATCTATCTGAAAAACATGAGTATTGTAAGTATATTTTCTTTCAAAATTCCTGCTTGGAAGTTTTGGAAAATAAACATGAAAGTCAGCCAGTTGAGTTTGGTTTTTATTTATTTAAATGAACAATTGATGTAGCCATCCACTTTGTGAATGTGACTATGGTCAGTAACCTTCCGAATTCAGGCCCTCAAGCACATCTAGCTCTTCAATGCTTTATGAAAGATTATCAGGGTGAGGACCAATCTGATTTAAAGAGGCATACAGTTTCAGAAGGTAGACACTGTGAAACAAAAGATATACTTCCTAAATCCCATAATATGTCATCATTCAACTGAAGGATCCTGGAGCATGCCTCCCTTTCAGTTTTAAGTGGAATGAGTAGAAACAAAGCGGGGGGGGGGGATAACTCAGCCCCATGTTTCGGAGGCTTCATAAATGGCAACCAGAATGTTGACTTTCATCCAGAAGCATGTTGAGAGCCAGTGCAGAGGTTTAACGTGGTCTTAATGAAGTTGACCCATATCTGCTTACCAGTGGTGTGATCCAATTTTTTTTTACTACCAGTTCTGTGGGCATGGGAATGGTGTGGCTTGGTAGGCATGGCAGGGGAAGGATACTGCAAAATTCCCATTTCCTCCTGATCAGCTGGGACTCGGGAGTCAGAGAATAGATGGGGGCGGAGCCAGTCAGAGATGGTATTTAGTGGTTCTCCGAATTATGCAAAATTTCCGCTACCAGTTCTCCAGAACTGGTCAGTACCTGCTGAATGCCACCTCTGGTGCTTACTACATTCTGGACCAACTGCAGCTTCCCAGTGCTCTTCAGAAGCAATCCCATATAGAGTACATTTATTTTTGTTTGTTTACTGTATATCCCACCTTCATTATTTTTACAAATAATTCAAAGCAGTGAACACACACACAGTACTCCTTCCTCTTCCTATTTTCTCCACAAAAAACAAACATGTGAGGTGGATTGGGCTAAGAGAGAATGACTGGACCAAAGCCATTCGATCGATTTTCATGACAAAGGAAGGACTTGAACTCACAGTCTCCCAAAGAGCAATTTGTGCACAAAACAAAGTTGTACAAAAGCCATCCTGGGCAGTGACTGCCACCTGCTCTTGAAACAGCTGTGAGCTCAAACTGTACACTGGTTCTGTTTGGAATAGTGAAAACCTGTTCACAGCCAAAGGTGGAAAAATCTGGGGTCCAGGGAGCTCTGAACCCACTCACTCTTTCTAGGTTGAAGCCTGTTTTCCCCATTCAGACTCCCTACAATTATCACTTGTCCCCCCCCCCCCAAAAAAAAACAGGGCAAGTAACTAGTATATAAAGCAAACCCTACTCCTTCACTAGCACTGATGATGTTACCTAATTTGGTAATGAAATGTCTGCAAGAAAACAACCAAGCTCAGACAAAGCGTAAAGGACTCCATTACTGAATCTTCCTAATTTGATATTGTTCCACCACAAGAGAGAATTCAGATCCTTTCACCTGCCTTGAGAGGGACCAGAAGCCAGAAATGAAGTTTTCTGTATAGAAATTGCTGAGTAGAATCTTTAGGATTGGCAGTTAAAAAGCATAATTGTTGATAATTTGGAAGCCTGTTGCCAATCAATATAGGTAACACAGACCTGAATAGGCAATATTCAGATTTTGTCAAAAATTGTTTCTCATCGTTTTGGCTAAGATCAAGTATAGTATGTTTCTTTGCATATCCCCAAAATTTCTAATTTCTCTTTCAACTATCTACCTCAACTAACTATAGAATTCAGAAGACATATTCTATAATTAGACATGAGACATTAATACTATCTTCCATTCCATTATTTAACAATGGTTTTATTTTGTCCTGCATTATATATCATGCACCACTGAGCCATGGTGGAGCAATGGTTTCAAATGCAGTACTGCAGGCTAATTCTGCTGACTACCAATTGCCAGCAGTTTGAGAGTTCAATTGTCACCAGCTCAAGGTTGACTCAGCCTTCCGTCCTTCCGAGGTCAGTAAAATGAGGACCCATATTGTTGCGGAGCACCATGAAGCAGTATATGTCTAAGTGCTACTGCTATTGCTATATGAATTTTGATTTAAGATGATGTTTCAGAAAGTTAGTTTTTATGGTAGCGTGCATTATTCACTAGTTTTTTAAAAAATTCCTATAGTATTTGGGGGTGGAGGCACGATGGCTCAGTGATTAAAGATGCTGAAGTTGGCAGCCTAGGTTCAAGACCTGAGTAACATGTGACAGGGTGAGCACCCCTGTCACATGGGCTCCTGCCCATCTAGGAGTTCAAAAGCATGCAAATAGAAAGCAAGTAGATAAATAGGCACCATTTAGGAGGGAAGGTAACAGCGTTCTGGGTTCCGTGCATCTTGACGTATAGTCATGTTGGTTCAATGACCATGGAAGCATCCTAGGACATTGCTGGCTCCCTCGGCTAAGAAACGGAGATGAGCACATTGATAATACTTTTTAAAAAGATTATTGGTGTTACTATATACTTGCAATGAATTGCTTTTCCATAATCTGTCATTGTTGCTTTGACTTATTCTTATGATACATTAAAATATAAATAGTCCATGATCCCTGGCAGGAAGTGATGGTCATAATTTCCACAAAGAAAGTTCCAAATGACTCTTCCCTGCTATCTGTTATGCTATTCCTTTAGGTAGACTTTGATGTTTCTGTAGAATAGGAAGATTGCCAAGAAAGTTAGATAGCAATTGCTAATAAAAGGAAATGCTCAATAATTCTAATTTTGCCTCAGAGAGAGACAAATGGGGCTTATAAGTGGGCTGGACATTTTGTACCACCGATAAAATCTCAGAACAAATGGAAGTAATAAATAAATAAAAAGAAAGAAAGTTGAATCTGATTTTGTGATCCTTCCCCTAGATCACAAGGAGGAGTAAGCAAATCCGATGGAAGGACTCATCTTCTCCATCTAGAATTGCCCAAAACACCTTAAATAAAGCCTAGATATTTCTCCCCTCCTGATAAAAACATGCATAATGTATGTGTATGTCAGTAGTGGCTTTCAATTTTTTTAGAACCTCTTCTGTAGGTGTGGCCTGCTTTGTGGGAGTGGCTTGCTGGCCATGTGACTGGGTGGGCGTGACCAACTTGTAAAATGTGGTGAAACTCACTTAACAACACTTTTGCTTAGCAACCAAAATGTTGGCTCAGAAACTCTGGCATTTGAAGCACGGAACTCTTAAAGCTGTCAAGTTAAAAGACCCTTGCACCCCTAACCCTTTAGAAAAAAACCCCAGGGGTGTTCAAACTTGACAGCTTTAAGACTTGTAGACTTCAACTCCCAGAATTCCTCCTCTCGTTCCTTATTTTGATGATGTGCGGACGGACGAGGGGATGGAGCTGAAACCGGTTCTAAACAGGACTGTAGATTTGTGGAACCTCTTCTATAGAAGAGGTTAGAACTGGCAGGAATCCACCCCTGGTGTATGTCAATGTGGGTTCCTACCAGTTTGCACAGGTTCGGCCAAACCGGTAATGGTTTGGCAGCCTGGGTCGCTGGAACCGGCAGTGACCCAGGCCTGCCATGCCCCCGAACCAGTTCTCCGGGCAGTGCTGCCAACTTGTTTTTTGGTTCTGCGCATGCGCAGAACAATTTTTATTATAATGTGCATGTGCACACAGCACACATCAAGTGTGCATGCATGGCACACCCACAAATGAACCAGCAGTAGCAGCTGCTGGAACCCACCCCTGGTGTATGTAATATGAGTTTAAATATCTGCCAAAAATATACTCTATATAAAGGCCTGGCAAAAACATTATTATTATTTCTTTGAAGTAATAGCCACCAATCAAAATTAATTGCCTGTAAAATAAGGTATGAAAGAGAGAGCCATTCTCTCCTATGGAACAGAGATCCTCACACACAGAAGTGCACAACATCCACACCTTCTTCTCCCTGAAAATAAGAGGAAGAAAGATATAGCAAAGTTAAATATGGAAGGTGGGGAGGGGGGAACCCACACTAATAAAAGTGGCTGGAGATCAAAGGATGAAGCAAGAAGGAAAGAAAAGGAAAGGAGAAAGAAGACATGTCCAGCCATAGCAGAATGTTTCTGACACTACTCTTAACCTGGATACAGTGATCATCTTAAGGAAGCTGAATGCAGTGAGCTGGGAACAGAACAAAGAAATCTGAAATAAAGTTCCCAGAGGAGATCAGTAAAACGGTTTGGAAGACCCTTCAAAAAAGAACAAAACTTAAACACTATGCAAAGTAAAAACCTGGAAGAGACCTCTCTTTGTTTTCATCCGGTTGCTAAGCAAATGTGGAAGGAAGGCATTTGATAGATCTTCAAAAAGCTGCTACTACACACTGAACTCCTTAAGGAGACATTCACTTTCGTTTATCTTGAGTGTGATCTTCTGCCTTTAGCGTTCCAACCATTTTGACAATCATTTCAAGCAGCCACTCAAGCAGTTCTTCCTTCCTCTCTTGCACTCTCATTTTGGCAAGAAAATAACTGAATATAAGAAAGAAGTAATTGAGAAGCGAGCTGAAAATTGGAAAAGCAAAGCTATGCATGGCCAATACTTGAAAAGTATTGAAGGCAAAGCTGACCAAAAGCTAACTTGGAACTGGTTAAGAGCAGGAGTGCTGAAAAAAGAAACAGAAGGCTTTATTTTGGCAGCTCAAGAACAAGCCTTAGCCACAAACTTCATGAAGGCAAAAATTCAACACGTTACCACCAACAGCAAATGTCGCCTATGTAATGAGAAAGATGAGACAGTCGACCACTTGATCAGCGGGTGCAGCAAAATTTCATAAACTGACTACCTACAATGCCATGATCGCGTTGCTAAGATTATTCACTGGAAATTGTGCCAAAAGTTTGGATCTGAGTACAGCAAAAACCACTGGGACCATCAGGTTGAGAAGGTTTTAGAGAATGAGAAAGGCAAAATCTTGTGTGATTTCAGAATCCAGGCTGACAGGCACTTGGCCTACAACACACCTGACATAACAATAATTGAAAAGAAAAAAAGTATGGTTCATTGACATTGCAATATCTGGTGATGCACGAATTGAAGTTAAAAAGCAAGAAAAAAATCACAAACAACCAGGACTTGGAAATTGAGGTTGAGCGACTGTGGAAAAAGAAATCATGTGTTGTCCCAATTGTAATTGGAGCCCTTGGAGCAATACCTAAAGGGCTACCTCACTATTTGGAAATTCTAAATTTACCTGACTTGAACATTGTGATTCTACAAAAAGCCACCCTACTTGGAACAACTTATATCCTCCAATGTTACCTTAACAGTTCCTAGGTCCTTGGTTAGGACTCGAGCTGTTAGGCTACCAACCAGCCCCAAAAGCTGTGAATCTCACCAAAGATTAACCACATAATCATAATCATAATCACAATCACATTCACAATCATATTCATAATCATAATAATATTCACAATAATATTCACAATAATATTCACATTCACAATCACCATCATCACCATCATCACCATCATCACCATCATCATCATCATCATCATCATGGTTGCCTTTTTGGTTTTGTCACTAGTTAAGAAAAGAGGGAAGGGGACAGTAAGTGCCCAAATTGTGTTCCTTCCTTTTCCTTATCCCATTGGCAAGAAGTATTTGTGTCTATTTTTCTATGCTCCAGCAACTAGGGTACTTGGTTGAGCTAATTTTCTCTCTCCTGGGAGCGCTGCAGAATCTTCTATTATTGTTCTGTTTCAAGAGGTTGTAGCCAGGGATGGTATTCACTTACCTTTCCTACTGGTTCGCAAATGGGAGCATGCACGCACTGTCACTTCGCTCGCATGCACCCAGTCTGCGCATGCACTCAGGCTTCTGTGGCCTAAAAAAGTGCCTAAATGGGATGCCATAGAGCTGGGGTGGGTGGGCATGGCACCCGTGATTTCCACTAATGATTTGGGCGAACAAATCCAAACCGGCAGAATACCACCTCTGGTTGTAGCCTTTGTTCACAATGTTTGCTATGCCTCAAGAGTGTTGCAGGACCTGAGAAAACCGAAGAATAACAGAATCAACTAGTCCAACTCAGGGACTTGATCAGAAAAAATACTTTTGAAAACCTAAAGATAAGTACCCAAGCTGCTCTTCTTCCCTTCCATTAAAGTGACCTCCTTCAGTCCCCGAGACATTTTAAAAATATATGTTGGCATCCTCTGCATTGCCTGATTGCTGACCTCCATTCTGCCTCTGTAAAGTTGGACAATTTATGGAATGGGAATGGTGGATCTTCATTTCCTCTCTCACCACATGCCATCAGCCATGCAGAAAACATGCCTGCTTGCTCTCCTTAACTTGAAGTGTAGCTGGGCACAAGGAAAATGTTGTCAACATTTTGGTGTGTATTCAAGGGCGTTGTGTGGGTTCATTCTGAGAGATGCTATTCTGTAATAATGCTGTTCTATAATGATTCAATTCAGAAGGAGAACTAAAACCCATATCTATCTTCAACACAGTCCTTTCAACAGTTCCAAGAAGGATCCACACCCATTTGCCCCACTCAATTGACCTTGCTGACACAGATAAACCTCCACATGAGCTTAACGACCTGCTAAAAGAATGCAAATGTCCACCTGTCTGCAAGGAGTATTAATCCTTCCATTCCCCACCATCCAGTCAGAGCTGAAGAAGCTTCTTGGATGATAAGTGAAATGTCTTCAAAGAAAAGAAAGTCCAGTTGCCTCTTGAAAAAAACACATTTAGGACAACCATGACCTAGATGACTGAGAATATCATGGACATTCGACTAAAACCATGTTTCAAAAGACCCTGATGAATAGTTGATAAAATTGCTGTGTTTCCTTTGCATAAACCTCTACAAAATATGTTAAACCAAAAGTCGATGTCCTGTTTCTGTATCGTGTTTATGTGGATAAAAGGTAGCTCATCTCTCTATTCCTGGTTCTCTTATTAGGATTTGGTGAGCAGAGGGACCAGCTGACTCTTCACCATGTCATCTCTGATTTCAGACAGCTGTTTCCACCCGATCCAGAGACCATGGGGACAAGAATTTATCCCTTCCCTTCCCCTCCCTCCCTCCCTCCCTCCCTCCCTCCCTCCCTCCTTCCTTCCTTCCTTCCTTCCTTCCTTCCTTCCTTCCTTCCTTCCTTCCTTCCACTATGATGAAACATACAATCTGGTCAAACTACAGCCAGACAGATTTCCTAAACCTGAAAAAGGGATTATCTTCAAATCCATGCTTTGAAAGGGTGGAGGATAGCATTTCTAGTGCCTGCTGAAGGATTTCCCCATCCTCAGCTGCCCTTCCCAGCACAGATTCACACCCTTTTCTATCTCCCCTTTCTATAATATTTCTCTTTTAATATCATTTGTTTTCATTTGAAACAAAAGAGGAATAAATCCCTTCTCCCCACCAAGTGCTAAGGAGTATTGTTTCCAAGGAGACATGCAGAGCAGCTATTTATTTATTGTAAAGCCAGTTGTTATTTACTCTTAGATTCTAGGTTTTTGTTTGTTTGTTTGTGATTTTTTTTTTTAGTATTTCTTCTTCTGTTCAGCCAATGCCAAAAAGCCCAAGTGATCAAAAGAGGAGTGGTCTACCCCACTCATTATCATTTCAATAGGATGATAAATGGTTTGTTTATTTGTGTCAGAAGCATAGCAATTAAAATAAGGCATACTATATGACATAAAATGTAAAATATAAAATACAAGATTAAAATATGTACAAATTAAACATATCTTGCCCAGAAACTCACAATATAAATTGTGTTCTGACAAGCTGCCATGAGGTTCTCAAGTATACACTGATCAGGACACAAAGAGCATATATATATGTCGTTGTCTGCATGTCACCACAATCACAAAAAACGGAAGCCATTGGATAGCTCCATTTGTTCAGTGTCTCTGAATTTATTCAATGGTTTCCATACTTCCCAGCTTTCATCAGATCCAAGTGCCAGCTCTTCCATTGGTCCCATCCATTGTTGGTTCTTTGTAGCTTTCCATAGATCCACCTCTACTTTCAAATTCTTCAAAGTCTCCCATCGACCTTACTTGACATCCTAAGTGCTGTTTCCGTCATCCTAAGTGCTATTAATACTTTCGGGTGTTCCCTGGACAAAAGTTTATAGCTGGCTAATCCTTTCAATCCAGAAGCATGTGAAGCATAGTGAGGTGGTCACTTCCACCTGTGACACTATGTGTACAATGAATGGTAATGAACCCATCTTCACCAACATGGATGATAAGGTGCTGTAGATTGATCCTATGGCAAGATTTGTGTTGGAAGAAGAGAGAAACATTATTTTAAAACTGGAATATTACAGATGAATGTAAGCAGATTCAGGATAAGACAAGGGTGGCACCACAATGACATGCCCTTTAAGAAGAATTAGCAAGGCCTTTTCATATCATTGTTAGATGCCTCCTATAATAAGCCCTATGTTCATCTGTGGCAGGGGAAAAAATAACATTTGTGCACTTTAAATCTTGATAGATTGACCAGTTTCCAGTTCCACTCGGAGACTTCTTTTCTTGGTTCCAAATTTGGCGACTTTAAGACTTGAAGGTTCCCTGAATTCCTCAGTTTAAAAGTTGCCAAATTGGGAGACCTTGATATAGAAAGAGGCAACCTCAGCTAGCCGTAATGAGAAAAAAAAATGACAAAATGTGCCTTGTGAAGCCACAATGCAAACTCCACACCTTGCTTTTGTATTGTGATTTGTGATGTATGAAAGCTGTAAAGTTGCATCACAATGTCGCAATGCATGTTTTGTCATTTGCCTCCTAAATAGACAACTTTGAGAAAATTCCTTATGTTAATTTCCAAAGGTTTCAAGGCTATTTGCTGTTTAGCTCAGTTATAGAACCTTCCATCTTAAGAAAATCCTATTTCATCCACTGAAGAACTTTTATATATGTGGCAGGGACTGGACTGGACCGGACAGGAATGGAATGGAACAGAACAGAATAGTGTGATTGGACACACAAGGAATTTATCTCTAGTGCATAACTTAAAACAATAAAGTGATAGTGGATTCTGGGATTTATTTTGAAATACAATTCCATTATAAAAATTAATGAAAACATAATCTTTAGTTTAGTAGGACATCAGGAGTGATGACTGGAAAGGTCACATAAATCCACCATATGGATTGGTATGACCCATCAAAATAAAATCCCTGAATAGAGCTTGCTTGTGTCTCCATCATACTATTTCTTAGCATTTATCTCAGGTGGTTATGTCCACTGAGGAAGCTTTTGTTGACTCCATCTTAACAACACCTTAATCAGACATTGGATATACTGCCCGGAGCACTGGATACCATTCTGGTACGATGCTCCGGAAGGCCCACCCGCACTCCTTACTGTGTTTTAAAGCTGTCGGTGCTTCCGCGCACGTGGAAGGCGCATACAGCACCTGCGCAATGCTCCACTGAGCAGCTGGAGCGTCACGGAGACTTATGGAAGCGTCGTTTCCAGCTACAATGCATGTGTGCACCACACATGCATGCGAGTGCTGTGCGTGTGCATGTGGGTGACGCCGGGGCTGTTCCAACCATATCGGTTGGAACAGAATCCGGAACCCACCACTGATATACTGTATATGAGGGAGCTAAGTCCACGGATGTTGGAAAGATGCACCAAATAGAAAAATGGAAATGGGGAAAGACTTGTTCAAGGGATACAGAAAACAATAAGTCAGAGAAAGCATGTGGAAACACATTG
The DNA here is from genome assembly GCF_009769535.1 of Thamnophis elegans. Taxonomy (NCBI): domain Eukaryota; kingdom Metazoa; phylum Chordata; class Lepidosauria; order Squamata; family Natricidae; genus Thamnophis; species Thamnophis elegans. The sequence continues at coordinate 64,998,927 of NC_045543.1, read as the reverse complement.
TGATTTGTTTGTGACCTACTTAAAGAAAAAAAAAACGCACACAGGTGGGATTCTACCAGTTCAGACTGGTTTGGGCAAACTGGTAGCTCCGACTATCAGCTGGGAATGAACCAGTTCGCTCCGACTTTGAAGTGGGTCCACCCGCTCTACGTGATACTCACCTATATTTCCTTTTCCAAAGCCCAGCTGATTGGCCCAGCAGAGTGGATTGCCATGCCTCAGCAGTTTTCCTCTCCAGCAGTAATGCAGAAGGTGAGTTTTCTGTAAACTCCGCACGTGCGCTCAGAGAACCGGTTGTTAAACCGGTAGGATCCTACCCTTGAGAGAACACTAATGCAGAACTTCAACAAACTGGATATAGAGTGCTCTGAATTCCTGTTTCATTGATCAGCTTTCTTTCAAGGAGCTCTTGACCATGACAAGGCTTCTGACCGAAATCCTGATAAGCCTTATAACTTGAACGCCATTGGTCCCCTTCATCATCGAAGTGGCTTGCATTTTTCAGCCTAAGCAGAAAAAGACTAATGATGTCTGCTTTTAAAAATGGGCTTTTTTGTCCCCACTGACAGGGGAGAAGAATCATATCAAGCCAAAGCTCAGGCTGTGTGTTGTTGGTATTTGTACCAGGAGGTTAATTAGCATTAGCAGAATAATCATCAGCAGCGTAGAGTTAGTCATACATTGGTGTCTGCTCCCAACAGTGTAGGAAAGAGGAAAAACAAGTTAAAAATAGGGCTTTTTTCCTCCCCTTCCTCTGAGTTTTGCAGGGGGGAAAAAGCCATTTAACAAAACAAACATAAAGTAATTGGATCCCTTTGTTGTGGCGGTTTGCTTTTTATGACTCCTCTCCAGCTAAGTGTTTGATTTAGATACCTGCTTTGCTCTCTTCAAGTTCTCCAGGTGCTGAGTAATAACAGAGATGGTTGAGAGACTTTTCCTTCTTCTTCTTTGGTGTCTACAAAAAAAAGGTAAATTGCTGATTACTTTGGTGCAAATGAATACCAGCTCTATCAGAGGGGGCCTCAGACAGAATTTAACAAAACAGATCAAGGGCCCAAATTAGACAGGAGGGAGGGGTTGCTTTGATACTTTTTCACATCAACTTTTCAAAACACGGAAATCTTTTCATTCTGTACTACTCTGGTGCCAAGTGGAGGGATGCAAGTTATCAAAAAAGAATTAATTACAGATAGTCCTTGGCCTATGATCATAATTGAGCCCAAAATTTATGTTGCTAAATGAGACATTAGTTAAGTGAGTTTTGTCCCATTTTACGAGCGGGATGGGATTTGGAGTTTCTCTGTTCTAGCATAACATTAGCTATGGGCAGTGGTGAAATCTAATTTTTTTACTACTGGTTCTATGGGCGTGGCTTGGTGGGGCATGGCTTTGTGGAGTCATGTGACTATGAAGTCATGTAACTGGGGGATCAAAAGATAGAAACTCACTTTAACAATGTCGTGCTGGAGCAGGGTTGGACTAGATGATCTCCAGCTCCCTTCCAGCCCTGGATTATCCTCTGAAGCTGGGTCTAGTGCCAGGTTTGTAGTCCTTCCTTCCTCTCCTTTTTCCCTCCCTCCTTCTCTTTCTTTTTCTTTCTTTCTGTCTCTTTTCTCCATTCTTTCTCTGTTTCTGTCTCTCTCTCTCTCTCTTTCTTTCTTTCTTTCCTTCTTTCTTTCTCAGCACCCCACCCCCATTTTTTGGCCTAGCAGGCTTCAGGAAGCCTGCTGGGAGCAAAAATGGAGTCCCTATCCCCCTTTTTTGAACCATACTACCTCCCATTTTTGGCTTAGCAGGCTTAAGGGAAGCCTACTGGGAGCAAAAACAGACCCTACCCCCCGTTTTTGGCGGTGTGACATGTGATTATCCAAAAAACAATTAATTACTTTTTTTAGTATTTTTTACTACCGGTTCTCTGAACCAGTAGAATTTTTTACTATCAGTTCAGGCGAACCAGCCTAAACTGGTAGCATTTCACCCCGGGTTTGAACCTGGGCCAAACCGTAGCAGCCTACCCATGACTTAGAGGACTCTACTGTATGAACAAACAGGGTTTTTTTTAAAAAAAGAAACCCCTAATCAGTAGTGAAGGTAGCTATGTCAGCCATCAATTAAAAGAAGGCAGGATATCATATCCAAACCTTGGAAGGCCATGGCTGAAGTTGTTTGCCTTTGTTAAGTGTTCTGAGAGAAAGGAGAGGTAAAAAAAAATCGGGGATCAGAAGCGCCACACAGACTTATTACATTAATAGCTAATAGGAACCTTTATCCTGAGAGTGCTTCAGTATATATCCGGAGAGGGTGGGTTTTTTTGACACTAGGAAAGGAATTAAATAATCTTAAAGTAAAAGAATTAAGAAACAGAAGTCTATTGATCTTGTATCTCATTCTTCCCCCTAAGTTGCTTATCTCTGGCTAGCTGTGCTGGGTACTAGTAAACCCAGCAGGATTCCTGACTTATTTCTGACTTCTGTGAAACTATCACAGAAATAGGGAGTAAGTTATTTAGGATTAGCTGCCATGGGTTTTAGCTCCCGATCTCTATCATTTCATAACATAACTAAAAAAAAAAAAAAAGGCTATGAGAACAACAAGTAACTGGAGAAGGGCCACATGTTATCATGGGGTTTAAACGGATAACGCATTAATACTTTTTCTGTTTTTTAAAAAATCATCTTTTATCTTCTCTCTTTCTCCATTTCCTAGGTCAAGTAGCAGATTGTGCTTGCCAGAAGTCCATACATTGTAAAAGGTTTTTGAAATTAGGCTATATATTGATCCTAATGCCCAATTAAATACAGGTAGTTTTCAACTTAAAACCATTCATTTAGGTTATGTGACCTTCTGACAAGCAGGTTCAACAGGGAAACCTGATTCATTTAACAACCATGTTACTAATTTAACAACAACAGTGATTCATTTAACAACTAAGGCAAGAAAATTATGAAATCATTTAACAACTGTCTCATTTAGCAACAGAATTTTCGGCTTCATTGTTGTTGTAAATCAAGTACCTGTATACCTGTATATGTAGTCATTTAGAGAGGCTCAGTAGTGGATCTATTGGCAAGCTTGCAAACACAAGACTCTTCGGGGTGATTGTGTGCCTATCAAGAGCCATCACCCTTATACCTTGACCATCTTTATCTACGAATTCTTCAGATAAAGACTTTCAGAAAAGGTCAGAAAGGTAAATAGTAGAAAGCTAACAAAATACACCTAAACTTGCTAACACTTGATGGAGGAACAATATGGCACAATTTAACTGAATTGGGCACTGTGAGTAGGGAACTGTTTTCAGCATATCTCTTAAGATCCTTACAGTCTTGCTGAGACCCAGCCACAGTTGATTGGATCTGATTTGTGATGAACCCTTTGCTGGCTCATGGTTTATAAAATGTGATTTGTTCACATTTTCCTTTCAGTGCTTCATATCTTATAATCTTCACATAATCCAGAGAAATACAGTCCATTCCTTGGTGTTAATTAATATATATTTCACAATTTGCAGCAAAGATCATCCCCTTTGCTCCATCTGTAATTGTTTCAGAGAGATATAAATATTGTCCCATTTCTTTCAAGAGCAGAGTTACAGAGCCCTTACCATCACGTTAGGTTGTGTTGTATGATCATACGTTATATAAACCGAATTATATTAGCCAACTGAATGAACAAAATTCATGTAGTGATAGATTACCCTTGATACTTTTTGTCTTTGTTTTATTGCCAGCTAATTGGTAAAAAATTCAGTAATTCACAGGAGATTCTTTCTAATCATTAAAATGCATTGCAGTGTCTCTAGTAGAAGCACCAAATTTTCTTTTCTGTTATTATGATTTACAACAGCCAGAATTTGTAATAGTGTTGTCTAATTATGAATATACAATTACTACTTCTCCATTGTTTTCTGATTGAAATCAAATACCCTCTGCCCCAAACGCTATTTCTAACTCCTCTAGTGTACCTTACATCACTTACTGTTATTTATCCTTAATAAGTAAAGAGCAACAAACAAACAAACAATCTGGCTTTGACAGATAATGAGCTTAAGGAATCAACTTTGACAAATGTGTTTGACTAGTTGGATGCAAACAGAAGATAAAATCATTAAAAGATAATGGGAAAGCTACTACTACTACTACCATTGCTACTAGTAATTTATTAAATTTTTATGTCTCCTGACTCTGTGTGGCTAACAACTAAAATTATTGCCTGTTTACAATGATGATCAGGAAAATGAAGATGACATTTAGAACAATCTGTTTCAATAAATGCCAAGGACAGTTAACAATAAATAGAAAAATAATGAATAGTTCTAGTAATAATAACATACTACCAATGGTACTGTCAATTTGTTGTGATGAGTGGCAGTCAAAAGTTCTCCACTGGGGTAGCAATTTCAATCTAGCAATGGATAAATCCAATACCAATTCAGTTTATATAGATATTATAAAAATGATTTACTGCCCCTCTATATCATTCTAGTAAATCTTTCCTGAAACTGTATTGCCTTATTTGAAAGTTTTTCAATATAATAAATAAATAGCAGGTCAGGTTAAAGCATGGGCCTTTTTGTCCTTCTTCACATGGAAACACAACATAATTTATTGTTATTATGATTCTTGTAATTGTTAAGTTATTAATGGTAGTATTAAGAAGGATGGTTGCACTTGTTTTCAGTGGTGGGTTCTGGAACCCGTTCCAACCGGTACGGTTGGAACGGGCCCGGCGGCATCCACATGGACATGTGCAGCATGTGCGCACACGTGCACAGCATGTGCATGCATCTTAGTGCCTCTGTGAGCCTCCGTGACGCTCCAGCTGCTCAGCAGAGCATCGCGCAGGCGCTGTACCCACCATGTGCATGGAAAGAAGCACCGAAGACTTAAAAGACTGGTAAGGAGCTCAGGCGGGCGGGTGGGCCCTCTGGAGCACCGTACTGGAACAGTATCCGGTGATCTGGGCAGGCTTCGGTACACCCGTACCGGGGAGTAGCCCCCGCAACCCACCACTGGTCTATATGCCAGTTTCCTGTAAACATACAAAAAGTGCTGTAGAAGAATGGACTAACTCATTCCTGTTGATGCCAACAAATGTTCTCTATAGACCAGGGATAGGAAATCTGGAATACTTCAGATTTCATTAAATAATTGTTCCTGATTGATTCAATCGGATTGATTACAGATCAGATTGTTTACAGATAGTCCTTGATTTATAACCACAATTGAGCCCAAAAATTATGTTGTTAAGTGAGACATTTGTTAAGTGAGTTTTGCCCCATTTTACAACTTTTCATGTCTCAGTTAAGTGAATCACTGCAGTTGATAGGTTAATAAACCAGGTGTTAAGTGAATCTGGCTTCCCCGTTGGCTTTGCTTGTCAGAAGGTTGCAAAAGGGGATCACATGACCCCAGGACAGTGCAACTGTCATAAATATGAACCAATTGCCAAGCTTCTGAATTTTAATCACATGATCATGGGGAGGGTGCCAAGGTCATAACTGTGAAAAACGGTCATGAAGTCACTTTTTTCAGGGCTTTTGTAACTTTGAATGGGAACTCAATGAACTATTGTAAATTGAGGACTAACTGTACTTCTAGTACAAGAACATCAAACTCACCCCGTCACATGACACATTGCAACGTTTTTCCCTTCACAGAGTTGGGTGCGTGTGGCCTATGCGTGATGCATCCAGCCTGCAGGCCACCAGTTTGACACCCCTGCCCTAGGGGATTCTGGATGCTATAATACGGTAGTATTAGAAGATCAATTTATGTTCATCTCTTTTGGCTGCAATAGCCTCCTGCAGCTCTCTGCCAACAAAAAGGGGAGGCTACGCGTGGCCCACCCAGACTCCATTTTCTCTGGCTGCAGGAGGTCATTGCAGCCAAAAACAGAGCCTCGGCAAGTGATGTTGAGCTAGTCATGCCCCGAACTACAGCCCCCAGCCCACCATGGTGAAACACACCCCTGATGTGGTCATCAATCAAATTGAGTTTGACACCCCTGACATAGACCATTGGGGGTATGCAGAGGAGTTGCTAGTCTTCAAGAAGGTTTGGCTAAGGCTATTGATTATGGATTCCTATTTTACAGGAACAGATTAAACTGGGTTTCACTGGAGATCTCCAAATAACTATGTGTCATTCAATATACCGCCAATGGTTTTTCCATAATAAATTATATCTTCATAAGATTTCTCTAAAATCATTATGTTGCTGCTTTATGTTTATTAGCCCTTCTTCCACACATTATATCAACGAAACATTACATAAAATATTTACTTACTTACTTACTTACTTACTTACTGACTGACTGACTGACTGACTGACTGACTGACTGTATTTTTCGGAATATAAAACACACCTCCCTCCCCCCCCCTAAAAGAGGGTGAAAATTTGGGTGTGACTTATACACCAAATGTAGCCCCGCTCACCCACCGGCCTCCACCCTTTGGGCTCTGCCTCTCAGCAATTTACCTGCATGCAGCAAACGGAAAAATGGGGATTAGCGGAGGTGGCAATAGGCTATAGCAATCCCTGCAGCCTAAAACAGCTGATTATCATGAGGCCCATGCTGAAATTGAAATTGAAACTTGCTGTTTGCTGCTTGCTGCAAAGAAGCTAATTGCTGGGATGCAGAGGCAGATTTTTTCCCCTTCTAATCAGGCTAAACTGAAACAGGCTGTTTGCTGCAAGATAAGTCAACAACTATAAATGCCTACTGAATGTTCAAATTATTAGACTTATTTTTTAAAGACTGCTTTATTATTGTTCTAGACAACTTACCAAAATGAAGAAGCTTTTTAAACTAAATGCTTGATCTGAAGAGGCTCAGTACTATTGTATCTTCTTTTAAATAGCAGAGAATAATGTATACTTCCAGAAAGCCGCATCAATTTTAACAGAATCTGTACAAGTATAGTCTTAAATGTAACACCACAAACAGTATATATGTATGTACTGTTTGCTGTTTGCTGCGAGGATGCAAATTGCTGGGAGGCAGAGGCAGATATTTTCCCCTTGTTTTCCTCCCCAAAAGCTAGGTGTGTCTTATACTTTGGAGCATCTTATACTCCGAAAAATACAGTACTTTACTTACTTACTTACTTACTTACTTACTTACTTACTTACTTATTACTTACTAACTTACTTTTTATTTATTTTATATAATTGAGAGTTCCAACACTGTTTTATTACAACATGGTTTTTAATATAAGTTCCTCTTTGGAACTTATAAGTTCCTCTTTGGAGCTCTCTGAGCTAGATTGTTTTCTTGTGTACATTTCATGATCCAAACTAGGTAATATCATCAGGACATCAGCAAGAAAACAACCAAGCTCAGAGAGCACAAAAGACCCCTCATTTCAACCCGGAGCTACAAATATTCTCCTTTATTGATAAATTCCTCTCCTTTCCCCCCTTCCTAATCCAGTAAACAGCATATAAAAAGTACAGAATGGAACTGTTCATGATTATGAATGAGTCGTGTTGTTTGTTTTGAAAAGACTGTATAATAGGATAATATTACTGACTACTTTAAATTTAGAAACTATTTATTAGAAAGAATCCAGGGAATTCATTGCCATTTGGGAGAGCAAAAAGAGAGCTGGTTCTCTGTTTCCATCTATTAACTAATGCACAGCGAAGGAAAAGATGCAAAAACAAGTTCTCTTCACTTCAAAGGATTTTCAAATGATGTAGCTGAGCTGATATCATCCTAAATTGGCTTATACTGTGGGGATCAATTAAAATATAATCACTGATAAATTGCTGCAGGGAAATTGGAAGCCTGGGCATGTGTAGCCTCAATCTACTATCCGCCACATGTGTTCCTGCCTCCCTCAAGCTGGAAAATTTTTTGGTTTACTCAAACAATTTTATACGTGTTGAATTTAGTGTTCAATCATGCTGTTATTCTGTACACGTATTCGGCCCTCTTCTTTGCCTGGGAAAGTTATTGGCATAAATCTGACATTGCCAATATGCCACAGCATTTCAGTCTGAGGGTTTGGGATAGCAATGGCATTAAAAGCAGAAACAGTAGGCAGACGGGGTGGGATTCAGTCAGTTTGGGTGAACCAGATGCTAATTTTACATCTGGTTCACTGAACCGATAGTTGCAAGGACTGGCTGGCCCCGCCCCCCTCTGCTCCTCCAAGGAGTCTCCGGGTAGCTCATTTTGGATGCCAGGTAAGTGTAGGACCCACATGGAGTCCCTGGGAGGGCAAAAAACGGGTCACCTGGAAGTTCCAGAAGTCCAGAAAGGGTCCATTTCCAACCTCCAGTGGGATTCTGGAGCCCAGGGGAGTCGTTTTCGCCCTATCAGAGGCTCGAGGAAAGCCTTCAGAGCCTGGGGAGGGAAAATACTCCCCCCACACACCATGTTGCAGGAGGCTGAGTAGGCCATATCCACCATGGCCACACCCACCCAGCAACCGGGCAGACAACCAGTTGCTAAAAAATTTCAATCTCACTCCTGTAGGCAGATCTACATGGACCAGAGTTAAGCCAGATCTGGTCCCCATTTCATTTGCTGTTATCTACAGCCCTTTGCAATGGAAGCATTGATACCCCAATACTTTCTTCCAATGCTTGACCTTTTGGATCAATGCATTTCTGTGCCCTGAAATTTTACTGGTCCACTCACTTGCATCTTTGTATTTCCATCAGATTGATGTAAACACACAAATGTAAATGTGTGTCTATATTCATAGAAGAGGAAGGACTTGTTCAATTTCTCTTGTTTGATCTGGTAAGGTTTTTTTCCTCGGTTTCTTTCACTTTTTGAATGCATCCTTCACCATCTCATACAAGACTAAATTTAGCACTTTCACCATTTCCGTCAGCCCACTGAGATAGGCCAGAACAGGGATCACATTCCTTAAAAATAACTGGAATTCTACCTTACCTTACCTTGTCCTCGACTTATGACTACAATAAACTCCAAAAATTTTGTTGCTCAGTGAGACATTTGTTACGTGAATTTTGACCCATTTTACAAACCATCTTGCTACAGGTGTTAAAGGAATCACTGCAGTGGTTAAGTCAGTAACACAATTGTTAAGTGAATCTGGCTGCCCCATTGACCTTCCTTGTCAGAATTTCATAAAAGGTGATCACATGACCCCGGGACAGTGCAACCATCATAAATGTGAGTCAGTTGTCAAGCATCTGAATTTTGATCATCACCACAAGGATGCTGCAATGGTTGTAAGTGGAAAAATGGTCATACGTGACTTTTCAATGTTGTAACTTTGAATGGTCACTAAATCAACTGTTGTGAGTTGAGGACTACCTATATTGTAACAGAACCTTGAAAGCCTATGCTTTCCTCTTCTTCCCTTTTATGCCTTGGGGAGTTAAAGGAGAATAACTTTGATTTTGGTTTTAATGTTGTTGTTTTTTCATTTCCCCTACTTAGCACTTATTTTTCTAAGTCATCTTTGTGGCTTTCCATAATTCTTGGTACAGAGGGAAGGAAGAGCATGGTCCTTTACTGCTTTACCCAAGTTATTCGACCTGTATGCAGGGCTGGATTTTCCTATAGGCTAACTAGGCTTCAGCCTAGGGCCTCAAGATCAAGAGGGGCCTACATTCAAATTGTTAGCAAAATTAAAATTACACTATTCTAAAAACAGTGAACACTAAAACACTGAACCGAAAATAAGGAGAAATTCTACGCATATGACTAATAAACAAACATAAAAATATATTGGTTAAGATCGTTCCAGCACCGCGGCAGTTGGGGAGCCCGCCCACGTTCCTGGCACCGGCGGTCGGGCAAGAGGCACGGCCGCTCCCAGTAGCCGCCCCATTGACACGGAGCCCACCAGCGGCCAGGCAGGGGAGGGCGAGGGGGCCGAGCCGGGCAGCTGAGTGCAGCAGGGGAGGCGGCTGGCCTCGCTGCCTTTGTCGCAGAGCAGAACCGCCCTCCGTCGGTAGGCCAGCTATATATATTGATATATATTGATATATATTGATATATATCACAGTAATGATGTATTTTATTGTCTCTCATGTAATTTACAAACTTAAAAATGGGAGGTGAAAGGGCCTCATAAGTGGAATAGCCTAGGGCCTCTTTTCATCTAAATCCGGCCCTGCCTGAATGCCACAAGAAATATAATGCTATGAACTATATGGTGCAACTCATGAAAAACAGCATAGTTTCCTTATTTTGCATAGTCCAACAATGGTGGAGAGCTTTGCTTGTTTGCTTGTATTTTGGTTCTTTTAAAGGAGTGGAAGGAAGCACTACTGAAGGCTGAGCTTGCAATCCTGGAAAATAAAATCCCGATATTATTTTAAAAAGTTTCTTCAAGGATTGCCACACACTTTTCCTTTTGAGTGTATTCCTGAAGCCATATAGACTAAAAATGAGTCCTGCATCCCCCCTCCACACACACAAAGAAGAGGAGGTCAGAGAGGATTGACCCAGAAAGCAAGAATGACCAGGGATGAATCATACCCTGGTCAGCTCTTCTTTACTCTCCTACCATTGGGTGGGAGATACAGAAGCATACCCAGTCGAACAAACAGGCTGAAATATAGCTTCTATCCATGGACTGTCAGACTCCTGAATGCAACACAACACCACAACTATTTAGTATGATAGACTTGTGCAACATGTTCACACTGGTGTTATATAACATAATGTAACATTATGCACATATATGTATATAGGATCGTGTGTCTGTTAGGTTGATTTACTGGGTTGGGATTTTCTTTCTTCACTTATGAATTATTGAGATGTATTTTGTGTCTGATGGGGCTGCACTAAGGGAGGCTCATCCAATCTCATCGTACACAGATTGTGCATTGACAAGAAAGGTTTGAATTTGAATTTGAGAAGCAGCTTTGTCTCCAGTTTTGGAGATATTGTTCTTGAAGTTTGGAATAGAGTGAAGAGGAGAGATGAAAAAGAGATTCTTGTGCCCAGGGGTGGCATTCACTTACCTTCCCTACCAGTTCTCAAATATGAGTGCATGATCCACCTTCTGCACCTGTGCTTTGCTAAAAAAAAGGGCCTAAATAGGTTGCCGTAAACCCAGGGCAGATGGGTGGGGCCACCCGCGATTTCCGCTACAGGTTTGGGTGAACTGGTCAGAACCGGCAGAATACCACCTCTGCTTGGGTTCTGTGTCAGTCTTTGCACATAGGAGGACAATTAAATATAGCAGGCCATATTTTTTTAAAAAAATATAATCTAAATCTATAGAGGATACCACTTTTCATGTCCCATCCATTTCTTGCTACAAAGCTGCAGCATATCATAGTTTTTACAATGTGCATATATTTGTAATGTTTTTCCTTTATATTTCTTGTTTTATGCTTCCCAGAGCCCCCTGTGTGCTGAGGCCAAATTATGAGATTCAATCAATCAATCAGCAGCAATTGATGGGTCTTGCGCCAATGGTACAGCTGATAATAAATGCATCCATATTTTCAATATAGAGAGCCAAAAGCCAATTCTGTTGTTGTTGTTGGATATGCATGGAGTTTTGGTAAAAAACAAACAAACAAAAAAAAAAAAAACAGCTGAGGCTGCCATCTGGATCCCTCTTCTACTGGCCAGTTGCTGAAGATTTCACTTCCATTGGCAGATCATTTGAGAAATCCACTGGCAGGCTTCATCTATTTTGACATGGTTTCAGCCGAATGGTTTTATACAAAGCAGGACATGGCACATCGCAGTGGTTGTAAACTGTCCAAGCAGTAGTAGAAAATCACAAGACTTTCAAAATTATTATCTCTCTAAGCAACTTGATTGACATTTTAGGTGAAGATCTCAACTTTAGGGATCAATGCATTTTGTACCACCACCTGCAGGAGCTTGACTTTTATTAGATGATTTTTAAAGAAAAAGAAAAGAAAAAGTGTATTTTATGTGTTTATTTAAAGCATTATTCTTTCAACAAACCTCAAACACTTCTGCTCTATGACAGAAAAGATTAGATTATATAAAAAAGACAGTTCCTGTCCACAGGTTTCTAATCTAAAATATATGAAACACAGACATACACAGCACTCTCTCTCACACACACACCTATTCTGAATAACAAGAAAAAGAAATTTAGTCCTTAAAATTGTAAACTTTTTAACATGATGAACTGGAATGGAAACATGTCATTTATACAGTATACTGGTTCTGTTTCAGTACATTCAATCATTCAGTAATATGTATTTTCTCACATGTTGTTCATTTTTGTCTCGCAAATGGGAAACTGCATTGATGTATATGTACATGTGAGTTTAGGGGAAACATTTTATATTTTTCTTCAAGCACGTTGTAACATAGGCTATAAATAGACACTGTTCCCTTTTGTAATTCTGAGGGAAACTTTTTAGGCGGAGAAAGTTTTATGCAATTAAAGAAATGCATGTCCATTCTATACGGTAGTCTTTCGGATTTGAAAAACAGATGTGATTGTACAGCTTATCTGTGCACCCAGAAGGTGGCTATGAAATCAAAGTCTGGAAGTACAGAATCTAGTATAATTGGACCACCAAAAGTCCATTGTTTAGCAATTGTAGAAACACAATCTTGCCAATCAACACTGAGGATGGGACGGAGAATGTGCATGTGGAATTGCTCCAGTCATTTGATGTATCATCAATACAGAGTCCAGCACATACATCTATATAGGAGGGAAGAGATAACCACAGCTCTGTTGACTTTCAACTGCATGGATCAATCATCACACTAGTGTGCATTTGTGTTGATTGAGCACTCTAGCCACTCCAATGCTTGGCTGGCCTTGCTGGAGTAAATTTCTTTATCCAAAGACCCATCGCTCGAGATGATGCTTCCCACATATTTGAAACTGTTTACATTTGTCAGCTGGGTGTCATTGACAGTGATTTTTGATTCTACAAGATTGATATTTGCCATGGGCTGGTAAAAAGTACTTCATTCTTGTTCAGGCTGAAGAGCAGAGTGGGCTTTGAGAATTGTTCAACATTAACTGTAGATCACTGTCTTTGTATTCCAGAAAGGAATCACATAGCCTTTCTGACATTCTATGAAGCACACAGAAAGGATTGTAGTTTGATATGGACTCCTTCATAAGCCTCAAGTCTAATTGGACTATCCCATTGGACATCCTTTTTAGTCTTTATTTTTTAAATATTACTTCCTTGTTGGAAGTAATAAAATAAAATAACCCCACCATGTGTTTTTGAGCAAACCCAACGGGAAAAGCAACCGCTGGCCTAACAGTTCATCCATTTGCAGTCGATCATCAGTGTATAATGCACCCTGTCAGCTGATACCCGACAAAACGCTGTTTAATGGTTTGCCCAGGCAGGGAGGGAAATACGATGCACCCCACAGGATGACAGCATCGCATTTCAAAAACAGCAAAACCCCACCTTGGAGCTTAAAGTGGACTAACCTCTCACTTTGCCATGACTATTCCTTTAAAATATGTGAAATATCGTGTTTTGGAATGGGCGGCTGTAACAAAACATTAAAAGCGTCCTGGCAGTTATCAGACAATGGAAATACCAATACACTGAACAAAGTACGTAGCGAAATATAAAGACTGCAAGAGAGAAACACGCATCCTTTTAAAGTCCCCAAATGCCAGGCACATTAACCCAAGAAGAAGTGGTCCCAAAGGTGCTTTTTTTTCCAAAAGGCGAGTTGACTTTCTTGGGGTATTTTTCCGCCCCTTTGAAAATGTTTCGCTTCTCATCCATGAAGCTTTCGGTTCTTCTATTCTCTTGCATGAGAAGAGAAACGTCTGAAAAGGGTGGGGGACCCCAGAAAGTCCACTCGCCTTTGGAAAAAGCGCAGATCTGAATGATTGAGAACCTCTCCATAGACATAATGGTAAAAGGTTGGAAAAACCAAAGAAATTTTGCTTGCACACTGGAGAGTTGAACTTGTTCGGAGCATGAACTTTTCCAACACAGGCGCGTTTTACAAGCAAGGCTCTTGCTGCTAGATTGCGCAGTCGCTCAACTGCAAGGCATGATTCGCTGCTCCCAGATCAGGAGGCGGGAGAATCACGTGCCTCCTTTGCATACGAAATTTTTTGCTTTTTAACCCTTGCTTAACTCTTAAAAGACAAAAAATTCCTTATGCAAAGGAGGCCCATAGTTCTGTAGCCTCCCATTACAGTTAACACTAAGCAGACTCAAAGTCACTGTGACTTGGAGTCTGGCAGCAACTACCTGGCCTTTTTAATTATTTTAAAAATTCTTTCCTTTTCCTCGCTTGACTGGTGAGGCCCCGCCTCCCCTGCCTCCAGTGACTACACATCCCTGGGTTAGACTATAGTTTAGTATTGGCTTTGAACTATATTCAGATCAGATATATTTCATTTAATAGCAGCAGCAATAGCACTTAGACCTATATATCACTTCACAGTGTTTTATAGCCCTCTCTAAGATATTTTACAGAGTCAGCATATATCCCCCAATTTCGTTCCCCGTTTTACAACCTCAGAAGGATGGAGGGCTGAGTCAACCTTGAGCTGATGAGAATAGAACTGCCAAACTAAAGGCAGCTGGCAGTCAGCAGAAGTAGCCTGCAGTACAATATTCTAACCACTGCACTACCACAGCAATAATAACTGGCAAAACATTTCAATTAACTTTGGAAATTTTGATGGGATATAAAATACATACATTTATTTTATGTCCATTACCGGCGTATTCAATAATGGAGGAGGTGACTGGTTGCAGCAGAACTATTTATTAACGTTAACACAAGTAGAACAGAACAGAGGAACAAACCCCATCTGACAGCTATTTATATGAGCTGTCAGACAGCGAACCAATGGGAAAACTGTATTTCTCCCGCCAGCCGACAGACGCGTCTCAACCAATCAGGGCTCCTCCTGCGCTCCTTGGCAGCCACCAGTTGTATCGCCGGGTTGTCAGAGATTCCATCCTAGTATGGGTCAAATTTGGAGTCCATAAGGATTGTCTCTGCATTGGCCACAATTATAGTCTATGCCAGTGATGGCAAACCTTTTTGGCACTCAGTGCTCAAACCAGAAGAAATTTTGTAGGCGAGGACATCAAAGTGTCTTTCTAGAACCTGAGCATTCAGTCAAATTTCTAGATAAGATTCAATATAACAATTTCCACAGTGTTCTATATAAATTTTCTATAGTGCTTTTTACCTTCAAACAGGCCATCTTTCAGTCAGCAAGAATTTGCCTGACTTTTGACTCTAAATAACAAAACACAGTGATTTGTACCTGCTTATAACATTGCTACCTTGATGCTATAGAAAAGAAGCAGATGGTCTGGAAATTTTGGGATTCTCTCAACCATGCACAAGCAGACAGACAATTAGGAGGAGATTTAAAAGGCACCTCTGCTTATGCTTCTAATTATTGTATACTGAATCCCCCAAATGAGGATAGATACGATTATCAACCCCTCATTGTTTACTTCCTTGAAACATCAAAAAAATATTAAATCAAGTAGTTGTGCCCTGTATGGCTGTTGTTTACATATAGGAATTTAATGATACAAATATTAATTACTTAAACTTGTTCTTCTATGGGAAATGATAGCAATGGTAATGGAAAGTCTCCTTCAAGCTAAGTGGCTCCTTCAACTCCTGGTGACTTCATGGTAATATCTATGTTTTGCTTTGTTTTTGGCAACAATATATATGTGGTTTACCATTGCACTTTCTGCTTATTTTTATTTTTTTACTTTCCAGTTTAACTTTAATTCTTGTAGACCAGGAATTTTTTTTGGATCTAGATAACTAGATCTTTTAGCTTTTTGAGATCAACCATTATCAACTTGGTGCTGCCACTGGCTAATAGTTTAGAATTACCTGCAGTATTAAGATGAGCAATTACATTGGTAACTGTTGGAGAGATGAGGGCCAATTATTTAGTATCCTGATAGTCCTTCCCACTCATATCCTTTCCTTCATCTTTTAGAGAAGTTAGCAATCTTGTTATCAACCAGAGGTTCTTGGATTTCAATTTCCTTCACCTGCCATCAACTCTATAAGTAGCAAGAGTTTGTCAAAATGGTTTTAGATCTCTGGGCAACCTCAAATAGCTTGTCACTTTTGTGGAAATATGATTTTTTAGGAGCTCAATCAGGGGCGGGATTCAGCTGTTTCAGACCTATCAGTTGGCCCTGCCCACCCACCCCTGTGTTGGTCTGTCCTATATTTCCTTTGTTTGAAGCCCAGCTGATAGGCATGGCAGAGTGGATCGCCAAGCCTCAGCTGTTTTACTCACCAGGGCTGCAGTAGAAAGTAAGTTTTAGAGCTGTTTTCAAATGCACTGCATGCGCTCAGTGAACTGATCGTTATGCCAGTTGAATCCCACCACTGAGCTCAACTCTAGGCATTTTCACAAAACCTATATATCTAGAAAATAAAATAAAACCAGTGTAAAGGACCACAGAATGTCAACAGTCCTAATTCTGAATTCACCATGTGTCCATTATAATACTTTTAATTATTATATTGTATGTAAGGGTGTCTGTGTCTTATCTTTTGAACAACATATATATTGGCCCCACATCCAATTTCAATATATCAATTAGGTATGTTGAATAAATCCCATACATAATCAATAATATATAGATTAGAACTAAAATGCATGCATTGATTGATCTAAAAGACCAAATCAATGCAAAAAAGGTGTTGAGGATTGTGGGTACAATTTTTTTCTTGTTTTTTAAAACTCAGCTTCATATTTACTCCATGATAAAACAGGATTACTTCAAATTGTTTTGAAGATTAAACGGACTTTTTAATATTTTCATATATGCACTTTCTTTTGCATAAAATGAAGTCTTCAGAAAGATATATTTAATTTAATCATTCAGATCATAAATCTGAATCAAATCAACTCAATTACCGTATTTATCGGCGTATAACACGCAGTTTTAAAACTAAAATTGCAAGCTTAAACCCTGCCTGCGTGTTATACGCCGATACTGCGTGTTATACGCCGGGTCCCAAACTGCCTGCTCCAGCTGATTCACCGGTGCCCATGATACTCATAGAAGTGCAGCATCCATTTCATGGCAGCGTCGGCGGCTCTCCAGCTACCCTGCCTGATATAACCCCTACCTTGCAGCAGTGGCGGCAGCTCTCCAGCCACCTGCTGTTCGCTTTAACCCCATCATTGAACAAGCGGCGGCTGGAGAGCCGCCCGCTGCCTGATTTAACCCCATCCTAGCAGCAGCGGCTCGCAGCAGCCAGAGAGCCGCCCGCTGCCTGTATTTTTTCTCCATCATTGCGGGTGCTTACCTTCCCGCCCGCCTGCTCTCTGGTCCCAAGTGTACGCGCCGGCATTCTCCCAATCAGCTGTGAGTCCGCAGCCGCCCGCGCTGCTGTTTTAAAGGCTGCTCCTCAGGACCCTCCGAGGCCACCGTACTTCTGACGAGTGACGTCCCTGACATTACGCTGAGGACGTTACTCGTCAGCGCAATTAAAGAGTAACCTGAGTCTGCTAGCGACACAGGCCAGGTACTGTGGTGAAAACAAAAACATATAGAAATAGGGGTTTATGTGGGGGGGGGCTTGTTATGTGGCGCAGGGGGAAAGAGTATGTGATATGGGGGGTGGGGTTATATGGTACAGGTGGTATCAGGACTATGTGGTACAGGGGGATTAGGTTGTACAGGTGGATCTGGGGGGGGGATTAGGTGGTACAGGGGGATCAGAGGGGGGAAAATGATGTGACAGAAGAGGGTGGGGAAGTAATTCATGTTCTAATGTTATAAATTTTAATCCAACATTAAGTTCCGAGCTTCCAAGTCATTTATTTTTAATGAAAAAAATTTTTACTCAAATTTTTGTGTTAAAATGGGGGATGCGTGTTATACGCCGGTGCGTGTTATACGCCGATAAATACGGTATTTGAATCAAACCAAACTGAACTGAAAATTCATTTGGATCTTGCCTGATTTGCATAACCATATATATAATAGCTAAGACTGAATATTACTTCCAATCTATTTAAGTTTTGCATATTTTTAATTATAAATCCAATTACTTTTCATATTTATATTTATTTTATATACAATTTTCCATAAAGTGCAATTTTATTTTTTCTCATTTTTATTGCCCTGGTTTTGAATTGAAACCATTCAGAAAAGGCTAGAATAAAAAAAAATACATTGTGGTCTATTTACTAGTGTAGTATGCATTAATTAGGTCAACTCACTTAAAAAATATGGATCATATTAAAATTGTTTTCAATTTCTTTTACAGCAAATATGATTACCAATACAAAAGTATATCTTGGTCTATGGTTACAAAAACAAACTCTTTTTTCTATTATCAATTTTTTCTAATCATTAAAACTGTATGTTGTAAGAAATTTTTTTTCTGTTTCACGCAAAAAGTCTATAAGGGTTTTCCAGCCAGCAATAAATGTTGATACTGTCTTTTCTCTAATTAAGGAAATCAATTTAACTGTCTCTGCAAACTCCATCATATTCACCAACCATTCCTCCATTGTGGGTAATGTCAGTCTAAAAATTCCCCCATCCCACTCACCTCAGTTTTTCCCACTGCCAATCCTTTCCCCAAAGGTCTGTTTTCATTTCAGGTCTTAGTGTCGTGATCACTGCTGTTTGATGAATCAGCGTTCTTGTTAACAAGAAGAGCAGGGCTATCATCTAATGAAAATACTCTGTATTTTATGACTCCCTAGACTGTAGTTCTGCATATTAAAATAGAATTTCAATCTCAGTGTTAGAAATAAAATCAAACTTAGCATCTGTGAGTTGAAAAGAACTGATAGAAAGTGCTATTCATTGAATTTTTAACTATTTCTTTTGAGGCATGGAAGAAAGGGTAGAAGGCTTTCCATGAAGGGATTTTTAAAATGCTTGCAAATTAGAAATAAGTGAATAGTAATCACCATGGTAGCTCATGGTTTGTTTCATTACAGCAAACAGAGAAAATACCCCTAATGGACCCAATTACTTTTAAAAATCACAATGTTTATGAGGAAAGCTGCTTTACTCATTATGGATTTTAGGAATATAAAATGCATATATGTACTAAAAAAGTGATAATTGCAAGATGTGTATTAGGGTAGTATACTGATCTCATAATGACTGAAGTTCTCTGGTTGAAAATATGCACAATGGCAAACATTAATTTCTTTCAGCATAAATTCTACTAATGTATTTATTCTTAGACAAATTCATTACTATTAAAAAAAGGCCCAATATTCTCCCATTGGTGAACAGTAACTCCAGTGTGGACTTTATACGAGAGACTTATAGTGATTTCATTTTGCCTCTATATGAGCCCCTATAAGAGACAGAGGGGAGAGAGTGGGGGGAGAGACAAGTGGACTTACACTAATGCAAGAAAGAACTTGGACCTTCAAAAATTTCAGCAATGGATTCTCTACCCGGTTCTTCGAGCCGAAAACTGCCTCCCCCGGGCTCTTGAGGCCTTTCAGGAGGCCCACCTTTCCCCCTCCCCAAGCCTCCACAGGGGTCCTGCACTTAACTCACATCCAAAATGAGCTGTGTGGGGACTCCTGGGAGGGGAGGGGCAGAATATGAGGGGTGGGGAGGGCAGGGTCAGCCAGGAGTGGGATTTGGAGCTTCTCCAAACCGGCCATAATGTTAACTATGGTTTCTCCCGAACCGGGCCAAACCTGTAGCAGCCCACCCCTGCTTCTATGTGTCATGAATCCCGAATTTCTTGCAAGGGGACAAGAAGTTCTAGAAGGCAGAAAGCCAATGAGATAGATTAAAAATAGCAGCAAGTAGAGATAATCATATCCTCCATTAAATGAGAGAGGAAAACAGTTATGGGGGAGCAGCAGAGAGGACAGTCAAGAAACTGATGATAATGTGGAGGAGAGAAGATGCCACCAACAACCCAGCAACAAATTTGAGATTTGCATTCAGTTGCATATAAAATTAAATAGATACCCAGTGATAATCACTAGGCGATGGCCAAAATGAACTTATCCCATGCAGTTAAAAAATAAACCTGCATTTGCATCTAACCATTTGCCATTTTATAAATCTGGCTAAAATGTACACTAGTAATAAAAAAAATTCACATGTGATTGAAATATATTAGGTGATCCACAGATTACCAATAAATTAAGGAGAACCTAAGGTGTGCAATCTTAAAAAGGGAGGGCTGTAGACTTGCTGATTTCTATCCCATCTTTCCTTCATCAGAAAAACTAGGATACCTGACTTTCCACAATTGTGCATTTTTCAGTATAATAACACTGCTTGTTCACCATCACCAGTGGTGGGATTCAATTTTTTTTACTACTGGTTCTATGGGCATGGTGTGACTTGTTGGCTGTGGCTTGGTGGTGTGGAGGTGAAGGATACTGCAAAATCCCCATTCCCTCCCCACCCCACCTCACTTTTCAGCTCCATTCTCCTGTGCAGGGCAACAGAAGAAGACCCAGCCGATCATCTGGGAGTCCAATCAGCTGGGACTCGGGAGGCAGCAAATAGATGGGGAAGGAGCCAGCCAGAGGTGGTATTTATCTGTTCTCCGAACTACTCAAACTTTCCACTACTGGTTCACCAGAACTGATCAGAACTGGCTAAATACCACCTCTGATCACCTATATGACCACATAGTAACTTGAACTTGGTTATTGAGTGTTCTAGTTAAAAATTATAAATGATGCAATTAATAATTGATTAAAAATGTATTCCTAAATGCTTTTCATTCTAATCAGTGTCAGCCAGCACAAGTGACTCTTGTAGGCTTGGACCACACAGCTCAACCTAGCATCTAGGAAACACATTTAAAAGTGTTAAAGAGAACATACAAACTAACACAAACTAATGCGGAATAAAGAAAAGAAAAGGCAAAAATGAATAAAAAGAAATTGAAAGAAGAATCTTCCAAATTCTTTTGCAGCAAATACAGTTATACCTATTGCATTCTCTCTTGCTCTGTGATTACAATAAAAAGCCCACTGTTTTCTGTTATCTTTTTTTTCTAAACATCAAAGCCATGTGATAAGTACATTTTTTTCTGTTTCATGCAAAAAAAAATCTATAAAGGTGTTTCCAATCACCCTACATGTAGATACTATCCTTTCTCTAAGTTAATTAAGCCATCTCTGCAAATTCCATCTTTGCCATTTCTCCATAATGGAGGACCTGTCAAACCTTTTCATTTTTGATAACTAGGGAAGATTTTCAACAAATCTCCAAATCCTTGAAAATTTTCTTTAGCATTGCTATTAAATTTATATTTTTATACCCAAATACAACGATACCTTGAATTAGTGGCTGCTAGTGATTCTTTCGGGTATTAAGATGGAGAGAATGGATGCCAACAGCAGACGGAGTGAAGGATAACAAAGGTGGAATTATCGCACTAAATCACTCCTCTGAAACTACATTGTTTCAAGCTCATGTCACACAAGGTTAAAAAAAAGCATTACTGAAAGAAATCACTGCAGACAGTTGTGACACAGCATTTCAGCATTCAGTTTATAATTCCACAGGTTTTTCAAATGTATTGTAGAAGAGTCTAGGAACAACATGCAGAGATATGGGATAGATGCAAAACTCATCAAATTTGCAGATGACACGAAGCTAGTAGGAACAGCCAACGCTCAGGAAGATATGCTTAAGATACAGAAGGATCTTGACAGACTTGAACATTGGGCACTATCTAACAAAATGAAATTCAGTGGTGAAAAAAGTAATGTTGTACATTTAGGCAAGAAAAACAAAATGCACGGGTACAGTATAGGTCCGTGGTGGCAAATCTATGGCATGCGTGCCACAGGTGATACACGGAGCCATGCCAGCTGGCACATGAGCCATCAGCTCCAGCGTGCATGTGCACGCTGGCCAGCTGATTTTTCGCCTTCCGGAGGGCTGAGGGAGGCTGTTTTTGCCCTCCCTAGGCTTCAGGAAAGCCTTCGGAGCCTGGGGGGGGGGGGGGGAAATGGGCCCAAGGGGCCAACCAGAAGTTCAAAAATGATCCGTTTCAGACTTCTGAAGGGCCTCCAAGGGCTGGGGGAGGTCATTTTCACCCTCCCCAGGTTTCAGGAAAGCCTCCGGAGCCTGAGTAGGGAGAAAAACAGGCCCAATGGGCCTACCGGAAATTTGTAATGTGGCACATGTGGGGGGGGGTGTTGTGCGCACATGGGGGCCGCTTTGCATTATAAGCGCTGGCACACGGACACGGTATCACATGCTCACCCTCACATTTTTGGCACCCAACAACTAATAGGTTAGCCATCACTGGTATAGGTGGTACCTTGCTCAATAGTAGTAACTGTGAGAGGGATCTTGGAATTCTAGTGGACAACCATTTAAATATGAGCCAGCCGTGTGCAGCAGCTGCTAAAAAAGCCAACACAGTTCTAGGCTGCTTAAACAGAGGGACAGAATCAAGATCACGTGAAGTGTTAATGCCACTTTATAATGTCTTGGTAAGGCCAAACTTGGAATACTGCATTCAGTTTTGGTTGCCACAATGTAGAAAAGATGTGGAGACTCTAGAAAGAGTGCAGAGAAGAGCAACAAAGATGATTAGGGGACTCAAGGATAAAATATATAAAGAACGGTTGCTGGAACTGGATATGTCCAGTCTTATGAAAAGAAGGACTAGAGGTGACATGATAGCAGTGTTCCGATATCTCAGAGGCTGCCACAAAGAAGAGGGAGTCAAAGCACCTGAGGGTAAAACAAGGAGCAATGGGTAGAAATTAATCAAGGAGAGAAGCAACTTAAAACTGAGGAGAAATTTCCAAACAGTTAGAACAATTAATCAGTAGAACAACTTGCCTCCCGAAGTTGTGAATGCTCCAACACTGGACATTTTTAATAAGAGATTAGATAACTATTTGTCTGAAGCGGTGTAATTTCCCGCCTAAGCAGGGGGTTGGACTAGAAGACCTCCAAATCCCTTCCAACTGTTATTCTATTCTATATATAACCCTTTGTTACCTTCATAAAACAGTGACATTGCTACTTGACCAGATTGTCAAACAGAGTTGAGTTGAGGTCTTTTGAGCTGCACATTTTAAAATTCTTTGGAAGCATACTTGGGAAAGCCTGGTGGTTTTGTGAAGTCACTGGAGTAAGTAGAGGAACCCAATTTTTCAGCCTGTTTTCTGCAGGAGGTCTATTATAAACATTCAAAATGCTGAGTGCCTGGACAGATCAGCACAGATTAGATTTGAATTGAAGATGAGCACATTATTTGATCTGAGGTTGAACTTCATGATTTAAGGACAACCTACCGTAATTTAATATAAGGTGCTTTGGTCTCCAAAGATTTTTTTTTCTACATGGGGAAAGATCTCATAAGCTGCTTCATTTTCTAGCATTTAACTCATGTCAATATTTTCATGGGGTTTGCTCCTTCCTTCCCTGTCTCTCTGGCAGAAAATATTCTTTTCTAAATTAAAAACACAAACCTTTTTTAAAAAAATCTCCTTTTATTTTCATTTGCTTCTTTAGGGGACTAGTTTTGTAGAGTAAAAAGGTAAAGGTAAAGGTTCCCCTCGCACCTATATGCTAGCTGTTCCCGACTCTAGGAGGCGATACTCATCCCCGTTTCAAAGCCGAAGAGCCAGCGCTGTCCAAAGACGTCTCTGTGGTCATGTGACTGGCATGACCAAATGCCAAAGGTGCACAGAACACTGTTACCTTCCCACCAAAGTGGTCCCTATTTTTCTACTTTCGAACTGCTAGGTTGGCAGAAGCTGGGACAAGTATTGGGACAAGTGTAACTCCGTTACATGGCACTAGGGATTTGAAACATTGAATTGCCAACCTTCTGATCAACAAGCTCAGCATTTTAGCACTGAGCCACCGCTTCCTAGTTTTGTAGAATACTGAAGAATAACTAGTTAGGGTAGTAACTCTAAACC
The DNA here is from genome assembly GCF_009769535.1 of Thamnophis elegans. Taxonomy (NCBI): domain Eukaryota; kingdom Metazoa; phylum Chordata; class Lepidosauria; order Squamata; family Natricidae; genus Thamnophis; species Thamnophis elegans. The sequence goes on along the minus strand of NC_045543.1, from coordinate 64,975,082 downwards.
CAGAAAAGGTCATTACTTGTGCAATAGATATAATTGTACAAAGCTCTTCCTAACCCTAGCTACTACTTGCTCTTCAAGTAGGAGCTGTGAGTCTAAACAACCCAGTTTACCAACTACTCATTTATTTATATGCATAATTGATAATTCTGCCTGTCTCACAGCAGTGATCCTGGGCAGCATATGAAGTTTAAAACCACCACAACCACCTATCAAATAGCAGTCTTCAAAACCAAAGATCTGATCTTCTGGCCCAAGCCAGATCTGCATGGGGCAAGGCAACTATATCCAGAGCCACTGATGGAATAGTCCTAGTCAGAGGGCTTGCTTCAGTGGTGGGATTCATTTTTTTTTACTACCAGTTCTGTGGGCATGGCTTGGTGGACGTGGCATGACTTGGTGGGTGTGGCAGGGGAAGGATACCGTAAAATCTCCATTCCCTCCCCATTTCAGGGGAAGGTTATTGCAAAATTCCCATTTCCTCCCGATCAGCTGGGACTCGGGAGGCAGATAATAGATGGGGTGGGGCCAGTCAGAGGTGGTATTTACCGGTTCTCTGAACTACTCAAAATTTCCACTACTGGTTCTCTGGAAATGGTCAGAACCTGCTGAATACCACCTCTGGCTTGCTTACTCACCTCAAGATATTAAGCCTGAAATCATTCTTCCCCATTCAGATTCTAGCAAAACTTTCAACAAAACTTGTTGGCAATTTCCGGTGTTTGTTAGCAGAGGCAGCAGAAGCAAGCAAGTGCAACGGGAGACAGTGCTGCAGAAGCAGGTCAGCTACAGATAAATAGTCTGTTGTAGGAAGAGGAAGCCATAGCTGTGCTGCCCTCATTCCTATTTTTAAAGCAGTAAAACTTTGGACCAATGCCTATGAGTGTTAGGCAGGCATCCATTTGATCATTGTCAAGAGAATTAAACCCCCTCCCAGCCCACATAAAGTTAAAAGCAATCACTATCTGGAGTCCATTTTCTCAGTCCTGAAAGCTGAGCTGAATTCAAGAGTGGCAGTTGTATAACCAGCTATTGTAACATCTCATTAACATAACAAAGGAAATTTACCGCTTAGGGACCAAAAGCAGGAAAAAATAAATGAAGTCCTAAATTGGTGTCACTCTTACCTAACCAACTGTTGATATAAAACCTTTAATGAGATCTTAAACTGACTGGTTGATTTCTCATGCCAAAATCGGAGAACCCCCAATATGATTTCACCCGACTCTTCAGCATTCTTCATCTATGGCCCTGAAACTAATCACTGTATATTTCTGATAATATCCCCAGAATCAGATCTACGAAGTGTTTGGAGGGATCCGCTTGGTTCAATAGGCTGCTTTGATTTAAATATGAATCTGATTCAAGCAGGCAATTCAGTTGAAGCTTCATTAAATCAAATCCATGTTGTACCCAGTTCTAACAATTTTCTGGGGCTGTTCTTATTACTTACCCCAGTGAGATGCAACCTGGTCCTGATTGGTTCAGGGTTAAGACCAGCTGTAACTTTTTCCAATTAGATGCCATACAGAGACTGGGAATAGAGATAACATCTTTTGTCCACAAATTTTGAGAAACTATCCTAATCCTCAATTCCTAGACCAGGGGTGTCAAACTCAAGGCCCTTGGGCCAAATCCATCCTGCAATGTGGTCAGATCAGACCTATGGGGCCACCCTGGAAAATGTAAAGGGCCAAGTCACTTTGGCCTGGTTTACTCGCATCGCTTTGGCACAGTCTACCCGATGCAAAGAGGAAACATTGGGCAAGCATGGCTTCAGCCCAGTCTATCCAGTGCCAGAGGAAACATGTCACACCCACCCAGTCAGCCATGTCTGCCCGTCCCCCTAAGGTCAACCACAGTCCTGATGCAGCCCTCAATGAAATTGAGTTTGACACCCCTGTCCTAGACTAATATATCAGACAGAATGATCTTCAGACTGTGCATATCTTTTTTAATGGAGTACCTGTGTGTGTGTGTGTGTGTGTGTGTGTGTGTGTGTGTGTGTGTGTTCCCTTCCATTTCCTTGGTGACATCACTTCACCAGCCATTTGGCATTTGGCCAGCCAAAAATAAAGGGAAAATGCATCCTTTCATCACCAAAGCTTTGCTTCTTTCCATCACTAAGTGCCTGACAGGATCAAAGATGGAAGCTGCAGGACTAATCCAATAGCAAACATGAAGGGGAAATGCAAACTAGAAGAGGTTCTGGGCAGCATAGTGCTATTACAACTGCAAAGAAAAAGAGAACAAAAATCCTCACCAAGGACACACTATGAAGGTTGTAATATTGCCGGAGGAATGAAACATTGGTTGTTTATATGAGACTTTGGAAGAAACAATTCCCACCTCTTCAATTAAAAAAAATCTGTTGTTAAAAATACATATTTTCCATTTTCTAAATGGAAATCCAGAAAAGTCCCTCATCCCCTATAAAGAAATAAATGTGTCAAGTGCAGATCATTTTACTGATGGCTCTAAATAGCCCCATAAAAAGATGCTTTATGTGTTCAAATCGGTTTAATGCCATATACCCATGTCAGAATTCCCCCCTTTTAAATGAAAATTATTAACAAATACACATGCTAAATGCAAACAATGCAAGTCAACTTTTGCTGTAATTAAGGATCAGAAGGATCTGTGATTCTCTTCTCGCATTCATCCCAATAAAGTTCTGCATCATTTAAAAATACCCTCTTGAGGATCGGCGGAAGGACGAGGCAGGAGCCAGGACTGGAGAACGAAGAACTCTTTATTCACAGTAAGGAACTATTTACAGGCGATTCAGCACCTTCTCTGCTTGACAGCTATTTATATGGAGCTGTCAAGCAGGGAAAGCCAATAAGCGCGCCCCTAGTGGCCCGTGCTTAGCCAAGCCGTGCCTTAGCCAATCAGGACGCGGCTTGGCTAGTTGCTAGCTGCTAGATCATAAGTCGAGGACTTTCTGAGTCCTCAACACCCCTTCCCCCCCAGCGAGAGTGCATGAGCAGAGTTGGAGCATGCCTATTCGGCCAAGTAGGTGGGGCGGTGCCGGACCTGCCCAGAATGCCTCAGTCCTTCAGGAGTCGTCAGAGGGGTGAGTCATGCTCATGGTAGCTCCTCCCCAAAGGGAGTGGAGCTCTGAGCAACATCATCTTGGATCGGCCCTGTGCGCAACACAGTAGGTAGGCCAGGCCAAGGGGGCGCGACTTCATGGGTGGAGTCACGGTGCCGGTAGGCGGCAGACGATGGACTGAGACTTTGGAACCCAGGGGGAGGAAATGGAACAGATTGAGAAGGTGATGGGGATGATGGCCAGCAGGTAGCGTCCGGGTCGGTGAGGCCTGACTGGGAGAAGGCCTGAACAGTTGAATCTAATAACGCGAATTCGACTTGAGGAACAGGACGGGCAGGCGGAACACCTGCAACACCAGGAGAGGAGAGGCCTGTCTGGGGAAAGGCCTCAAACTGGAACTTGTTGACCGGCTAGAAGGCAGCAGTGTCCTGGGCCCCTGGATCAGTAGGAGCACCGGTCTCGAGTGGGAGACACCTCCTTAGCTGATCCACGTGTCGCCTCCACTTGGATCCATCGGCCAATCTGACCCTGTAAGGACAGAATAGAGGCGGCCACCCACTTAGCGTCCCCTCTGAAAGAGCGCGCCCAAACCAAATCCCCCAACCGAAAGTAGCAGGGGGGAGCCCCCAGGTTGCACGGCTGCTCCCCTGAATAGACCAGGTGAAGCCTATCCAGGAGGATTCGCAGGTGCCGACCCATCAGCAGCTCCGCGGGGCTTTTGTTGGTCATTTGGCAGGGGGTGGAGTGTTGGCTTAGCAAGTAAGCTGCCACCCTCGCTGGCCAATCGCCCCATTCCATCCAGCTGAGGGCCTCCTTAGACAGTACGCTCCACCCGGCCATTGCAGGCCAGATGATAGGGGACAGTAGGTGCGTGCCGGATGCCTTGCAAGGCCAGGAGTTCCTGGAATGCAGCGGACGCGAACTAGGGCCCGTTGTCCGACACCACGACGTCTGGCAAGCCATGAGTCGTGAACAACCTGTGAAGGGCCCTGATGGTACTCTCTGCCATGGTGGAGGCCATGAGGACCAGCTCCACCCAGCGAGAGTACGCGTCCACTATGATCAGGAACACCTGGCCATGGAAAGGCCCGTCAAAGTCGACATGCAAGCGAGACCACGGTCCTCTCAGAGCCTCCCACTCATGAGCAGGCACCGCCAGGGGGGCTGGGCGGGAAAGCTGACAAGGGGAACAGCGGCTCACCCAGGCCGTTATCTCAGCATCCAGCGGGGGACACCAGACATAGCTGCGCGCCAATGCCTTCATGCGCGCTATGCCTGGGTGATCCTTATGGAGCTGAGAGAGGACCTGAGACCACAGCGAAGGGGGAATCACCACCCTGTCCCCCCAAATAAGGCACCCGCTATGGATGGCCAGTTCCATATGGCGGACCTTATATGGCCGGAAGGCTTCAGGCACCTTCCCAAGAGGCCAGCCCCAGAGCACCCAGGAGCACAGCTGGGACAAGACAGGATCAACCATCGTGTGGGTCGCCACATCTGAGGCGGTGAGCGGAAGATCTAGGGAAGCAATTGAGAGGACAGAGAGGGATGGCACCGGGGATGGGTTGGTGTCAGGCAGGGAGCAGTGGCTAAGAGCATCAGCGTGCCCCAGCTGCTTGCCAGGACGGTACTGCAGCGTGTAGGAGTACGCTGCCAGGAACTCCATCCAATGGGTCATCCTGGGAGAAAGGATGGGGGGCGTCAACTTGTCGCCGGCCAGAAGCCCAAGGAGAGGTTTGTGGTCCATGACAAGAGTAAAGTGCCGATCATACAGGTAATCGTGGAATTTCTTAATCCCAGTCACTGCAGCCAGAACTTCCTTGTCGATCTGTCTGTAGTTGTGCTCCGTAGAGGAGAATGTCCGGGAATAGAAAGCCATGGGGGCCTCCGAGCCATTCGGGAGGACATGGCTCAGGACCGCCCCCAGACCGTAGGGGGAGGTGTCACACACTAGCATCAGCGGCAGCTTGTCACTATACTGGACTAAGACAGCCACTGATGTAAGCATGTCTTTGACAGCCGCGAACGCATGCGTTCGCGGCTGCCCCAGTGCCAGGCCGCGGATCAGTCGAGCAACCTATGAAGCAGCTTGACTAATGATGCCTTGTGCGGCACAAATGGCGCATAAAAATTCAGAAGCCCCAGGAACGCCTGAAGCTCCGCCTTGGAGGAGGGAGTGGGGGCGTTCCTGATGGCAGCAATCTTGGAGGGGGTAGGGTGGATCCCTTGGGCATCAATCATGAAGCCCAAGAACTCCACCCTCAGCACAGCAAAGGAACATTTGCTGCACTTCAATTTTAAGCCCACGGCCCTGAAACGGAGGAGGACCTTCCTGAGCACTTCGAAAAGGTAGATAGCTTATACCTCCTCCTTAGTTACTAAACACAACTGGTTTAGTCTCTGGCACACAACACTGCACACAGTAGACATATGTTCAGCTTGACTGATTACAAACTCCTGAGCAAAGTATCCTGAGGGGAAAAACAGCTATTTGGCCAAAGTTCTTGTAAACAAACAAACAGTTGTCAGTTTCAGGCTAAATTGTCTTCAGGATCCTTTATGAAGCCTTTTTTGCTTGTTTGTTTATTAAAAACTTTATTTGACATAATGTACACAAAGCACACCATTCCAAGAGAGATAGTAATTTCTACCATCCACATGACCATGGATGCATCTTCAGACAACACTGGCTCCCTCAGCTAGGACACGGAGATGGGAACCTCCCCCTAGAATTGGACGTGACTGGACAAGGAAAAACTTTACCTTTTTTTAAAATCAAAGGTAGGCAAATTGTGACCTGAAAGCTTTTACCACTGTCCTCCATGTTGTTCAGCATTAGACTACTGGTCAGGCGTGGGCTTCAAAAATTTCAGCAATGGGTTCTCTGCTCAGTTGCTGGGTGGGCATGGCCGTGATAGGTGTGGCCTAGTTGGCCCCCTGCACCACGGTGGGGGGCATTTTCGCTTTCCCCAAGATCTGGAGGCTTTCCTTGAGAGGACTCCACAGACCTAATTTCATTGTATAAAACTATTGCAACATGACCTATACATCTGAAACAAGGTGATTGGTTCAACAAATTGCTTCTCCACTAGTTCTTCTTGTTTATACGACTCCCTATCTCAGTATTCACACATTTAATCATTTAAGTTACTGTTTCTTTCACACCAACTCTGCTTATAACACTTCTGATACAAGGTTAATGTAATACAATGGACATAATTAAATGCTTATTAGGGGGAGGCAAAGCAAGTTAGATTTCAAGTTGAACTATTTTATCCTCCTCACCAATACATGTTTACTTCACCTTGACTCTCTCACCTATCCCTGCTGGTTTAGATGCAGTAAGTTATAAAGTAAGGAAAAGGGGAATATTGCAGAGGTGACTTATTTTCAAATCCATGCCTTTTCCATGCCTTAATAAATGAGAACATGAACATTTAACTACATGATGCTAATTAGAAGATCATGTTTTGACAGGAGCTTCATTATTGAGCAAAGATATGCCAATGCAGTCTTTGCACTGTCTGATATTAATGACACTAACAGGACAATAATAGCTATTGTGCACATACCCTACATGTCATTAAAAAATTAGAAGGTCCTTGTGCATTTCTTTGGGGGAAGTTAATTTCTGGTGCCATGGAGGTTACAAACACAAATGCAAATGCTAGTGTTAAATATTGGCGATGGTTGAGTTCAATTCAACAAAGCTGCTTTTTCTTCTCACATTCATAGAGCATAAATTTCAGCTATGGTTGTTGAAATATATAGAAATAAATGAAGCTTCTTCTCTGGTAATACTGTGTACTGCTAACTAGGGCATACAAGACCTTTGCCAGACCTATTCTCGAATACAGCTCATCTGCCTGGAATCTACACTGTATATCGGATATTAATACAATTGAGAGGGTCCAGAGGTACTTCACGAGAAGAATACTCCACTCCTCTGCTCACAATAGAATACTTTATGCCACCAAGCTTGAAACTTTGGGCTTAAACAACCTTGGACTACGCCACCTGCAGTCTGACCTAAGCATAGTACACAAAATTATCTGCTACAACGTTCTACCTGTCAATGACTACTTCAGCTTCAACCGCAATAATACATAGGCAAACAATTGACTTTTCTTGTCAGAAGGTCACAAAAGGTGATCATATGACCCTGGAACACTGCAGCCATTATAAATGTGAGTCACTGGTCAATACGCCAAATGTAACTCATTGGGATGCTGCAATGGTCATTAAGTGTGAAAAATGGTTATGTCATTTTTTTCAGTGCCATTGCAATTTCAAATGGTCATTCAATGAACTGATCTAATTTACTGCCAACAGAGAAGTGAGACCCCATGCATGATCCTGAAGTTCTCATTCCCAGCAATCATCTTGAAAAAATTATGATGACCCATGTAGCAATTAGGCCCGTAAGTTTGAGGACTCCATAGCTCTACCTTTTAATGGCCATGTTTGCGCTACTAGCCTATGTCTTAAGCCCTGGTTCTCTTCAGCACCTAATAGCAATAGCAATTAGATTTATACACCACTTCATAATCCTTTACACCCCTCTCTAAGTGGTTTACAGAGTGAGCATATTATTTCCAACAATCTGGGTCCTCACTTTACCAACCTTGGAAGGATAGAAGGCTGAGACAACCTTAAGTCAGTGAGAATCGAACTGCTGGCAGTTGGCAGAGCTAACCTGTAATTCTGCATTCTAACCAGTGTGCCACCATGGCAGTCTTGCTATTGACTACTTGCCTCTGTCTATCGTAGCAAAATACTCACTTTACTGATTGAAGGACAAAACAAAGCAAAGGTATGGCGGTAAACAATTGGATCATTTGTCATTGCATCTATTCCTCCTAAAGTCCAAGCATGCCACAGGCATGCCACAGGTTTCACTGAAGGCTTGGAAATGAAATTGTTTTGATAGCCACCCATATAAAGATCCCATGATTTTGCATATCAAAGTGAAGGGGAGGGGAGTCAGAGTTGATTGTCCCAACAATTTACATTTTTTGGAAGACAGGTACCCAGTAAGTAATGCATTATTTCAAAGGTTTGACTTGAGTTTTAAATTCCTTTTTAATTTTTAATTTTATTTTAATTTTTAATTCTTTTTCCTAATATCTATCTCTTTCCACTTATGACTATAACCATGTTGCTTGTATCTTTAAAACTTATATTGTTTTATTTGTTTCCTAGCATAATTTGATTGCTTTTTATTAATCTATGGCTTTCACTAAGTGTTGTATCTTATGATTCTTAATGAATGTATTCCATTTATGTAGACTGAGAGCTTATGCACCAAAGACAAATTCCTTGTGTGTTCAATCATGCTTGGCCAATAAATAATTCTGTTCTGTTCTGTTCTGTTCTGTTCTAATCTATTCATCTCCTGCAGAAACTTATCTGATCTTCTCACTTTTCCCTCAAATCTACATTATGTCCATCTTTCTCTGTCCTCTCCTACTCATAATTAACCTTTAGATGCAAATCATCTTTTCCCTTGGTATTCTGGTCATCAGGTGGAAAAGCTCCCCCATAGCACCAGCATTTGCACAAGGATGGGAAGCTTTGCATTCTGCTCCCCGTATTACAGCATGCTGATGTGATGCTCAGAAGCTTAAACTCCTTAGCAAAGACTCTAAGGATTTATAGCTCTCCAGCTTTCTTACGTGGCAAAGCTCTTGGAGGCTTTCAAGAGCTGACCTTCTTTGCAGAGGATTGAATTCCTTTAATGCAGTCACTTTTTAGAGGGCCCTACCTGCTTTTCCAGACTGATGTAGAGACCATTAGAAGAGGTTTCCATGGATACTAATATCAGAGGAGATGAAAGAGGATGAACCACTTTACTGACCACTGTAGCAATAGCACCCCTTACAGATGTTGTTCTTTTTTCATTCCTTATAGATATTTTTTTCCTTTTTTCATATTTTCCTTTTTTCATATTCAAGTGCAAAATCTTTTTTTCCCTTCTGTTCATCTCACATGCACACTGCTATTAATATTCCATTCAATTGCATCTTATATAAAGTGAATGCAATCGAGGCTGCAATCCTATACAAATTTAGCTTAATATAAAACCTTTAAAAATAGTCAGATTTATTTCTGAACACTCTCATAAAACTGTGCTCTTGGGGTACATTTCTAACAATACTGTCATGAGATATCAATACCGCAAATTAAATGCCAACATGTCAAATACGCACTTATGAAACTTTATATACTTATTATTATATTGCAGTTCAGTAAAAATAGATTATGAGAGCCTTTTAAGTTCTTTATCCTCCTTTCATTTCTTGAAATCATCTTAGCAGGGTGATCTTTTACATGTCTATCGAATTCAATGGTACTTACTCCCAGATTAGAGAGAATAAGATGGGTGCCTAAATTTAGATTCCTATGCTATCCATTGTCCTAAGTAGGATTTAGTGTTGAATAAATTGTACCCTGTGAGTTAGCTTACAAACGTATTTCATTACTTCTTTTTCCAAGCCAATACTCATCTAAGGAAACAGTTGGAATTATGGTCAAAAGCATCTTACCTAAGATTCTTAAGTAAGACTAGTGGCCTCAGTGGCAACGTAAAATGTTAAAATGTTATGGATTTCAATTGATGGCCAAGAAATTGTGGGAATCGAAGTCCACACTTCTTAAAGTTGCCAAGTTTGAAAAACACTGATCTAGATTATTTGGATATTTGGATTATTTGGATATGCTGGAAACCAGAGGAATTATGTCCATGTGTATCGTCACTTAGTCACAAGTCACAATAACAAATTTCAGTGGCCAACCATTTTCTCCAGACCCAACACACACAAGAGGCAGTTGGTAGGGAAAGTATGAACACAAACACATCCCCACATAAGCAGGAAACAAGTCCCAGAAGTCGGGCTTGCTAAACTCCCAAAGTTTCCAAATCAAAAGCAACAGGCAGAAAAGTAGTCAAAGTAAGTCCAAGAGTCAAAGCATTACAGAAGGTTATTCAGCCAATCTGGAATCCATAGTCAGAGCCAAAGTCAAGAGTTGTGATGTCTCCCTTGGATGATTCCTCTGACTCTTCCTTGAAGGCTGACTTGAGAGAGGAGGAGTTCATTTCTGGCATGTCAGAAAATGGATTGGTTAATGACTCTGAACTGCTGGCTGAAAGAGATTTACAGAGGATTTCAGCTGGGGGTAGTTTGCAGGTCAGTGAAGAGGAGGAGGTGGAGCTGCCTTCCATGTTGTATCCAAAAGCACACAGGGCAGAGAAAAGACAAGAGCAAAGGAGAGCTACCAGATTACTTGGGAGAAGGCCTCACCTGTCTTGATGGGCTGCACCACAAAGCTATTTATCATGGCAGGCAAATTCAAGCCTGAAAAATCAATATGATACAGAATGTAATTGAATGGGGAAATCATGTTTGAGTATGATCTTATAGTTTTGTTGGATGTAGATCCAAAGTTTGATTTTTTCCTAATATAAGATTTTAATATTTAATCTCTTTATGATTGACTTTGTTAAAATTTCTTAAATTAGACAGAAACTATTGTAATGTTTAAATTTTTCAATTTATAATTTTACTTTGAGTCATACTGGTTGCAATTCTTAATGCATAATAGCCCAACTTTGCTATTGATTTAATATTGACAAAACTTTTACTTAAATAAAAGGTACCCTAATACCATATGTAGATTTATATTACTATTATTTTGAAGTTCTAAGCAATTTTACAAAATGTTTGCTTTTATTTTTCCTTGCCTTTCCTCTGCTTCTATTTGGAAACCTAAATAAATAATTTTATAAATAAATGAAATGGAAATGTTCTCAGCTCTAGAGTTGGCATCTCCTTGTAGTACAAAAAGAGTTGAAGTCAGAATAGGGAGAATTAACTTCATAAATTCATTTGGACAAGTCATGATTTACACCCTAGTTTATACAGCTAAAGTAGGGATGTCCACGTTTGGCAAGTTTAGGACCTATGGACTTCAGCTCCCAGAATTCCCCAGAGGTCTTAAACTTGCCAAGTTTGGATACCCCTGAGCTAAAGTGATATTGCCATGAAGAATTTCAAGAAAATGGAAGATGCAAGCGTAGTTGTTAGAGTCAAGTGGAACCAATCTTCTATTTTTCTTTGCTGCTGCTGCTGCTGCTGTTGTTTAAAATTAGTTTTCTTTTAATAAGACTTTATGAGGCACCAAGGAATATGCATGAATTGGATGCCTTTCCTCTAATAATTACTGCTAAATAAACCTTTCCTTGAGAGGATTAGAGAATTTGTCCTATTCATAACAGAACAAAATAATGGAGTTGGAAGGGACCTTAGAGATCTTCCAGGCCAACCCCCTGCTCAAACAGGGTCATTCTAAATGTGGCTGTCCAGTCTCTTGACTCCCCTCTTCTTTGTGGCAGCTCCACAAATATGGGGACACTGCTATCATGTAACCGCTAGTCCTTCATTTCACTAGACTAGACATACCCAGTTCCTGCAACTGTTCTTCAAATGTTTTAGCCTTCATGGAGAGTTCATAAAAAAATATTTATGTCCAATTTCTTTGCCTGAAAATTTGGTGGACTCAAAAATTTGAAAGGGTTCAAAAAGTAATTCATCTTTAGTTCTACAAAATATCAGGAGGGGTTTGCAGTACTAAATTCACTTCATAGGAAATAAGTCTTGTTCCACAAGTAATATTTATTTCTTGGAAAACGTGCTTAGGATTGAAGGGAGTGAAAAAATAATTCAGAGTTTGTTAGTACAGAGGGGTTTTCCTCTTTTAGAAGAACATTTGCTACAACTTTGCTAAAACATTGTATGCTCCTGAAGTTCCATCTCAATATGGGTTGTTGGAAAGAAGGATCTTTTCCTTTCAATTTGTTACTGAGCATCCGGCATCTTCCCTTTTGCAACACAAAAGTTGAGGAAAGAAATAAACCAGCTTCACAACCTGCTAAATTTATCACATCTGTCTCGATTGACACACAGAGAGAGACAGAGAGGCAGATGATAGGGCGGGGGGGGGGTGTAAACACATCCAATTGAGATAGATAAAAGAAATTGCTTCTGTGGTAAACCAGTCAGACCAATCGACAACAGAGACATTATTTCATCATTTTCTGTCACCTGGATTAGTCTCTCCTTTGAATCGCTATTTGTATTTTATTGTTTTATTTCCCATCATGGTCGCAGAGGGCATATTTCTGTTTAGTAAGCAGCGTTTGGGTGGCTGCAGTTTACAGAGTCAATGGCAGTCAAACAATAAGGTCAATGTCTAGACCATCTTGGAAAAATTGGGGTTAGAGCAGGTGAAATTATCATACTATTTGGTTTTTATGGCTCTAATCGAATGCCAGAGAGTCCCTGACCTCTGCTGCCACTCATGTCTTACTCTAATAGCAATGTATAACCTTTGACACTCAATTAAAACAGGAAATAAGGCAAACAATGAGTCAATATGCACACTTGTCTATTTGGAGACTTGGAAATAAATTCCGGGAGGCTTGGAATAAGAACCCTTACTCATTTGGCACACCACCATTAAAGTTATGGTCAGTAAAACACACACACACACACACACACACCCCAATTCATTTATTTTTCAGCTGACTTTAAGCAACACATGCTACAAAATCTTGCAGCGCAGCAATACAACTCTATATTTTCCCCCTATTCTCTATTCTCTTATTCATCATCCAAGGTCTTCCCTCCAATTGGCTTTGTGCGATGAGAATTGGAAGGGGGTGGTGGAACTGGAAGAGAAGATTACAGATGTTCATGTTCAGCATTTTTTAATTTTGTGATAGTCCATCAAAAAGTATTAAAAGAGATTTGTGGTGGCTGTTTTACTTTCAAGCACACGGGAGACATTTCCCTGAACATAGGAAGCGACTTGTATCATGTTACCTGCTTCCAGAAATTGTGAGTGCTTCAGCACTGGAGGTTTTTAAGAAGAGATTGAACGGCCATTTGGATGAAATGGTTCCTGCCTGAGCAGTGGGTTGGACTAGAGGACCTCCAAAGCCCCTTCCAACTCAGTTACTCTGCTAAACCATCTTGCCTAACACTCTGTATACCAAAGGCAAATAGTCTTTGTAAGGTTCATGAACTATATTTGATCTGTGCGCACTTACATCAGGGATCACACTTAACAGAATCCAGCACTGTGTAAAGAGAAATATGCTTGCTCCACAGAAAAGTCATTCTTTCCCCACTTTCTAACTCTTACTGAACTTTGAAAACCACCTACCAGGATTTGGGGTTGAGACTCCAAAGTGGCTATTGGAGCTATGCAAAAAAAGATGCAGGGGTGGGAAAAACCCACCATCCTATTTGTTAATTTTTTTTTGCTGACGAAACCATACTGTTGAATTCTGCTAATGGATAAATTAGGACACAGAAACAACTTGGGTGATCTGTGTACTTTCATATAATGCATACACATTTTCTGAAAGTATCTTTGCCTTGCAGAAATAATTCTATCATTTGCATAATTTGAAAAATTATCCCTATCTCCCTGTCTCTCTCACACACACATACATTTACACACAGGAGAAAGTCCCACTAAGTTCAACCGGGTTAGACTGTAATTATCAACTCATGTCCATGTTTGAATCAATATTTAACCTACATTTTGCTTATTGCATACTTCCCAATACAGACAGTTACATTTCTATGGCTTGCACTTTTTTCCCCAGCAAAGCTGCAGGATATATATTTACCATGCAAAATTGCCCTTATAAAAGGTAATGTATAATTTTGCCTTATCTAGCTATAGCAATCTGGTAATAACCTATGGATCTTGCTTGAAATGCATCCCGTCGAAAAGGGCAACGTGCTTATATGAATGTGCTTTTGTGAACCGAAACCCACTTTTAAGAATAAATGCTTGTTAGGGCAAAGTTAAATATCACAGTGGTAAATGGGTTAGACTTGCCAAGAATTTTTGCTATTCCTTTCAAAATACCCTTATTTTCTGCCTAGATAAATTGCCATGTTATATATCTATACTTCTGATGAAGATTACACTTCAGATAAATATTTCAGTGGCAACATTAGACTGAAATTCCATGTGAATGTAGTGAAAAAGTGATACCCATGTGGTACACTGCATGATGGATGTGATATTTCAGTGTTCTGGATCACAATCATGACATCAGATGTCATGCAACATCTATGTACTATAACCACTGAGCTGTACTGAGCTTTACTGTCTTATAGGTAGTCAGATTGACCCAAACAAGAGAACGTTTTCCAGTAAATAAATTGTCTGGGAAGAACTTTGCATGTGGGCCTCTACATGCAAGTCATATCATGTAAATTATTCTCAGCAATGTTCTGTAAAAGTCTTGAAAAAGTAGCAATGCAAACTTCTTTTAACTTTGGAATAGTTTCTTTCAGAATTCTGATATGAACCAAATCCCATTGTTCAAGAGGTGTGGCATTGATCTGAGTATGAAACAAAACATAGCTGTTCTCAGCACTGTCAGTTTGACTCTTCTGATTCTGTCAGACAGGGCAATCAGGTTGTTTTGTGGACTATGACTGGGTTGCTTTTTTTCCCTCTCCTGAATTTTGACCAATCAGCCATCCGAGTGGGTAGTATCAGTCACATTAAGCCAGAGGTGTCAAACTGGATTTTTTTCGAGGGTCGGATGACCATTGTAGTTCTCCATGGGACAGCCAGGGGGAGAGGGGAGATGGGATGGATGCCTCCTGCAGCACCCTGCTGGCTAAAACATGTCACGGGGGACCACACACAATACCCCTGTGCTCCATTTTTGCTAGCAGAGGCACCGCGGGTAGGTTCTTTGCTGTTTCCAGGCCTGCCCCATGGGTCAGATTTAAGAATCCCATGAGCTGCATCCAGCCCACGGGCCTTGAGTATGACACCCCTGCATTAAGCCAACATCACCACAATCACAGAGTACCCCTACAAAGAGCCCACCTTTCAACCTATCAAAGAGCTGGTAGAAAAGCTAGATTTGAAGGACTTGTTTCAACAAGGTCAGGATAGGGGCAAAGTGAATCTCTGGGGGAGATTCTGTTCTAGAGGGAGGTGCTCTGACAAAATGTTCAAGTCCTATCACACAGTACACAGAACCTAGCTTATTCACCATTGGCAACTTCCTGGATCCTATCAGATGCCAACCTTGTCAGAATAAACAGGGTGTCCAGACATTACATCAATATTTAGCAACAGCATGCTAGCGTGCATACGAATGCCAAAGATGAATAATGCATCAATGTTGTATTAATAATCTTCACAACAGTGTAGCAGAAATATTAGTTATCTCAACAGATTTTCAATGCTGATGCAGATTTGGTGTTCTTTTTATTTATGATTGGAAATATAACAGTAACAGTGTAAAGGAAAATATTATACAACACTTCATTTTTAGCACACATATTCCCTAATTATGGCCTGTTGACTTTGTTGGACAACTCCACCTTACTAACCCTTACATGTTGGTGTAGCCACATAAACAAATCCTTAGTGTTCATTCCAAGGGTGACATCAACTTACCTTCACTACTGGTTTGCAAATGTGAATGTGCGTGCATCAAAAATGGGACATGATGATGTCCGGGCAGGTGGGTGGAGCCTGGCCCCCATTTTGGGCCGTGATGGCCTCCTGCAGCCCTCTGCCAATGAAAAGGGAGGATCCATGCACAAGCTCCGTTTTCTCTGGCAGAGACACCACGGGCTGCTCTTTTGTGGTTTCCAGGATGACCCCATGGGCTAGATCTAAGCACCCTGCTGGCCAGATTCAGCCCAAAGGCCTTGAGTTTGACACCCTGATGTAGACCATAGCATAAAACACTTCGAACATGAATGCTAACTTCCCTGTTGCACAATAGTTTACCAGGCATGCACCTGCTTTCAGACAGGTTCAAAAAATGATCTGAAGATCTGAAGATTGGGAAACCCAAGGTTCCATACCCAGACTATTTGATACTGAGGCAAGAAGCTGATTGATTTATAGTTGATTAGTGGAGTTCCTAGGAACCCAATAGCCATTATATTGTTCCCTGAGCTTTGTGTGATGGCTTTCTTCTTGATGTGGAGGGAAATGGCAAGTGCCATTGGCTACATTTTGGGAGAGTACTTTGTATTTCTGAATACCAAGTGTGGTACAGCTTGACTAGATCCAGATTTGTATTTGCCTTGAGGCTTTTAAAGAATGAGATGGCACAACTAAAATAGCATCTTTATTGCATATTGCATAACGAGCCATGGTGGCACAGTGGTTAGAATGCAGGCTAATTCTGCCGGCTGTCAGTAGTTTGATTCTGACTAGCACAAGGTGGACTCAGCTTTCCATCCTTCTGAGGTTGGTAAATTGAAGACCCAGATTGTTGGGACAATATGTTGACTCTTTAAACTGCTGAAAGAGTAGTGAAGCAGTATATAAGTCTATATGCTATATTTTTAGTAGAAGTCACTAAAATTGTTAATTGTCATTTATTACAAGAAAGATGGAATGGCCTTTTTATACCCACTATTTAATTCCAGCACAGAGTTTTTGCATTGTACTTCTCAGCTTTGAAGCTGGCTGACAGTTGCTTCTTGACTTAACTAATATCTTTACCCTGAGAAACTCTGGCTCTCAATTCCCCTAGGAGGAACATTTGAAATATTTTGAGCTTTATTCTAACAAGCAGAATGTTTTGACTTAAGAGTGTCTTGTTCAAAACATGTTTTCTTTTTTGTGTTAAGCCCATAAGAATAAGCTGATTTCACAAGGGTTAATATTATACAAGGACAAAAGGAAATCCATGTTTCATCGGTGATCTGATTAATTTAATTCCTTTCCCATATCCTAGCAAGCTTTTTATCAATAGAAGTTTCAACTAAAACTACTTGGAGATATATCATTGCATACTGTATGCTTAATTGTCCATATGTTTCTTTCTTGTTTTAAAGTTAGATAAACTGAATGAAATGTCACAATCTGATTGACCAACATGACATAGGTAAATATATAAGTCTATATCAGTGGTGGGATTCAATTTTTTTTACCACCGGTTCTGTGTGTGTGGCTTGGTGGCCGTGGCATGGCTTTGTGGGCATGGCAGGGGAAGGATACTGCAAAATCCCCATTCCCTCCCCACTCCTGGGGGAAGATTATTGCAAAATCCCCATTTTCTCCCTAGCCCAGTAACCTGCTTTCCAGCTCTGTTCTCCTGTTCAGGGCAACAAAAGAAGATCAGCTGGGAGGCAGCGGGGGCAGGGCCAGCCTATTTGCCAGTTCTCTGAACTACTCAAAATTTCCGCTACTGGTTCTCCAGAACCTGTCAGAACTGGCTGAATACCACCTCTGGTCTATGTCATCTACATCAGATACAGATAAGATATAGCTTTTTAATATATTTGCTTTTTAATATATTTACTTATTTGCAAAAATAACTTTAAAGTAATTTTATTTATTATTGTACCATGCAATATTATCAGCAGATCATGTGAACTAAATGTAGGTACGTATGTTTCTGTCTGTTGTGTTGATTTTTGTTCCAATTACTGTATTTTTTTCTGATTTTCAAACTTTCAGACATTATTGATTTCATAGTTAAAATTAAAGTCACTTACTTGTATTGTATCCCTGGACAGGTCACATTACACACCATGAATATATTCTCTCTAAGCAATGGTGTATTAAAGCAATAAAGGGAAAGATCAAGTGTTAATATTTCTGGATGGGTGTGTTCAAATTTCTTCATGTAATACTTCAAAAATATTGAACAGAAAACAACAGTAAAGCAAGCCTGAAACTTATAATTCCTATGTCTTAGTAGGAATTAGGTAAATTTGTATGAAATTGCAGAAAAGAAAAACGCTGACAGTCAGCATCATGCTAAATGGATGAGATCTTTGAAACATTTATGTTCTAATCACAGAAGGCTCCGTAGCTCAAATGTTCTATTTGACAAGGGATTTTTAGTCTCATCAAAGACAGAACAAACCTGATTTTGCGGGTTACATATTAAACATTAGAACAGTGGTTTCTTTCTTTCCAATATAGTTTTGGGGGGGGAGGGACTTCCTTTTTTCTTTAATCATTCAACGCCATAATTAATAAAAAAATATATCAAAAATCTAGCCAACACTAGGGAGAAAAAAATCTTTGTTCTAGCTTGTTTGATCTCAAATGAGCTGAAGATAGTTTGAAAGAAAATGTTCTGCTTATAGTATGTGTATTTTAAACAGTGCCACTTTTATCTTTTTTAATGGAACTCTGCAGGATTTAATGTTGCTCCCAAAATCTGAACAGCCCATTCCACTAGAAGTGAAATTGGAAGATATATGTATCTATATTATGGGAAGGGGATATTGATTTCAAATCTCTTTCTATTCTCTTTAAGTAATTGCTAGCTCAAATTTTGAAACCTGAGGTAAAACGTTCTTTTTCTTTTCAAAATACATCTTAATCTTGTGAAATTTACCAACTTTGCAAAGGAATCTGAGGCTTGGAAAGTGTTTAGTATCAAAACCTTAAAGCTATAAGTAAATTTTAAATTAAATTAAACCAGTTTAAACTGTTTTGCCCCAGTATTGGGCAACACAAGTCAATCTCTTTCTGAGAAATGTTCTCACTGATTTACAAAGGCAACAATATTTGGCAAGCTATCTATCACCCAGTCGGTACAATGGTACATAAACTAGCTCTACTTGGACCTACACATTTATTTGTGGCAGCTTGCCAAAGTTTTGGATTGGA
The DNA here is from genome assembly GCF_009769535.1 of Thamnophis elegans. NCBI lineage: Eukaryota > Metazoa > Chordata > Lepidosauria > Squamata > Natricidae > Thamnophis > Thamnophis elegans. Next base: position 64,956,337 of record NC_045543.1, on the reverse strand, counting down.
GATTTTCAAAGACTACCTAGAACTGTCAGATACTAAATTTGGGGACTTTTGCATACACTATGCCACAGTTGTATCCGAAATTCCATTCTGTTTGCTTCCAGATTTACAGCATTAAAATTCAGGTAAGCAATTTTATTTTATAATTTTTAATCATAATCAGATAACATCCTCTAATTGCAATAGTCTTATCTAAACATTAACATTTTTGAACTGCATATTTATCAGGGCAAAGCCTGAATTTAAGTAAATCAAAGAATTCAGGACTCATCCAAGACAAAGGAGAGCTCTAATTTATCTTCTCCTGTGTTTCTTTTTAAAGCTGCCAAGCTCCAATTTATCATTTTGGTGCTTTGCCACACAGCAAATTATACTGTATATCCCAATTTTGCTAAAAGGGGGCATATGTTTGAGTAAATTGACAATGGAGTGTATGAAGAGCAGTAGTGGATTTGGTGATCGACAAGACAAACCTCCATGCAGAGTGACCCTTGAAATCAGACTATTATCTGTATCCTCAGCTCTAAATTGTTACCGAGGTTATGAGGCTAGAACTTCTTTCATTGATGAACCAAGACCAGGCGGAAGAACTGCAATCACCAAAGATTACTGAAAACTTCAGAACATAACAGAACTAACCTTAGCAAAGGGAAAAACAAAAAAACCTGCAGAATGATATGACTGTAAGAAATAATTCCATATTGCAGTGTGGCTTGGGAAACAGAATAACTACCACTGGAATAGTGGTCAGAAAATAGTCATGATATGTCTTTGGGATAAGAATATCATTTTCATATTTATAAGGTAAAGGTAAAAGTTCCCCTCACACATATGTGCTAGTCGTTTCCGACTCTAGGAGGCAGTGCTCATCTCTGTTTCAAAGCCAAAGAGCCAGCACTGTCCAAAGACATCTCCGTGGTCATGTGGCCAGCATGATTAAATGCCAAAGGCACATGGAACACTGTTACCTTCCCACCAAAGTTGGTTCCTATTTTACTACTTGCATTTTTACATGCTTTTGAATTGCTAGGTTGGCAGAAGCTGGGACAAGTAATGGGAGCTCACTCTGTTATGCAGCGCCAGGGATTTGAACTGCCAAACTGCCAAACTTTCTGATCAACAAGCTCAGCGTCTTAGCCACTGAGCCACCATATCCCCTGCTTCATGCCTATGCAAATAGCCAAAAAGATCCATTTATTTCTAGAGAACAAACATTTAATACAGCTAGCTTGTGTAATTTTAAGCTTGGACCCAACTATGAACAGAATCTTTAGAAATGTTCTGAATAATTGGCTATCTAGTACCAGGGAATGAAAAGGGGGGGGCAGAGGCCCCTTTAAAATGCCTGGGTCCCAGCAATTCAAGGAATGGTTTAGAGGAGGGAAAAACAAGGAAAATCTTTCCAATATGTTTATTTTGGAAATAAGTCCTTCAAAATTCACTGGATCTTATTCCCAAGAAATGTTGAATACTATTTCATGTACAAAGTCATTCCAACTCTTCAGCATCCAGGCCACGGCTAGGATTCAAACATTCTAAGCTTATCATTATTTCTTTTTTGTTTGCTTGCTTGCTTGTGAATTCACAATACAAGCAAGGTTTTATGTCAGTAGCATTTTACCTCTGTTTAAGCATCTTCTTCAGTCTGATGCCATTTCAAAATGTTTGCTAAAAAAAAAAAGCCAAAACAAAACCTTCAGGTCCTTGTAAGAATGCTAATTGCTTTCAGTTTAAGGTTTCGTCTCAGGGTGATGTCAGCCATATGTCCCACCTGCAAATTATCTGATACCTTTTCATTTCAGCTTTCCTAGAAAGAACTATCAAACAACCATTTGCCATACGTTACACTCGCCATTTTGAAAACAGCTGCTTCATAGCAAAACCATCAATTATTCCAAGTCCACTCTCTGAGCTCTTCTGCAGCAATTTGTTCCATTAATTTTTTTCGAAGAGAAGTATTTACTTCTTTGTAATTTCCCTTTCTAGTTCTCACCCTCCCACTAGCTGAGTTTGCAAATGGACCAAAGGGGAGGAGGATGAAAAATAGTATATTTTACTTTTATGCGATATACAATCCAAATGAGGGTGTTGCTATGATGATGTATTGGACTATATATCATCAAAATCAGCTGTCACTCCAATGATGTATTACTGCAATAAATCACCAGGAAGGGCACATTGATAAAGAATTACTCAAAAGAGACTTGTGTCTTAGTGAGAAGTGGTCCAGAATAAAATTCAAACCAAACTGTGGCACTATTAGAACTAGCTTCCTTATTTAAGGCAATCAATTAGTATTCTTGTACTGACTGGAGATCTTTGGAAACCTGTACTCAGTCAGAAGTTGTGTTCAAGCAAATTAGCACTTTGCAGATCAAAACATTGCAAATTTGAAAATGGCTGTATCTTGACAATTATAAATATGTTACAGTTCTTAAAGCTTCTTGAAAGAGATGCATGTCATTTTCTAAGTGATTCTCATTACAGCAATGTTAAAAGTAATGGGCAGGGAGGAGGGGCAACAGGCAGGCTGAAATTGACCAAAATGTAATATTTATAATAGCCTCTATAAAGTGACTTTTAAAATGCCTTTCCAAACCAGATGCCAGGCAGTTGAATTGATTTCCTGTTCCCATGATGCTGTAGCTCATACAACCTATGCCAACTAAAGAGTATGGAAGTAATTCAACGATTAGGAGGCAATAGAGCACATTTCCCCCCTCACAGTTCTTCTTTATTACTCATACTGATTTGCATGAATGGGATTTGTGGCCTAAAAAACTATCTTGAGGGTTTCTTTAAGTCATAGTCACATTAAGGCTAAAGTCCCCTCCACACTTCCTTGGATGTTTGCCCCACTGAACTGAGTGTAACTCACTTCAAAATAAGCCTACAATTGATTACACATAGTCATCAACTTACAAGAGTTTATTTAGTGACCCTTCGAAGTTACAGCAGCACTGAAAAAAGTGGATTATGGTCATTTTTCACATTTATGACCATTGCAGCATCCCCAGGGTTACATGATCAGAATTCAGATGCTTGGCAACTGACTCATATTTATGATGGTTGCAGTGTCCCAGGATCACCTTCTGACAAGTGAAGTCAAGTCAGTTAAGTCAGTTTCACTTAACAACCATGTTACTAATTTGACAGCTGTGGCGATTCGCTTAACAACTATTGCAAGAAAGGTCTTAAAATGGAGCAAAACTGACTTCAACAACATCTCACTTAGCAACAGAAATTTTGGACTCATATGTGATCGTAAGCCAAGGACTGTATAACAAAAGGAAGACATTCTATACGGAAACATTGGTACACACCAGGGGTGGGTTCCTGCCAGTTCTAACCTCTTCAGTAGAAGAGGTTCCACAAATCTACAGTGCCGTTTAGAACCGGTTCCAGCTCCCTCCCCCTGTCCGTCTGCACATCATCAAGATGACGAGCGAGAGGAGGAATTCTGGGAGTTGAAGTCCACAAGTCTTAAAGCTGTCAAGTTTGAACACCCCTGGGGTTTTTTTCTAAAGGGTTAGGGGTGCAAGTGTCTTGTAACTTGACAGCTTTAAGACTTGCGTGCTTCAAATGCCAGAGTTTCTGAGCCAACATTTTAGTTGCTAAGCAAGAGCGTTGTTAAGTGAGTTTCACCACATTTTACAAGTTGGTTACGCCCACCCGGTCACATGACCAGCAAGCCACTCCCACATTGTCACATGGCTGGCAAGCCACTCCCACAAAGCAGGCCACACCTACAGAAGAAGTTCTAAAAAAATTTGAAACCCATCACTGGTACACAAGAAACACAAAGCTGATAACCAGGTCACACAGCTATGCTTGTTAAATGAATGGAAATTCTCTTTGGAAGTAGCTAAAGCAACAGGAAAAAGGTGTGTCCCCCAAGCAATAGGCAAACAATCAGTTGAGAGTATTTAACAGAAGATGAGACAACATCAAACACAATGGATAAAACCCACTGTCATTGTCACTGTCAAGACAACCATATTGAGGTGTTTAATGTTACATTCCAGGCTCCCTCTAATTCCACCCATGACCTGCTAATCTACTCATCTGTAACCAAAATGTTAACCTCTGAAGTTGAGAAGCCCATTTGGAAAGTGCATTTTAGGCCTGATGTGTTGCAAGAAAATAATGTGGTAATATCAAAGAAGGGTGTATTCATATTCACAAGGCTTTTAGAGCCAGCCCAATCCGATCTTGATGCAGCATAGAAAAGAAAAGTATGGGCCCATTTTAAAATAACTACACTATCTTTTGTGGCTAGCAGTACTGATGAGATATAGAAGAGCTGATTATCGGAAAGAAAATATTTGCCTAATTTTCTTGCTGTGAACTACTGCTCCAGTATCAGGTACAAATTTCAGAACATAGTAGCAAGCAGAATTCATAATGGAAAAATCAATACTGCACCTATTAAATAAAAGCATTTGCAGCGTATGGAATTATCTGCGCTTTAGAACCGAAATGGACCATCCAAAACCTCATTTGATGCATCGACTGTTGAGCCATATTATTGCAAAGCGAAGTGACAGGAGTGGGAGATGGCTTGAATTATTCCAGACACAAGCCCATCCTTATGCAAACCAGCATCTTTCTGTTTTGTAATATGGTTTCATTTTTCATTATGCATAAGAGCATCCTATTCCACTCTCACCCAAGACTCTTCTCTGAAATAGTATAGTTTTGGGTAGAGTTGTATCACAGAAAGGTTTATTTCTACATTTTTGCTTGGAGCAGCTGGTATCTCTCAGACATAGATATTGGGATAGATATCTCCATTTTAGATATTGGGAAATTTGCCAACAGAGTCATAGGGCTGGAAGCAGGGGTGAAATGCTACCAATTTGGACAGGTTCACCGAACTGGTAGTAAAAAAAGTTATCAGTTCACCTGAACTGGTAGTAAAAAAAATGCTACCGGTTCAGGTGAACCGATGTTTCCGATGATCAGCTGTGACATGAATTTATATTAGCTAGAAAGCAGGATTTCCTGCTTTCTAGTTAATATAAATCGTGTGGCACAGTGAATCCCCCCACCCACCCCCACACACAAACTCGCTGTTCTACTTATCTTTGCAGGCACGCTTGGTAGCAGGCTTCACTCACCCATCCGGACATCATCATGCCCATTTTTGATACTCTGGGCATGCACGAAATGTCCTACACATGTGTGGAGGTGATGCGTGCGAGTGGAGCGCACATGTTCACATTTGCAAACTGGTAGGAAAGGTAAATAGATTTCACTCCTGGCTGGAAGGGACCTTAGAGGTCTTTAGACCATTCATAGAGAAATGTCTATGAAGATTCTCAATCATCCAAAAATCATCATTTTTTTCCTTCAAGATAGTGGTGCCTTGTTTGGCTGTGGCTGCATTGGCTCTTGAAAGGAGAGCATATCTTTCTGAGGAGAGCACATCTTTCATGAGGAGAGCACACCTTCTTTCCTGGCCACTTTGTACAGAAGCGCAATTGAGAGCATTTTGACAAACTGCATCACTGTTTGATTTGGTGATAGCAGTGCCTCAGATAGACAGTCCATGCAGAGAGTGGTAAGGACAGCTGACAAGATTATAAGCTCACTTCCTGTTATCCAGGATGCTGCTTAGAAGCACTATATGCTTAGAGTTCGAAGCATTATTAAAGATGCCTCACACCCACCCCACAGTCTGTTTCTGTGACTTCCCTCTAGGGGATTTCGAAGTATCTGTAGCAGGACTACTAGCTTTTGTAACAGATGTGTTCCCTATGCCACCCATAAATTCATAGGACTCTTTTTTTCCCCACCATGAATATGTATCAGTGGTGGTATTCAAAATTGTTTATTACCAGTTCTGTGGGCGTGGCTTGGTGGGTGTAGCATGGCTTGGTGGGTATGGCATGGCCTGGTGGGTGTGGCTTCCAGAAGAAGGATACTGTAAAATCTCCATTCCCTCCCCACTCCAGGGAAAGGTTACTGCAAAATCCCAATTTCCTCCCAATCAGCTGGAACCCGGAAGGCAGAGAATAGGGGGGGGGGGCAGTCATAGGTGGTATTCACGGGTTGTCTGAACTACTCAAAATTTCCGCTACCAATTCTTCAGAACTGGTCAAAACCTGCTGAATACTATCTCTGTTATGTATACATTTGAACTAGATTGTGATGTTTCTTTCTATTATATATGGTATAAGTGGGTATTTGCATAATGATTATCTTTGAGAGATGAATGAAATGAACTTTCCTTTAATGTAGCCTGATTAGTGTACATTTAAAGTGATAATAAAGATTCTCTTCTCTTCACTATTCTCTCCAGGTCATGGTTGTCCCAAAGGTATTTTTCAAAAGGCAACTGGACTTTCTTGGGTTTTTTTCCCCTTTGAAAATGTTTCACTTCTCATCCAAGAACCTTCTTCAGTTCCTTTGGGATCCTCTCTTTTTGAAAACCTTCACCTTATTACTTTATACATTATTATGTTTGTAATCTGATCCTTGTTCAGCAACAAGACAGTTATCTTTAAGCTGATTATTTTAAAGAAGGAATAGGAAAATTCTCCTTCAAGAACAACTCATCCTCTGATAACTATATGGATGTGTCAGTGATGTTTTCTTGGAATTGGCTTGTCATTGCCTTTTTGGTAGTATAAATAATTATATGAAAGAATAAGAGAAAATGGGAATTGATGAGAAGAGGAGAAAAAGCAGTAGCAAAGGGAGCACAAGTTCTGGAATGAAAGGGGAAGCTTGCTCCCTTTTGTTTTTTCTCCTTTATCCCTTCTAATAGCCCACAAAACTCCCATCATTAGATGGCAGCAAAGAGTTATAGGTTCTCTTTATTTCTTTGCTGCTATCTAGCTACTATCCAGAATTCAGCATGGCCAATCTGGTAGTTCTGGCTTGTAAAAATAGTTGTGTGGTACAAGAAGGAAATATCACTCTTTGACTTCCTGTGAAATGGCAATATCCAGAATGTGCTACCTTTGTTTCGGATTTTAAAATGTACAATTTCCAGTCTCTGCCACTTTACACTTCCATTAAATGCTTCCATTTTATTCATTGTGATGGTTAGCATATTTCTATTTACCTCTTGATATTCAAAAATGTTAGAAAGGTGGATTTTGCAAACTACCTCCATTGTGACTTGATTATATTTTTATCAAGGGTGATGCAAATTATTAGCAAACAAAAAAATTGAACTTCTCTATAGATGAGATCATGTGTCTTTCTGGAATTTCTAACCTTCCTGTTTCTAAACAGTTTTCAAGTAACATGTATTTATCATATAGTGCTTCAGACCATCAGACCTTTACTCTGAAGTAAAGAAACAGAAACAGCACAGAAACCACTTTGGTCGCATTGACCAATGATCTCTGGAGAGCCAGGGATGGAGGCCATGCCTCCATCCTGATACTCCTTGACCTCTCTGCGGCTTTCGATACCATCGACCATGGTATCCTTCTGCGACGACTGTGGGAGGTGGGGGTGGGAGGCACTGTCTTACGGTGGTTCTCCTCTTACCTCTTGGACAGGTCGCAGTCGGTGTTAGTCGGAGGGCAGAGATCGACCCCCAGGCCCCTAACATATGGGGTGCCGCAGGGTTCGGTCCTGTCCCCCCTTCTTTTTAATATCTACATGAAACCGCTGGGCGAGATCATTCGACGGCACGGGATAAAATACCACCAGTATGCGGACGATAGGCAGTTGTATCTGTCCGCCCTGTGCCAACTCAATGAAGCGATGGACGTGATGAGCCAGGGCCTTGAAGCTGTTAGAGACTGGATGGGGGTTAACAAGCTTGTACTCAATCCAGATAAGACCGAGTGGCTGCTGTGCTTCCCTCCCACTAATTGGCCAAGTGTTCCATCTCTCAGGCTGGGGGGTCAAATACTACTCCCCTCAGATAGGGTCCGCAACTTGGGAGTCCTCCTGGACCCACAGCTGACCTTTGAACATCATTTGTCAGCTGTGACCAGGGGGGCATTTGCCCAGGTTCACCTGGTGCACCAGTTGCGTCCCTACCTGAACCGGGAGGCTCTCACAACAGTCACTTGTGCCCTTGTGACCTCTAGGCTGGAATACTGCAATGTGCTCTACATGGGGCTGCCCTTGAAGAGTATTCGGCGACTTCAGCTGGTCCAGAATGCAGCCGCGCGAGCGATCGTGGGTGCACCTCGTTTCACCCACGTAACACCTATCCTCCGCGAGCTGCACTGGCTGCCTGTTGATCTCCGGGTGCGCTTCAAGGTGCTAGTTGTCACCTACAAAACCCTTCATGGTATTGGATCTGGGTACTTGAGAGACCGCCTACTGCCAATTACCTCCACTAGGCCAATAAGATCCCATAGATTAGGCCTCCTCCGAATTCCATCAGCCGGCCAATGTTGACTGGCAACTACCCGGAGGAGAGCCTTCTCGGTGGCTGCTCCGACCCTCTGGAACGAACTCCCTGTGGAGATTCATACCCTCACCACCCTCCAGACCTTCCGCGTAGCCCTTAAATCCTGGCTGTCCCGACAGGCCTGGGGCTAAAGACTCCAACCCCACTCGAATAGTATGACTGTTGTGCTTTTTTAATGATGTATTGTCTTCATGTTTGTAACTTGTTTGTCCTTCCCTCCCCCTGAATTGTGAGCCGCCCTGAGTCCCCTCAGGGAAAAGGGCGGCATACAAATAAAGTAAATAAATAAAAATAAATAAAATAAGTGATAACAGCAGCATCTTTAAAAGTGAAATCCAATACTTGTCAGCACAGAAGACTAGTCAGTCTTAGGTAAAGAGGCATAAAATTGCAGCCAAAGAGAAGCAGTGGTCTGAAGGAAAGTTGATCCCCTTGTATTTACTTTTTAAGCAGAGGAGAAAAATAGCTTTCCATATGCCATTTTTTCCCCACTTACAAGTAGTCCTCGATTTGCAACCATTCATCTAGTCAAATTTACAGCAGCACTCACAAAAGTTGTTTTACAACTAGTCCTCACACTTATGATCTGTAGCATTCCTCCACAGTCACATGATTAAAATTTGGTGGCTTGGCAAGTATTGGAAGAAAAACCCAGTTCCAGCTCCAATTGATTATTGGTGAACAGAACCGACACAAACACAGCACACAGTTCTGGGACAGCTGACAAATGGAGTTGAGAGTGGTGAGTTTTATACCTTCTGGATCCCTAAGGGGTCATGTAGGAGTCGTGGCTGGCTCTATAGGCAAAAGGTGAAATGCAAATTCTAGGGGTTTGTCTGGGCTAATCTTGTCAATCTTTGGCTTGTTGCTTATCTGAAGTTTCTGCCTGAACCAGTCTTTCTGAATGGATTAGCAAATCTGCATTTTTAAAACCTGGCCTCCTCAGTTTCTGCTTGGGGCAGGGTTTCTGCCTCCCTTAAGATTTTTTTTTCTATTTCTCCTTTAGGGGAAATATTCTATCCTGCCTTTTTAATATTTCCCAAAATATTTCATTCTCTAGGAGAGTGTGTGTGTGCTGGTTTTCTACACAAGCAGCATGTATTTATAATGGTTGCAGTGTCCCAGGGTCACCTAATCGCCATTTGCAACCTTCCCAACTGGCTTCTTACAAGTAAAGTCCACTGGGAGAAGACAGATTCACTTAATGAAAGCATAGTTCAGTTAACTGCAGTGATTCACTTAACAACTGTGGCCCAAAAACAAAGCTTATAAAATTAATAACCACCGTGCCTAGAAACAGAAGTTCTGGCCCCAACTGCAATCATAAGTTGAGGACTACCCATATTTGTTGAATGTTTACATCATCCTCAAATTGTGGGTAGTATGCAGTCAACAAAAGCATAAACACCATATTTAAAAAATACACAGGCAACATAGAAACACTATGCAGTAAAACGAACACATGAAGGAAACGTAAAATAAAACCTGCAAGCTAAACAAGGAACGGCAATAAACATAGTGTAATTTTATAAGAATAAAAGAGCAGTCACATGCAAAAATTCTGAAGCATCCAAATAGTACTTCAGATGATGAGTGTCATAAAAGACCATACTATAGGAGCCAAGGAAGGGCATGGCGCTGGGGAGGCAGATTTTTTTTTTCTTTCTCTTTTAGCCATAGCATCCAGGATATTATGAATCAGTTCAAACATGGCTAAAACCATACACTAAGAAGATATAGCTATTTGCATTTGCTTATGGACCATCCTAAGGAAGACACAGATGCTGGCTTGAGTCTGGCCCAGAAACAACTTTCAGGATCACAGAAAGAATGTCAGGGTTCCAAGTAACACCCCCAACAAAAGAAGAATCTGAGGCTAGGCATTCCTCAAAGATCCATTTTATTAGAAATGTCATATTGGTACATCTGGGAAAACCCGAATCTGAAAACTTCCAGGTTTTCCCCACACAAGTCCCTGCTCCAGAACCCACAGGTCCATCACATGGTCCAATCAATGCACCGTCCTAACTGGAGATACTTCCCTGTCACACCCTTCCAGGTGCAAGGCAGAGTGGCCTTGACTCTCTGAGAAAGGAATGTTATTTTGACTATATTATCTCCCCAGCTCCATGCAATCCCCCGCTCCCAGTTTCCCACAGCACTAAAAGTGGCAGGCCTGAAGATCCAAGGCCCAAGATGGCTTCCAGGCCTGACAGGCATCTCAAAACCAAAATGAAGCCTTATGAAGCATACCCATCCCCCTCCTCATCCCTTTCTCTATCCCTCCATGATTTTTTTCCCTCTGACACAGAGTTGCCATGGGGGTGGGAGGCTCTAATAAACTTGAACCATGCTTTACTATATTTGTGTTTCTTCTCAGGCAAAAACCTTAGCCTTAACCCTAACCTTGTTCTTTCTAATCTGGATGTATTTTCAATCAAAGGTGCAAAAAGCTCAGAAGGCGTGGAAGATAAATATGAAAAATCTCCTAAGATTTTTGGTGAACTAAAAATAGCTGAGGAAGACTATAAAATAGTAACACGGGGGCAGGAGGAAGTGATATAACTTTTTCCTTGTGACCATTTATCTACTTGTATTCTTCCCTTCCAGCCCCATCCCATATTGCTTTTTGTCAAGAGAGAGGGAGGGAGGGAGATATGAAGAAACTGCTAGTATGGAAATGGATAACTAATGCTGGCTGAGGAATTCTGGGAGTTGAAGTCCATAAGTTTAAAGTTGCCAAGGTTGGACACCCTGTTTTATATGAACCTTCAAATGCATCTTGTTAAAGAGAGCAGCAGTGTGTGTGGAAAGGAGGAATCAAGGGAACGGAGACTGATAAAAATGGTATCATAATGTTACAAAACAAGCCCTATCCTTTTGGTGCATGCATCATAGGCCATTTCCACTGCCTTGTTAATCTTTTAGCTTTCCTGATTTTTTTAACTTTGGTTTCTTTTTTTTTTTTCAGTTTAAATTTGCAAGGTTTCATTTCATTTCTTAACTCTTTTATGTGTGTGTTTATGTTGCTTTATGTTGTTGTAAACTGCCTAGAGTGACTTAGGTGAGATGGGTGGTGTTAAAATTTAATAAATCATCATCAACTTGCTGCTACACCCCCCCCCCCCAAGGGGGTTCACTGTAATGGCATGATGCTGCTTCTGTCATTTTGTCAAAAGCAAGAGGGTTCTGTGCACTACGAGTAGGAGGCGCTCAAATGTATTTTGTGAATATGTAACTTCATATTTGGTTCTTCAAGTACTTTGATTAAAATCCGAATACCACTAGTCCTTATGGAAATCTGATGCTAAACCACGTGAGCAGTAGTAAAAGAACTAAGTGCCACAAGCACCTTGAGAGGACCTGGTAATGGAATTAACAAGAATGAGATAAGGCTATAAATTTTTCAGGATTATTGTTAAGATATACACTTAATACAGACATTAATTACTCTGCCCGCAATGAGTCACAACCCCCCCCACCTCCCTCTAAGGTTTCATTTTAAGATCTAATTGTAAAGAAATGCAGTTTTAATTATAATATTGATTTTACCTCTTTGGGAGAGTGAAGCTTCATTCAATTATTTCTAATTAGGTGAGCCGAGCAGTCAAGCCAATCGAAAAGCCTCATGGGCTTCTAATTTTGTAACACTCCGTCACATAGATAAGTAGAAAGAAAAGGTCCAACATCTTAACAGGGAAAGTAATAGAAAACAGGATTAAGATAAAAGAAAGGGAATGATTTCACGTCTTCAAGTGTGGAGGCATTTTAAAGTAAGCATGGGAAAGATTCACAGGCCTGGATCAGGAAATGGGTTTTGAAAATGAACATTGGACAAATGCAGAAAGTTCATATTATTCCAACATTTATATCAACCACAACAATGAAATGATTTGTAGCCAGTTAAGAATGACCTTACACAGGCCAATTAACTGATTGACAAAGGTGATGTGTGACTGTACTGTAGCAGAAAATGAGACAAGACCAGCTCTTTGTCAGAGGGAGAGGTTTATTTGCGCAAAGGTTCAGTAGCGATTGGGCAAGCAAAAATCTGAACCTTGAAGGGCAGTTGTTTACAGTCTTTTATACTCTTAGCCAGCTTATCGATCATCCCCAAATACCTGGCCTTCCTGTGTCATGTAGACCCCTTTCCTGTGTCATGTAGACCCCTTTCCTATGTCATGTAGGCCTCGTACACAATCTCCCAAAACAGAGACATGACATTCATTACTCATTTACCTCCCCACAGGGGGTATTGTACCAATATCCTGTTTCATTTGTTTTAGTTAGGTGAAGCAAACAGAACAACTAATCTTAAAGGTAATCATTCCTTTTTCCCATTCCACATGGTAAAGAAACTTTAATACCCAAATAATCTGTCTAGTTATTAAATTCTCTTTTAGTACTATTTCTTTAAAAAAAAAATCTTTAGCTGTTAAAGCACTGTTTCTCAACCTTGGCGGCTTGAAGATGTGTGGATTTCAACTCTCAGCGAAGCTGGCTGGGGAATTCTGGGAGTTGAAGTCCATAGATCTTCAAGCAGCCAAAATTGAGAAACACTGGGTTAAACTACAGTAGCAAAGGCTGGTTTGCAAGGCAGTTGGTTTCAGGATAGTTCAATCAGAATGTGTTCTGGGAATTGAATCCAGATGCATTAAATTTGCCATTTTTGAACAACATCATTCTAATACAGGGGTGTCAAACTGGCAGCTCACGGGCCAGATGAGTCATATGCTGGCCAGGCCCAGCCTGGCTCCACACAGGCAAAACCCAGCACAATACATCGTGATATGTTGCATGATATGATCGAGTTTGACACCCGTGTTCTAACACCTTGAAACTGAGCTAAAACATGTTGTATCATACAGTACTTAAAAACACAAGTCAGCCAGTAGTGGGATTCAAAAATTTTTACTACTGGTTCTGTGGCATGGTTTAGTGCAGGGGTAGTCAACCTTTTTATACCTATCGCCCACTTTTGTATCTCTGTTAGTAGTAAATTTTTCTAATCGCCCACCAGTTCCACAGTAATGGTGATTTATATCTAGGGAAGTAACTTTACTTTATAAAATTTATAAAGCAGAGTTACAACAAACCCCTACTGCCCACCATGAAAGCTGGAATGCCCACTAATGGGTGGTAGGGACCAGGTTGACTACCACTGGTTTAGTGAGTGCGCCATGGCTTGGTGGGTAAGGCTTGGTGGGCGTAGTAGGGGAAGGTTACTGCAAAATCCCCATTCCCTCCTGATCAGCTGGGACTCGGGAGACAGAGAACAGATGGGGGCAGTCAGAGGTGGCATTTACCTGTTCTTCCAACTACTCAAAATTTGTGCTGCCGGTTCTCCAGAACTGGTCAGAACCTGCTGAATACCACCTCTGAAGTCAGCCTTCCCTTAACACTGTTCAATGCTAAACAACATGAATGCAGAACAATTAATTAGGTATATACCCCCAAGTGACTTCTGATAATATATATTTAAAGCACTAAAGAAATATTTTTTTAAAACAAATGCTGTATTTTTTTTGTCAGAGCTAATTAATTAGTTCCCTGTTTTGCTAAACATTCAAGAGTGTTTATTTCATATGCTGTCTTCTTTTTTATGTTCTGTTTCTTTATATATCAAACTTCTTAACTACCCTTCTCCCTCATAGAAGAGCTCTATATTAGTTGTATCAGGGTCAACCAAAACACAGTTAATAAACCATTGTTTTTTCAAACTTGGCGTCTTTAAGATGTGTAGACTTCAACTCCCAGAATTCCCCAGTCAGCATGCTGGGAATTCTAGGAGTTGAAGTCCGGCATTTTAAAATTGCCAAATTTGAAAAATACTGGCTTATAGTTTTGCTATGCAGTTACAAGAGCCGTTATTGCAGATCCTGTTTCCTTTCTGTGGTTGAAGTCAGCCTCAGACAAATTAAATACTATTTTGGCATATTCCCATTCTGCAATTCTATGATACTGAAATAAAGGATGATTTAGAAATCTCTAGACAAACCCCAGCACTGCAGGAAACACTGAGGAGTTTATCCTTTTTTGTGTGTGAATTGTTTGTGGCATATTTTTTTTAATCTTAAGGAAGAAAAACTGTTCCAAATAAGCTTAGTAAATGCATTCATTACAAGAAGGCAAGAATGAGAGAATGGAATGTTTGGCTGAATTAATTAAAAGATAAGAGTGATGGAGGAATAGCCTAATGCCACAAATAATTACAACTCAAGATTATACCATCAAAAAGGACAATTAAGACTCCAAATAGTTTTGATGATGATAGATAGATAGATAGATAGATAGATAGATAGATAGATAGATAGATAGATAGATAGATAGATGATACATAGATAGGAGAGAGGTGTGTGTGTGTGTGTGTGTGTGTGTGTGTGTGTGTGTGTTGGACTAATCTTGCATTCTACCCTCAATCCATTGCAAACATAGAGAGATACTGAAACACAAACATATTCTTTTGAAAACAAATCCCATGGAAATTAATGGGATTATTTCTTAAGCAACTTTGCTGATAGCTGAGTCACTTCTATGCAGTCCTAGCTGCCAGAAGTTCCTTATTGTTATGGTCTGGATTTGGATAAGTTGACCCTCTATTGGAGGGGATACTATTTTAGAATATTTATCCAGTGGTTAGGATTACAATAATTGGGAAAAATTATAAAATAGCTTCTTTCTGGGGACTGCTAGAACTAGATAACAGCCAGGACTAAATCCCTCAGATATTTTACTGCCAGGCCACAACCAAAATTAGACACCACATTTATGTTGATGTGGCTTGGTATAGGAAAATTCCTTTAAAGAAAACTGATATTTCTCATGCTGCATTTATGTAAGGCGATCATGAGGAAGCAATATCATTAACAACTAATATCTGCATGTATTAAACTTATATTGTTAACTGCAAATGTAGGGCTCCATTGGCTTGTGGAAGAAATGTTCTTATTTGTGAGGAAGAAGTACCTCCATTTGTAAAAGGAATATTCCCAACGATGTAGTTTACCCAGCTCGTTGTGCATAAATTGAACATCATTAGAATTGAAGCAGGGTTAAAGCCTTGCTACACAATATTGGAAAGCTTGAAAGAGAACAATAATTCCAACTGTTGGGTAATTTGTGATGAGGACAATGGTCTGCTTTCATCTGCTTTTGATATTATCTTCATATATCCAAATTTGACTAGCCGTATACACCCTAATGTCCTAATGTTCATTTCAGGATCTCTGAACGATTAGGACCATTGCTGAATTAACTCTGTTCTCAAATTAGCTTGTTCTCCCCTTTGAAAATTACCTGGAGATTAATAAATGATCTTCTCCATTAACAAATTGTGATGTGACACAATTTACAGCCAAGCAAAAATTTAAATACCAGAATCCTACCAATACATAACATCACTAGCTTAATGTCAGTGGAACAGTCAATACAGATCAGCCATAAGCAGTTCTAAAACATAGCAATGGTCAATGATAAGATGGATACCTGAAGTTTAACTCCCCATCTTTCTTAACATATTTCTTTCCGGCATGGGATTTGTGGTTTAAGGTCCATGGGTCACTGTCTTGTATATTCTATACGTAACTAAAAAAAAAGAAAAATAATCAGGAGTGCTATCTTCAGCCTGCAGAAAACAGCATTGGCATAAAATTTGCTGCCACTCTGTTCTGATGAGATCACCAAATCATTTTTCAGGATCTTAAAACTGAGTACAGCTAGTCCTCGACTTATGACCACTTACTATCTTAGGTGAGGTATTCCTCGACTTACGACCACGGTTGAGTCCAAAATTTATGTTGTTAAGTGAGAAGTGTTAAATGAATTTTGCCCCCTTGTATGACCTTTCTTGCCACAGTTGTTCAATGAATCACTATGGTTGTTAGTTGTTAAGTGAATCTGGCTTCCCTGTTGACTTTGCTTGTCAGAAGGTCACAAAAAGTGACCACACAACCCCTTCTGACAACAGCAACAGTCATAAATATGAATCTAGCATCTGAATTTTGATCAGATGATCATGGGGATGCTGGAAATGTTGTAACTGTGAAAAACAGTCATAAGTCATTTTTCTCAACTTTGAACAGTCACTAAACAAACTGTTTCAAGACAAGTAGTACCTGTATAGCATTTTTCTAAAACAGCACTAAACCCAAGTTTTGTTCACTTATTCAGAAGAGTTAATCCCATGCTTAAAAGTTGTCTAATTAAAGGTGACAATTTGTGGTTCTATCACACTTTGTCGCATCTACTCTTAAGTCAGACAATGTTAAACACTGGCTTAAGATTTTCTAAAAGAGCCATAAATTTGTGTTTAATTTAATTTGTGTTTAATTTAATTTAGCTTAGCTAAATATTGATGGGGAAATTGTGCAGCATGGCAGGAGAGCTCTCCCCACCCACTTTAGTATTTCATTCTCCCCTATACACATATATCTAAAGGTAAAGGTAAAGGTTTCCCTCGCACATATGTGCTAGTAGTTCCCGACACTAGGGGGCAGTGCTCATCTCCGTTTCAAACCCAAGAGCCAGCACTGTCCGAAGAGTGATTTGGAGCCAGTCACTTTTTCTCAGTCCAACCCACCTCAATACAGAGAGACAATTCTCCTCTCTCTTTGGGTCCTTTCGCTCAATGTTTTCATCATTTTTCCTGGGGGAGGAAGAAGAAGAATTGTGATTTTTCTTGCTCAAGTTGTAAAATTATACTGTCTAGTTCAACTTCAAAGTAGCATCATACCGTAGCTTCTCTTTTCTTACAAGTCACATTCATTTATATGTTCAAAGGTTGAAGAGTGTCTGATTTTTTGCTCTGTTCTATTGCTAATTGGGTTTCCTTTAATTGTACAAGGAGGTTCCTGATTTAATGGCAGCTTGTTGTGGGTCACTGGGCTCCTAATACTCTGTTATATAATACAAACCATCATTATTGTTAGAATATTATTTCACTGTCCATTAAAATTTTATTTTCAGTTACTAATTGGTGTTCCCTTGAGTAAAAGCAGTGGGGGGGATTTCAGTGGCACCAGCAGTGTTCTCTCTCTCTCTCCCTCTCCCTCTCTCTCTCTCCCTTCCTCCCTCTCTTTCTCTGAACCTCAATTAGTCTCAAGCATGGACAATTATATAGTCCAGGATGACATCATAAAAGAAAAGGATATTGCCTAAGGCTTCATTTGCATGAGTCTATCCACATTTAGATCCTTAATAAATGACTAGAGTTCTGTCTATCCAGTCTTTTAAACCTGCAATTTTATGCCATTATTTGGGAGTCAAACAATGATGCATACCTACAGATAGACATGCACATAGAACTGTACAGTTGCTTTTCTATTTTTTCAAATAGCTGTACTTCAAGGCAATTGGCGTAAAACTGAAATATTTCCTAAGGAAATAATAATAACATTAACAGAATTGGAAAGGATCTTGGAGGTCTTTTAGTACAACTCCCTGCTCAGGAAACCTTTTGTCACACTGCTCAGGAAACCCGATACCATTCCAGACAAATGGTGGCCCAATCTCTTCTTAAAAACCTCCAGTGTTTGGAGCATTTACAACTTCTGGAGGCAAGTTGTTCCACTGATTAATTGTTCTAACTGTCAGGAAATTTCTTCTTAGTTCTACGTTGCTTCTCTCCTTGATTTGTTTCCACGCATTGCTTCGTGTCCTACCCTCAGGTGCTTTGAAGAATAGATTGACTTCCTCCTTTTTTCTGGCAACCCCTGAGATATTGGAACACTACTATCATGTCATCCCTGGTCCTTCTTTAATTAAACTAGACATACCCAATTCCAGCAACTGCTCTTTAT
Organism: Thamnophis elegans; assembly: GCF_009769535.1. Lineage (NCBI taxonomy): Eukaryota > Metazoa > Chordata > Lepidosauria > Squamata > Natricidae > Thamnophis > Thamnophis elegans. The sequence goes on along the minus strand of NC_045543.1, from coordinate 64,938,157 downwards.
ATGATTTAGCCTCGAGTCCCCTAATCATCTTTGTTGCTCTTCTCTGCACTTTTTCTAGTGTCTCAACATCCTTTATTAAATTCTGTGAGGGAGTTACAATGGTTACTATTTCAACGGCATTTTTTAAAAAAAATCAATTGGTATACTTAGGATTTCCAAATAACTAGTTAGAACTTCTCTTTTTTCTGGGCAACGTTTAAATTTGTCTGCTGTATCTTACTCATAAACTTATATATAGAGAGAGATAATTACTTTATTGCAAAACAGCAAAATCATTCATTGTGCATAAATATTTAGATGGACATAAATTTGGAGCACAAAAAGATGGGAATTTTTTGTGTATACCATTTTTTTTAAGGTGAAGCTTTTGGACTTTTGTTTTTTTAAACAATGAACATATAAAAGCAAACTTGGGCAGTGAAGCAGATAAAGTGGGCTCTGGGAAGACCAGTGCATTGGTGGGGACACAATTTTGAGGATAAAGACATTTTCAATATTGGTCCAAATGTCTTTTTAAAAAATTGTATTACCAATTGAATAGCTTTTTTTGTCATTTCCATAACAGTAATATATACAGAAGCTGAGTGTCAACCCTGGAGCCATTTTTGAGCGTCTTCAGAGTTGCCACAACAAAGCTGGATGGAACTGTGGGAAAGGGAAGTAGAGATAGCTGAGGGGGATATAGCCAAGATAACATTCTTTCTTCTGGGAACCTAGGATACTCTCGCTAGCACCTGGAGGGGCATGGATGGGAGACATCCAGGATGGGGAGAGAGACCTGATTGGGGCATGTGATGGTTGTGTGTGATGTGGGGAAGAACTTTGGATTTTGAACTGGGTGGGGAAATCCCGGGAAACTTCAGAGTCAGGTTTTCACCAGCTGTGCAAATATGTCATGCCTAATAAATCTATACTTTGAGGAACGCTGCCTTAGAGTTTTGATTTCCTAAGGACTGATTCTTGGAACCCTGACACTGAGTATATTCAATGCACTGTATAAATATATTAAATGGAGAAATGGCATTCTCCATCTTCTGTGGTCTAGTTCTGGGATCCTGAGAAATAAACATACTCATTTCAGGGTAGTACTTGTTTTTTTAAGTCAACCAGCTCAAATCTGTCTGTCTGTCTGCCTGCCTGTCTAGCTAGCTATCTACTGTAGCTAGCTAGCTTGTTTGCTGCCCATCTTACATAGAGGTGACTCTGATTCAAATAGTATATTGTAGATAAAGTAGTGTACAATATCTAGAATAATATATAATGTACTTATGTATATAAGGGAATGGCTCAGTGGCTAATACAACTGCCTGATATGTAATACATCCCAGGTTCGATTCCCAGTAAGGATATGGCTAGCTGATGAGAGCTAAATAGTTTGAAATAGATCGATACTAGTCTCCCTTTATTTATTTATCATCACAAATGCAACACAAATGTAACAAAGGCAACATAAAAAAATGGCTTTCTGCCTGGATGGCTCCTAGGGTGAGTCGAAAGACAGAAAAGGAAAGCAGTATGCTCTCTCCCATATTTGGGCATACCAGGGATTGTGACACAATGCATACACACACACACACACACACACACTAACTAAAAACAATACAAGTAAAAAAAACATTTTTCAGGGGGATTCTTTTTACAGAGTCCTAGTCACCTCCTGACTGGATTGCTGTAATGCACTCTGTGCGGGGCTGCTCCTGAAGAATATCCAGAAGTTTTAGTTTATTTATTTATTTAAAACATTTATATAGCCATCCTTCAACCAACTCTGGGTAGCTCCCAATCAAGCTGGCGAAAATGCAATATTGTGAGCAGTTAAAATAGCACATGTTACCCATCTGCTCCACAAACTGCATTGTTTGCCTCTGAGTCCAATTTAATGTTCTGTTTTTCACTTGTAAAGTCTTCATGGTATGAAACAGGGCTATTTCATGAATTACATCTGCCTCTCCCTTCATATCTGGCAGAAGAGGTGTACTGCAAGTCCCATGTGTAACAGATGTACACTTGGTGGGTCTCAGGAAATGGGCCTTCTTTATCACATCCTCCCCCCCACCCGCCCACACTGAAGTGACATTAATTCCATGCCTACTTATTTTCTAGAAGTTTCTCAAGACCTGCCTATGACATCAGTCCTTGGCATCCCAGGAAATCGGTGAGACATTGATATGGCTCCATTATTTATATCTAATCTCTTGTGTACCTTTATTTTTTTTAAAAAAAAATAATTATAGCTTTTTAAACATTTATTGTTTATATGTATTGTATTTTAAGCTGCTTGAGTCACTTTTTGTGAGATAGGCGACCATATAAATTTAATGAATAAATAAATAAAAATAAAAAGAGGAGCCTTAAATTTTGCATTGATTGAGTTGATGAAGTAGATAATACAAGTAGAATGTTCTTGCAATATAGAACGTACCGAAAAAAGACAAAAGGAAGTACATGTTTTTTAAATCAGTGAGCAAGAAATAGGTGCTGAATCATAACTGAATTTATCTAACATCTAGGCACTAAAGCGGGATACTGAAATGGGGTTTTGGTTTGGTTTTTACAATGATTAGAATTGTTTGTAACAGGTGTGGTTTATTCAGTGACTTGCAGTGAGGTTTATGGCTGGTGAGGCAAAAAGAAAGAAAGCAGCTTTTGCCCTCCCTGCAGATATATCCGACATAGCTGCGGGGCAGGCAAAATCCACTTTCTTTTGGCTTTTGCCCGCCCTGCAGCTATAAAGTCGAAAGAAAGCGCCCCGCCGCTTCTGTCCAATATAGCTGTGTCCCGCCTCTATGTCAGACATAGCTGCGGGGCTTTGCAGTGGGGCGCTTTCTTTTGGCTTTTGCCCTGCATGGGGAAAAGCCGAAAGAAAGCATCCCGCCGCTTCTGTCCGACATAGAGACGTCCCGCCTCTATGTCGGACATAGCTGCGGGGCGCGGGGCGCCTCTATGTTGGACAGAAGCGGCGGGGTGGCTTTTGCTCACCCTGCTATATCCAACATAGAGGCGTCCCGCCTCTATGTCGGACATAGCTGCGGGGCGCGGGGCGCCTCTATGTCGGACAGAAGCGGCGGGGCGGCTTTTGCCCACCCTGCTATATCCAACATAGAGGTGGGACTTCTATGTCGGACATAGCTGTGGGGCACGGGATGCCTCTATGTCAGACAGAAGCGGTGGGGCACTTTCTTTCGGCCTTTGCCCACCCCACAAGACAAAAGGCGAAGGAAAGCACCCCGCCACTTCTGTCCGACATAGATGCGTCCCACCTCTATGTCTGACATAGCTGTGGGGCACAGGATGCATCTATGTCAGACATAGCGCCGGGGTGTCCAAAAGCCCTGCCGCTATGTCCAAAAGCCCTGCCGCTATGTCCAAAAGCCCTGCCGCTATGTCCGACATAAAAAAAAGTGCCAGCCTGCGCGCCAGCAGAGGCGGGTAAAACACACACACACAAATTACTTACAATAATACAATTACTTACAAATTACATTAATTTTGAATCCCCCCTCTCTCTGATCCACATACCTTTTCCAGCTGTTTCACAGAGGATTTCAACTCTGCTCTTGTCTGCCATGATGAAAATGTGAAAATGTAAAAGGAAAAAGGCAAGAGCTGCTGAGGTCAGGCTGGGCTAGCTGCTGCCAGAGTCCCCAATGGATGACTCTGTTTAACTGTTTAAAAAAGCCTCTAAAAAAACGTCCTCTACAGGAGGAGGCAAGAGAACCAAGTGCCTCATCTACATAAGGAATTTTTCGGCTTTTAACCCTTACTTAACTCTGCTCAAGTGAGCATAAAGATAAACTAAATGAGGCACATGGTTCTCCCGCCTCCTCCTGTAGAGGGCACTTTTTTGGAGGCTTTTTTAAACAGTGAAGCACTAAGCAGAGTCATCCACTGTGACTCTGGCAGCAACTACATCAGCCTTTTTCCTTTTACATTTTTTTTCTTTTCATGATGACAGTGGTGAGGCCCTGCCTCCCCTGACTACACGTCACAGGGTTTATTAAATTATTTGTATAAGGAAATGATGCAGAAATTTAAATGACCCTGCTTCCTACTTAATTTAGCCCAACTGTTAGTTAAGATGCCCACAAATGCATGTAAACAAAATCTTTCATTGAGATGTACAGAACAGTGGAAAGTTCAAAAAGGTAACCAAGTACTACTGCAGTCTTTTACATCATCTGTCTGAAATCCAATTTAGCTAAAATATTATATCCAGGAGCAATGCTGCTAACTTGAAATGAATAGTAGTTTTCTATACTTAAGTTTGGCCTGTTATAAATGTGTAATTATGTCAAGCTGAATTACTTCTTGGAATTGACACGTTTGAAAATAGATGTATTTTATCTGATTTTAATCTCAGTTTTATGCCGTGGTTTAATCTTCCTGAGAATATTAGCAATCTTTTTATCTTTCAAGTAAGTCTCTGCCTCTCAAATTTGCAGGTATGTATGAACAAAGATAGGGATACTGCCTATCTAAATTTAAAAAGACAATTAAAAAAGGCAGTTAAGAATTGTGGCTGCTATTCTACACACACTTCAGGGCAAGCCCTATAAAACTTAATGGGCTTCATGTTTTAGCTGATGTTCCTAAGATTGTATTCTACAAAGCTTGGATACTATGCACCTCTCCACTTGACTAGCAAAATCAAAATACTTGGAGGTGTAACACTAACAATTAGAAAGTGCAAATTATATGGATTTCAGTATATAACTTCTTGGATGGCCTGAGGAATCTTTCTTTCTTTCTTTTTTTAAAGGTAGTATGAAGGTCACACAACAGTCCACCAGTAGTTTCCCACAATTCTCCAATTCTCTAAGTGTTCTTGACTTGATCAAAAAAAACATGGAAAGAAAATATACTGGGGAAAATTATTTATATATTTATCTCCTTTTATTCATTTATAAAATTTATATGACCATCCACCTCACATATAGTGACTCAGAAGAACCAGCAAAACCCCATGAGAGGAAAAATGTTACCAATACATAAGAAGTTATCTTTATATTATATTGCAATCAAATTTATTCCAAATGGAAATTAGCTACTTTATATGGCTTCCTCATGTCAACATAAATGGGCAGAAGGAGACACTTCCTGACCCATTTAAGGCAAGCTCCAATGAATGGATGTTTCAGGCACTTATCCAGCCTCTATCCATTCTCTCTTTAAAAAGTTTACCTCAAATTTTAATTTATAGGGAGTCTAAATCTTGAGAGACCGCCTTCTGCCGATTACCTCCCTTCGACCGATTAGATCTCACAGATTGGGCCTCCTCCGGATTCCATCTGCCAGTCAATGTCGACTGGCGACTACACGGAGGAGAGCCTTTTCTGTTGCAGCTCCGACCCTGTGGAACGATCTCCCCGTTGAGATTCGTACCCTCACCACCATCCAGACCTTCCGCACGGTCCTTAAGACCTGGCTCTCCCAGCAGGCCTGGGGATAAGTTTTTAAATTACCCGCCCGAGTGTTGACTGTTGAATGCAAGTTGGTGTTTTATTATCTATCTTGTTTACTCACTGTTAGTCTTGTATTATTGCACCCCCTTCCCGTGATTGTAAGCCGCCCTGAGTCCCCTCAGGGAGAAGGGCGGCCTATAAATCGTAATAAATGTCTAAATGTCTAAATGGTTGTCTTGTGGGTTTGAGTGATTGTTCACTTTTTTTTCTTCAGGAAAACTTTTTAACATAAATTGTTTTGTACTTTGAGGGCAACTTTACCTTCCCAGTGTGAGATGTCTTTCAACTAAAAGAATCATTGTCATGTCAGTTCTTCAATATTAATGTTTTGATTTCCAGGCACTGTAATGGTCCCTACCTAATGCTTTCATTTAAAAAAATCTGTAAAGTTAGCCAATCAAGAAGACAAATAGTATGCAGCCTATTTTTTTCCTATTAACACGCTCGCCTTACTCAACTTCTTCATTTATCCTTCTGTTTTAAAAGGAGCTCTTAATTACTTCCAGTCCCATTTCAGTTGTAAATGCATCTTTATTGCCATTCTTTCATCATAATAAATCCTTCGGCCTACTCAAAGAGCTGACACTTCACCACTGATTTACAAGTGACCCATTTTTATTAATCAGATGTTTGCCCTGACTCCTGTTGTAGTGGTAACACCATTACAGATAACTTTTGATGAAGAGCCCCTTTCTTTTCTTTCCAAGATGCAGCTTTTGATCCAAGGATGCTTCATTCAAATCAAATATCAACAAATCTCTATCTTTCCAAAGCATCACCCTTTGGTAGTTTCAAGGTTTTTTGTGATCTTAGAAATATAGAAATTTTTTTATAGAAATATTATCGATAGATGGATGGATGGATGGATGGATGGATGGATGGATGGATGGATGGATGGGGTGTCTCTGTGTATGAGAGAGATCTTGAACCTACCACAGTATATTGAAATGAATGAGCCCAGGTGGCACAGTGGTTATAATGCAGTACTGCAGGATACTTCTGCTGACTGCTGGCTAGCTGCAATTTGGCAATTCGAATTTTACCAGGCTCAAGGTTGACTCATTCTTCCATCCTTCCGAGGTGAGTAAAATGAGGACCCATATTGGTTTTTTTTTGGGGGGGGGGCAATATGCTGACTCTGTAAACTGCTTAGAAGGTTGTAAAGCGCTGTCCTAGTGCTATTGAAGTGAATTGATCTTTTTAAACTTCCTTTTACTTAGAGAAAATTGGACATATACTGTAATTCATTGAAGAGAAATTGTCAGGCACAAAGGATCAAGACCATATATATGTTGACAGCAGCAAGATTATTGTAGGTGCAGAAATGGAAGGACACTTAGATTCCTACTCTAGAAGAATGGCTGCAGAAGCTGATTGCTGAGATGGCAAAAATGACTACTCTGCTCAAAGAAAAGAACACAGGTAGTTTTGTTTCCACATGGAGACCGCTTCTGAACTTCGTGCTTGATGTGGAAAACAATGAAACCTTGATTTTAGGTTTTACTGATTAGACTGATAGACTTTTGTAGAAATGACTGGTTCGTGCTAGTATGGTAAATAAAAAAGTTGTGATTTGTTGTTAATGCCTTATTCTACTGAAACAGAGTTGGAAGTCAATTTTTCTTTTTCTTTCCCTATCCTTCCTCACTTTTCTTTCTCATTCCCGCTCCCCCTTTCTGCCCCCTTATTTGCTATTGTATGTTGTATTTTATAATAGTTTATAACCTAATAAAAATGTATTTGGACAAAGAGCATATATTAAGTTGAAATTCAGAAAATTTATTATTTAAGTCTACACACAAAAATCTAGTCAACTACTGATCAGCAATTGTGCTAGATAAGGGTCAAAGGAATTCAAGGGGGCTGGACTTGGATTTTTGTGGCAACATAAGGATACTAAGCTGATGACACATTTAACTTGTCTCCCAGCTCTTCCTGCCCTTCCCCTACAGAAATTGACCAAAGAACCATGGGCCTGAATTTGCAGACATTAAAATTTCCACCTGTCCTGCTCCTATTGCTATAATGCCTTACCTTACCAGGCAAATGAAACAAGGTAAGAAAAAATTTAAGGTAAAGGTTCCGCTCGCACATATGTGCTAGTCATTTTTGACTCTAGGGGGCGGTGCTCATCTCCATTTCAAAGCCGAAGAGCCAGCGCTGTCCAAAGACAGCTCCGTGGTCATGTGGCCAGCATGACTAAACACCAAAGACGCACAGAATGCTGTTACCTCCTCGCCAAACTGGTCCCTATTTTTCTACTTGCATTTTTACATGCTTTCAAACTGCTAGGTTGGCAGAAGCTGGGACAAGTAACAGGAGCTCACTCCATTACGTGGTGCTAGGAATTTGAACCGCTGATCTGCCAACCATTCTGATTGACAAGCTCAACATCTTAGCCAGCATCCCATAAGAAAACATTAAGCGTCTTTAAAGGGTAAGAGATTTAAGAAGTTTAAGAACACACTAGCTACCTTTTATGAGGAGGAAAAATCTCAAATGGTTTCACAGAACATCGTAACAGGAGTTGTTCTGAGGATCTGAGAATTATTCACAGATTTTTATTAGGATTTGTTTATCTGGAATATAAATAGTATTTCTATCATTGCGACTTTTGAAATTATAATATGGTAACAGTTAAGACCTGCTGGATAAATTTTGTAACAAAGAAGAAATTTGTTAAACACAGACAAAATGCCAAAATCACACTTTCTAAATCAATGTACAAATTTAATATTTCATTTCTCTGCCTTCTGAGGTACCATTTCCTAAATGTACTGTAGGAAGTCATAAGCCAAAATGAGACTTGGGAAGGGTTTTGCTCTTTAAAATAGGTCCATTTTTAAACAAATAAAATAAGTAAAAATGTGCAAAAAAAAGTATTACAAAAAAGAAAATCACTCAGCAAAGATACAGCTGTATATGAGAAATTTCTTTCTGCTTCTGCATATTTCAAAAGAGTAAAATGTATGCTGCAAAATAATGGATGAAAAATCAGAAGAAATAGAGTAACCCATGGAAAAATGAGAGCCAGAATGTGAATTAGACTGATTCATTGTTTTGTAGCCTTCTCCCAGAAAGAAGGATAGAAGGGGGACAACTAGAGGTGATATTAGCAGGTTCTGACCAGTTCTGGAGAACCGGTAGCAGAAATTTTGAGTAGTTCAGAGAACCAATAGATATGACCTCTGACTGGCCCCGCCTCTATCTATTCTCTGCCTCCCGAGTCCCAGCTGACAGGGAGGAAATGGGGATTTTGCAGTAACCTTCTCCTAGGAGTGGGGAGGGAATGGGGATTTTATAGTATCTTTCCCCTGCAAGTCACACCCACCAAGCCATGCCACACCCACTAAGCCACGCCCACAGAACCGGTAGTAAACAATTTTGAATCCCACCTCTTTGGGGCTTGGATAGTGTTCTTCTTTAGCTGCCTACCACTGTTCCCAGTTTAGAGATGGAGTCCCTAAAAAGGACCTCGAGCAGCCTGAATATGTTTAGACACAGGATGGGCAATACTGAGAGCTGAGCAATGTGATTTCACCTGCTGCCCATTACAATTCATCCAGTGCAAATGGCTATGCAAAATAAATTGTTTAAGTGCCATTTAGCTCAGGGGAAAACTCATTTATTGCAAGGGTGATGTTGTTTGCCTAGGCTCTCTGAAAGGTAATTGGAAGCACAGTGTAAAGACTTGACACAGTACATGGAGCTGCACAGATTGTCATCTTGCCCTAGATAGCCATTAGTAGGGCACATACTGTATATATTGGAGGGAGGAAAGGTGTCACAAAACAACTGGATGCCCTGAAGTTTTGTTTGACCTTTCTCAGAAATATAAAAGGAGGGATAAACAGATTAATAGACCTTGTAGGTCTACAAGGGACCTTGTAGGTCATTTAATCCAACTCCCCACCCAAGTAGACGGCCCTACACCTTCTAACAAATGGCAATCTCTTCCTGAAAGCCTCCAGTGATGAAGCTCCCATAAGTTCCGAAGGCAAGTTCCATTGGTTAATTGTTCTCACTGTCAGAAAATTCCTCCTTATTTCCAGGTTGAATCTCTCCTTGGTCAGCTTACATCCATTATTCCTTGTCTGGCCTTTGGGTGCCTTGGAAAATAGCTTGACCCCCTCCTCTCTATGGCAGCCCCTCAAGTATTGGAACACTGCTAACATGTCTTCCGTGGTCCTTCTCTTTAAAGAGAAAAGAGCCTCAAATTTTGTTTGAGCCTAAAATGGTTAATCCTTCCTCCATTTCATTTGGTTTGTACATTGCTTTTGTAGCACTCTTTTAATTATTTATTTCAGCTTTCTGGGGACACCAAATGCTGAAATGCTAAGAATATTTTGTGGTGCATATTCTTGAGCATTCCCAAAAATTAATTTATTAATAAAATAAATTTAGGTCTTTGAATTATCACCAAGATGTTTCCTTTCATTTACTTTCTATGCAGTTCATGTCAATGAAATTCAGGTATGACAATATGGTCCCTTCAGCAGCAACTCTGCCAATTCTCTTGGTGCTCTATCCTGGGTTCTTTTTTAAACCACACGCAATCAGATTGATTCAAACTGAAGAGAAACACAAAAGCTCAGCACTCTGGAGGAGAATGGTTTGTATATAAACAAACACACACACACACACACACACACACACACACGAACATTATTTAAGGGATGGGGAAAATATTTTGTAAAACCAGTGATGTGTGAAATGTACCAATATATAAGTTCTTCCTATTATCTCTATTTTATTTTATAATTCCTCTCTTCTGCTCTGTTAAGAGACAGCATGCAGACCTCTCACACTTTCTACAATACCACCACCTCCTCCTCCTCCTCCTTCTCCTCCTCCTCCTCTTCCTCTTCTTCCTACTACTACTACTTCAGATCATCTACTCCCTCTGAAGAAAAAAACACCTTGATTCTTTTGGTTATTGTATATAGAACCCTAATAACTTCCAATTCCCTATGCTCAGTTCTATTTTTGAAAATATCTATGAGGAGTCCAAATATGCATAATGTTGTATCTGATTCTAATTGATCCTGATTTTTGAGCAAGGAATTCAAACTAGTAAGCATTCAATCATTTGTTTGGTATCCTGCAGCCTGAAGTAATACAATAGTTATATACATGATGTTCACACTGTACCATTCTTGCTCCCTTTTTAATTTTTGTACCCAATGTTATAATTTTAATATTTTTATATCTTTAATCTTAATTTTAAGCCACCCAGAGTTGCTTTGCAGAGTGTGATTGGAGATATATAAATTTAATAAATGAATATAAACTTGCTTCAATAACGCTATGCAAAAGAGAGCCATTGTGATATACAGTAGTGCATTGATGTGCGGTGAGGTTCACCGCTGGTGAGGCAAGCATATTAGGCGGGGGGGGGGAAAGAAGGGGAAACCCAGGGCTAGGCAGTCCGCTCATACACGCGCACCCCCGGCCACACACTTCCCCCTTTGCAAAAAGGCGAAGTCGAAGCAAAAGCAGGGAAAGCAGAGCCACACCCGAAGGCGGTTTGAGGGGGTTAAAGAGAAAGCGAGGAGCCGGAGAGGAACGGGAGCAGCGCTTCTTACCCAGCTTGGAGAGGCATGGACAGAGGGGTGGGAGACTCCCGGCTCTCTTCTCCTCCCTCAGCGGCCTCTGAGTCAGGGCGGAAGGACGGCCGGAGAGACTCAGGCAAGCAAGCCGCGCACAGCGCTCTGAGAAATAGCGGCACAAGGGGTGCCCCCGCCGCCTTCCAACCTCCCTCCATCTGTCTCCTCCCAACTCGCACAGTGAAAAGAGGGTTTAAAGGGACCGGCGGGCGGTGAAAGAGAAAGCATCCCGGCACTTTAAAGTGCATGCCACCTTCCGGCCATACAGCAGGACACGTCCCGCTTTATGGCCGAAAGCCTCAACACGAGCGCCAAAGATGAAAGCAGCCTCGATGCCTGGCAACGCCGCTTGCCCTCGCCACCTCGATTATGCACAGAACCCGCAACTATTTCCATAGTATCCGTGCAGCGCCGGCCTAGCAATACACACAAACGCACATGCGTACACACTGAGCATGTTCTTCCCACCGGGCAAAAGCACTCACAATGCCAGCGCTGGATGCCTCTTACCCACCCACCCACCCCAAAAAGCCCACGTCCTCTCAGCAAACCACCACCCATACCTGGTCCCATACATATATCGAGTGCCCTTGGCACTCGAAGCCCCGACCACCTGTCCTTCGCCAACACTCCAAGAAAAGCTAACGAGCTGGAAGCTTTGCTGGAGCAGTCGGCGCCCTGCTGCCACTTTAAAGCCATGCCTCAGCCACCCAAGCAGCCTCGCTTCGCCGCCCACCTGCCCATCGCCTCCATAAAAATAAAAAAAATAAAAAAATAAATAAATATGCCAGCCCGTGCACCAACAGAGGTGGGTAAAAACACACACATACACACACACACACATAATAAAAACAAATTACAATTACTTACATTACAAATAATATTGAATTCCTCCCCCCTGCCCCCTCCCTCTGACCCACATACCTTCCAGCTGCGTCAAAAATGCAAGATTTGGTCTAGCCAGGGCCAGGCAGGCTAGGATAGTTGCTGCTAGAATCACCACGTGGATGACTCTGCTTAAATGTTTTAAAAAAGCCTCTAAACAAAGTGCCCTCTGCAGGAGGAGGCAAGAGAATCACGTGCCTCATTTGCATAAGGAATTTTTCGCTTTTTAACCTTGCTTAACTCTTAAAAGACTAAAAATTCCTTATGCAAAGGAGGCCCATAGTTCTCTCGCCTCCCCCTACAGTTAGCACTAAGCAGACTCAGAGTCACTGTGACTTGGAGTCTGGCAGCAACTACCTTGGCCTTTTTAATTATTTTAAAAATTATTTCCTTTTCCTCATGAGACTGGTGAGGCCCCACCTCCCCTGCCTCCAGTGACTGCACATCCCTGCAGTAGTGATTAAACTGCTGATCTGGAAGCAGCAAGATCCAAATTCATATTCGACCCATTCCTCATCAGTACCAGCTATTTCACAGGGTTGCTGTTGGAAGAAAAACTGGAGGACTGCTATGTATATTACCTTGAAATCTGCAGGGAAAATATTGAACAAAGTAAGAACCATCACTTTCTATAAGGATGGAAATTCAAGTCATCCACATTGTAAATTCCAAAAGGAAATGTTTCTTCTTGCCTGGACCCAATATTAATTATGTTAGCACATTCTAAAGTAACTTCTCCAAATATCATGCCACTAACCTTATCGCTGATAGACCTTTGGCAATATGCAAAGTGACAATATTAAAATTGTCCCCGTTAAAATTTAATATCTGCTGGAGCTTATTTCATGTTTTTTACTATATGTAGAACAGTGTTTGTTCAAATAAATTATGTTACAGACTAAATGTTCAAATGCCATTACATTATCATTAAAGTCAACTTTCTCAGCAATGTGCATTCATGAAGGCAATGAGACTTAATATGAACCCTTAATAATGATGGAGACGGTTTTAGTAATATACGGTCCATTAAAAGAAAAGCTTAAGCGTCTAAAATAGCTAGAAAAGTTTTCTTCAAAAGTGCAAAGAAAAGATTATCTTTCTTATACTTCTCAATGTTTACAGCATGGATCCTAAATGTTTAGAGCAGTGGTCCCCAACCCCCGGTCCGCGGACCGGTGCCGGGCCGTGGAGTACCTGGCACCGGGCCGCGCAGCGGCCGGGGGCCATGATCGCTGCAGCGGCCGGGGGCCATATTTGCAACTTTTTAGTCCTCATGAACGCGCCCTTTCTCTGCCCCCCCCCGCCGCCCCAGATGTGCGGGGCTGGGGGGCGAGGGGAGGCCCGATCTCCCCCCCCCGCCCTCTTGCTCTGCTCGCCCCGTGAGGGAAGGGGCGGCGGCGGCGGCCTCGGCCTCGGCCCGAACTTGGGATGCTGCTGGCGGAGGCTGCCTGGGAGACGAAACTTTGTCCGCGGACTCACCCGGCCCGCCTGCCCCGTGGAATGACGAGGGGGGGGCAGAAGGGGGCGGCGGCGCTGCATTTTCCTCCCAAGGAGAAACTAAGGTTGCGGGGGGGAGGGGCGCAGCGCGGCCGTTTCGGGGGAACTTGGGGAGCTTTGCCGTTCCGAGAGGCGCTTCGCACGCAGCCCCACCCAGGTGGGAGATGTTTTCCTCCGCCGAGGCGGGGAGGGGGGGCTTTACGTAAGACTCGCGGCGCAGCTCTGCCCCCCCTCCTGGAGTGTCACCTGCCTCCCGCCCCTCCCCTCCGCCGCAGCGCTTTTTGTGTCAGGCCGGCGGGGCTCTCGGGGGCCCTTCGGCCGCAGCCCGCCTTCTCCCCCTCTTCCCTTCATGGAGCGCGGCGCGGAGGCCCACCCCCTCGGAAGCAGCCGGCCTCCGCCGCGCCAGCCGCCCGCCCGCCCGAAGTAGGACACAGGGCCATCTTTTTCCCCCGCCGAACTGCAGCGAGGAAAAAGGGCTGCCCGAGCGAGCGGATCGCGGGGTCGGTTCCCCCTCCCTTCCCCCGACGGCCAAGGAGGAGGCGGGGCGGCCTCGTGGGCTGTCGGCCTTGGCGTGAAGGAAGCCCCCCCCCGCCCTGCGGAACGCGCGCCCAGGATGGCCGCCTTCCCACCCGCCGGTCCGGAAGGCCGAGGGAGGCTCATCTGACTGGTCCGCGGCGATAAAAAGGTTGGGGACCACTGGTTTAGAGTATGGATCATATTTCATTTCTGTGAGGTACAATTACCTTTCTCTACAATTTGAGACATATCGCTCATTTCTATCTGATAGTCTATCCTTTCTTCATAAAATGAATATAACAATCACCTTTCGCAGGTTGTGGCCCGCCAGTGGCCAGCAGAGCTGGCAGAAGATTCGGACAGTGAGGAAGTTGGGGAGGAACATGGGCCAGTCCTGGAATCTGGGGAAGGCTCTGGTGGGGGCTTTGTGTCTGGGGCACAGAGGGGGTCAGAGCCTTATGCCAGTTATCAGCTGCCTTCAGAGTCAGACATCAGTGAGGCAGATGAACAGCTGGAGCCTGTTTCCTGTGTGTGCATGCACAGTGTTGTCAAGTTCTGCAGATATCAGCCTGTCAGCTCTCCAAACCAGATAAGATCTGTGACTGTAAATCCTCACTCGAAAGACTTTGTTGGATGTGAATGAGCAGAATTCACAGTAAATTAATAAAAGGGTTTTTGTCAGAACAAGGAGTTTGCTTCATACTCTGGTGAAGTCTAGGTCAGAACCCACAGTACATAATTATTATGAAATCTAATGCAAGACGTAAAAAGAAAAAAATATTTTTGTCTGGTGTCTATGGAGATTCTCAATTATCCAGATCATGGTTGTCCCAAAGATGCGTTTTTCAAAAGGCAAATGGACTTTCTTGTTTTTTTTCCTTGAAGACATTTTGCTTCTCATTCAAGAAGCTTCTTCAGTTCTAACTGAATGGCAGAGAATAGAAAGATTTTGAATAGCCTTCTCTCAACAGAGAAGGAGAGATATGATATCATAAATCCCTAGCCTACAACGCAGTCCTTTCAGCAGTTCCAAGAAGGTTCCACACCCATTCAGGTGGCACAGATAAACCTCCAAGTGGCCTGAATGACTCTCAGAGAGAGCGCTAATGACCAGATGACTGCAAGGAATATAAATCCTTCCATTTTCCACTATTCAGTCTGAATTGAAGAAATTTCTTGGATGTGAAGCAAAATGTCTTCAAGGAAAAAAACAAGAAAGGCCAGTTTCCTTTTGAAAAAGCACCTTCTATCTGGTGGAGAATAACTATCTTCATCTAAAGTTATAAACTAGATAATAGTGCTGGTTTAAGTAAGGAAAGATAGTCTAGAGTGCCACCAATTAGAATGTATTATTGGAAATTCAGATTTACTCTGTAGGGCTGGTGGCAGATGTCATTAGAGCTACTCCAGCATTTCTCTAATCTCACATGGTATAATAATATTGGATTGGAGAGATTTCCTTTAAGGCAACTAGATTTTGATCATCAAAAGATACATATCCTGAATCAAATGTCATCCATGTAAAGAGGTAACGGTTTCCCTGTCAGTTGTGTCAGACTCTAGGGGGAAATACTCATCCCCATTTCTTGGCTGTGGGAGCCAGCATTATCTGAAGACATTTTTCTGTGATCATGTGGCCAGCATGACTATATGCCAAAGGTGGTCGGAAGGCTGTTATCTTCTCACCAGAGTGGTGCCTATTAATCTACTTGTATTTGTGTGCTTTCCAACTGTTAGATGGGCAGGAGCTAGAGCAAGTAATGGGAACTCACCTCTTTGCGCGGAGCTCAGGTCTCAAACCTAGGCTGTCAGTTCTTCAGCTGGTAAACTCAGGGTTTTTAACTACTGAGCCATCATGCTCATCCATGTATCTTGAAGATAAAGAAGGAAATAATGTTGCCTTTAGAATTATAAATATGTTTTCTACCAAATCACTGCTCTAATACTATCACAAAATGCCGATCTCATGGAGATCATTCAAAATAACAATAATAACAATAGCAATTGTAATAATACTGTCCAATCCTTCCAGTTTTATAATAAACAATCCAGCTGCAGGGATTATGTACTATGTTGGTTATTCTGAGGAGAGAAGCCCAAATTTCTAGTTAAACCAGTTAAACTAATCTTAAGCTACTTTTCCTAGTATGTTGCCTCCAGTACCATATCTGTAGCACATCTTTAGGACATTACGTTAGGGATAAATTGAAAAGTTTTGGAATGTATGTTTTCAGTTTCGTATTCTGAAGTGAGGCTAATGAAATGGATAACAGAGAAGACCATATTACTGTCATTTTATTAAAGCTAAACAGTTCAGAGCTGTTTAGTTCTGAGTCAAATTGAGATTGCATGGGTGTTCTAAATAAACTGCTCTGAGGAAAAAAGATCATACTGTAATAAATAAAAACTTAAAATCCCTTTTTAGTAATTGCATTTTAATATCACTCAGATAAGTCCCTGAGGTAAAAGATTCATCTCCACAGAAGAAAAATATCCATAGAAAATCATTGATTGACAAAGCGCAAAGGGTTGCCTGAAATTTCACCGAACCTCAGTGAAAAAGGGGAAATGAGTCTCTCCTAAATTTTCCTTTATCCACTTAAATTGTGATCTGTTGCAGCCCTGCCACTTTTTCTTCCCAAATTCTACGGCTTCACCCAAGAGATCTGAAGTGGAGCAGGCCCCTTAGATACAAATACCACAGAGTACTTGAGGCTCTCTGGACTTGGTTGCTTGCTTACAGATGTTTCATTATCTGATGATATTACCAAGTCAGGTAATGAAACATCTGCAACAAACATCCAAGCTCAGAAAGCACACCAAGGACTTCATAGCTTAACCCTGAGGCTTGTATATTCTCTTTTATTGAAATATATACTATTCTTCCATAATCCATGAATCATTTTTGTCCTATTCAAACCAATAGAAGTATAGCTTTCCTCCTGGCCTTCTAATTGAATTTGTGCAGATTGGGAAGAATAGGGACAGACAGCACACACATCCTATGTGAAGCATTCAGGTAACACCTTGACTTTGCTGTAGTCAAGCAGTGATCCAAATTAAAGAGAGGAAAAAAAGACTTTAGTTATCTAATATTTATTTATCCATCGGTCACAATTCTACTATTCTTCTGTTCTCTCTCCCTCCCTCCTTGGCCTTTGTGCAATAGATTTTAACTGCTTTTACTCCCAATCTCCCCACTGATTGTCTGTTTTCTGTACTACTCCCTGTACAGAGATATCGCAAAAAAATGTTTAGCCATTCTTAAACTTGTTTCAGTTACCACAAGCACAGAATCCAGCATGGGCTGGGCCTCTCCAATACATTTTGCTGCTTCAGGGGCTTTTTGATGTTGTTGGCATGAGAGGCAGTGTGTACAGAGACCTCTACTGCATCAGTGAATGAAGCAAACCTGTTTCCCATTTTGTGTAGACAACCAAGAAAGGCCTTCAAAGCAGCTGAACCCAGAACCTCTGGAGGACATCACTTAAGACGGCCTATCAAACTGGAATCCATGGGCCGGATGTGTCACACGTGTGTGTGTGTATGTGTGTGTGTGTGTGTGTGTGTGTGTGTTGTGTGTGTATGCCACACCCACCACAGATCCGCAAAGGCAAAAAAAATCACAATAGGTCATAATAGTCATAATACTTTGTGGGGACGTTATCATTCCAGCCCTCTCCCAGAAAAATGAAATATCCTAGGAAATATGAAAAGGCAGAATATTTCTCTGGATGAGAAAAAGGAAGAAACATCTTTTAAAAGACAGAATAGCTGCCTACAGCTTCCTGCCCATCCCCCTTTGTCAATGAGCCATTAAAGCATGACCTAGTCCACTTTACATAATAAAGAGTTTTCCCGTTCAGCTCCAGAGTGATGGGATTAAGGCATGATAATATTGGCCTTTTACTCAACTCTCCACATGGCATCTGAGAACTCATACCTGGATTCAAAACACCCTAGAGAGTAGCCCCCTGCATGGCACCATGGGAGTCTGACAACCAATCAGAATACATTTCTTACACAGGAACAGGAAACAGAGGTGGGACTAAATAGGGTATAAAAAGCCTAGCAAGCCCCTCCCTCAGTCCTTCTCTTCTTCTTCACCAACATTGAAGCATGTGATCACCTTTTCTGTTCAGGGCTCAAGCCATGTGGCCCTATCCAACAATAAACCATCTTTCCAAGCAGCCTCCATGTCTCCAGTGTCTTTTTCCCCACTTGGAGCCGAACCCAGAAGGACATTTCTTTCAACAATTGGCATTCCAGATGGGACTCCAAGCTAGCCTAACAAATGGATATGGCCCAGGTAAGCCTTCCATGCTGGCACAGACCCCATTGAGTCTGTGGGTGGACTTTATCTTGGCTTTAACCATTGGATCTAGGTTTTAAAGAGGTTTTGAGTTTGAGCTCAAAGGCTGCTTGGAAAGAAGGTGAGTACCTCTAAATTTTAATTTAAAGCATGGCAAAGCATGGGAAATGTATATATGTGTGCATGTGTGGGATCCTTCTCCTGATCACAGCTGGATCTTGGTTCCTATGTGTGTTTTACCAAGAGAGCCTGGAAAGTATTAGGGTCAGGCCAGAGCACAGGACCTTCTGTTAGGGAAAGGAGAGTGTGTGTGAAAATGGATGGAAAAATGAATGAAAATTTTGTTGTTGCTGCTGTTGTCCTGTGAAAGCAAAAGAAAAGCAAAGGCTCATTGTGTGTAAAAAGAAGGAGGGGCAGGTACTAACTGAAAGGGCAGAGGTCCTTCACAGATTACCTTTTTGATCTGTAAAACCCTAGCGGAAATTCCCTGGTAGGAAGGGACCAAATACTTCATAGGGGAATTTGAAGTCCTTCTCAGAATCTTTTTTTTTCTGAAAACTTACAGGGCAGTGGTCACTCGGCTAGGCCAAAGTGAGCCCTGCGTGTAATAGGTCATGGGAAGCGTTAGCTCAAGGGTGACAGGAAAATCCCTTGGAGATTTCCTAGAAGCCTGGGTCGCCAGGCACATGCCTATCTTGGCAGGCATGAAAGCAAGGAAATCGTGAGAGAAATGGGCTTTGCTGAAAGATAATACAGGAAAACTAATTTGGCTACATAAAGGTACTTAAAAGAAAAGGGGAAAATGTTGTTGTTCTTTTTTCTCTTGTCTGTTTGTCTCTTTGTCTTCTATGTAACCACGTGGTTTGTTTGTTAAGATTTGTGCCTTCCTTAATTTAACAGATTTGTGCTGTGAATGTAGGATGTGAAAACCTGAGAGTTCTTTTTTCTCTCTCTTATTTTCTCCTTGTCCTTGTGCAAATGTGTGCCTAAGTCTTTGTGTACCCTCAAGGTAATTGTAACTAAGATGTCTCCAATCCAAAAGACAAGGATTTTAAAGTGTTCAAAGAAAGAAAAGAGTAAACTGGCAGAAATTGCCTTCACTCAGTTTGTTGCCCACCCCCCCCCAAAAAAAAACAGAGTACAGAGAAGTTTTTTTTTTCCTTCCTTCCTTCCCTATACCTTAAAGTAACAACCCAGGAAATGTTTTAAGTTCATTTACAGGAAAAGTTTCATCCTTGCATTTATTATGTGTTTAAATGATTTTACCTGTTTATTTCCTTCCTGAAGCATGTGAATCCAGACCCCATTTCTCATCTGTGATATCCCCATAATGTTACCAGTTTATGTTTAGTAACTGATGATTTTACCTTTTTTAAACTTGGCCTGCAAGCTTTCTACCCACCCCCCAAGCCCCTCCCTTACCCTTAATCTCCCAACAATGCCTTTTCTGTGGGGGAGGGAACCTTGTTTTCATGTTTTTCAGCCTTGAAAGATTGCACTTTTCAGGTGAGTATAGATTTTTTTTCCTTTTGTGGGGAGGAGGAGAGTGTTGCCTTGTGTGTGCATGTATGAGATGAAGGAAATTCCTACTAAAGGTTTGCCTTCAACATGAGTAAAAACCCTCTGCACATCTATCTGGCCAACCTACTCAAAACCTGGCCTCTAGAAGACAGTTTTGATTTAGATTTCGTCAACAAATTTGCTGATTTTCTGGCCACCATCAGATGAACTGAAGAGAAGTTCTACCTGAGTTTCTTCCCCAAAGCGATTAAGGAGTCCACAGGGAAAGCAGGTAATAAGGTAAAGCCTGACTGAATGGGAAGACCTAGGTAATTGGACTTGATTAATTTGATGTAATGTCTGTTAAAAAAATTCTTAGGTGTGCATCTATACTAATAACATGTAGAATTGAATGGCATTGAATTTGATGGTGATATGTTTGACCAACTAGCTAAATAAATAAATAAGCTTGGGCTTGAAGCTTGGTTTGGTTTGGTTTTGGTTTGGTTTTATTGGGATTTATATGCCGCCCTTTTCCCTGAGGGGACTCAGGGCGGCTTACAACCACAGGGGAGGGGAAGTGCAAGGTCAAACAAAACACTTTGTGAACAAAAGAAAAATAATAAAACACAACTTTCATTCAGCAATCAAACACTCGGGCGGGTAATTGGAAGCCTATCCCCAGGCCTGTTGGGAGAGCCAGATCTTGAGGGCTGCGCGGAAGGTCTGGATCGTGGTGAGGGTGCGGATCTCCATGGGGAGCTCGTTCCATAGGGTCGGGGCAGCAACAGAAAAGGCCCTCCTCCGTGTGGTCGCCAGTCGACATTGACTGGCAGATGGAATTCGGAGGAGGCCCAGTCTGTGCGATCTGATTGGTCGATTTAGGGAGGTAATCGGCAGAAGGCGGTCTCTCAAGTACCCAGATCCACTACCATGGAGTGCTTTAAAGATGGTCATCAGTATCCTGAAGCGCACCCGGAGACCAACAGGTAGCCAGTGCAGCTCGCAGAGGGCAGGTGTAACGTGGGCGAACCGAGGTGCGCCCACTATCACTCGCGCGGCTGCATTTTGGACTAGCTGTAGTCGCCGGATGCACTTCAGGGGCAACCCCATGTAGAGCCCATTGCAGTATTCCAGTCTAGAGATCACAAGGGCTCGAGTGACTGTTGTGAGAGCCCCCCGATCTAGGTAGGGCCGCAACTGGCGGACCAGGCGAACCTGGGCAAATGCCCCCCTGGTCACAGCTGTGGGGGAGGGGAGAGTAGTTAGGATTTAAACTGCTCTCTGAGTTTCCCCACTGCTTGCAGAATGAGCCACATGTTCCCCAAGTAAAATAAATTGAAGATTTAAAGGGACAGAACCTCCCCCAGGCCTGAAAGTGTTGTTCCATGTTATATCTGCATGTATGTCTGTGTGTGTAATCATTTCCAGGCCTGGAGGGAAGTTGAGATCCCTTAATAATAGAAAATGGAGCTCATTGGCTTATGTACAGCTCCCTGAAATAATTGTAATAACTGCTCTGCATGAAGAAAGAATGAAGTGGGATTTTTGTATGTGAAATTAATTTACACAAGCAGTCTGATTGCAGTGCAAATGTGAGTATGTCGATGGGTAAAAGTTGGTATGAATGAACTTTAATTCCTTTCATATAAAGAAACAGTAAGTTGCAAGGTTGTTTAATGGTATGTGTGTGTATGCTTATGTGTTATCATTTCCAAACCTGAAGGGAGGGTGAGATCCTCTAATAAAATAAAATGAATCTAGGTGGCTTGTGAAAAAGCTTCCTGAAATAGTTATAATGATTGGTTGGCATGAGCAAGCATGAGCTCTGATTGCAGTATGAATGTATGTGTCCCCAATGTCCCAGGGAGTGCTAACTGAAGAGATCCAGAGACCTGTGATTGTCTGCGTGAATCCCCCCCTTTCTTCCTTCTGGTCATTCTTTGGAGGGAAGCAGGAAAGGTGGGGAGAGTGAGTGTCTGCTCATTTTACCATGAGTGTGTGTATGAAATGTCCCCAGTGATACCTGCGAATGCCTCTGTGCATCCCCCCCTTCTTTCCCTCCTTCCTTTTAGGTCATTAAAGGGGGCTGAAGTTTTTCTGCTCATTTTAACCACTTTTTTTCTCTCTCTCTGAGAAATTTGGAATAAATGGGTGACCTGCTCCTTCACCTTTACCTTTCACTGTTGTGATCTTTTCATCTATAAAAGTTATGCAATTACATTTCCTTTTCTGCTCTGAATACAATTTTGATTTTTTTTTCTTCTGGAAATTTTTTAGGTTTAAAATTCTTAATTAAACCTATAAAAAGAAATGATTTTGAGATATTTTGCTTACATTTGTAAATGTTTTAACATACTTAATGAGAATTTCCTTCCATCTGAATGGAATCTAATATTTTGGAGTGTTGACTCAAAGTACCTCTTTTTTTTAATTGCATTTTTTAAAAGCTGTTTTTCTTCCCTTTCTCTTTTACACCTGAGTGCATTTTTAAAAGCTTGTGAGTCAAGGTGCTCTACCCTATGATATTTTGTTTGTTTGTTTGCAACACAAGTTGTCGTCCCTTTTGAAAATTTACTCATCTTACTGCAAAAGTGTTTCAATCATAGAAGCAGTGGGAATATCATGTTCCATGAAATTTACATAGTCTCCCTTCTGGAAAAATGTTTGGATTTGCACTTGGACAGAATGGGTGAGATTCCACAACATGAGACTAAAGATCTGTCTGTAAAGAACTGTATACTTGGCCTCTCTTTTTCTTCACCTCAGAAACAAAGGACTGCTACCTCAAACCATAACTCTTGAATTGGCTGCTGGTGATTGCATCCTGATAAAACCTGACATGAGGGGAAAAAACTTAGTCAAGCCTGGGACAGACTCTACCGAGCCTGACTGACCACTCTTACCAGCAAGCTAAGCTTAATGCCATCCAGCAGATATGAAAGAATGGACCCTGAGATGAAGTAAAGACCAAAAGACTCTGCTATCCCCAGAAGACAGCTGTAAAGACTATGGGGGAGGGTGAAAATTGATTCTAAAGTTTTCTTTCTTTGCTTCTTTCACAGAAATTCATTGTAAGGTTTCTTCCTTGTCTCATTTATATTGTAATCAGTTTAATGTAATCATGTAAGAATTGTATTTGAGAATGGCTAGCACAGCACTAGATTTCTGTCTAGTGGGAGGGAAAGTTTGTCCAAAATGTCTGTATTTTCTGTATTGTAGAAGCAGCTACACACACACATACACACACACAAAGAAGAGAGAGAGAGAGAGAGAGAGAGAGAGAGAGAGAGAGAGAGAGAGAGAGAAAGAGAGAAGAGCTTATACAGAATTAGATTGAAACTATCTCCTCCACAGTTTTTCTTAGGTTGAGTTTTGCCTTGGCACAAAAGCCTAAACAGTGATTTCTCCCTTTTAATTCCATTGGAGAAGGGTCAATTCCCCTCAGGCAATTCCCCCAGTTGAAGAGCTAGCAGAGAGGATCTTCCCCCCAAAAAAACCCCCAAGTCCTCACTGTGACAAAAAAAAAAACCACGCTGCCCAGTAAAGCAGGATATGTTGCACTGGTGGTCTCATGAGTAGGAGTCCCCAGGCTCATTCTGTGTAATTTTACAAATACTAAATAGCTTGGACTGCACACCAGCTAAACTCAATTTGGCCTCACTAAAATAAGAGCCAGGACAGGTTCAAGAACCATCCCTTTTAAAATGGGCAGCCTGTAACTTAAAGGGAATGCATGGCTGTGAAGAATTTTGGATTTCTGCTTGTTTGAAACCTGTCTGGAAGCTCATAGAAAGTGATATCTGATACTAATTGGCATGGAAAATTGGATACTGTAAATTTATTTCCAGAAATTTGTGCCCTGGTTGCTAGACCTTCATGGTTGAAAGCTCTCTGGGAGCCACTGAAGATATCCTTCTGCTGTCTCTCTCAATGCTTTCATCAGAAGAATTAAGTCTCCCTGATCTGACCAATTTTAATCTTTTGTCAAAACATGTGCATTCCACTCACATGTTTTGGGGGGGAAAAGGAGGGATTGTGGGAAGTTATCATCCAGCCCTCTCCCAGAAAAATGAAATATCCTAGGAAATATTGAAAAGGCAGAATATTTCTCTGGATGTGAAAAAGGAAGAAACATCTTTTAAAAGACAGAATAGCTGCCTACAGCTTCCTGCCCATCCCCCTTTGTCAATGAGCCATTAAAGCCTGACCTAGTCCACTTTACATAATAAAGAGTTTTCCCGTTCAGCTCCAGAGTGATGGGATTAAGGCATGATAATATTGGCCTTTTATTCAACTCTCCACATGGCATCTGAGAACTCATACCTGGATTCAAAACAGCCTAGAGAGTAGCCCCCGGCATGGCACCATGGGAATCTGACAACCAATCAGAATACATTTCTTACACAGGAACAGGAAACAATGGTGGGACTAAATAGGGTATAAAAAGCCTAGCAAGCCCCTCCCTCAGTCCTTCTCTTCTTCTTCACCAACATTGAAGCATGTGATCACCTTTTCTGTTCAGGGTTCAAGCCATGTGGCCTTGTCCAACAATAAACCATCTTTCCAAGCAGCCTCCATGTCTCCAGTGTCTTTTTCCCCACTTGGAGCCGAACCCAGAAGGACATTTCTTTCAACAACATCATGTGACATGATTGAGTTTGACACCCATGACTTAAGACTTCTGAGAGAACTGGTTGGCTCATCTCAATGTGCTTCACAAACCACCATGGTTTTGCTGAAAATCAGCAGTAAATGTCGTTTTTGGGGTGAAACTGTTTTAAGTTACAGTCATGTGACCATGGAATGCTGCAAAGAGCTATAAATGTAAACTAGTTGTCAACTGCCCAGCATGTAGTCACGTGATCACAGGGGGATTTGGAATGACCTTTGGAATGAAATCATAAGTACTCTGGGAGGTTCTTCCTAACTTTGAACAATTGCTAAGCAACCAGTCTGGGACTACCTGCATTGCCTTATGGTTGGACCACCTATTGTAAAAATTATTCTACAAAGTTGACTAGTCCGTGATTTATTTATCTATTTTACTAGCCAAGCTAGTCTCTTCCTGCCATCAATGTCTCACTGCCTCCTAAGTTTATAGGCTCAGGAGATTGTAAGTTTCCCTTTTCCCAAAAAATTGCCAACTTTGGAGACCCCTGGTATAAGATATGGCAATTGAGATAATTCCACAAGCTTCATAAGTCCAGGTAAGGATGTGATATCTACAAATGCTTTGCTGCAGCAATACTGGTGGCTGTTTCAAACTATTTCCCTACTCCCTGGACATATTACTTTTTTTTCTTTTTAGGCTTGCTATTAATTTTAATGAAAATGATTGAAAATGGTTTTCACTGAATGTTTTGGACAATTTCCAACCTAGGCTAATACTTAATTGGAATGTGCTACTGGCACTTAACATATATTAGCCTCCTACTCAAAAGTTGTTTAGCTTTGAATAGGATGAAGGGAAATTGTAAATAACTGTATGCCTTTGGGCAATGAGGCCATGTGGAGCCATGTGAAGGTTAATGAAAATGACCTTTCGTGTAAAAAATAATGTGAGCACTAAATGCAAAAAAGGGCTTGTCATTCTCAATAAATAAATAATAACAAGTATATGTGATCTTCCATTCAGCCTCTGCTTTACTGTTTTAATTTATTTATTTTTTACTGAAAGATAAGGGGCTGTTTCACAAATGGTGTGTATAGTTTTCTGTTCTCTTTCAGTATATTGTTTCTACAAACTTCTTACAGACAACATTTAAGCTATTAAGTTACTTACTTAAAGGGCTAAGTACTCTCTAGGTAGAGCCAATGAGAATTATTTCAGGACTTGTTCCACTTCTTCGTACTTTTCTTTCTCCCCCACTCCCCCTCCATCCCCATCCCCAGAGCATTAGCCTTATTTTTAAAAGTCCCTGTGTCCTTCCCAGTTTCAGGGATACCCAAAATCAGAACTAACAGTGGGAAGACTGTTTAGCTTAGTTTCATTATGTAAAAGGTTACTTATGGCCTTGTAGAAAGTTAGCACTCATCCCTCTCCTAGAAGAAAGAAATATTTTGAGAAATATTTTTTTTAAAGAGCAGAATATTATATTTCCCTGGATGAGAAATTGAGAAACATGCTCTTGGAAAGCAGCCCCCACCTGTTTTAATAGCCCACAGCAGATGTCAGCACTTAAGAGATAAAGAGCTTATTGAGATTTAGATAGCTCTATCCATAGGCAAAAATACCCTGTAGCAAGGTCTGAACAAAGGTAGGATTAGCCCTCAGCCACAATAGGACTTGCTCAACAATCTCCTTCATTGCATCAGTCCAAACTTCAACCAAGCCTAGCATAGACAAACTCCTAGGATTTGTACATGGCACCATGGGAGTCTGACAACAGCCAATAGAATGCATGTCCTTGCACAGGAACAGGACACTCAAGTGCAAAACCCAAGAGAAGGTATATATACCCCCCACAACTCTGTGTGGTCAGCTGCACCAGAACCATGTGCTTGGTAGTTCTGCTTCATCATTAAGTCAGCTTTCCAAACAGCCTCCATGTTTCCAGTGTTTTTCTCCCAGCTTGGAACTGAACCACATGGATATTTCTTCCAACAGTCTGAAGAACAAAGACTTGAGCCAGCAAACAGGCAAAAAAAATCCAGGACTGTATAAGTAGCTCATTCATACTTCTACCAATATAGCAGAAAACATGAGCCTGATATTCTGTGAAGTGATGAACAACTTCCATCTTTGGGTTCCTGACTTGCAGCTGCTTCTTTCTCCTGCAACAGGCCAAACACGTGTCTGGAGCCCAAATTGGAGAAAAGCAGCTGGTGGATTTTTGCAGCTCTTCCCCACCCCTCCTGCCCCCAGCTGTTTTTTTTTTCTACAATGTAGAATTCTAGACATGTGTTTGCCAGGTTTCAGAAAGGTCACAACTGTAAGGTATAAGGTAAAATTCATGTCTATACATCACATCCTCTCCTGTTCTGCAAGCGATGCTCTCTAACAACCCGAGTTATATGGCAGTTTCCTGCCAAACATCTATATATAATCTTTTAATATTTATAAATGGCTATGTTTCATTAATAATTTATAATATTATATTTGTAATGTAAAAGAGGAACACTTGGCTCAATGTCTTTCCTCAATTATAACAAAGTGACTTTGAGAACAGTTATTGTCCCTCAGCCCTATTTAATGCACGGAGCAGGAGTCTCCAATCCCCTGTTAGGAATCAGGCCACACATCTGTGGGTGAGTGATAGGCAAGAGAAAGTGTGAATACACAGGATCTAGGTTGCATACTCCTTCTCTCCCACTCATCCCCTGGTCCATGGAAAAATTGTCTTCCACAAAACGGTTCTCTGGTGCCAAAAATGTTGGGGACACAGTTGTAGAGGGTTCCTAATCAGAGGTGGTATTTAGCCAATTCTGACAGGTTCTGGACAACTTCATTGTTAACACTTCCAGTAGGCAGTTTAATTTTGCTTCATCTAGTATTGAATGATTTATTCTTGCAGCCCTAGTATTTTCAACTATTTTCTCCACTATCACATTTCAAGATCAAACCTTTTTTCTTTCTTCAACCCTTCTGATCATTTAGTTTTCATGATATATTACAATTGGGAAAATCAAGAACTTGATCATCTATACCTTTGGTCAGTGTGATGTTTCTGCACTTAATACTCTTCTATATTTATCTAGATCTGTCTAGATCCCAAGTAGAAGACATCTCTTTACTTCATGAGTGTAATTATTATTCTTCTCTTTTCTTCCATCTTTCCCAGTTTTAGAGCCCCCTTCAGAGAGCTAAGTCTTCATATCATGTGCCCAAAGTAGGATAATTTGTGCCTGGTCATTTGTGTGTAGTGAAAACTCTGGGGTTATTTCTTCAAGTCATTTGCTTTCTTGGCTGAAAACAAAGCCTTGATATAGCAGAATATCATATTTTGCTTTTCAAAGTGTCTACTGGCCAATGTTTGCCTACCTTTACATCAAATGTCTGAGAATTGAGAACTCTTGAGTAGGGATAAAAGTGCCCAGTTTTGTGAGCATTATTATTTGCTGTGATATTTCAGTACAAAACAGGCTCAAGACAGATTGCTACACCACCATTTCATCTGTATTCCCATTTTTCAATACTGCTTTAGACATTCCACTTTTCTAAAATCAGTGCTATCCTTTAAATTGCCCGATTCATGATTTTTTATACTTATAGCCATTAAATGAGTGCATGTTATTATGTGGCAAATGTTGCATTTGTAATCCTTTGTAAGATAATGTTTCTCGTATAAAGCTCCACTAATGGTAATGTTCCATTAAGCTGTAGTTTTTAGTTGGACATTTAGTCAACAAACTTAAAATTGAAAACTAATGGTCTTGAACATCTCAGTGCTACGCAAGCCACTATGGTGGCAAATAGAGGTTCAAGATGAAATAGCATCTGTATTTTCTACCAATTAGGACAAAGGTAGAAGCAAACCCTTTTCCCACTATCCTTTCCTGTTTTGACAGGCTTGAGTCAATCCTGCCTATTTACAAAAGGATTGGTAACACTTGGGATATTGAATGTTAGTGTTCCACCTGCCTAATACATGGATCTACTGCATTTTGTGTTCCAGTTTCTTAAACAGAGATCTTTCCAAGCCCTATTACTGATGAATTTTCCACCAGAGAGGTTAGGGCAGTGATGACTAACCTTTTCTGGACCAAGTGCCCAAAGCGCATGAACCCTCAAAATGCAATGCGCACCCCCCCATGCATGTGCCCTGACCCCTGATGCATGCAGGCACTACCTCCCCACGCACCCTGTCCCTCCCAGGCATGTGCACATGACCCCCCCACAAAACGCCCCACCCTTCATTCATGCATGCACCACTTCCCCGTGTGCTCCCCCACATGCGCAGCAAAGACCCGAAGGCCAGCTGGCCGGTGGGAGGTGCACACGCATGCACAGCAGAACTGAACTGGGGTGATAGCTCACATGCCATTAGAGAGGCCGCTGTGTGCCACCTCTGGCACGCAGTGTCATAGGTTCTCCATTCATGGGGCTAGGGGTTGTACCTGCAACCTTGTATTTGCCATGCATGTGCATTCTGAAACAGCTAAAGATAGAATGAATGCACAATCAAAGAAGGCAAAAGGATTGATTCCCCTCTGTCTTTCTCAAGCAGTGAAAGGTGAGCTGAGTGATATGTGCTTCACATTCAGGGACTGAAATAGTAAATGGGAACTTCAATATGGTGTCTTTTTAATCTCAGGTGAAGTATTTTTAAACTGATCTATCATACCTACATCTGTTTTTAGAAAAAGAAAGAGAAGGAGAAGCAGGAGAAAGAAGAGAAGAACTTGCTTTCCTGCTAGTTATTATGGCAATGGTGGTGCTTAAAGAATTAATTTAAACAGATAACAGTCAGTTTCAAATCTATGCCAAATTGTGAAATTCATTGGATACATATATTTTTTCTATAACCCAGGAATCATAACCCAAGAATCATAATCCAAGAAATTCAATAGATCCAGATGAATATGATCTTACCTCTCTCTGACTCTTTAGTCTATCTTAAAGGTCTTTTGTCAGAGTATAGCAGTACCCAAAAAATATGTTACCTTGAAATCCTAGGGAAAACTATAGATGTCCATAACATTTATGGAGTCTTATAAATTACTGTTTTATGTGATATCTTGCTTTGGTTCAATTTGTTTTTTTTAGCAAATCATAAACTGCCTTTGGATCCTTTGCAAAGGGTAGCGCTTAAAAACATATGAAGAAATAAATGAAATGCTTTTATATTAATATTGTATAATATTATGAACTGAAGTAATTACATTACGTGTTATTATTTTGTATTTACATCTTGCTTTTCCCCTGGGAACTCAAAACACAGGGGACTCTCCATTTAAGACCCAGAACAGTTTTGTGAAGGAGTAACTAGTCCAAAACCATTTGTTGATTCCTATTTTTCAACTTACTTTCTTTTGCTTATTGCAATAGAAATATACATTTTTTAACCTCAATCACAAGCTATTATTGTGCACTCTTCCTTTTCCCTAAACACTGAAAAGTTCCAAAAGAAGCCAGTTAGTTCCCATCTTCATTTACATAACAGAACATCGAGCACCTGGGGTGTTTTTATAATAGTTTCTTTATTTATCAATATACAAGTATGATGTATTAATCAAAGATATACAAGGCTTTCCCATGTGTAAGAACTAAAATAAAATGCAAGAAAATGCAAAGTAGGACAAAAATAAATGGAAAGAGGCAGTTCTTCCTTGGCACCAAATTTGTCTCCTAGTAGTTCTCCCAAGAGAAACCAACCTTAAAGTTACTTGACTTTTGTCACAATTTCGCTTTTCTCCCTCAATTGCTATTATTTCGTAGGTTCTGATCCTGTCTCATTCAGATAAATGCAAGATTCCTCATATCCCAGGAAATTATCTTCTAGGCCAGTGTTTTTCAACCTCTGCAACTTTAAAATGTATGGACTTCAATTTCCAGAATTCCCCAGTCAGTGACAATAGCACAATCTAGACCTGAGGGACACATCTGGTCTGTGGGCTATCCCTGTCTGGCCCACTGCATTTGTGATGTTGGCATCAGGGAGCATTGACAGTGGCAGGGATAGGTTATTGGTGGCAGGGGGTGGCAGAGTAGCGGGTGGCGAGGGTGGGGCAGCAGCCCTCCACAACAGTCCCAGTTTTTCATGGAAAAATTAATTGCTACCCTTGAGCTAGATACTAACACCTCAGCTGGCCATCTCAGCTATTTGCCTTGCTTCTCAACCATGTTTAAGTAGGAACAATAAGAAATATAGGTTAGCATTATTGTCTGGGGCAGCCTTACCTGTCCTGGTGCCCTAAAACATGCTGGATAACTCTCACAACTAGGAAAGTTTGATGAGTTGATGGAAACTGGTTCAGAGTATTTTGTAACTAAAAATTGTGACCATTGGCTAATGTGTAATAACCCCAGGTGTTACAGAATGCCTAAACCAGTGGTAGTCAACCTGGTCCCCAACGCCCACTAGTGGGCGTTCCAGCTTTCATGGTGGGCGGTAGGGGTTTGCTGTAACTCTGCTTTATAAATTTTAAAAAGTAAAGTTACTTCCCTACTTTATAAATCACCATTACTGTGGAACCGGTGGGTGGTTAGAAAATTTTACTACTAACAGAGATACAAAAGTGGGTGGTAAGTATAAAAATGTTGACTACCCCTGGTCTAAACGCAGTGACATAATCGACTGTTAAGACACCAGGCTAAAAACTAAGAGATTGAGAGTTCTAGTCCACATTAGGCATGAAAGCCAGCTGAGTGACTTTGGGTCTGTCAAACCAACTGACCTCACAGGTTGTTGTTGAGAAAATAGAAGGAAGAAGGAGTATTAGATATGTTCGCAACCTTGAGTTATTTATAAAAATAATAATAAAGAAAAGTAGAAATGGAATGGAATCCAATCATTTTCACCCTTGATGGGGCTTTGTATCAATGCAAACTGGGATATTGCCAATGTTGCATATTTATGACAGTTCAGCCATCCTGTCTCAAAAAAAAAAAGAGACATTTGGAAATAAAAAATTTCTTTCCTGGTGGAACATGCTTGGTTCTACAGATGGATACTTTTGTATCAAAGCCCTGCATGAAAATGATGCAGTGTTAAATGTCAAATTTTCATAATGTCATCATTTTAAAGTTGAGCCATGCAAGAGACAGCTGATAAAACTTTAGCGCCTGAGGGAGAAAAGACAAAATGAGCTCTCTTTCCTAATCTTACATTTTCCTTTTCCTACACTGGATTGGTAACAAAATATAATCAGCTAAATGATTGACCATTTGCTATCCTTTAATGTTATTCCCCAATCCCATTCTGCCTTGGGGCAGGGCTGTTACTATGCTCCAGGGAGCCAATCATAACTACAGTTATATAATTATATGCCTATTATTAAACTTAAAGACTGAGAGGAGGTTAGACTGAATTTAAGGAAGAGGTGATATAAAGGCGTTGAAATCTTCTCTCTTTCTTGAAAAGTTAATCAAACCAATCGGATTGCCCTGGTGGGGAGGCAATTTTGTAGCTTCCATGATCTATAGCAGTGATGGTAAACCTTTTTGGCACCGAGTACCCAAACTGGAATGTGTGTGTATGAATGTGCGGCCGAAGCACCGGAAAACTGAAAACCAGATGGCCGATGTGCATGCCTGCTATTTTGGGCCTGTTCAGGCCATTTTCAGGTTGTTTTTTGGGCAGTTTTTAGCCCCAAAATAGCTGAAAAATGGCCTGAAAAATGGTATGTTTTGGCCATTTTGGGGCCATTTATCAGGCTGTTTTCAGGCTGTTTTGGGGGTAATTTTGGAGTCAAAAATGGCCTGAAAACAGCCCTGAAAATGCCCTAAAATAGCCTGGAAAATGTCCCAAACAACAGCCCCCAAATGGCCTAAAATGGCCTAGAAAGCAGCCCAAAAATGCCCAAAACAACAGCCGGAAAAATAGGCCAGAGAATGGATGTGAGGGCCAGAAATCAGAGGAGCAGCTGGTGACTGCGTCCGTGGCAACAGAAAGGGCTCTGCGTGCCACCTCTGGCAAGCGTGTCATAGGTTCGCAATCATGGATCTACAGCTTTCAGACTGGCAATTTATCTTTATATACTAACAGGCGAACTTGTGCAGAGATTATGAAGTGGGTCTCTCCTTTCAGGATGGAAAGAAATCCTTCTTGAGCCCACAAAACCTGTGAAGTGTTTAAAAACTAAAATGAGCTATGCAGCATGAACAATACCATGGTGCTCAGAAGATCCTTTCAAAATAGCTGCCGGATCTGTTCTGACCCTCCCTCCGTATGGTGAGTCACACTGACACAAGGTTACTGTTAGCCAATTTATTCAGAGTAATTACTCACAGACAAGACTTTGGCAGCAACCCAGACTCCCACAGATAAGAAATACATACAAGAGCTTCTCCGGCTTTAGTAAAATGGTTGTGTCCTGCAAAAGGTCTCCTCCCAAAGTCTCTTCTTATATATGCTCTTGGGAGGAGCCTAATCACAACCACCTGGGCCCGATTATCTTCTAAGTCTCCATAATTGCTGCCGGCGCTTATCCGCCCGTCTCTGTCTGGCGTCCGGGACCAACTCCCTTTGTTCCTCCCCACTGCTCCAGGGCCTGACGTCAGGGACAAACTCCCTTTGGCTTTCACCGCTGCTCCATGCCTCAGGTGCCTCCTGGTGGCCAACCAGTCTCTCTGGTCCCTGCTCAGAGTCTGAACCCTGCCCAGGGTCCTCCACATCTTCCAGAGCCGACTCATAGGGTCCCTCGCTATCGGAGTCTGTCGGCAGCTCCAATGGCTCCTGCTGGCCACCACAAGGATCTATCTTGACATCAATGAAAATGATAACAGAATTAATAGAGTTGGATGGGACCTTGGAGGTCTTCTAGTCCAACTCCCTGCTGAAGCAGGTGACCCTATACATTCCAGATAAATGGCTGTCCAGTCTCTTCTTAAAAGCCTCCAGTGATGGAGTGCCCATAACCTCTGAAGGCAAACTGATAATTGCTCTTATTTCAAAATCTCGTATTTAATTATGCCATGGTATTTGATTTGCTACTTAGTACTTAATTTAAAGTACGAGGAGGCTCTGAGGTAACTTGAACAGGAACCTTTTATTATAACAGAACTGACAGCAGGTTCAGTACACGTGCGCTGGACAGCGCCGCCTGACAACTATTTATACTGATAGCTGTCAGGTGGCCGGCCAATGGAGTGGCCTCAATTCTCCCGCCGGCCGGCAGCCACACCAGGACCAATCAACCTCTTCCAAGGCGTGGCTTGGCTGCCGGCTGCATCAGGGGGATGCAGTACTTCAAGTCCAAGTACTTCAGTCAACTACGCAGGCGCTGAGACCGCCTCAGTCTGGATGTGTCTGCCGAGGAGGAGGAGGAGGAGGAGGAGGAGGAGGAGGAGGAGGAGGAGGAGGAGGAGGAGTGATGGTGCTGATCTGGAGGCCCAGCCCCTTGCCTTGCACTGAGATTCAAAGGAGAATTCGCGGCCACGGTGGTAGCTGGTGGCGAGCCGCCAGAATGGTTGGGGCGAGGTGTTTGTGGCTGGAGACCGGTGTCGAGTGGAGCAACCGGACCGGCCTGTTGTCCGGGCGGCTGGGCGGTCGTGCGGCGGCGCAACTGGTTTATATGGCGCCGCCAAACTCGTCTGTCGCCAAGTTGGACCCTGTAGGAACAGGGCCCGTTAATTCAAGCACCACAGCCGGCAACCACTTCGGTTCGCTCGAATAGTTTTGGGCATACACCCCCTCCCCCACCAGGAAGGTCCGTAGGGCGTCCAGTCAGGAACACACGGGGGAGCAAAGTGGGGGTGCAGGTGGCTGTAATTCCGTTCAACCCTGGACAAGGTGTGTGAATAGAAGGCAATGGGGGCTTCCGACCCATCGGGAAAGGAGTGGCTCAAAACGGCCCCCATGCCATAGGGGGACGCATCACAGGCCAGCAGGAGGGGCAAGTGCTGGTCACACTGGACGAGCACGGGGAAAGCTGTCAACAGGCGTTGCATCTTACCCCGGCCCCCTGTAGCAGTCGATGCCGAGTCCAGCAGCCATTTGGAAGAGAGCCCCTCGGGTTCTGAGATGGCATAGCACCCTTGGCGGGAAGACAATGGAACGGAGGCAGGCCAGTGGCCGGCAGGAGCTCTGGCAGGCTGTTGCACTGAGGCAGGGGAGTGGCACACCGCGGCAACATGGCCCTTCTTTCCACAGTGGCAGCAGAGGGCGGCCCGGAATCAGCAGGACGAATGGGGATGGCAGCTGCCACAGCTGAGGCAAGCCCCAGCATCCTTGAAGGAGAGAGACCTGAGGTGATCCACCAAGAAGTCAAAGTCGGACCGAGGGTCTTCCGGGCCCAACTGGCAGTGGATTGAAGCAGGAGGAAGAGAAGCCGTGACCGAAGGAGGGAAATGGCATAGATCCAGCGTGGACTGGCTGGCCATTTCACATGCTCGCGCCTCATCAACGGCGATCTTCATCGAGAGCTCCGAGTGGGAGAGGATGCGGCGGTGGAGGTTTATATCTTGGAGACCGTATATAAACTGCTCCAGGAGCACATCATCCAAGTCCAAGAATTCGCAGTTGATGGCAGTGGAGTGAAGCACTGCCACATACTGGCTTATGGAGTGGCCCTCCCATTGGATACAGCGACGGAAGTGTTGGCGCCTGGCGTAACGGGAGGGAGCCGGCTCATAGTGAACCTTCAGGCACGACAGAAGAATATCAAACGGAATTGAGTGAGAAGGCGAAGGAGCTGACAGGGCGCGGGTGGTGGCAAACATCTCCGCTCCATAATAATGGAGGAAAACGCCTCGCTTTCGCCCCTCAGGAAGATCAGTGAGGCCGTGGGCCTGGAGGAAGATCTCGAATCTTTCAACGAAGGCATCCCAACTCTCCGTCTCAGAACGGAAAGGCGTGAAGGCAGAAGCGGCAGCAAGAGCCAGGACGTGCACTGGGTCGATGTCGCTCATCCTCGGCGCCAGTTTAAAGTACGAGGTGGCGCTGAGGTAACTTGAACAGGAACCTTTTATTATAACAGAACTGACAGCAGGTTCAGTACACACGCACTGGACAGCGCCGCCTGACAGCTATTTATACTGATAGCTGTCAAGCGGCCGGCCAATAGGGTGGCCGCAATTCTCCCGCCGGCCGGCAACCACGCCGGGACCAATCAGCCTCTTGCAAGGCGTGGCTTGGCTGTCGGCTGCGTCAGGGGGACGCAGTGAATTTGCTAATGAGAGTAAAAAATAATGGTTGTGGTGGATGGCGCAGTAGAGAGGAAGGGAGGGAGAGACTTTATGAAAGGAAAAACCTAGCTTCCATGGGTCAGCCTCTTACCCCACAAATACTTAATAAAAATAGAATTTTAAGCTGTACTGCTCTTTTAGATATGCCTGAGACACACTCAAAATAAAGCACCTTTTTATTAATTAATACCACATTGGCTGAAAATACAAGTCAATCAAACAAATGTACAAATCAAGAACATGAATTATTCTTATAACTGTTTCACTGATGGTTCCCTGGAAATTCAGAAACATCAAAACTCATCCACTCCCTTTAAAAACTATTTCCCATCAACTAATACAGTTCTCCAAAAATCATCTTTTTTTTATATCGTAGATGATGCGGTCCATGTAGAAGGCTATGATTGCCTTGATCTCCCACCTTGTTAATATTCAATAATTTACATTAATGCTCATTAAGGACTAGGGAAACACTAGTAATGAAGTCTCCCAGGTTAGAGTACAAACTCTGCCCTTGAAGTAATATTGGGCACTACTTCTTTATTTGGATTTATTCTGGACTTTAACCTAATCTTTAACCTAACTAAATACAGACTGGTATGTATTCTGTATGCAATTAATGTAAATTATTGAATTACACCAACTCCCCTGTAGAAAATTATTTTGATTCATGATTGTACAGTATCTTTATTACTTTGCTACATGCTTACCTACAGAAACACATGAGCCTTGCCTGGGCTTGGAAGCTAAGCAGAGTAATGCCTGGTTAGTGTTTGGATGGGGGGCCTCTGGGGAATAAGTGTAGAATTGAAGAGTAGGTTGTAAAACTGAAAAATGAAATCCAGAAGGCATGAAAAGCTAAGTCAATAACATAGTGCTGCTAAGGAAACTAAATGGACATTTCCATGAAGTCATCAAAAGTGAAGTTCAATTTTAAGACACCTTTGCTTTTTAGTAAGAGTGTTAAGGGCTCTTGCATAGTGCTTATGTATTCAAAACCCCTTAACCAAATGCAGTCATTGGGGAAAACTCTGGATTCCTATTTATAGAACAATAGCTGCCCATTTATAGGCCTACAGATACCAGATGCATCTCCAACAGTAGATCTATGTCTAGAGATAGTTCTATCACCATCAGATAAATGCCACCTCTCTCTCGTCCTGAAAACTCTCTCCTCGGTACGCACACATTAAAGAAAGATATTACCACATAATATGGCCTAAACGTCGACAGCATTTGAATTCCAAAAACAAGAATAGTTATGGTCAGCCAATAATTCCAGGATTACATGTGGCCTCATACTTTTTGGGAAGTTCTATTTGTATTGCAGCCAACCCATCAACTCTAACAAATTGTTGATTTCCACCATTTTGAGATATTGTAAGTCCTAAAATGCTTTTGAATACAGCCCTATCTGCAAAAAACAAAGAGTCCCAGAAAATTTCAGCAATATCCAAAAATGTGAGGCAACTCTCCAGAGGAGGGTTTTTGGAAGTTGCTGACATTGATGGGGCATTCTGGGACTTGAAGTCCACACATGTTAAAGATGCTGAGATTGAGAAAAACTGCTCCAGAGGTTCTGGATTTAATGCCTTACTCACTGTTCTGACCTAGGCTTCCCCAGCAGCACGAAGCCGAGTCCTCGTCCCGATAAACCCCTTTTGTTTAATTTAAAGTGAATTCCTATCCAGCAAAATCCCAGCCCACAGTCTTTCAAGATAATTCACAATTACCAACCTTTATCAGGCTTGGAGAGTGGCTAGGCAGCTACCTTTCAGACACTGCAATACTTGGCAAGAATACAGGAAAAGAATTGACTCCTGCAAACAGCCCTTCCCTTTTGCTCCTTTTATTCCCTACGGGAGGGGTCATTCATGTCCACCTATGGCCTTACTCCCAAGTCAACCCTTGTTCCTTAGCTGTTCCCTTCGTCTGGCAACTCTGCTCATGCGCACCCTGGGAACAGGCTCCAGCTGTTCGACTGCCTCACTGATGTCTGACTCTGAAGGCAGCTGATAACTGGCATACGGTTTTGGCCCCCTCTCTGCCTCTGACACAGAGCCCTCATCTGAGTCTTCCCCAGACTCCAGGACTGGCTCATGTTCCTCCCCAACTTCCTCACTGTCCAAATCTGCTGCCAGCTCCGCTGGCTGCTGGCAGGCAACAACACTCACTGCCTATCTTCCTACTTTGACTGTGAAAATTCAGTTTTTTGGAGAAAAATTTCTTACTAACAGGGAGACTCTTTCTGACATTAGCTGAGACTTCTGAGCATTAGTAAGCAATAGGTTTAACAAAGGATTGTCAAATCCATAGCCAGTGGGATAACCACAGGTAATTTAAGGTAGCTATGAATTTAAACTCTTCATGAAGGCAGAAACCTGAGGGTAATGCCAATTAGAGTTAGATATAGACAAATACGGCAAGGAGGGAAAGAAAGAGATAAATAGAGATATTGTGCCAATTAGGCAATAAGTCTACACCACATTTAGGTCATGAGAATTCTGGAAAGTATATTTTCTGCAAATCAGAGTTTTACAAATAAATACAGCGAAAATAACATCCAGAGTAGGAAGGTGGCCAGGCATGTCTCTTTTTAAAAACTGGTTACAGGTTAAGCTCAGGAAATCAAACATCTTAATAGTCAGGTAGAAAAAAAATAATACTTGCTGTGACATCTAAATAACTTTCTAGTCTTTTATTGTCCTGAATTAGATAGGGGGAAAAAGTGAAACCTAACCCAACAGCTCAGCTCTCACTTACCTCTCAGCACAGCAAGTCTCTGCCATCCTTAAAAATTGCAATCTCACAATTGCTCCAGGCTTCTACAGTTCCGCTGCACACATTGATTTCTTCTCCTAATTTTCAGGCTCCTGCATGTACGGATTTCCATCAGGGATTATTTTTGAGTGCATATTTTAAGCCATCTAACAAATGCCTGGATGGGACCACAGCACCTGCACTTGGAACCATGCTGCAACAAAGCTCTATAACCATTCTGAACAGTGAATATAGCTGCCATAAATAAAATAGGCAATCCCACCAATGCACAGGTCCAGGGGTGGGATTTAGCTGGTTCAGACCAGTTCGGGCAAACTGGAAGTTAATTTTGCATCTGGTTTGCTGAACTGGTAGTTGGCAGGGCTGGCTGGTCCCACCCCTCCTGCCCCACCCCTCACAGAAATCTCCATGCAGCCTCATCATGCCGCGCAAGTGCAGGGCCCATGAGAATACTCTTGGGGGGGCGGGCAGGGAATGGGCCTTTTGTAAATTCCAGAAATTGGGAAACACGCCTGTTTCCAGCCACCAGAGGGCCTCCAGAGCCTGGGGTGGGGAGGCCATTTTCGCCTTCCCGGAGGCTTGAGGAAAGCCTCTGGAGCCTGGGAAGGGTGAAAATCCCACCACCACCACCACCACAACCATGGTGCAGGAGGCTGAGTAGGCCTTGAAAGAAGCTTCTTGGGTGAGAAGTTAAAATCACTAACAGTCTTCAGTTAGCAATTAATTTGCACTTTCAACTTTGAATGTTTCAGTCAACCATCAAACTGCTTTTCTGGATGATGTAGTTAAGTTATTGGATTGGTTAACGCAACTCTACCCTTGCCAACTGTAGCTTAACAAGTGAATTTGGGCCAGACACTCTCTTTTAACTGAACCTATTGTACAGAGTTTGTGTGAGGGGAGAGGGAACAACACTGTAAAAAGAAATTAACACTATCTACTTCCACTATTATTATTTGGGCACGATTTAACAAAAATACCAGCATTTATAACTTATCATCAAAAGAAATATCCCATTCAAAAGTTGTTTCTTCATAACTACTTTATTTTAAGGATTAGAACAGAAAAGGACTCTAAGGAATTAGAGATGTATTTCCAGATTTTACTCTATTATCAGGAGAATAAAACTAATAGCAAGACAATATTTATTGTCTTGAAAAGAGACAATCTATCTCTTCTTCTTGGACAGACAATACCCTTAAAGTACTAAATTTAAAGTAGTCCTTCAAACAAATGCCAAATGATGGGATGACCTCCTGTTACTTGCCCCAGCTACGGCCCACCTAGCAGTTCAAAAACATGCAAATGCAAGTAGATAAATAGGTACCATGAATGAAGGCAAATATATGTGTGCCAGGATAATGTTGCAAGATCCAATCTGGGTCAGTCAAAGGGTCAGAGATTTTGTCTTCTGAGTTTTTGGACTCATGCTGGAGCCCATCTTCAGGGAACTTTTCTCTTGCATGGTGTGTGCTGTTCTGTGAGCGGTATTATTTATAGTGCCTGTTGTATGTGGCTTTTTTGGATGTTTATTGGCTGTGTGGTTGGATGGCTTTAAATCAACAGACATGATGATTTACCACCAGCCTATCAAGTACTTAGGAGACAAGGGCTGGGCAGCACAAGCAAATGACAACCAACAACTTAAAAGCTATCCATCAACACTCCCCAATCAACACCTAAAAAGCCGCATACAATAGGCACTATAAATACCACATACAGAACAGCACACATTCTGCCAGAGGGAACTTCCCTGAAGATTGGCTCCAGCACGAGTCTGAAAACTTGGTAGACAAAACCTTTGATCCCGGTGACTGACCCAGATTGGGTCCTGCAAAATAGGTACCACTTTAGTGGGACGGTAATAACATTCCGTGCACCTTGGCATATTATCATGCTGGCCACATGACCACTGGAAAGTGTCTTCAGACAACGTTGACTCCCTCACCTATGAAAGGGAGATGAGCACTGCCAATCACAGACAGACTGCATTGGATAGGAGAAACCTTTACTTTTATTCATTAAATCACAAAGTTAGTTGGCTGACTTTGAGCCTGTAACTCTCTGAGTTAGTTGGGTGACCTTGGACCTGTCACCAAGCAGCAAGGGCAAGCCACTTCAAGAATGCTGCCAAGAAATTTCATGGACTTGTATAGGCAGTCACCAGGAATCAAGGTTGATTTGAAGGCATTCTTTTAAGAGGGAATGTACAGTAAATGAATATTGAAATGGATAAACAAGATTGTTATTTAAGAAAAGAGGATCCAGCTGCCCAGTGTCACCTTGCAGGGGAGATGGGTGGCATAGAAATTTAATTAACAAACAAATAAATAATCAATCAATCAATCCAGAAAATGCTGGTGTTTTGGAAAAGTTGAGTTCAATGGTGCTGACATTTTAGATGAGCTTGTATTTTGGATGTGCTGGTGAATTTAATGGCTTCCTGGAGATTTCATAATCTCCTCAGAAGCATAATCTTATTATTATATAATGTAATAGTTTGGTCTCCTCAAATCTATCTCAAAATATAAAACAGGACCAAATTAATATTGCAATTGTCTGTGACTTCAGTATTAGAAACACCTATTAAATTAGAAATAATAAATACTGTTCTTCAGTGCTGTGGTCAACTGACTAAAAATACATTTTAAAAAATGACACATCAGTACAATGATTTAAAACAAGGCAAAATTACTCAAGCCAATAGTGTGACTGTATTAAAGAAGTAATAAGAGGAAGATTCATAAATGAGCAGATTATATGAGGAAAAGAAAAGATGAATAGAAAGATTATGGAATTAGTACAATAGCATAGAAATAAAGGACTGAAAATGTATAAACTGTTCTAGGGTGAAAAGAATGGAATTTAAACATTTTATAACATTTACAATGAAATGCAATATGCTAATCAAAAGTATTATGAATTTAGCGATGAGCTCTACATTATTATCTAACTGTACAGTATTAACAAAGAAAAATCACAATAGGAAAGCATTGGGTTAAGAAAAATGGACAGATTTTGACAACAAATATAGATATAGGATAGCAACAGCAATAGCACTTAGACATATACCGCTTTACAGTGCTTTACAGCCCTCTCTAAGCAGTTTTAGAGTCAGTATATTGCCCGCAACAATTTGAATCCTCATTTTATCCACCTTGTCAGGATGGAAGGCTCAACCTTGAGCCTGGTGGAATTTGAACAGCCAAATTACAGGCAGCCAGCAAGTAGCAGAAGTAGCTTGCAATACCGCGGTCTAACCACTGTGCCACCAAGGATACAGTTGGAAGCATTTGCATTGCATTTTTATTGATATTTTAATTACAATAGCAAAAACAAATACAAACTAAACTAAAAAATGCCAAAAAGAGAAAAACAAAAAGGCAATAAAAATGATTTTCCCCTTTATCACAAGAATTATAAACAATGTTTGTATCATCTTTTCTTAAAATACAATCAGCGATTTCTTCTTGCAATATCCAATTTTTAGTCCATTTCTAACTTTCTAAAACCAACACTCTTCCTCTTTGACTTTGCTTGTCAGAAGGTCATAAAAGGTGATCACATGACATTGGGACACAGCAACAGTTATAAGTATGAACCAATTGCCCAACATCTGAATTTCGATCAAATGATCACAGATATGCTATAAAGATTGTAACCATGAAAAACAGTCATAAGTCACTTTTCTAAGTGCAATTGTAACTTTAAATGATCACTAAATGAACTGTTACAGGTGAGAACCACCTATATAATAGAATTTAGATTGGGTTGGATTAGGATTATGGATCAAATAATATTCTTATACTTATTCCTCAGCAATACTGCGTTTTGATTTTCTGCAATGCTCAAACCTGTTGTGTGTTTTGAAGCAATTTGAACATTTCATACATACATCCTTAGTGATGACATTCAGCTATTCAAAATTTCTGGAATAGTATCTTACAAGAATGTGGAACAATTTTCCAAAATATAATCAGTCCAAATATTTTTTTTAATCAAAAAATTATTTATCTTAATAGTTATTGAAGCCAAAAGGCCATAACGTCTTCTTCAAACAGGAAAGGATGATATAAGTTGCAATTGGCAAGAATGCATTTGACTAATAAGGATACCAGCTGTTATGCATAGTTTACATGTAAATAATTTCAGCATTAAATAGTCAACATTTATTCCTTATAAAAATAGGAAACTGGGCTCATCTGCCAATTTCTCATAGCAGTCTTTGAACTCATTTGTTGAGATAAAACTTGAACAATCGTTTGTTTTTTTACCTTGACTGTATTCATCTCTGTATTTTTTTTTCCTGGCTAGATCTTCATTGATTCTTTTGCTATGGTTTTCAGGAATCAGGTAATCAATTAAAACCATAACTAGGTCAATGCAAAGTTTCAAAGGAGTGCTTCAATTCAGTTAAGCAGGGATTAAATCACCCTAACAAGAAAGATACAACAATCCAAGAAGGAATCTATTTGGGGGGGAAAAAGAATTGAGTTTCTAAAACACTTTGATACCTTTGCTGCTACTTCTTGTGCTGTTAGTAGCAACACACAATACAGTACAGTGTTTTATAGCTCCACTTCTGTATGTGGGAAAACGGTTTTTTTTTTTGGGGGGGGGGGGCGGGGAATGAATAGTGCGATGGGTTCTCAGAAACTGACATAAGCCCATGATCTTGTTATACTCCCTGCCTATTAGAGAT
Organism: Thamnophis elegans; assembly: GCF_009769535.1. Taxonomy (NCBI): domain Eukaryota; kingdom Metazoa; phylum Chordata; class Lepidosauria; order Squamata; family Natricidae; genus Thamnophis; species Thamnophis elegans. Next base: position 64,895,106 of record NC_045543.1, on the reverse strand, counting down.
CTTTTGGGGTGGTAAATGTGCTCTGAGCTTCATTTGCTTTCCTAGTTCTCCCTATTTTTATATTGTGGTCAGTATTGAGATTTAACTTTGCTGCCTCTTGTGCTAATGGAATTTTACACTTCTGTGCTGGTCCTGTCAACAGAAATGGGAGTTTGGCTACGTTTCCAGCTGATCAATCTAGTACATACTCTTAGATCAAGACTTACTCTTGAAGTCTGCATGAATAAAGCAGCTTAAATCTCTGAACTCCTTTGTTTGTCAGGGCTGTGAGGCAGTGGTGGGATTCAAATTGTTTTACTACCGGTTTTGTGGCTTGGTGGACATGGTATGGCTTAGTGGATATGGCTTGGTGGGCGTGGCAGGGGAAGGATACTGCAAAATCTCCATTTTCTCCCGATCAGCTGGGACTCCGGAGGCAGAGAATAGATGGAGGCTGGGCCAGTCAGAGGTGGTATTTATTGGCTCTCCAAACTACTCAAAAGTTCCGCTACCGGTTATCCAGAACTGGTCAGAACCTGCTGAATACCACCTCTGCCGTGAGGCTCAAGAGGGCAATATTGCTGCATCTGGTCATTGTGGTGGTGCAGTGGTTAGAATGCAGTATTGCAACCTAACTCTGTTCACATTGCCAGTTCAATTCCTTCGATCCTGATTGGCTGAAAAGGTTTTACCAGCCTTTTGATGTGGTAAAATGTGGACCCAGAATTAGGGGCAATATGCTGACTTTGTAAACTGCTTAGAGAAGGTTTTAAAGCACTGAGAAGCGGTTTATATGTATAAGTGCTATTGCTATTGTCCCCCATTTAGCACTGCCCAGGGAGCATATGTGTAGCTTAAGGAATGTTACAGACGCAGGTGACTATTGCTCTCAGTCCATCACAAGACTGAAATCCCACAATTTAATTTTTCCATACCTGTTAACAAAATACTGACATTTGCCATAGCTACAACGCTGGGTATCTGCCAAAAGCAAGATTGTAGGCATGACTATAATGTAATCAAAGCCCCACTTCTTTTGACATTCATGCAACACATTGCTCAACAAAGGCTGGGCTTCAATCATGCAGTAGTACCCACCATTTTGTCTTTTTGACCCCATCCCTAACAGATCCCCCTGCCTGTCACTTTATAGAGTTGGAATCAGAACAGGGGTGGGCTGCTACAGGTTTGCCCAGGTTCGAGAGAACCCGTAGTTAAGGTTATGGCTAGTTCGGAGAACCTCAAAATCCCCCCTGGCTAGCCCCACTCCACCCACCCGTCCTGCCCACCCCACCTCTCCCAGGAGTCTCCCTGCGGCCTGTTTTGGATGTGAGGTAAGTGCAGGGCCCGCACGGAGACTCGGGAAGGAGAAAAACAGGCCTCCCAGAAGTTCCAGAAGGAAACAGCCCCTTTTCTGGCCTCCAGAACCCAGGGAGGAAATTTTCACCTTCCCAAAGGCTCGAGGAAAGTCTTCCGGAGGAAGATGAAAATGGGCCTCCCCATTATGGTGCAGGACGCTGACAAGGCCATGCCCACCATGGCCATGCCCACCCAGCAACCGGGCAGAGAACCCGTTGTTGAAATTTTTGAAGCTCACCCCTGAATCAGAAGCCTAATGAAATTTAAACTCTTAAGATCTGAAATTAAAAATAAAAAAATGGTAAAAATGGGATGAGTGTCTTCCTTTCTTCCAACCACACAATATACTACATTTTTTTGAACCTAAGACTAATGCATTAAACTCTCCAAGAAGGACAGTTTTAAAAGCTTAAGGCTTTTTAGGAACCCCTGTATATTAGAAATAAAATGAGATTTCCTTGAGGAAAAAGAGGTTGGCCTCAAAGACAAGCTGCCACATTCACCAGCTGCACAGGGTGAACTAACAGCATTAAGTCCTATCCAGCTGCCATCCGGAGCATCCCATTTTTCAACAGAACTTAGGCTGGAAGGTCTCCTCCCTTGGCCACTGTTATGTATTAGATATATATAGTTGTGTTAAGCCCTGCTAAAGTGAAACTAAGCTTTGGATGACCCTAACTGTTAATTTCAACTGTTTTGGAGGGAAATTTAGAACATTCATATTTGGGTGGGTGTTTTTTTCCCCCCCAAACATTGTGATTGTTAATGCCCTGGCCTGTGGGCCCAGAGTATAAATTACAGTGATTTGCCTGTTGTTCCACAGTTCCAGTTTTGAGCCAATAAATGCTGTCGTAGCTATGCTGGTCTGCTCTTGCCTACTAAGGCTCACTACACAATAGCCACAACCTGCTTGGATGCCTTGTCACCACTCTGCTCTGGCACTTTGCCCTTCATCACACCTTAGATTCAAAACAATCTTCCAGAGAATATTTTAAAGGAGCTCATTTTGTCCAGAACAAGCCCTCACACTAGCACGGAATGAACCTTTTGCTTTGAGAGTGAAATTCTCAAACGGTTCACATTTGATCACTTTTGCAAACTCCTAAAAGAAGCCACATCCAAAAAACAAAAAGAAAAACCCAACATTTTCAAAGCATTTTGCTGGTATAAGCCCCTCTTCTTTGAACAAGGTTTGCATATGCAGAGCTATGTGAGCAGGGAGGTTTATGTAAGGGTAGCTGAAAGAATACGAATGAGCTGCATGCAAGATGGCTCTTTTGACAGAAGAGCCAAACTAAACTCTTCTGAATGAACTGCATTAGTTTATCATACCAGGGCACTTAATTCATTTCATTAGGCCCCACAGGCTGTTAAAGGCCCCCCAAAGCCTTAATAGACCCAAGAAGACAAGCAGAGCAGACAATGCAATATTTAATAAAACTTAAATTAGGTCTCCAAAGAGCAATAGAGAGTATATTAAATGTAGCCTCAACACTGTGTAGCTCAACTCATCTGCATGTGTTCGGGAGGAATAACTATATAATGTACACTATGTTTTAATCTTATTCCATACAGATTCTACTGTGGCATCCTTAGTGTGACTAAGAGGTGGCTAGAGTTAAAAAAAAAAAAGCACAGTGTACAAATTTCATAGGCAAAATGGGATATGGATTACATCATTTATGATGAAATGGCATATTACAGTATTTAAACATACCCTCAATTTACTCATACGAAATCTTTACACATAATTCCACTTATCCCTTTACAACCATCTCTTTACTTTCTATTTCCTATCTTCTTTCTGTCAAAGTTTAAGACTAATCTCCTCAGTCAGGGAGTAATTAGATAATTTACTTAATATTATATCTTCCATAGCCATCCATTTCAAATTCTATCCCTATTCGGGCATTGTACAGATCTTTTGCGTGAATGGTGAGCATGTTGTGTTGCAAGACTCTGCTGCACATCACTTACTACAAAGAGCTCTTCTCCCCAGCATTCTCAATACAATATCTACACACAGGTAGTAGACATAAAAAGGAGACTATTTGTAACCTGCACATGACCTGGTTTCCTGTAAGGTATTCATATAAAACTATGTGAATTTACTTCTCTAGAATAATTCCAGTAGAGCATATTTTCTTTTTTATTGAATTGTAATGCATAAATAAAAATTAACTACAGATAGTATTCAGTTTGAACTAGTTCTGTTTCCAAGGTCTGTCCTTAATTTGAATGTGTATATAAGCTGGAACAGTATTATTGTATAATACTGTGTGAATAATATTGTGTAATGAACTTGAACCATTGTGTATTTAATTTGAGTCACTCTAAGTTTAATTTGAATCATTGTGTATTTAGCTCTAATTTTGCTACAGTGGGCATTTTTAACCCAGGGACTTGCTGTATATCAATTCATATTTCCTTAACACACATCTTTTATAACTTCAGTTATTTCAAGTCGCTGATCATTCACTACAGAAGAATCTCGTTTGTAAAATGCAAACTTCTTTGGGTTTGGAGAACCACTGTAAGACTGCATTTAATCTTAGACTCAAGCATCCATCTGTCCATCACAGGACAAAACAGAACCTCACAAGAACAGGTGAAACCTCCTCCCATGGACCATCTTATAACAGTGGTTAAAAGCAGGTCACCCAACTTCAACATCAGCCAGTCTTAAATCCTTCACTTCTCTCCTCATTTTTTATTTTACTTATCATGAAGAATTCTGGACAGCTCAAAATCTTGCATACTGTTTTGTGACTGCAGGACTGTTCTAGATGTATAACTGACCTAAAATGTATTTTTAGTCTATTAATACATTTATTGCCAGTTTGGAACATTAGGTGGCTAATAAAACCTATCCTTCTCAAATATTGAAGAGGCACTTGCAGCTCTGAGGAACTTGCTAGTAGTTTTGAAATTTTAGTGCACTGTCATGGTCAAGCAATTATCTCACAGATTGGTACTCAAACTTTAACGGCTTGACCTGAAGCTTATTTACTCAACCAACTATATCTATAGGAATTTATTCTCTAGAAAATGTGGACAGCATTGCCTATGGCTATAATCCTATGCACTTCTCTAGGAATACGCTCCATTTAACACAGCAGGACTTACTTTCTGAGAATACTTTGGATCACATTATGTCTCTGGGCCCATATGGACATGTGAACAAGGTGAAAAATCACTGTGTCATATAGGGGCATTAAGCATCTAAATTCTCCTGCCGCAATCTTGACCGTGGTTATCAAGTCACACAATGCGTATCTGTTAAACCAGCAGTGAAACCTACATCGGAGAAGACAGGTACAAAAACTTTTGGTAAATATGAAATATGTTGTTCAACTTATATAACAAAACAAAAAGAATATAAACCTCAAAATACATTCCACTCAGTTTTTTTTTCTATCCTGTGAAACAAAACTTGGGAAAACTGGGGAGGGAGGGAGAGATTTCAGTTGTCTCACAACTCCTGTGCTAATAATCTGTTCTGAGCTATATTATTTGCTGCTCTGTAGCCCTATATTCTCAAAAAATATGCTGCAAACTAGCACTTGGTAGATCAGGCACATAATCCTCCGAAAAGCTATTCAGACACACGTATGTCTATACCAGTGGCTAACCTTTTTGTTGTTGGGTGCCAAAAATGTGTCCACAAGTGCTGGCATCCATAATGCAAAGCACACTCCCACATGTGCATGCGCGCACAACCCCCTCCCCGCACATGTGCCACACTGCTTGCCTCCAAGCTGAGCTTGGTATTTCCTCCTGGGGCGAAGGAGGCTGTTTTTGTCCTCCCCAGGCTCCAGGAAAGCCTCCAGAGCCTGGGGAGGGTGAAAAATGGGCCCAAAAGGCCTACTGGAAGTTCGGAAATGATCCATTTCTGGCTTCCGGAGGAACAGGGGAGGCTGTTTTCACCTTCCCTAGGCTCCTGAAGCGTGGGGAGGGCAAATATGGTCCCCCGGCCCTCTGGAAATGCAAAAATCAGCTGGCCGGTGACAGTTCGCGTGCCAGCAGATATGGCTACGCATGCCACCTGTGGCATGGGTGCCATAGGTTCACCATCATGGGACTATACCTACAAAGATCAGAATCGTGCAAGCTATGTTAGTCCTGAGACATTCTATAAAAATAAAAAAATGGATTTTGAAGGATAGGAAGAGTAGTGACCCTTTTGAACTTTGGTGTTGGAGAAGAATGTTGAGATATTGTAGATAGCCAAGAAAAGGAATAGATCATCAAATGAATCAACCCAGAGTTCGCACTTGAGGCAAATGAACACACTGTAATTATCCTGTTTCATACATATTATGCAAAGATCTAGCTCTCTGGAAATGACTCTAATCATGATAGGAAGTGTGGAAAGAAAGAGAGGAAGATGACCAGCAGCAAGGTGAATAGATTAAGTTACAGTGATGATGAATGGACCATGGGAAAAGTTAAAATACAGGTAAGGACAGACTGAGAAAATCTAAGAGGCAACTGTGATTTGATGGGACATGATTTTCATCATCTAGTCAATCAGTTTAAATGGCCTTCAAACCATTCAGCTTTGAAATTAGTGAAGAATAAATGTCTGGCTGAGTTTGCACAACATTACAACTAATATAACACATGGTGCAATCCAGCCCATGTTGCCTACTTATAGTTGTTTATCCTATGTACAATTACAAAAAGTATAGGGTTATTTAATCATCCATGGTCATATTTCAACTGTATTCTCACAATACGCTTAACCATATACATTAAACATCAAGCATCTGCATTCATCCGTTATCCTGGTTTTTTGAAATTAGCATGCTGAACAAATCTGGCCATTTCAATTAAAACGTTGTTCAATATATTGTGCCAACTCAAGAAAAAAAGTCCATTCAGTAATCAGATTTAGTACAAATACAACTAAGATACAAGCCAGAAAGCAGGAAAGGTGCTTTTTTCCAGGGGTGTGTGTGTGTGTGTGTGTGTGTATGTGTGTATGTGTGTATGTGTGTATGTGTGTATGTGTGTATGTGTGTATGTATGTATGTATGTATGTATCTTGAATGGAAAATTTATTTTTATTTTTTAAAAAAATATATTTTATTAAATTTCTGCAAAATATTTTAACTTTTATTACTTCTGAAAAATCATAGCTAAGAAACAGAAGCTGAGCCAAGAACTTGAACACTATGGCCCTTAAGTCGGGCAGCCAACACAAAAAACACCCTACCACCACTCAGCGCCTGGACTCCTGACTCAATTTAAAGCTAGCGGGGCAAAAACAGCGCTCAAAAAAGACTCGACTCCTCCCGCTCCTTCCGTTCCATAAGAGAACTCCTAAACTCCGCCCCTCTCCCCTTTCTTCCAATGCGCCGCAACAGAGATGCCGAGTGAGGTCAACGAGTGAGGCGCGTGCGCAGCACGAGCGTGCCGTGGTAGAGGCTCCTGCTACAAGCCAAAGGGCGCGCGCGCGCGCGAAGGTAGCGGCGGCGGCGGCGGCAAATGTTGCCGCACGCGACGCGGAAGGAGCGCGGTGTGAAAGAAGGAGTGCTGTGTCTTTGCGACGGCTGGCCTCATCCACTGGCGAAGAGATACACTTCTCCTTGGCTGGCAACCACGCGGGAGCACTGAGGCACGGAAAAGAGCGCGAGACCCGCAGCCGGAGTTGCGGAACGGAAGCCTCTTCTGCCAGCCGCTGAAGCTGCAAGAGCAGTTGGGAGCCGGAGGGGGCGCTAGAGGCGTTGCTGTCATCCCCGGAAGAGAAGTGCAGATGGAGTTAATGAAGGGGACAGAAAGGAAGCTTCTGTTGTAGTTGCTTGACCAAAGATAACAGTTCTGTGCCTCTTCTGCAGGCTCGCCCTTTCCTCCTTGCCTCAAGTAGCATCACTAATCACAATAAAAAGGTGTCTCCCTGAGCAGGCAACTTCAATGGCTTTTTCCTCCCATTTTAAATAATTTGACCTACGGGGGAAGAAAAGATACCTTCACACGTAATAGAGGCATTGCACCATCATTCCCAGTTGCAGAATCAAAAGGGGACTAGAGCCCTTGCAGGAAAATAAGCTTGCCTAAGGTGCTCCCCCACTTTTTTTCCCCCAAGAGGCAATTGGGCTTCCTGATTCTTTGAAGATGTTTCGCTTCTCATCAGGAGGATCTTCAGTCATCACAACATACCTGCACACTTCAAACCCAAGAATACACTAAGGCAGAAGCTTGTCCAACCCAAGGATAAAACTCCCAGACACAAACTTAGCAACGTGATATGTACAATGCAGTGACCCACGTGCTGATCTGTACATTGGGGAAACAACCACTTCATAAACGCGTGGCACAGCATAGGAGAACAAACCCATTAAGACTAGATTCAGCAGTCCATCTGCATTTAAAAGACAAATTATGTGTAAGTACCAATAGAGCTCTTGGAAGCCTTGCTCACAGCAGTTGTGAGCAAAGCTTTGCAAAGTTTACAGGGCTAAATAGATTGGATTTTTCTCCAGAATTCATTTGTGAGACTGATGTTTTGAATTCACTACCTGGTAGCTTGATGAAAGGACATTTACTTTAAAATACTTGTTTTGGTTGGATGTGTGTCCTTCATTTGTCAAAATTAAGCAATGATTTGGGTGAGAAAAGAATAGGATCTATAGTAGGCCCTTTCAAACCTGCCAACACACTTGCTTCAAAACCAATTAACTGAGAAATGAATGCAATATTCACCAGACAAAGAAGAATTCATAATAAACTATTGAGATATTGTACATATGAAAGTGTGCTCTAGCTGAGTTTGTCCGTATGTATGTATGTATGTATGTATGTATGTATGTATGTATGTATGTATGTATGTATTATTCATTCATTATTTTCCTATAGATGCCCACCTCAGTCAATGACTCTTGGCTTACAATTCAAATGCATGGTTTACTCAGTAGTTAAATCTTCTTAAGTGCCATGGAACTAGTTTCAATACTAGTCAGTGCAAATGGGGGGATTTCATTGGTTTATAGTTGTTGGATCTGTAAACAGAACACCTGCATTTACTACTCTGGAGTGCAGCTGACTTCAAAACATCCCAGAAGCATTTCTGTATAGTACCCTAATGCTGCACTAAAATAATGTAATAATTTATAATTAATCATTTTATAATAAAATTAGTGTGTACTAAAATAACGGTCTAAATGAAAAGATTTTTTAGCATTATGGAATCCATTCTTTAGACCAAGGTTAAAAGACCAAGATTGCAGCTATAGAATTCTTGAATAACTGCAATTCAAATATTAGCCATGCTTTGTGGACATGTTTCATTTAACTTACTGTCTGAAATAGCAGTAGCATGCACAAGAATGCTTTTTATCAAATTTTAAGTTCCAGTTGGATTTCTGGAATTTAAATCTTTGAATGGAAGGCAGAAGTTATTTAGCACAAATCCATGTAAATGAACTCCCACATTGATTTCACTTCCTTTCCCTTCCATATTTTAAATGCAGCTGAATATGGGTGGATAGGAGCTACTCTGTAAATACCGTCCTGTAATAAGAACAAACAGGCTGTTGTAATATTAAACATTCCATTAAGCCTTAATTTCTCTTCTGCATATGCAAGCACATCTTGTTATCTTCTTTTTTCATATAATAATCACATATTAATGAAAACAAACGCAGAAGTAAATCAGCAAGAATAATACAAAGAACATTATGATATGGAGACACATTTCTTCAGAACCAAATTAACTGAGAAATGAATGCTGCATTCAGTAGGCAAAGAAGATTCATAATAAACTGTTAAATATTGTACATATGAAAGTCTGCTGCAGCTGAGCTTGTCCCAAAAGCAGTCTGAGAGCTGCTTGGCTGAATAGGGATATTGGGCAGAGAGCCATCATGCAAGTTGGCCAAAGCAAATTGTCCCATTTCAAAGGCAGGGGGAGGACTTTCAGGACACTAACCGGTCCCACAGCCACATGTTCCTCTATGAATTCCAAGCAAGACCACAGAGCCATGTTTTCACACCTTTCTGAAAGGCCAGGATACTGCCAGTTGAAATTCTTTAGCAGATGGGGTCCGTAACATACCTTCCCCGCCTGACTGGGTGGGATGGACTGATGAAATACAATGAAGAATGTTCCATAAGTAACTTGACCTCATGCCATGCATTAAAAGTCATAATCAATATTTTGAATTGGAAAAGGAAACAAACTGGCATGGAGTGAAGCTTATGCAGCATATATGTTACATGCTAGTGACGTGCAGTCAGTGGAGGCAGGGGAGGCAGGGCCTCACCACTGTCATCATAAAAAGAAAAAAAAATTAAAAGGAAAAAGGCTGAGGTAGTTGCTGCCAGAGTCACAGTGGATGACTCTGCTTAGTGCTTAACTGTTTAAAAAAGCCTTTTAAAAAAGTGCCCTCTACAGGAGGAGGCGAGAGAATCACGTGCCTCATTTAGTCTATATCTTTATGATCACTTGAGCAGAGTTAAGCAAGGGTTAAAAGCTGAAAAATTCCTTATGTAGATGAGGCATGTGGTTCTCTCGCCTCCTCCTGTAGAGGGCACTTTTTTAGAGGCCTTTTTTAAACAGCAGAGTCATCAATTGGAGGCTCTGGCAGCAGCTAACCCAGCCTGACCTCAGTAGCTCTTGCCTTTTTCTTTTTTACATTTTTTACATTTTCATCATGGCAGACAAGAGCAGAGTTGAAATCCTCTGTGACACAGCTGGAAAAGGTATGTGGGTCAGAGGGAGGGGGGAGGAATTCAAAATTATTGTAATTTGTAAGTAATTTTTTATTGTAAGTAATTTGTGTGTGAATGTGTGTGTGTGTTTGTTTCTTTCTTCACTTCACTCAAACAAACTCAATTTGAGAGAGAGTTTGTTTGAGAAGAGAGGGCAGCCTTGTTTGAGAAGAGAAGGGCAGCCTTGTTTGAGAAGAGAGGGGCAGCCCGCCAGCAGAGGCGTGTCTTTTACCTGCCTCTGCTGGCGGGCTGGTGCTTTCTTTTGCCCGCTGTGCCCCCCTTCCCTTTCTCCTCTCCCCCCACTGGGAGCCCCGTCCTGCTCCCCCCTCCTTTCCTCCTCCTCCTCCTCCTCTCCCCTTTCTTCACCGGTTGCAACTGAGCAAGGAGGCACTGTGGGGCCAGGCCCTCATACCCGCATCCAGCCCACTGGAGTTCATTGTGGCAGGGGAGGAATGAAATCCCGTTGTGCCGCGGAGCCTGCCGCCGCTTGAGCGGGGAGGAGGAGGAGGAGAGTGGTGAGGCTTTGTGCCAGCCGGCCAGCCAGGTGGGGAATAGGTCGGGGGGGGGGGCTTTCAGAAAGCCCCACTGAAGCCCCGCCGCCATGTCTACCATAGAGTAGGCTGTGTCTCGCTGTATGGCGGACACGGCGGCAGAGCTTTAAAGTCCCGGCGCCATGTCCATCATACAGCGGGACGTGTCTTGCTCTATGGTGGACATGGCGGCAGGGCTTCATTGGGGATTTCGGAAAGCCACGCCAGGGCTTTGGTGGGGCTTTCCGAAAGCCCCGCTGAAGCCACAGCGCTGGCAGACATAGGGCAGCTTTTGCCCACTTGCCTCACTGGCCATAAACCTCACAGCATGTCACTGTTACATGCATACCCAACACTGCCCCTATGGCTGCATTCTGTACTAGACGAAGCTTCCTTATACTTTTCAAGGGTACCCCATGTAGAGTGTATTGCAACAGTTCAAATAGGAGATGACCAAATGGTGTGACCAAGTAAACCAGTGGTCCCCAACCTTTTTATCGCCGCGGACCAGTCAGCCTTTGATAATTTTACTGTGGCCCGCTGAGCGCGTGCAGGGGTGGGGGGGCGTTGTTCTGCAGCGATCATGGCCCCCAGCCATTAATGTCTAAACTGCTGCAAGATATACTTAAATATTGATAAAATGTGAGGGGGTGTACTCACTTCTGTGATATCTATCCATCCATGTCTGTCTCTGTCTCTGTCTCTCTCTGTGTATGTATGTGTGTATGCATGTATGTGTATATATCCTCTATCTATCTATCATCTATCTATTTATCTATTTATCCATCCATCCATCCATCCCTCTCTATCTATCAATCACCTATCCACCATCTATCTATCTATTCTAGCTGGCTGGGCAATTTGGGGAGTTGAAGTCCAAAAGTGTTAAAGTTGCTGAGATTGAGAAATGAGGACGAAACAAAAGGGAAGAGAATGAAACAAGGTCGTAGAGAGAGATTGCAAAATGAAAGGGCAACTTCTCTTTTTATTTCCTTCCACCCCCACCACCCCCACCGTGCCTCTCTGGCAATTGGCTGCCCAGGAGGTGGGGAGGGGAAGATGTTTCACAGACAGCTGCCACCCGCCCATCTCTCTCTCTCTCTCTCTCTCTCCGCCTCCCCATCTGACCTCGGCTGCTCCACGGCGGAGACCCCAGAAGGCAAGCAAAAAAAAAGGGGGGGCTCAGGAGTGGGGGAAGAAAACAAACCCCATCACGTTCCTATCTGTGAAAGCTCCCCGCTCCCTTCCTGGGCAGCCAATTGCCAGAGAGGCAGTTTGTGTACGTGTGTGTGTGGGGGGGGGGTTGGCAGCCCGCGGCGCGCCTAGTCCGCTGTGGAACGCACTGCCACCCGCCCAGCGCTCGCTCTCTCGCTCTCTCTCTCTCTCCCCCCCCTCCAATCTCCCGCTTCTGCTTCGGCCGGCCAGCAACTTGTCCCCGCTTGCCCAGGGACTGGCCTCTGATTGGCTGGCGGGGAGAAAGCCTCGCCAGGGAAGGAGGCAAGGACTCCGCGGTGATGTCATGGGGACGGCACCCCCAGGTAGCGGCGAACCGAACGCGCTCCGTCTCCACGGGCTACCAAGGCGGCCGGGCGGGCGGCCGGGGTGGGAGTGGGGTTTGGACCGGAGAGGCGGCTCTCAGGTTCGAGTCCCGGGGTTGATCTCAGGCTGCGCGTGTGGGTGAAGAGGCAGCAGGGATCATGGCCCCCGGCCGCTGCAGCGATCATGGCCCCCGGCCGCTGCGCGGCCCGGTGCCAGGTACTCCACGGCCCGGCACCGGTCCGCGGACCGGGGGTTGGGGATCACTGAAGTAAACTGTCCAGGAAAGGATTCACATTGAAACATAGAAAAGTGACAGCAGAAAAAGACCTAGTAGTCCATCAAGTCTACTGTTTGAGTTTTTGATGATGTTTTCTTTTAATTTATTTATTATTTTTAATATTTTAGGGTTTTACTTTTTTATTTAAATTTAATGTTTAAGTTAGTTGTTTTAGTATGAAATATTTGCCAGGTCATAGAAATGAGTCTTTTTTCCATTTCATAGAATTTATTTCCAGGTTGCATGTTTCTCAATAGATGGGGTTCTCAGTTCCTATGATGCACACCATAGAATGATGCGAGATATAGTCCAACACATTGTACAGACCAAAAGGTTGGGAAGACTGTGCAGTCTGTAGGCTAAAACTGAGGTTAAGGCATTATCATAGCAAATCTTTTGAGGGGGGGGGATTTAGCAAAAGTGAACATTTTTATAAAGAAGAGGAGATCTTTTGATATCCCACTTTATAAAATTTCCTCCCCCTCCCCTTTTAAAAAACCATCAATTTCCTTCCTAAGATCTGCTGCGAGTGGGAAAGATTAAACTGTTGATTCTTTTACATGGCCATTGTGCTTTATCAGATTGTATTAATTACATATCCTTCAAAACAAGAGTAAACATTGCTGCCATTTGGATAGCAGGCTAATGCCAACATGATGGATATGATCCTGGTCACCCTGCGCTGTTGACCCTTTTAATTGGCCTCTTTAAATGTTTTATGCAGCGAGAAAGAAATTCAATCAGCACCAGGAACTGCTGATTCCTATGAAAAAAGTGATTGTTTGATAAACCTTATAATGTCACCTACAGTATCACTGCACATTAGTCCAAATGCCAGAACCTAGTATATCCCTTACTGGTGGTTCTGCATACTGAACAGTAAAACTGTGAATAATGAGGGCCTGATTATACAAAAAATACTCTTGCCCCATGGGTATGAATGATGAACTACTCCATTAAAAATTACGCTATGCCAGTGTCAGCCTTACATCAGCAAAATGAGTAGGTCCAAAAAAAATGTGGAGAGATGTTTAGCATTTGGATGGAGCTATGGTGTTAACTTTCTTTGCACCAGGAAATACTTTGGATGGCATCATGGTCAGCAGCAACACCCCTCTCTGGCATCAGAAATGTTGATGTTCCTCAACAATATCATTGCTGACATTGCCATTAAAGCAGGGGTGAAATCCAGCAGGTTCTGACAGGTTCTGGAGAACCAGTAGCGGAAATTTTGAGTAGTTCGGAGAACCAGCAATTGCCACTTCTGGCTGGCCCCAGAGTGGGGTGGGAATGGAGATTTTGCAATATCCTTCCCCTGTCATGCCCACCAAGCCAACCCAACCCACCAAGACACACCCACAGAACCGGTGGTAAAAAATAAATAAATTTCACCACTGCATCAAAGGTAATCTAAGATTCCTAGAGGGTTTTACTCATTTGAGTAATTTCTCACAATTCAGAGGGGAATTTAAATACTTTGGGAAAACCTTACAAAACTTCATTTAGCAGGTCTGGAGATCTTGAAGCACCCAGATTTCAGAGGGATTCATTATAGAACTTTACATAGAAACAATCATGTTCAGACAGTCATAGTTTCTTGTGAGAAAGAAGTAATTACACTGAAGAATATTAGAAGCTGGCTTGCATTTTCTTGTAATTTGTTTGGAATGTTGGCATGTTGGACTTGCTCATGAATGCATTGTTTTCTCATGACTGTGGGTCAATATATTTTAGAGCCCAGTGTTTGAAGTGATGTAGGGGATAAAACATTGTTTCTGATACCAGGCATGTGACATATCTGAAGAGATGAAATGATCATCACAAAATCAGTAGGAGATGGATGGTTATATGTGAACCAATATTGTGTCATTAAAAGGAGTACCATTTCATCTTCAGTTAGTTAGTAAAAACTTTTTTCCTTTAAGAAACAAATATTCCAATTGTAGAATTCAGGTTGTCCTCAACTTACAACCATAACTGAGCCAAAATGTATGTTGTTAAGTGAGAAAATTGTTGTTAAGTTTTGCCCCATTTTACAACTTTTCTTGCTATATTTGTTAAGTGAATCACTGCCGCTATTAAATTAGTAACATGATTGTTAAGTGAATCTGATTTCCTCATTGACTTTGCTTGTCCGAAGGCAATCTACATGACTCCAGGACATTGCAACCGTCATAAATGTGAGTCAGTTGTCAGGCATCCAAATGTAAATCATGTTACCATGCGGAATGCTATAATGGTCATAAGTGTGAAAAATGGTCATAAGTCACTATATTCAGTGATGTAACTTCAAACGGTCACTAAATGAACTGTTGTAAGTTGAGGGCACCTGTATTAACTTTGGAGATGCTTTGTGTAGTTTGGGCTTGATGTGCTCTTCCATCTTCCACCTAACTCACATAATTGTTTGAGAATAAAATACAAGGAAAAGAAGGTCACTGACCCCAGCATTTGGAGGAGAAGTAGGATATGTATGTAATAAATTAAAAAATATAATGTATTGCTATAATTTGTTCAAGGGAAGAGAAATGATCAATTTTGAATTGACAAATAAATCAAGATGCATTTATTGATTGGTTTTAAAGATTTATATTCTATTTTATAAATCAATAATTTGTCCCCAAAGCAACTTGTAATGCTTTTTAAAGTAAAGTCCATTGACTGAGGCAAGGGTAAGGATTCCATAGACAACCTGTAATCCCCATTCCGAAGTTTCTCCCCTGGAGCATCTGCAGGAAAACAGTCAGGTTTGGCTGATGCAGTTTTTTAGCATTTTCCTTATTGTTTTACCATATCCACCTGTGCTTGTCATCAAGTCACTGGGGAGCAGATATCCAGAGAGCCCTGAAGAAGGACTGAAAGGGATTGCCTAAATAGAACTATGCAATCATACAATGTTAAAATAAGATAATGAAAAAAATGAAAAAGCCATTTGGTGCAGTAGCTAAGGCAGCAAGCTAGAAACTGGGAGACCGTGAATTCTAGTCCTGCCTTAGGCACCAAGCCAGCTGGGTGATCTTTGACCAGTGTTTCCCTCTCAGCCCTAAGAAGAAAAAAATGGAAAACCACTTCTGAAATCTTGCCAACTGCATGGACTAGTGCAGTTTTGTTGGCAAGAGAAAAGTAAGGGCACTTGTTCGTGCTCTTACTGATAATAAACTAATAACAGTACCTGTTGCACAACATGGACACTAGTGGTGGGATTCAAATTTTTTTACTACCGGTTCTGTGGGCGGAGCTTGGTGGGTGTGGCATGGCAGGCATGGCAGGGGAATGATACTGCAAAATCTCCATTTCCACCCCACTCCAGGGGAAGGATACTGTAAAATCCCAATTCCCTTCCTACCCCTCTAACCTGCTTTCTAGCTCTGTTCTCCTGTGCAGGGCAAAAAAAGAAGACCCAGCGAATCAGCTGGGATTCTGATCAGCTGGGACTCAGGAGGCAGCGGGGCGGGGCAGTCAAAGGTGCTATTTGCCGGTTCTCCGAATTACTTTAAATTTCCCTTACCGGTTCAACAGAACCAGTCAGAACCGGCTGAATACCACCTCTGGGGGGCACTGTAATTAAGACTTTGTGCCATCAATTCATTTCAGAAGGCAGAAATGCCCACTTCTGATGGCTGTAGATGACACATAATGTGGGGTTGGAGATGGGGTGGAGAGTCATTATTGGTCTGGTGACAAAATGGCAGTATCAAGGTTGTATGCTGGATTGGCATGTATTAATTAATTTTTCATGTGTTCTTAGTGTGATTTAAAACTATATCAATCCTAATGTCTACAGTTTCAATGTACATTTCTAAGTGTAAACAGTTGGAATTCAGAGTTGGAGTCAGAAGGAATTCATAGAGTAGCAAAGAAAAATGATTATGTGACCAATTCAGGTAATTACTCAGCGCAATATAAATAAACAGTGTTGTTTAAACCATTTAGTCTGACTCTTAGTGACTTTATAGGCAAGTGTTCTCCATGCTACCCTGTCAAGCACAGCTTTCAATTGTTGGATATTCATCTTTGTATCAGATTTGATGTTATCAAACCAGTGTGTTCTTTGCTTGCCCCTTCTTATTCCACTAACCATCATCGACTTGTGCAATGAATTTGCACTCCTAACATGGCCAAAGTAAATCAGATGTAGTTTTATGATTTTACCTTCTAGTGATGTGCCTGGTTTTCTATCATTTAGCATCTCTCTGTTAATTATTCTGGCTGTCCATGGTGCATGCAATAATTTAGGCCAGCACCACAGTTCAAAGACATCAATTCTTCTGCGATCAGCCATTCTTAGTGTCCAATTCTTATACCCATACGTCATTAAAGGAAGACTATTGCTCTAACCAGCCTGCTTTTTGTATTTATATCAATATCCATGCTTTTCCATGTCTTATTCATGTAACCATTGCAGTGGGGCCTAAGGTTATCCTGCATTTGATTTCAGAAGTAGAACTGTCATCATGAACAATTTTGGATCCAAGGAAGATAAATTCTCAAACTATTTCAATTTCTTCGTTGTTGGTTTTAAACATCTCATATCTCTCTATAGCTGTTCTCATCTTTTTTTTTTCTTGATGTTAAGACCCAATCCTACTTTTTAAATTTTGTCCTTGATTTTCCAGGTCATTTTTTTCCAGGTCTTCCTTATTTTCAGCCAATAGTGTTGTATCATCTGCATACCTCAAATTATGTACAGTTCTTACCCAATCTTTGCTCCAACATCAAGCAATACCAGACCTAATTTCCACATGGTCACTTCAGCATACAGATTGAACAATAAATGTGATAAAATACATATGTCTAATTCCCTTACTGATTCTGAACTAATCTGTGCCACCATAAAAAGGGAGCCGAGGTGGCGTAGTGGTTAAATGCAGCACTGCAGGCTACTTCAGCTGACTGCAGTTCTGCAGTTCGGCTGTTCAAACCTCACCGGCTCAGGGTTGACTCAGCCTTCCATCCTTCCGAGGTGGGTAAAATGAGGACCTGGATTGTTGTTGGGGGCAATATGCTGACTCTGTAAACCGCTTAGAGAGGGCTAAAAGCCCTATGAAGCGGTATATAAGTCTAACTGTTATTGCTATTGCTAAAAAGTTTTCAGTGTTGTCTCCTGATCAGTGTACAGGAGTCTAATGAGTCTGATCAGGTGGGTTAGGTCACCAAGATCATGCAAAGCTGCCCATAACTTATTGTGTTCTACACAATCAAAAACTTTTCGATAGCAATAGCACTTAGACTTATATACCACTTTACAGTACTTTACAGCTTCTCTAAGCAGTTTACAGAGTCAGCATAGTACCCGCAACAATCTGACTCCTCATTTTACTGATCTCAGAAGGACAGAAGGCTGAGTCAACCGCGAGGCAGTGGAAATCGAATTGCTGAACTGCTAGCAGCCAGCAGTCAGAAGTAGCCTGCAATACTGCATTCTAACCCCTGCGCCACATATAAAGATCCTTTTGATATTCACGTGCCTTTTTATAATCCATTTAATATTGGCAATGTGATCTCGAGTGCCACATTCCTTTCTAAAACCAGCTTGTACATCAGGTAACTCTTGATCTATGACATTCTCTGTAGCCTCTGTTTAATGATTTTTAACAAATTCTTGCTTGCATGAGAAATCAATGCAATTGTGTGATAGTTGGAGTGATCTCTGGCTTCGTCTTTCTTTACTAATGGGATAAAAACAGATCTTTTCCAGTGCTGAGGCCATTGACATGTAGTCCATATCTCTTGACACAGGGCAGTGATGATGTCAATTGGCACTGGTCTTAATAATTCCTCAAGTATTCCATCAATACCTGGGTCCTTCCAATTTGGCAATTTCCCCATGGTTCTTCTTCTACTTCTTCTTTTAAGATGCTTCATTCTTTATTAATTGGGCTGTCATCATTAATATAAATATAAATAAACAGGTGTGTGTAGAAATATTAGAACAATATTTTCACCAGAAGTATATAAACACCACTAATTTATTTATCCCAAAGGTGCTTTTTCAAGAGGCAACTGGACTTTCTGATTTTTCTTTGAAGACATTTTGCTTCTCATCCAAGAAGCTTCTTTAAGACATTTTGCTTCTCATCCAAGAAGCATTGTACCATTCTGGTACAGTGCTCTGGAGGGCCCACCCAGCCGGCCTTGTTCCTTACCTGTATTTGAAGAAAATGGGCCATCTGCGCATGCGCACACAGCGTACGAACCTGTGTCATGCTCCGCCAAGCAACTGGAGTGTTGCGGAGGTTTTGCGGCACATCGCAGGAGGAAAGGATGCGTGCGTGCACTGTACACATTCATGTGGTGACCGCAGAGCCCTGTTGCACCGTACTGGTTGCAACAGGATCTGGAACCCACCACTGAGCTGAACAAATTATTGAATGAGCAGATGGATCTTTATAAGTTTCTGTAACTTTGAAGTATGAACTGATCTGGGGGTGGTGCAAAGAAGGGGCTTGTGTTCTGAAAGGGCGTTGGGCAATTCCTATTGTGGCTAATGGCTTTGTCCTGTGTTGGATTTTAGGTGAGGGGCCACTTTCTAATCCTACCATTCTTCCTTTGTTAGCTGTCAAACTTTGCTGCAAGGAGTTTCAAAATATACTGACTTGAATGGATTACCAAATCTGCATTTCTAAAATGAAACTGGCCTCCTCAGTTTCTGCTTGAGGGCAGGGAGACTAGTGCTGGTTTCTGTCCCCCTTAAGATTTTTTCCTATTTCTTCTTTAAGGGAAATATTCTCTATCCTGCAGTGATGGGATTAATTTTTTTACTACCAGTTCTGTGGCTTGGTGGATGTGGCATGGCTTGGTGGGCCTGGTAGGGGAAGGATACTGCAAAATCCCCATTTCCTCCTGATCAGCTGGGACTCAGGAGGCAGAGAATTGATGGGGGCAGGGGCAGCCAGAGGTGGTATTTACAGGTTCTCCGAACTACTCAAAATTTCTGCTACCGGTTCTCCAGAACTGGTCAGAACCTGCTGAATACCACCTCTGCTATCCTGCCTTTTTAAATATTTCCCAAAATATTTCATTCTTTTTGGGTTGGGGTGAGGGCTTCCTACAGAGAAAAAAACAAAAAAAACTTTGTCTTTATGCAATGCCATATGGAACCTTTGAAACCCCATGTGGACAAAAGGGCACAAAACAGAGTTAGCTGGTTCCTCCTGAATTCACTTTACTTGTCACAATCATCAGCCAAAACTGCTGCCAGCATTTTCCATTGACTCTGAAGCATTGCTTTCTTTTAATCTATAATTGCATATAGCTGCACATCAAAAGCTGTTGTAATTTACATCCTATTTCTTGCAACTGCTATCCTAAGCTGCTTTCTAAGGCCCAATGTGAAGCGGTTTGATTACTAGAAAACAGAGTTATGAGCTGCTATCAAGTGCCCTTATTGATACTTGACAGCATGAATTCTCCTTTATTGGAATAATTACCAGCGAGTTAAGAATTGGTAATATCATTTGTGTTCTATTTATGCCTTTGAGATGAGAAGCAATCACACATTGGCATTGCTATTTGATGGCTTCATTTCATGGCAAACGTGTTGCTCTAGAATTGAGAGATAAATAAAGGAGTTATAAGCCAAACTGTAAATTAGGTGCATTGTAAGAAGATGAGGCCCTGCCTTATAACAACCAATACAAGATAAAAACAATGCAATTAGAGAGAGCAAGAAACACTCAACGATGCATATTATATAAGGAACATAAAATTTTACATCATCTGCCGGTCTTCCAATTTACAGCAAATCAGACAGCTGAAACCTGGAGCTGAAATTATAGAGATGAACCCAGGTCTCGCACCTACATGACACACCAAGGTGGTTGTATGCAATTTGTCACATAAAATTGCAACAAGTGTTTTGCTTTAAGTGAGTGGAAACAATAAATTCTTTCCTGTCATTTACCTGCTGAACTTGGATTTCTTTTAATACATCTAGGTAAATGCATTGTTTTCAGGGTAAACTGACTCTGTGTCTATTTTATTTTGTGAGCTGTTTTGTGAGTTATCAGAAGCAGCTAAGAAGACAGCAAATCAGATAGAAAACATCTGCTGGTGGCAGTAGATTGACAGGGTCAATTCTGCACCACAGAAGCACAGCCTGAGGTCTTGAGTTGCATATAGACTTGTTTGAAACTAACTGACCCCTGAACTCCTCCAAATATAGCTATAATTTTTAATGTAACAGAACAATTAAAAACATAGGGAGACAACAAAAGGAGAATATTTCAAACTTCTGTTCAGCTGCCCTCTCCCCTCCTTGGAAGAGCTTTATAGTTCCTGCTGCCTTAAGAAAGTTCAAAACTTTCTTAAAGATCCATCTCATCCTGGGCACTCCCCCCCCTTTTTTTTTGAACTATCCCCATCTAGCAGACAGTATGGGATAATAAAAACAAGAACAAATAGGCTGAAAAACAGTTTCTATGCCAGGGTAGTAACTATATTGAATTCTACTGTATAGTGCAGTGATGGCAAACCTTTTTCACCTCAGGTGCCAAAAACACTTGTGCGTGCTGTTGCAGGCGCTTGCGTGCCCACCCCCATAATTAAATGCCCCCCTCCGCGAACTTTTCAATTCAATTGTATAGAATGTGAAGGATGTGTGTTTGTGTTTTTATTTTTATAGTTATAATGGAAAATGAAGACGGCATTTAATTTTGTTGTACGAGGTGCAATGACAATAAACCTAAACTAAACTAAACTAAACTAAAGTCTCAGAAATTGATTGGAGAAATCCCAGTAGTTTTTCTTGGCAAGGTTTATCAAAAGTGGTTTGCCACTGCCTCCTTCTTAGGCTGAGAGAAAGTGACTGGCCCAAGTCAGGCAGCTGTCTTTGTATCTAAGGCAGGACTAAAACTCATAGTCTTCTGGTTTCTTGCATGATACCTTAAACATTACCCCAAACTGGCTTT
Source organism: Thamnophis elegans (assembly GCF_009769535.1). NCBI lineage: Eukaryota > Metazoa > Chordata > Lepidosauria > Squamata > Natricidae > Thamnophis > Thamnophis elegans. The sequence goes on along the minus strand of NC_045543.1, from coordinate 64,873,801 downwards.
CATTATTTCATTTTAACATATATTAAATTCAGAAAAATACATTTTTGGGGGGGTCTGGCTTCACCAATTCTTTGTTCTTGATCTGGAATCCACTTATTTAGCATGTTACAGAAAGTCAAGTATTGTCCTTAACTGGAAACAAAAAATAGGGCACCATTGGTTCATAGCATCTGGAAATTTCTGCAACATGCAAGCAATATACTTCAGCCTCTGGGGTGAAAAATGAAGCTTGCTTTGTATATGTAGGCATGTTTTTCAGAAAATGACTCTCTTCTCAAATTGAATAATAAAAGAATTAGGCATCCATGTTAATCAGACTTTATTATACTCTGTGTGTCAGGGGTGGGTTCTGGCTGCTGCTACTGCCAGTTTGCTCAGGGACACGCTGTGTGCGAGTGCTTGATGGGCGCTTATGTGCACATGCGTAATACTTTAAAGAATGCTTCCGTGCATGCACAAACAAGATGGCGACAACTATGGCACTGGCAATAGAATCAGTTTGGGGGCATGGCAGGCCAAGTTACTACCTACTAGGCCGAACTGGGCCGAACCGATAGGAACCCACCTCTGCTGTGTGCGTTTTTCTCTGAAATTAGCATTCCCCTAATAAAATTAACAGCAAAAAAAGGTTGTTCTCTCTGGCAACCAAAACAGAAATGGCCATAAAGTTTTAGAGTCCTATTACTGGATGAGTGGGGAGGTGCTAGAATAGAACAACTGAAGCTCAGTTGGTCGCCAGCCTTTCAAAAAAACAAAAGACACCTCCATGCAACACATAGAAGTTCTTACCCCATTTTTCAGTGGAAAACATCATGGTCCTTCGATCTGGCTCCAACCTGTCTCAGCAGCAGGCTATATACCCACCCACTAATAGTATTCTGAGATTGCCAATGAAGTATATATTGGAATCAAATTCTTGACTGTGGAGTTTGCATGTTGGATGTGGATTGCCCATTTCCACTCTAGAAAGGCCAGAGAAAGTTGGGTAGTTGATGAATCAATTAAGACGATTCCCACATTATGGGTTACCAATCCCTAGTTTAGAATTTAATAATGCACTCCTCCCTTACCATAAAGAGTCCATACTGAATACCAATGTGCACATTTCAAAATCAAGAAAGTTCCTCAGGAAATTTGCATATGTTCATACATACAGGTACAACTTTAGAAATTCCTAGCGTAATTTCAGTAGAAATAAAGATATAATAAGCAAACTGAAGTTCAGGTTCCAACTAGCTATTTACAGTTTTTCTAGTTTAAACATGGATTTGGTATCTCTGTCTGAAAAATAGGACACATGGTCACAATAAATGCTCTTCCTAGACAGACTAATGCAAATTCAAGGCTTGGGGATGGTTATTATCATCTGATGATTTCCATGATCATTGTCATGTTGTTTGAGCCACAATAAAAATTAATGATGAAGCCCTTAAGTGAAGTGTGAAATTTAGATGTCCTACTTTATTCTGTACTAGCGGAGACATTTCTTCTGCAACATATTTTAAATGCATCTGTACCGGTTTATGGCCGTAATAGTTTTATATTAACGAAAGAAGGAGAGATGTCTTTTGCATACCAGCTAGAAGATCTTCCATTGATACAAAGCAGGGGAGCAAATCTGACAAAAGATTTAATGAAACAAAGCAGTAATGTATTGTATATCCGGATGATTAAAATAATTACACAGAGGTCTGATCCAATTTCCTCAAAATGTTTCTAAGATATAGTTTTGATCATGATGATTGAGAATCCTGGGAGCTATGGAGCACAATACATTGAGGTGGGCAAATCTTATTTTCAACAAGCTTGTAGTAAATATATCTTTATGAATGTGATGAAAACAGAGCTTCTTTTGAATGCTTTGGAAAATAATTACATTGCTGCTAATGAAGTTCTAATCATGCATTCCAAGGATGGGAGTAGAGAGCAGAAGAGATAAGCAAAAGAATTATTTCAAGAAAATGGCAGACAGCATAACACTTTAGAAGGCTAGTAAAATCTGGGCAATAATGTGATGACCTGAAAGCTGATTACTGTACGTAGGGACAGCATAGGAAATGGCCGTCAGGAAGATGAAATATATAACAGGGGTGTCAAACTCAAAGCCCGCAGGCCGGATGTGGCCCATGGGGTGCTTAGATCTGGCCTGTGGGGCCACCCTGGAAACAGTGAAGAACTGGCCCACAGTGCCTCTGCCAGCGAAAATGGAGCTTCATTTTCATTGGCAGAGAGATGCAGGAGGCCATTGCAGCTGGCAGAGTGCTCAGGCCCCAGGCGCCCCCGACATGAGTGACATTGAGCTGGCCACACCTACCCTGGCCATGCCCAACCCAGCCTCTGAAGGTCAAACACAACCCTTATGCGGCCCTCAATGAAATCGAGTTTGACACCCCTGAAATATAGTGTTGGAAGACCTGTAGTAACATTATAGTGCTTTGACAGAGATACAAGTTTGTTTGTTTTTAAAATGGAATAAAAAATGTTGAGATCATTTTGGGATTTATTAAAAACATTACTGGTTGGAAAAGGCACTAGATGCACAAAGTATCTCAGTGTTTATTTTTCTTTCCCAGTCATACCACAGTTTTCCAAACTAACATATAACAATGGAAGAATACCTTTAAAGAAAATGTTTAGTTTTGACACTGAAGGGCAAATTTATACTGATCAGTTTTTAAATGATCTCATTTTGAACATTCCTACTTATAACTATCCCCAAAATTGTGGTTCTTCTGTGGACTTCACTGCTATTTAATGTTTGACTCGCCTTTTGTGAAACATCTTTTTTTATTTTTTTTTATTGAACAAAAACACAAAAAAAGAATCATCCTTCATTACATCTTGTAGAAAGAGTGTCGATTGGTTACAGATAACGTTCGTGCATTTCTTCCACAGTTATTACTTATAGTTCATATTGGATTATACGCCTTAAATAAAAAATCTTTGTATATCTTACTATCAATGCACCACAATTCTCATTTGACTACAATTATTTGAACATGCTTTTACCTGAAATCTTTCATACTTAAAGACACAACCACATAATGGCATTCATTAGCTACTTCAAAAAAATCCTCCAATAACATTACACCTTTATAACATCTTTTAAGTAAAAGTCAATTAATAAAGTTTCTAAACCTTTCCCCTCCCTTTTCTCCCCAACTCACTGTTTAGAATTTATATCCAAGTTACTTTTGCCAATACTATAGCATGTATATATTGTTAAACAATGTCCATTAACATTTCCTTGTTGTTATTATAATTGGCTAAAAATCATTTCCTATTTATGTCCCATCTCCTCTCATCAACCCCGCCAAAAAAACCTTACACCTTTATAACAAGATGTAAATAAAAATTTGTTAATAAAATTTATATGTCTTTTTCCCAAGTCACAATTTGCAATTTATATCCAAATTTCTTTTACTAGATTGCCAATACATGTATATATCATTAAGCTGTATCCATTATCATTTCATTATTGTTATTATAGTTAATTAATTGTTAGTGAATAAACATTTGATAACACTCTAAAACAATCTAAGAGTTACAAAATTCCTACTTATTAATCACCAAAATCAAATAATTTTTTATTATCAACTTTCATTGTCAACCTGTATCTTTCCAGTAACAAAACAGTCTTATCTCTCTTGCCAATTGTGGTGTCAGTCTTCTTTTTATCTCCTTTATAAGGTTTTTATAGACTTCTCTCCGCACTTTGTTGCTTGAAGGATCTCTGAGGTAATCTCGTTGCCCACCAGCTGCTACTAAAATTAGTTTGTCTTTCGTCGTCAATCTTGCTTCTGATAAAATTTCTCTTCTTAAGTCCATCATCATTACTATTATTTTCCCTCTGTGTCCTAGAATCTGGGATAGAGCACCAATTCATCAAATTTAGATTTAGATTTTAGATTTTATTGACATTTGTAGGCCGCCCTTTTCCCTGAGGGGACTCAGGGCGGCTCACATAAAATCAGGGAAGGGGAAATGCAGACAATAACAAAGACACATATAATAAAACAGTAACCAACATGCATTCATCATTCGGGAGGGGCAACTATCTTCATCCCCAGGCCTGACGGGCTAGCCAGTTCTTCAAGGCTGTGCGGAAGGCCTGGACGGTGGTGAGGGTACGAATCTCCACGGGGAGTTCGTTCCAAAGGGTCGGGGCGACTACTGAGAAGGCCCTCCTCCTTGTAGTTGCCAGCCGACACTGGCTGGCCGATGGAATACGGAGGAGGCCCAATCTGTGTGATCTTATTGGTCGCAGGGAGGTGATTGGCAGAAGGCGGTCTCTCAAGTATCCAGATCCACTACCATGTAGGGCTTTATGGGTGATTAACAGCACCTTGAAGCGCATCCGGAAATCGACAGGTAGCCAGCGCAGCTCGCGGAGGATAGGTGTAATGTGGGTGAACCGCGGTGCACCCACAATCGCTCGCGCGGCTGCGTTCTGTACCAGCTGAAGACGCCGGATGCTCTTCAAGGGCAGCCCCATGTAGAGCACATTGCAGTATTCCAGCCTAGAGGTCACGAGGGCCCGAGTGACTGTTGTGAGTGCCTCCCGATTCAGGTAGGGTCGCAACTGGCGCACCAGGCGAACCTGGGCGAATGCCCCCCTAGCCACAGTCGTCAAATGGTGGTCGAACGATAGCTGTGGATCTAGGAGGACTCCCAAGTTGCGGACCCTCTCTGAGGGGTATAGAGTTTGACCCCCCAGCCTGAGAGATGGAATATTGGTGGAATCCCTGGGAGGGAAACACAACAGCCACTCGGTCTTTTCTGGGTTGAGCACAAGCTTGTTAGCCCTCATCCAGTCCATAACCGCCTCCAGGCCCCGGTTCATCACGTCTGCCGCTTCATTGAGTTGGCACGGGGCGGACAGATACAGTTGAGTATCGTCCGCATATTGATGGTATCTGATCCCATGCCTGCGGATGATCTCTCCCAGCGGTTTCATGTAGATGTTGAATAGTAGGGGGGATAAGACCGAACCCTGAGGCACCCCATATGTTAGGGGCCTAGGGGACGATCTCTGCCCCCCCACTAACACCGACTGCGACCTGTCTGAGAGGTAGGAAGAGAACCACCGCAGCACGGTGCCTCCCACTCCCACCCCTCGCAGTCGTCGCAGAAGGATACCATGGTCGATGGTATCGAAAGCCGCTGAGAGGTCAAGGAGAACCAGGATGGAGGGAAATCCTCCATCTCTGGCTCTCCAGAGATCATCAGTCAATGCGACCAAAGCGGTTTCTGTGCTGTAACCGGGTCTGAAGCCTGACTGGAAGGGGTCGAGATAGTTTGCTTCCTCCAAGGACCGCTGGAGCTGAAAGGCCACCACCTTCTCAACAACCTTCCCAAGGAAGGGAAGGTTGGAGACTGGACGATAGTTATTAAGGACAGCTGGATCCAAAGATGGCTTCTTTAGGAGGGGTCTCACCACCGCCGCTTTCAGTGCGGCGGGGAAGTTCCCCTCCCGAAGAGAGGCGGTCACGACCGCCTGGATCCAGCCTCGTGTCACCTCACTGCTGCTGGTAACCAGCCATGAGGGACACGGGTCCAGTACGCAGGTGGAGGCACTCACAGCCCTCATGGCCTTGTCCACATCCCCGGGGGTAACATCCTGAAACTCAACCCAGAGATGTTCCATCTGATCCTCTTGTGCCTCGGCTGGAACTGCAGGGGTGGAGTCCAAGTCCGACCGAAACCGAGCAATTTTGTCCGCTAAGAATTGGGCATAATCCTCAGCTCTGCCCTGCAAGGGTTCCCCCGCCTCCCTTTTATTTAATAGGGAGCGGGTTATCTTAAACAGGGCGGCTGGGCGGGACTCAGCGGACGCAACCAAGGTGGCTATGTGGGATCTTTTCGCTGCCCTAAGTGCTCTGGTGTATTCCTTGGTGCAGGTGGTTACCATTGCTCGGTTCGATTCGGACTTATTGGACCTCCATCGGTGCTCTAGGCATCTCCTCCGGCGCTTCATCTCCCGGAGTTCCTCGGTAAACCAAGGGGGTCTCCGGGATCCGCCGCCTCGGAGGGGCCGTAGTGGCGCAATCCGGTCGAGGGCCTCTGATGCTGCCGAATGCCAGGCAGCAGCCAAAGTCTCTACCGGATTGTGGGCGAAAGAATCAGGAATGACCCCAAGTTCTGTCTGGAACCTTATGGAAAATTCCCTTTTCCATATTCCCTTCTTTCCACTTTCACCCACATTTGCTCCATTAATAAATTCATCTATTGTCTTATCTTTATCTTCTATATCTTCATTCTCCCCTTTAATTTTTGAGGCTCCAACCCCATCATCTTTTGCTGTGAGGAAGACTAGTCTTTCCAATGTCTTCTCATTTCTCCATATCCTTCCAATAGATTTTGAATTCCAGCCAAGATATTTTGGAATTTTAAGCTTTCCTCATCTGAATATTGACCCATGTTTCCAAAACAGAAGAAAGAAAGGAAAAAAAACTAATAGCCACTGCCACTCTAGCCTTCCAGTCCTCTTTTATTTTTTATTTTAGATTGACTTGAACACAAGTTCTTTTATGCTCTTCAAAGGAGAAGGGTTCTGCCCCCCCTTTTCTTTCCCCTGCCAAAATAGTTCTCAAAGGCACCTGTGAAAACCATTCCTGCCCTTGGCTCTTTATCAGTTTCTGTAAACAAGTTGCAAACCCTTCAGCTACAAAGTCAGTGAAGTCAACGAAGGAAAGAAAATAGATATGTTGTTTCAAAAACCCCAGCCTCTGACCTCCAAGTTGCAGTGTGCTACTTTTCACTTTCAAATATTTATCTCTGGCTTATAGGAAACAAAGTTCTTTAGATTTCTTAGTGAAATTTAATAACAAGTAATAGGAAGAATTGTTAAACTAAAAAGGAAGGTTTTAATCCAGAAGTCAAAAAATAAAGCAACAAAAAGCAGAAGAAAAAAAAATCAATCTGTTCACTTTAAGAGGAGAAATGAGAAATGTTGCAAGCACTTCAATCCACAAAGAATAATTATAAAAAAAATTTAGAGAGATTTTAGAGATTTATTAACATTTATAGGCCGCCCTTTTCCCTGAGGGGACTCAGGGCGGCTTACATAAAATCAAGGGAGGGATATACAAACAATAACGTAGACAAACATAGAGTAAAATAATGAGCAACATTCATTCATCATTCGGGAGGGGCAATTATCTTTGTCCCCAGGCCTGACGGGCTAGCCAGGTCTTAAGGGCTATGCGGAAGGCCTGGACGGTGGTGAGGGTACGAATCTCCACGGAGAGATCGTTCCAAAGGGTCGGAGCTACTACTGAAAAGGCTCTCCTCCTTGTAGTTGCCAGCCGGCACTGGCTGGCAGATGGAACTTGGAGGAGGCCCAATCTATGAGATCTAATTGGCTGCAGGGAGGTAATTGGCAGAAGGCGGTCTCTCAAGTACGCAGATCCACTACCATGGAGGGCTTTATGGGTGACTAATAGCACCTTGAAGCGCACCCGGAGATCAACAGGTAGCCAGCGCAGCTCGCGGAGGATAGGTGTTATGCGGGTGAACTGAGGTGCACCCACGATCACTCGTGCGGCCGCGTTCTGGACTAGCTGAAGTCGCCGGATGCTCTTCAAGGGCAGCCCCATGTAGAGCACATTGCAGTATTCCAGCCTAGAGGTCACAAGGGCCCGAGTGACTGTTGTGAGGGCCTCCCGATTCAGGTAGGGTCGCAACTGGCGCACCAGGCGAACCTGGGCAAATGTCCCCCTGGTCACAGCCGTCAGATGGTGGTCAAAGGACAGCTGTGGATCCAGGAGGACTCCCAAGTTGCGAACCCTCTCTGAGGGGTGTAGAATTTGACCCCCCAGCCTGAGCGATGGAATACTGGTCGAATTGTTGGGAGGGAAGCACAACAGCCACTCGGTCTTTTCCGTGTTGAGTACAAGCTTGTTAGCCCTCATCCAGTCCATAACGGCCTCAAGGCCTCGGTTCATCACGTCCACCGCTTCATTGAGTTGGCACGGGGCGGACAGATACAACTGGGTATCGTCCGCATATTGATAGTATCTTATCCCGTGCCTGCGAATGATCTCACCCAGCGGTTTCATGTAGATGTTGAATAGTAGGGGGGATAAGACCGAACCCTGAGGAACCCCATATGTTAGGGGCCTAGGGGTCGATCTCTGCCCCCCCACTAACACCGACTGCGACCTGTCCGAGAGGTAGGAGGAGAACCACCGCAGCACAGTGCCTCCCACTCCCACCTCCCGCAGTCATCGCAGAAGAATACCATGGTCGATGGTATCGAAAGCCGCTGAGAGGTCAAGGAGAACCAGGATGGAGGGAAATCCTCCATCTCTGGCTCTCCAAAGATCATCGGTCAATGCGACCAAAGCGGTTTCTGTGCTGTAACCGGGTCTGAAGCCTGACTGGAAGGGGTCGAGATAACTTGCTTCCTCCAAGGACCGCTGAAGCTGGAAGGCCACCACTTTCTCAACAACCTTCCCAAGAAAGGGAAGGTTGGAGACTGGACGGTAGTTGTTAAGAATAGCTGGATCCAAGGATGGCTTCTTCAGGAGGGGTCTCACCACCGCCGCTTTTAGCGTGGCGGGGAAGTTCCCCTCCCGAAGAGAGGCGGTAACAACCACCTGGATCCAGCCTCGTGTCACCTCACTGCTGTTAACAACCAGCCATGAGGGACACGGGTCCAGTACACAGGTGGAGGCACTTACAGCCCTCATGGCCTTGTCCACATCCCCAGGGGCAACATCCTGAAACTCAACCCAGAGGTGGTCTACTTCATCCTCTTGTGCCTCGGCTGGAACTGCAGAGATGGAGTCCAAGTCCGACCGAAACCGAGCAATTTTGTCCGCTAAGAATTGGGCATAATCCTCAGCTCTGCCCTGTAAGGGTTCCCCCGCTTCCCTCCTATTTAGTAGGGAGCGGGTTATCCTAAACAGGGCGGCTGGGCGGGACTCAGCGGACGCAACCAAGGTGGCTATATAAGATCTTTTCGCTGCCCTAAGTGCCCTGGTGTATTCCTTGGTGCTGATGGTTACCATTGCTCGGTTCGATTCGGACTTATCGGACCTCCATAGGTGCTCTAGGCGTCTCCTCCGGCGCTTCATCTCCCGGAGTTCCTCGGTGAACCAAGGAGGTCTCCGGGATCCGCCGCCTCGGAGGGGCCGTAGTGGCGCAATCCGGTCAAGGGTCTCCGATGCTGCCGAGTGCCAGGCAGCAGCCAGAGTCTCTACCGGACTGTGGGCGAAAGTATCAGGAATGACCCCAAGCTCCGTCTGGAACCTTAACGGCTCCATAAGTCGCCTGGGGCGGAACCACCTGGTCGGTTCCTCCTCCCTACAGTGGGGGTTTGGTCTCCGGAAGTCAAGCCTCAGTAGGCAGTGGTCTGACCACGACAGGGGTATGATGTCATTACCCCTCAGACCAAGATCACAAATCCACTGCTCCGAGAGAAATACGAGGTCGAGCATGTGACCCGCTGAATGGGTTGGGCCCCGGATTACTTGGGTCAAGCCCATGGCCGTCATGGAAGCCATGAACTCCTGCGCCCCATCAGAGTGTTCACCGAGCGACGGCAAATTGAAGTCCCCCAGGACCATCAGCCTAGGGAACTCAATTGCCAGCTCGGCTACCGACTCGAGGAGCGAGGGGAGGGCTGCTGCAACGCTGTTGGGAGGCAGGTACGTTAACAGCAGACCCACTTGACCCTTGAGGTCCAACTTTACCAGCAGAGACTCACACCCGACAAACTCCGGAGCAGGGACCCTACGAGGAGCTAATGACTCCCGGATAACAATAGCCACACCCCCACCCCTTCCCTGGGCTCTCGGCTGGTGCAGCACCTGAAATCCTTCTGGGCACATCTCTACGAGGGGGACTCCTCCCTCTGGGCCCAGCCAGGTTTCAGTAATACATGCCAGGTCTGCCCTCTCGTCTAAAATTAAGTCCCGGATGAGAGGAGCTTTATGTACCACAGACCCGGCATTTAGCGACAGCAGCCTGAGTCCAGGGTCCTGATTACTTGCGCCATCTGGTCTCGGAGTGGGACTCATAGGGCCGGAAGGAGGGATCTCTGTAATGTAGCGAACCCTCCTTCCCCGGTAATGGCCTGCCCTAAAGTCCCCGCCATATCTGCCCCTCCCTGCTACGACCGTAATACTCCGACCCTCTCCCGTGTCTCTGGTCCCCTCAGCCACCCCCATGGCCCCCGCATCCCCCGGCAGGTCCTCCGAATCATACATACCCATGCACTCCCCCAAACAATCCCCACGTAAGAGTTAAAACACAAAAATTACAACAATATAATGGTAAAAAGTGGGACATTCATTCATCTCATACATATCCCATGCATATCCCATACAAAGAGAAGAAAAAAAGATGAAAGAAAAGGAAGAAAAGAAAATAATTGCGCAGGTGATTAAAAAAAAGCTTTCCAGAGCAATCCAATTAGAGTTAATTTTGCCGCTCAATTCTTTTGCTTAAGGATCTAATTTGGCTTTAAAGAAAAATTTCTTTGGGCAGTCTTTCGCAAAATAGAAAAAATATTTCACCAGATGGACTCACTTTCTCTTTTGACTTCCTTCCTTCCAGAGCGTCCCCGATTTCATCAGCCTGGGGGCTGCCTGTTTACCGCCGGCTTGAAGCACTTCCCTTGGGTGATGTCCCTGAGACCAGCAAGGCTTCGTCTTCCTGATCATCATCTCTACAGGACGGTTTAGGTCTCAATGGACCGTCCAGCAGCAAAAGTGTCAATGGTGCTCTTGAAGTATTGAGACTGCACGTTGTGACATCGTGACGTGGCTCCTCCTTCCTTATGAAACATCTTCTGACTTTAAAATAAATGTAACTTGAAAGGAAATAAAGTATTCTGAGAAACAAAACCCAATGTTTATATACAACTGTATCTCACCCTTCTAGTGCATTCACACCCTATTGGATAATTAAAATGAATAAATGTAAAATGATTTGATATAAAGCAAAACAAAGCAAAATAATTGCAAAACATTGTTTAACAAAAGTAAATAGGTACTGTGGATTACATCTTATTTATTTATTATTTTCATATCCCATCATAATCCCATAGGATTCTCATTAGTTCATACAAGTATAATAATTACATCTATTTTATTTTATTTATTTCATCAAGCATGTATTAGATAACATATATAAGGATAAACATGATTTTGAATACATGAAATGGATACGAATAAAAAGGAATATTAGGACAGGGATGCCCCTTATGGATCTCTTCGGAATGGGGTGAGGTCGACAGTAGACAGTCTAAGGTTAAAGTTTTGGGGGTTTGGGGAAGAAACCACAGAGTCAGGTAGTGCATTCTAGGCATTGACCACTTTGTTGCTGAAGTCGTACTTTCTGCAATCGAGTTTGGAGCAGTTTACCTTAAGTTTGTCTACAATCAGAATTAAAAATAGGTCATTCTTAGAACAGGAAGAATAAGCATAAAATTAATGCTGCCCTTAATATGAAGGTTTTTTTTCATTTCATGAAAAATTACCAGAGAACATGCCAACCTGGCTTCAAGAGATAGGGCAAACTCAATTTGTGTAAAATCGCTGAGAAGATTAACTCTTTTTTTTTTTTTGCTTTGTTTCCCATTACATCATTTCTAATGAATTCACTCTTCCTTCTAACTATCATGGTTGAAGTAGTGATATACCACTTTTATCTGGAAACAAAACAGGTTCTGTAGAGGCCTATTTCTAAGGAAACAAAGCCGCTGGCCAGATTTTGGAGCACTCTTGAGAAGCTTGATTTTTTTTTTTTTCAGGTAAGGGCAACTTTGAAGGAAATTGCTACAATGAGGGCAGTATGAGGAGGATAGAGACTGGTCAGAATAATTGTTCCAATAGAAAAAACAGTCCTTAGCAGAATTAAGCAGAATTCCAGTTGAAATATTGCTTGTTATGGAAAGGAGAAGTGCTCTTCACTTTCTTCTATTTATCACTTTTGTGTCTTCCAAAGAGACCACAAATTCTTGGGCCAGTTGTGGGGAATGGAGCGGGATTGGTGGGGAAATAACCAACATCCTTTCCTCAATTCCAGCCAAGTATTGCACCTGGTTGATACAAATATTTTTTTTTAATGAAGTAACTGATATTCAGATAATTTCTGCATCTATTTGTAATAGGTCAGGTGCACTTATCCTTTTCTACTAAATTTTTTGAATATGGATAGTTCCTTATTGTACCCTATGACTATCATTAAGTGCTGTACCTTATGATTCTTGATGAATGTATCTTGTCTTTTTATTTACACTGCGAGCATATGCAACAAAGACAAATACCTTGTGTGTTCAATCACACTTGGCCAATAAAGAATTCTATTCTATTCATAACTAGCAACAAAAAAATCTGCTATAATGCTTTCAGTTGTTCCCAGTGAGTTTTGAAACCATATTTCCCAGTTTCTTCCAAGTGTGTTCTTCAAACCTGCAGCTGTTTGGCAAATTCATATTCATTTGGTGTTTATTGTTACTTCTAGGATGTGGTCAATTTAGCTTAATTTAAATTACTGATCTTTCCATCCAGAAAAGTATGTTTGCAATCTCTTGTCCTGTATTTAAGCTTATTCATATTGGATACCACCAGTGTTCCAAAATTTGAAATGAATTTCAGAGGTTTGTATATTAACTGTAAAAGACTTTATACACTCCAGGAAGATATGTTTTTGTTTAATAGATAAGCTTAATTTATTTTAATTAGCAAAAGTTATTGTAAAGTTTTAGATGCTTTTAATGATTGCTATATTTATATATATGTTTCATTTTCTATTTCTTTAGTAAGTAGAAGTACAAATAACAGCAGCTGCATAACAGAGATGCTGTATGACCTAATTGTTTAGCCCCCATTTTTTCTAATTTGTGCAATATTGATATCTCATCTGCTTAATTTTTTGCCAATGAAGTACTTCAAAGTGACCTTTTCTTTGTAGTCAATAATGGATTTTAAAATGACCTTGGCCCAAATTTAGAATAGTCTTGTCAATGTCAAAACCCACTGTACCTGTGTTTTAATTAATTTACTGTCACGGGTTGCAAATTGCCAGATAATCAGAATATATTTTCATGATTTCTTGAATAAATTAGTCCATCAGAGAGCAGGCAAAGGAAGGCGAGAAAGTCTTTTTACAGCTCAAACTGTGCAATCATTAACTGGTTCTCTTCTTACGTTAACCTTCATAAACTTCTTTCGCTTCTTTCTTTCAGGGGTGTAAGCATGAGCATTCAGATTCATGTTGTTATATTCTTTCCTAGAGTAGGAGAAATGTTGTTTTTAATAAAAACTTGATGTGGAAATATGCAAAAGATTGATATTAAAAAGCCAGCGTAAAGGTGATTTGTCTTGAAAGCTCAGCAACTAACTTTTGAAATTGTGTATTTGAATAACAACTCTCATTTTCTATTTATGACAATTACACTTCTTTTGCATTTCATTAACATTGCTTTCATTCTGGACATAAAAATGCATATGCATTCATCAATGCCATTAGTTCTGATAGATCTCATTCTTGGTTTTTCCGTGTCTGGATTCTACCTCTACCTGTTTTGCAATGATTTTGTTTTTTCTTTTGTATTGGAAGAATAAAAATTTTAGTACTATAAAAGAACAAAAAACATCATTTTAGCTAGAGCATACATCATTGCTTTCATAACATGAATCATTTAATAGTTTTATTATAAAACTTTCTTACAATACTTAGTGCATTTAATAAAGTAAAATCTGCCATTAGTCTTTGATTTGCCCTAAGGCAGTTTTGTGTTGTTTTTGCAAGCACACCATTACTTTCAAATTAACTTCATCTGTAACTGAGTCCTTCCACCTTCCTCCTGGTTGTCCTCTTCTCCTCTTTCCTTCTAATTTCATAACATTAGACTCAGTAAACACCTTAGAGAGGGCTGTAAAGCACTGTGAAGCGGTATATAAGTCTAAGTGCTATTGCTAGTAGAGTCTTTTTGAGAGAGCTAGATCTTCACTTAATGTATAACAATTTCAGGCTGGTCATTTGTGCCATGAGTAAGAAATTTAGATTGATTTAGTGGGGACAATTAATCAGTGGAACAGCTTGCCTCCATAAATCATGAGCGCTCCATCACTGGATATTTTTAGGAAGAGTTCAGACAATCACTTAGCTGAAATGGTATAGGTACTCCTGCTTGAGCAGGGGGCTGGACTAGAAGACCTCCAAGGTCCCTTCCAGCTCATTCTATTCTCTTCTATTTGCTTGTTTTCTTGTCTATTCATGGAATTTTCACGAATCTCCTCCAACACTAAGTTACAAAACCATCAATACTCCTTCTATCCAGCTACTGCATAATCCTACTTTTACTTCCATAGAGTATCATAAGAAATACCATTGCTTGTATTATTCCATTCCTTGTCAATATAAAAACATCACAGCAGTTGAATATTTTTTTTCCAAGACATTCATGGCTACTTCACCAAGTGATAGTCTGTTGTATATTTCTTGACTACTTTTTCCTTTACTGTTGATTGTTGATCTTAAAAGGAGAAGCCATTTACAGCTTTGATACTTCATTGTCCATTCTAATGCTGGTTGATTTTTTTGTTGTTATGAGTTTAATAACTAATTTCATTTTAGTCCCATTTTAAAAACACACTTTTCTTCTTTCAATCCAACTTCCTCTAATATATATTTTGTATATTGGTTGAATTCGTGATGGAAAGTAGGTCGCTTTGAAGTCAGTTTTCCCACCAGGTCCAGTCTGTATCATGACTTCCTGCCCTGTATATAGTTTTTCGCCTGAGGACAATTAGATTTTCTGGGGTTCCCATTTGTTTAATGTAAATGCCTTCCAGAGTGATAAGCACAAGCCTTATTAAAGGTAATATTTACAGGAGTAAAATACACAATGTTCCTGGTGATATATTGGTATGTGTGTTGTGTTCTGCCATGATGTGTCCATGCTAAAGCACTGGTTTGTAAAGCTTTGATAATCACGCACAAAACAAGATCTGTAGAAACTAGCTTATCAGTAAAAAGCCCTTCCTGTGAAATCCTCAGCATTTGTAAGGACATTACCTCACTGTATATACTGAACAGTGATGGGATTCAAAAATTTTTACTACTGATTCTGTGGGCATGGCTTGGTGGGCGTGGCTTGGTAGGCTGGCAGGGGAAGGATACTGTAAAATCCCTATTCCGTCCTGATCAGCTGGGACTTGGGAGGCAGAGAATAGATGGGGGCAGGGCCAATCAGGGGTGGTATTTACCGGTTCTCCGAACTATTCAAAATCTCCAGAACTGGTGGGAACCTGCTGAATAACACCTCTGATACTGAGATACCATCTGTGCAACGCTCTGCATCTTACCATTTTTTATACTAAACGTTCATTCCTTAGTTAAATATGCCTTCGCTTGGGTCAGGATATGCACCATTTTTCTGAATACATTCCATAGTTTTACATATTCAAAGGCCTTTCTTGAGTCAACGAAGCACATATGGATTACTGTTTGATATTCTTTGGCTTCCTCTATTATCCAGGCAATAATAAGATCTCATGTTCCTCATCCTTTTCCAAAGGCAGCTTGTATATCTGGCATTTTTCCCCATGTAGAGCTTTAATCTGCATTGGATGAACCTATATTTTGGTAGCATATAAAAATATGGACAGTGTGCAATAGTTTACATGCTCTGTTTAGTCCCTGTTTTTGGAGTTGGAATGCAGACTGACCTTTTTCAGTCTGTTGGCCAATGTGTCATTCTCCAAATTTGCTGGCCCAGTTTGGTTATAACCTTTACGGATTCTTCTTCTGCATCAGTTGTTCCAATGACCAGAATGCTGATGTAACTCCATCTTCAGAATCTATTAAAGAACACACTTCCAAGAATTCCTGACCAAAAGATAAAACTCTAATAATAGGAAATTGGTTGCATTCAAGTGGTTTTCTTTTCCTTAAGTTTCTCTCACACACACACACCCCCAGTTCATCTGGAGCCTTGGGATTTTATGGAACACAATTTGAAAAACAACATTAGCTATATCAAATATTTTCAGAATACTTTCATTATTGGTGCATTTTAGGTAGCATATTTACTATTAACTTTGTTGATGCGCCTCAGAGGCACAGTGGTTAGAGTGCGGTACTCCAGGCTACTTCTGCTGCCTGCCAGCTACCTGCAATTTGTCAGTTCAAATCTCATCAGGCTCAAGATTGACTCAGGCTTCCATCGTTCCAAGTTGAGTAAAATGAGGACCCAGATTATTGGGGAAAATATGCTGACTCTGTAAACTGCTTAGAGAGATCTGTAAAGCACTGTGAAGCGATATATAAGTCCAAGTGCTATTGCTATTGACCTGGAAATAAAAACATCATGATACCTCTGCACATGGAATTATGAAAGAAATGCAAGGCAAGCAGCAATATATTTCCCCTTACCTCCCATCATTCAAAACTATTTGTTCCGTTTATATTTCCAGGGAAGGTTTATATTTCCAAGGAAGGAAGGAAGGAAGGGAGGGAGGAAGGAAGGAGTTACATGATCCAATATCTTTTGTATGTGTATTTATTTATTTATTTCAAGCATTCATATAGCTACAACTTTTATATTATATTGACTTGTCTCTTTTGATTATTGGCAATGAACATTAATTTTTCAAGAATTTCAACCCATTGTTATTAGGAAGAATGAGAACAAAATTAAAAAGGGTGGAATAAGAAAAGTGAAATGTTTTATTTTGCTATACTAAAAAGACTAGACTTTTGGTTAGCACATAAGAAATGAATCTTTTACAAGTTTCTAAATAAACTTCTATTTATAATTTCTAAGGGAGGAGTCATTTTGACATTTTGGCTTCTGTTTTGGATTTCAGATGCTAACTGAATTGGAAGTTGCAAATGATATTTAAAATATTACACTGACATTTTACTTTAAGCAAACATCACAAAAAATTATTCTTATCCTGCAAGGGCAATGTCTCAGATTTTCCACCAATGATTATGCGTGCCCGAGTTCAAATCTGGCTGTTGGCTATTCCATTCCATCTCTGAATAAACTTGACCTTCTTAATCCAGGAAAGATTGTAGTTCAGTGATAGAGAGGGAGAGGTTGCAAGTAAAGGTCCCAAATTCAATCCCTTATATATTTAAGTATATGGAAGGGAAAGCCTTCTCCCCAATATTTCAGAGTTGTCAACATTGAGCTTGATGAATATATAATTTGCTTTGTTCCCTATACATTAACTTCTTGGTTTCTTTCCCTATAGCTCCAGATTATTATCCCAGTGTGCTTTAAAAAATCTGTCATGCTGCTTACCTGCCTTGCATATAATCATAGATGGAAACAACAACAAAAGTATAATAAAGAAAAAATAAAAAGTTAAGTCAATAAAATATCTAGATAGACAGCTCCTTCACATTCCAAAGTGGCTAACATCCGCCCCCCTAAATCAAGAGTGGAATTGCAAGGAATGCTTTGGGAAGAAAACTGGTCCTTTTCCCCCAGATTGTCCAGCAAAAGTTAAAAATAACATGCCACTGAAATCTGGCCAGTTTAGCCCTCAAAATTGACATATAAGATGCCAACTTTATTCCTGAATATATTCAAAACAGATTCACAAATATTAGGTCTGTTGTGAGTGGGGGATAGCTCTGAGAACAAATGTGATCCTGGGCAGTAATGGTTTCCAGTTCAGACCCAGGAGCATGCTTGTGTGCACGCTTGTTTCACTTGTACTCAGCATTTTTGCGCATGCACAGAACCTTCTGCACATGCACAGAGTGTTCATGATAATATCTGGCCAGGTGGGCGGAGCTACCCACCGCTGCTGCTACCGGTTCACCTGAGCCAGGGCGAATCGGCAGAATACCACCTCTGATCCTGGGACACATGGACTTTTAATGTCCATGCCAATTCTAGCCAATGCTGGCTTATGTATTGGGGAATCTTATCTATGGTGCCAGATACTCTCAGGGAGTTCTGGAACTCACAAAGCAGTTGTGAGATTCATGCGGTGAGAAGCCTACTTTGTTAGTAGGTGTAAGAGGATAATACATGTGGTGCATCTATATGTAAATCTTTCAACATTGCCTTAATTACTATGGCTTTACTTTGCTGTGATATCAGCACAACGAGCTGCTCTCATTATTGTTGATAGCTGCTAACACGATCTGTGTGTATAATTTATATTGCTGGCTATAATACTATCAAGCCCCAATATGAACATAGAATGTAATTTACGTTCCCATTTAGCTGCACTGTGTATTCTGCTTAAATTATTTCAATAGCATCCTCATCTCAGCTCTGTAATGTAACAACTATACATTAGTAATGCCGCACTAGACACACTGCCACATCCCTTCTGTGTGCATTTTTACACTGAAAAGCTGTAAATAAAGTGAGTTTTGCAGGCTTAGCAAATAAAAAAGTTTCAAAGTATTCAACGACAAAAGAAAATGAAATCAGGTATTAAAAATGCCATTATGCCCATCTTGCAGAACAACAATGTGATTCACAAGGGTTTTTAAAAAAGAAAAGAAAAGAAAAAAAAGAAGTAGGATGAAGAAGGCAACGAGGAAGAGGAGCAAGTGGGACAAAGATACTAACATGTAAAAAAAAAAGGTTACATCACTTTTCCCACCCCTGCAATTATCTTTTCCTTTAAACTTGAAATAAGGCACAATAAAGTTAAAATTAATGTGGGTTTCAAAAACCATTTTCTTAGGCTTCCAATACTGAGAATACAGAATAGATATAAACTCAGGTTGTGTCTAAAAACACCTTTATGGATCTCAGAAGAAGCGTATCATAGAAGAGGAACTGCAGACAAAGACAAATAGTTAATATAACAAGAACTATTGGCAAACCAAGGGGAATTTAAAATTAAATCAAGACAGCAATTAAAAGCAGAAGGAGATAGTTCTCAATGGTTTCCCCATTGTTCCAACTAGACAAAAAGACTTATGGTATGGGGGGAAATAAGACAGAATTTGAAGTACAAGTGTGTATTGCTGAGGAACTTGTAATTGTTACAATTATGTTGAATTTTGAAGCAGAAAAAGAACAGGTTAAGGAACCTATGATAAAGTGGGCCAAGAATTTTGGTTATAATTTACAGATAGATCAAGAGAAAAGTATGTGATTAAAAGAGTTGAAATTTACATTGTGTTATGATCTCGAAGAGAACTTTTAGAAGCAATCTATTGTAAGTTATGACTAGAGAGAAATTACTTAGAATAGATAGAGTAAAGGTATTTCAAATGTAGGTTGAAAATGAACAATATGAAAGAGCATTTTATCTTACTTAATGGGCATGTAAGAAAACAAAAATATTTTGGATTAAAATGCATACTTAGATACAGAAGATTTTAAAGATAAATATTCAGTTGGAACCGAAACCTTTCCTTTTAGAATGAATGGATAAAAATGTTAGAAATCTTTACAATAACCATGCTAGTGATAGTGCATTTAACCAATTCAACTACTTGACGCTATATGTTTTCTCTTTCTATTTTCCTTTGAGTTGGACAGCCTTCTTTGATGGAGAATTGTAAGAAATTTGAAATTGACCTTGGGGAAAGTAGAAACAAGCTGCTAAGAAAGGAATTAAGAGATTACACAGTCCACAGATTGAAGTGGCATGATAAAGAAATCCAAAATAATGCTGACTTGATTTTGTTTAGCATAATATGTGACAGAGAAAGTTGTGCAGGCTTTCAATATTCTGCTTAATACTCTACAACAATAAGGTAGCATTCTTGAAATGCACAAGTTTTGTTTCTTGATGTGGCCTACTTTAAAGTTGTATTTTATCTACTTGAATGTTTTTAAAAGATTGCAGTTTTTCGGAGTTTGTTGCAAAAATTCAAATCCAGAAAGCACACACAGTTAACTGATTCAGCTGAATTCATTAACTTATTTATATACATAGAATAGATGGATAAATGTACAATACCAACAGGTGGTTCTTCCAAGTAAACATAAGGTAGGAGAGTTACAGGTAAACACAAGCAGTTAGCTTCATTTCAGCAGACAAGCCCAGACGGACTGTTAGTTTACTTCTCAGAGCAGCAGACTACTTAAGTTGCTGTTTTAATTCTCTGCATAGACTCAGATCTGTTTAAGCTCACGTTGGCTGACTTAATTGCTAATGCCTATTCATTGGCTGACCTTGTTAACATGTCTCTCCCAGTCATGAATATTCTAACACAGTTTTTCATCACTCATGGAGAAAGGAATGATCTTTCACTGGTGGTATAATAATATTTAATTTTCAGTTCCCAAATTTGATTTTAGTTTTCTTTCTAAAATTTGAAAAAAATCTGTTGTCAGAGCATGAAGAGCTACAACAGGCTTCCTTAGCTGATGCCCTTCTAATATATTGAACTACTACTATCAGCAGACCAAACCAAAATAACCGGTAGTAAAACACAGTCAAGCTACATTCCAAAACCCTTGGAGAATGGTCTGGGTTGGAGACTGAGAGAAAAAGTTTAATAGCATTACGTGGAATGCATTGGGACTCTAAATGGTCAGAATAGATCAACCTTACTCACCTTCATCTTTTCCAGATCCTTTGGGACTGCAGCTTCCAGAAGTATCATGTTGGCTCAGAATGCTGAGAAATTCAGTCCAATAAATCTGGAAGAACTCAGATTGTGAAGGTTGACCTACATTGTAAGGGTCTGATTACAGAGGGGTGGGGAAAGTGCCACTAGAGAATTTAGCCTATATTTTACAGCAAGTATCTAACATAAAGACTGATTAACAGGGAAAAAATTTCAAAAGCTGTGTCTTGCTAGTGTATTGATTGCTTGTAAATAATTAAGAGTAAGAATCTTTCCCCAATTTTTATACTTCTTAGCAAATAGCAAGAATATCTACAGGGAAGTGAATCAGAGCGGTGATGTCTTACCATTCAGACAACTGTAATTTTCAAGACCTGAAAATAAATCCATAAGAAGAAATGGGATTTCAGTTCAAGTGTACCCAATTCTAAGTCATACTGACCTTGCTGGTCCACTCTGAATTTGCTTTTCACAAGGACCCACTTTCATGAGGTCATCAGGAGAGAAACTTAATTCAAGAAGATCTGACATGTTAGGCATTTTGCCATTGCTGACTTAAAATGGTGGAAAACAATATCATATGAGATTTGTTGTCCCTCCTGCCAATCATATCCTACTTCTGTTTTCACTATTTCTAAACATTGCAGTTACCTTCATGCTTTCAGGTGAGTAAGGCTTGGAGACTTTACACATCAAGAAGTTGTTCTCAACTGTGGTCAAATAAGAGAGAAAATTACAAAAAACACAGATCTGCAAATGGAAATAGAACGACTGTGGTAAAAGAAAGCAAAGGGAATAACTATAGTAGTAGGTGCCTTTGGTGCAATCCTAAAACAACTGGAGCACCACTTGAACCCCACTGAGTATTGATCAATTCAGCTGCCATTTCAGTCATTTGCAAAGGGCTGCTTTACTTGGAACAGTCCTATGATAACACACCATGAAAGAACAACATCTGTTTATCTCAGGTCCTTTGGAAGGATGGGTATATAAAAATGCCAAAACCAATCTAAGCATCTTGCTGACTTTGTGACCAAGCATAATATATTAAATTTTTATGCTGCCCAACTCATAGCAACTCTGGGTAGCATAAAGATGTCCTGCTGTTGTGCAGTGCACTCTTACAAATCTAGCTAGCCAGTCAAAATCTGACATTGAAGACCTTTAGAATGTCCTTCCTCTTGCCTTTTTATATCTTATATTTGGACCATACCATTTTTTCCCTTTGCTTAGTACTGTATCTGTGTTTCTTTATTTTCTATATTATTGCTCTTTTTTAAAATGTTAAAATTTTTTAGTATTCAGTAATGGAATGCAAGTGACCTGAGCTTTTTTAGCATAGTGGACATGGGAGGGAGGGAGGGGGGGAGGAAGGAAGGAAGGAAGGAAGGAAGGAAGGAAGGAAGGAAATTTACTATTACATGTATAATGCAGAATGGTGAAATAAAATTGACTGCATCATATCCTACTCATGTGCAAAGCAAACCTGCTCTGGCTCAGTATTTGGATTTATACATGACAGGGAACACTTCACAGAGCAAAAATTCAAAGTGTAGCTTATTCATCTTGGACAGCAGCTTTGCCCCAAAACCTACTTGTTGTGTAGAATCACAAGGTGATTGCTCTATTCCACTGCTTAGAAATAATTAATAATAATTTATAATTCTGTTTCCAAGGGATTACTCACTCAAAGCTTCATCAGCGCTTGAAGTGCTGTGTGCACAGCTATCTAATAGTAAAAACCTTATCTCACAACTACTTGCACAATGAAGAGACATTAACTCCTAAGAGGAGACAGATGCTCTTCTACTACTAATTACTTACAGCAACTTTGTAGTGTTATCTCGCCACCCCTGAAATGATATAAAGTCTACTTTCATTATTGGGATTTTTTTTTGGGGGGGGGTATGTACAATGATAGTTGAATATTTTATAAGATACTACATGAAAGCTGCCTTGAGGAACATGTCATTATGATATTATCTGCATTGTATCTCCAGCCAGCTACAGAGGCATCTTGAAGTAGTCATTAGCTGTCCATGGTTTGCCCTCTTCTCTCAACACAACTCTCACCATACTGGCTGGTAATCACACAATCAGGGCATGGCATCTGCCCAACTCCAGTGGGCTGTTGTTGATGTTGTTGGAGGCATGTGGCTCTAGCCATCCACAGCCATTTTGACTTGGACTACAAATTGCTTAGGCTCCCCCCCCCCTTCATCTTGGAATATCAGTCTATTAGACCAAGAACATGTTTTACTGTTTTGTTGATGTTGTTTTTTAAATTTGGGAATGCTGATAATCCAGGTTTCTGTTGCTGTTTTTTACTGGTTGGATTTGCTGATGCAGTATTGCTGTTATTTAATGGAGATATGTTTGCTGTGGAGATCATAAAGTAGCTATAAAGTGTAAGAATGTAAAATGGGGGAAGCTCTTGCCTGAGGCAAATTGCATGCAGGGCAGCAGCAATGAGAAAGCCAAACACCAAAGCAGAGAGAAAGGAGAAGTGTTGTTGGGAGCAGTGGTGGGTTCCTACCAGTTTGGACCGGTTCGGTTGAACTGGTAATGGTAATGGGGACCGGCAGTGACCCAGTCCTGCCACGCCCCCGAACCGGTTCTCCGGACGGCGCCATAGGTGCCGCCATCTTGTTTTTTGCTTCTGCGCATGCACAGAACAATTTTTATTGCACTGCACATGCACACACAGTGCACATCAAGTATGCATACGCAGCATGCCCATGAGTGAACTGGCAGTAATGCCTGCTGAAACCCACCCCTGATTGGGAGGTCCATGAGAAGTATCTGAGAAAGTAATATCAATTCTGAGATCAAGACCTTGAGAAATAAAAAACAATCAATCAATAAATTAACAAAAATGAAGGCATGCACTTTAAATAAACCATTGCCCTGAAAATGTACAGCCTGCTGGCCAACAGATTATAAGTAGGCATGAAAAAGCAGGGGGGAAATCCCAGACACACACACCCCCACCACACACACAGAGACACATCTACCATGTGATGGTGGAAATGGTTGGTAGCATTTTCCCCACTGGCAGGTGACTCTGAGTGAGAAGGGAGAGTCTGACAAGGAATCTACCAATCAATGGTTTATTATGAACAGAAAGACAATTTTGCTAAGGTATACCACCTCATGGGAATAGCCCAAAGAAAACAGGATCTCAAAAAAATGAAAAAGACTGGAGAAATAAAACAGATATGAGCTAAAATAGAGACACAAGCAGGGGTGAAATTCAGCAGGATCTAACAGATTCTGGAGAACTGGTAGTGGAAATTTTGAGTAGTTTGGAGAACCAACAAATACCACCACTGGCTGGTCCCAGAGTAGGGTGGGAATGGAGATTTTGCAATATCCTTCCCCCAGGAGTGGGGAGGGAATGGGGATTTTGCAGTATCCTTCCCCCAGGAGTGAGGAGGGAATGGGGATTTTGCAATATCCTTCCCCCAGGAGTGGGGAGGGAATGGGGATTTTGCAGTATCCTTCCCCCAGGAGTGGGGAGGGATTGGGGATTTTGCAGTATCCTTCCCCTGCCACACCCACAAAGCCATGCCCACAGAACAAGTAGTAACAAAATTTGAATTTCACCACTGGACACAAGACTACAACACAGGCAATTGCATTGGGAATTAAAACAAGAATTAGAAGCTATCAATTTAGGACAATGTAGTCCCATCATACAAACAAGAAAAAAATAGTCTCTTTCTTTGTGAACTCATCTGAATAAATTCTATGGAAGAATGAGAGACAAACATTACAGGAGAGACATGAACAGCTGCAACTTGTCCTCTCAGTGAGGACTCAGATCCACAGAGTTTCTGGAGATGATAACCGTCACTGGGCAGCTATTTATGTTAATATCACAAAGTCCGTCCACAGTCAATTCCTAGTCATCAATTTTGTTCTTATGAAAAGAAAGCCACTCTGTTATTTTGGGATTCTATCAAAGACAGAAATAATTCAAAAACACCCAATGTGATTTGACATTTTGAATCAATTTGATGATCTTGTTTGGCCCATTGGTTTGATGAAGAAATTTGACTGAGTTAAATCAAATCAAGTCAAAACTTTACTCACCCTTAAAAATCCGCAGAAGATGCTGCAGAGATACTATGGGATCACTAAAAGAGGTGGTGAAGAACCCCTGGGAATATTTTTAGTGATTATTGTTTGGCAGTGGGGAGGAGGCGAGATATTATTTTTTGAAATTTGAAATTCAGTACTCCTCTTTGGTGAGTTATTTCTTTTTCATATCCTTGAAATATTTTGGGGGAAACAGCACCCTTTTCATATTTTGGCAGAATTGTTTTAGAGAACTGCAAGAGCTGTTGGAAAGGGGCACTTTCAGCCTGCAAACTGTTCATGCTTTGGGGAAAACAGTAGCCTTCACCAAGAATGGCTTAAATATTACTCACTTGTGGCTGTTCAGCTAAAAAACCACTAACGGTACCTCCTTTTTGTCTGATTTGAGCTTCACTGTATGTCCTCGACTTACAAAGTTCATTTATTGACAGTTCAAAGTTACAACAGCACTGAAAAAAGTGACTTACAACCGTTTTTCACAGTTACAACCTTTGTAGCGTTCCTATGCTCATATGATCAAAATTCAGATGCTTGGCAACTGACTCATACATATGACCATTGCTGTGTCCCAGGGTCACCCTTTGACATCTTCTGAGAAGGCAGATTTACTTAACAACCAATTTACTAATTTATCAACGGCAGTGATTTATTTGACAACTGAGGCAAGAAAGGTCATGAAATGGGGCAGAACTCACTTAACAAAGGTCTCACTTAACAATAGAAATTTTGGGTTCAATTGTGGTCATAAGTTAAGGACTACCTGGTATTTCATCCCATCTCAATACTCTAGCCAAAACCTTTCTTTTTTCTTTCTTTTTGTGAATATTTCCTTGCAGTGAAATGGTAGCAAGCAAATTTAATAAACAAATAAACAAACAAAAAATAATAATAAACTGATTAAGCATCTCTATATCTTTAGTTGGATTAGATAAAAAAGAGTATCATCTACATGTTGAGAACACTCCTTTCTCTATAGCTCTCACTGTTTTTACCTACAAATCTCAAACAGATGCAGGGCCACCAAATTGTCAAGTATGATTTTGCTTTAAACATTCTTTTTTTTAATAAAAAAATAAAAATAACATTTTTACAAATCTGCACAAATTGGTGCCTCCCCTAGTGATTCATTTTTAAATGTGAAGGTTATTTTTTTTTTGGTAGTTGTGTATTATTTTAGTTGCTTTTCTGCAGAGGGTTCCCCAATACCATGTTTCCCTGAAAATAAGATCTCTCTGGATAATAAGCCCAATCGGGCTTTGGAGTGCATGCACTAAAATAAGCCCTCCTTGAAAATATTGCAACACAGCAGCAGCCATGAGGTGATCATGCTCACTGCCTCCTGCACCTCAAAAATAATAAAACCTCCCTGAAAATAAGGCCAAGAGCTTATTTCTGGAGTCAAAAGAAAATAAGACCTTGTCTTATTTTTGGGAAAACATAGTAGATCATTTTGGCCCACTTTTTTAAAAAATTGAGGATCATTGCCTGTGCAAAATCAGAAAATAAATGAATACTGAAGATAGTTTCAGCACATCCATATTGGTTCAGGAATCAAGAATTAGATAATTCACATTTAAATGGGAACCAAACCAATTTCTATTTCGTGTATATTTTCCACTTCTCCTTGAGATGTTCTTGGGGGAAGCACCCACTTCCATTTCATCACAAAAGAGAACCAATTAAATTAGATTAAATTGCTCTTTGCCACAGCTTTTCCCTTTGCGATAAAGCTCTCAGAATGCATGTTCTTTAACTACATAGAGCTGCATGATTCAGAATACACTTGAAATCCATATAGGGGAAAATGAGCTTTATTTTCACCTCTCCTTCAGAGATTTAAGCATCTGTTTGTATTAATTGGCATCTCTGGAGGAAATAACTTTTGACAAAAAGGTGTGAAATCAATCTATGTAAATGCTTTTATTGCTGACAGTGTTTATAACTGTTTGACATAGTTTGATGTTAGTTCTGGGTGATGAAGTTGCAACCTGCCAAGCACACAGATGTATGGTTCCCCAGAAATGGTGCACTTAATTTGGTTTTGAAAGGAATTTTTTTCTTTGAGGCTGCAAATCGCTCATGATCTGCTTATCAAGTAAATGAAATAGGCTACATTATTATTAAAGTTAATCTTATGTGAAACATATTGAGGAAGATATGTTCATAAAAGACAAAAATTAGTTAAATGGGAATTGCCTTTCATTATATTTAATTGGGCTCTGTTATTGTGATAACCTGTTAACTGTTTTAGCTTTTCTATAAGTGAGTTCATGGTTTTTTGGTGTTTTTTTTTACTCTGGGAAACTGAAGATTTTCCTCCTTTGGTGAGAGGGGGTAAAACATTCTTATACATTCTTATAGAAAGCTATGCAGAGGGAAACGAAAACTTTGAGGTGTTTTGATATGCAATTTTAAATGTGCCCAATATTTGACAGTTCTAATCTGGATTTGTATTTCACTCAAAGCCTGGATCCAAATCTAGATTTCCAACAGACCATCTATATATTCAAATTTTAAAAGCTTAGGGTTTATTTATATTAATTTGGGCAAATAATGAGATGGGCAGAAAATACAGCTTTTCTGTATTTTCTTGACTTACGATCACAATTGAGCCCAAAATTTAGGTTGTTAAGTGAAACATTTGTTAAGCGAGTTTGCCCACTTTTACAACCTTTCTTGCCACAGTGGTTAAGTGAATTACCACTGTTGATAAGTTAGTAACACGGTTGTTAAGTGAATCTGGTTTGCCCATTGATTTTGCTTCTCAGAAGGTAGCAAAAGGCAATCCCATGACCTTGGGACACCGCAATGGTCATAAGTATGAGACAGTTGCCAAGCATCTGAATTTTGATCACATGAGCATGGGGATGCTACACACAAAGGTTGCATGTGTAAAACATAGTCATAAGTCACTTTTGTCACAGGGCTGTTATAACTTTGAATAGATGCAACGTATCTATTGGTCATTAAATGAACTGTTGTAAGTCGAAGACTACCTGTATTAAATAAATAAATCAAAAATATCTATTCAGGAGATGAGAGTAATAGGGAAACCTAATTTCAAGAAAGAATATACCTTTTATTATTAATTTTTTACATTTCTGAACCTCTCCTCTCCCTCAAAGAGTTTTTTTTTTCATTTTCTCTCACCTTGTTGCAAAGAACTAACAGAGCATATAAAATCTGTCTGAATAGATTGATGTCCAGAATCTTAAGGTCAGACTAGATGTAACACTGCCAATTATTCATACAATTAACTGTGTAATTGAATAAATAGGTATAGCATCACTAAGATTAAGTCCCTTCATTGGAGGAACAGAGTCTGGATTATGCCTCTCACATCAACTATTTGCAATACAACAGGGAGAAATCACTGAACCCCTTAATTGGGTCAGCTTCCTATTGATTCATTTGTAGAGGATCTTGAGAAATACTTTACATTAGAAGTAGGCAGCTCTAGACAGGGGTGTACCTTTTATTATTATTTTTATTTTGGTCTGTGGTGATCCTAAATGTTTGTTCTGTTTTGCTCCAGAAGCTGTTGATAGTTTAGTAATGCAAATAAAGTTCCATTACATCTTTCATACATCATTTGTACCCTTTTAAGAGGGATAGAAAATTGTGCCACTCAAAATTAATTTCACGACCAGATTTCAATTACATGATCTGAGAAGACCATAGGGTCTCACAATCATCCTAGGAGGGCCATAGAATGCCCATCGTCCTGAAGTTCTGGCAAATCTGGTGTCAGGCCTGCAGTCATATTCCTTTTAGGATTTTTGGCCTGCCACACTCTCTATTGTTTTACTATGCTGTTTCATTAGTGGAGGGGGAATAGTAAGGAGTAGTAAGGAGTAGAATTGTAGAATGTGTTGTTGTTAAAATAAAACATTCCTTTCTAGAGTCCAAGGTCATCCTTTGTCTTTACACCTCTGCACCTGACCAGAACTAGATGGGTGGAAATGCCAACATGGCAGTGGAAGATCGGACCATGTGATGGACTTGTAGGTGTGAGGGCAAGGTTTTGAACTTTAAACTGGATGGAAACCCAGGAAGCTTTCAGATTAGAGTTTTCACAGATGTACCAACATGTCTCTCTTATTAAATTGGAACTTTGATGAAAGCTATGCCTTGAATTCTGATTTAATTCTGGATGATATTTGGAATGCTGACATCTGGTCTTGCACTGAGAAATCGGTGCAATATCAGAAATCACATTAATTGTAAAGCTACTCTCAAACAATACATAACATCAGGCTAATAAAATTAAGATGAACAAATTGTAGCTTTCCTCAACTCTTAGCAAGAAGTGGGTTTCCAGCATACATCCCTCAAAAAATGTTGTACAGGAGCAGATCAAAGGTAAAAGTTTGGAGTGAATAAAAACCATCTGATGGTCTTTGATTACAGAGAGATCAGGTATGATCCAAAATCTCAGGTGAAGTTTTTAACATAATGAGATTTGCATGTTGTTCTCCACAGTGGGGATTATCCAGATGAACAATAACCATTTTATATACGACTCAGGGGAGATTTATTTGGAACTTGATCAGATGGCATTACATGTTCATTTTCAAGATTACATAAATTGTTATTTTAATTTTGAGACACCATCTTGCATCTTTCAAGGCACAATAATTAATGCTTTACATAAAACATCTTATTTGTATTCCTCATGAGTTGGCCTGAAACTATAGGAAGTTTGACAGATCTTAAAATTAAGCCAACTTGAAATAAAAGTTTTATTCCCTTAGTCCCTCTTGCTTTTTATTGTTTTCTATAGTTTAAATCTACATTCTAACGGGGTTTTTAAAACAGACTTTTGCAGACATGACTCTCTTGAGAACATAATGAAAATGTATATTTTTAAAATTCTGGAATGCAAGAATGTTGGCTGACTTTTAATTGTGTTTTAGGGAATTAGTTCAAGGAGTGTGTTACTTCTTCAACAAACCAGGGGAACTGCATTTGGTTTTGTAATATGATGGGACAAATGCAGGTGTATAAGATAACTAAATCTCTCCAAATGCTTGTTGTAGAAGCAGAATACTCCAAGATAAACCTTTGCCTTGGGTAATTATTCAGATCTTCACCATACTTTTAGTGGTAAGAAAAACTTATCATGACTAAGATACCCATTCTTTCACTACATAAAAGCAGAAACCTAAAGACAAAAGATAGGTAAACATTTAAACCCTTTAGCAAAATTAAACCATCCATTGGATGCTAAGACATGTGATGTTCATTCAACATAAATTCAAATAAAACAAGAGTGAAATTCAGAAGGTTCTGACAGGTTCTGGAGAATTGGTAGCAAATTTTGAGTAGTTCAGAGAACCAGCAAATACCACCTCTGGCTAGCCCCAGAGTGGGGTGGGAATGGAGATTTTGCAAAATCCTTTCCCTGGAATGGGGAGGGAATGGAGATTTTGCAGTATCCTTCCCCTGCCATGCCTACCAAGCCATGCCCACAGAACCGGTAGTAAAATAAATTGAATTTCACCACTGAAATAAAGGGTTAGCATCCACAAGACACGTGCACAAGCTTCTATAGAAAACTAGCCTTTGTCAATAGCTTACTTAATCAACATTGTAAGGGCTGACCCAGGTGTTGGGAGAAAAATGTTAAGAGAATATTCCTTCTGCTCTATACAGTTGGAATCTCCAACTGGTCCTGAATGCAGCAGCGCAGAAAGTTTTGAATAGCTCAAGTAGCACTATTGCTACTTGAACTTCACTGGCTGTTGATCTGCTTCTGGGTGCAATTCAAAGTGTTGGCTAATACCTTTAAAGCCCTGTATGGCATGGGTCTAGGATATCCTTGAACCATCTTTCCTAATGGGAATGGCCCATGCTGGCAGAAGGGACCTACTGTGGATCCCATCAGCTAAGAAATTTCAGCTGGTGGGATCCAGAAGAAGAACCTTTTCAGCCACGGCTCCTGCCCTTTGGAACATCTTGCCACAGGAGGTAAGATCCATTCCCTCTCTTTTAGCTGTCAGGAAAGACCTTAAAACCTGGGTATAATGGCTGGCATAAAGGACCAGCTGCTGACTGAGATGGTTGATGCACTAACCGAGAAGTTACCCTACTTCCCCCTTCTGAACCCTTGTTTTTTGTTTAATTTTTGTAATTTTAATTTATAGGCATCTATACTTTGATCCCAACTCAAACAATGCTTCAATCCTAAACTCAGTATAAAGCAGTGGTGGGTTCTTACCAGTTCGGCCGAACCGGTAATAACTTGGCGGTGTGGGTTGCTGGAACCGGCAGCGACCCAGGCTTGCCACACCCCCGAATCGGTTCTCTGGGCAGCACCATAGGTTCCGCCATCTTGTTTTTGGCTTCTACATCTGCGCAGAGCAATTTTCATTGTACTGCATATGCGCACATAGAGTGCATCAAGCGCACATAGTGCGCATCAAGCGCACTTGCAGTGCATACCTGAGCGAATCAGCAGTAGCGGCTGCTGGAACCCACCAATGGTATATACTTTGATCCCAAGTTAATATAAAGTTATCTATGCCAATCCCAAGCTCAGTATAAAGATATCTATACTGATCCCAAGCTCAATATACAGGCATCAATCTAATATATATTGATCCCAAACTAAATATTAAAACCACAATGCTCCAATGGGTTGGTAAGCTTTTTGAAGCACTAAATACACTGACAATTTTGCAAACATGTTGTAGCTATCCTTAGAGAACACCTTCAGTGAGTAGGGGTATATATTTTTAGTAAGCCTGCAGTAGCCCATGTGAGAAGCCGTAAGGTCTCTTTTCATCAAAATTCAGGCAATTATGGCTGCTCTGTACCACTCTCTCTGAGTCTTTTGGTCACAATCTTTTCTCCCATCCCAGGTTTACTTACATTACTCAACATGTCACTTTAAACATGATATGTGTAGTACGCACATAAATTAAGATTATGCTAATGTTAAAGAAGTGATGCTTTGCTCTGCATCTCTGCTCCCCATTTTATTTTTATCAGAGAGAAAATCTAAGCGTCACATCATCTCAAGTGAGAAAAGAAAAAAGCTTGGCATACATTAAAGAAAGCCCATCTCTACTTTATCTGCATATATACATTGTCCTCAGGACATTAGATTTCTCTGCACATTTACCTTTGTGTATTCTTTTTGTCATTTGGTTCTTACTGTTAATTAGTTATTCACTCAGTCTCTGTCCTATTTCCCTGAATGCCCCTTTATTTGCTGGCTCTGCTAGGATATATGTGTTGGGAAGAATTTATAGTTGAGCTCACACATACTGAAGAGCCAAGAGAGTTATATGGCCTATGTCCAGTGGCGGATTAAGGCTCATTGGTGCCCTAGGCACTGACAAATCTTGGTGCCCCCCTCCTTTGTACATATGGTACAAATCTTCATTGGATTTTTTTTCTTTCTCAACTTTGTGGTGCTCCCTTTGGGCCTGGTGCCCTAAGCACATGCTTAGTCTGCTTAGTCTGCAGCAGAGGTGGGTTCCTACCAGTTCGCACCTATTCGGTAGAACTGGTTCGTCAAATCTATCGAACCGGTTAGAAGAGGTTCCACCAGTGGACCCGGAAAGCAGGCCACACCTACAGAGGAGGTTCCCAAATTTTTGAAACCCATCACTGGTCCTTGGATATGATTATTCCACACTATCAAGCTCATATTTATAAAACTCAGTGCCTCTGTGAAAGATAAGAATGACTACTGCGTTTGTGGTGCAATCAGAACATTGCGTGTGTTGAAGTTGTTTTAACGCAAACCAAAGATGCCTTTTAAAAAACAAGTTTACATCATATTTTTATGCATGCCAGTGCTGTGTGCGAGGTAATTTAAGGTGGTTCTGACAAGTGTTGCTGGCATCTTCATATCCGGTCACATGGGTGGCAAACCATTCCCACAAAGGAGGCCACACCCACAGAGTAAGTTCGAACAATTTTTGAAACCCATTACTGGCCTTCTCATAAATGGTGTATTTGGACAGTATCTAGATTTGCTGTTAAACCCAAAAGCATGGAAGGATTGTCATGCTTGCAAATTGGTTCTTGTGTTCTTTTTGGACCTGTGGTAAGAAGCCCACAAGTCTCTGCCCTCTCGCATATAAAGCACCATTACTTCTACCTGTCATCGGCCTCCACAGGTGATCCTCAGCCTATTGCTTTCCCGCCCATCATATTATCCTTCTTAGCGGGTGGCTGAAGTAAAAACCCTTGCCTATTAATTCTCCAGGGGATGAAGGCTTCAGCTCTTGCCCTTTCAAATGCTGTTTCGAAACAAAAGCAATCGGGGGAGAAAGAAATAAAGAAGACATGATTACATGTGCTCCTGGGGCATGTATCAGCATCACAAATCAATGATAAAGAGCACAGTTCCCTCTAGGGAACCTTGTTCAGAAAGCATCAAGGCAAGATTTGTTATTTTGCATACATTCCAAAATCCTTTTCCATCAAAGGTTGGGTGGACTCAATTCCGTTCCCCAGCGGGAGGGCCTGAAAACTTAATACTGATTAACAACTGCAGTTTGTTTGTTAACAGTGCAAGGAACAGCAGTGTGGGTTTGCGCTTGCTATTCTTCAAACCCAGCTGCCCAGCCTTAAGTGTGGTGTAAGTAAGTATGTGGATGTCTATGCACACTGAGGGATAGAATTGAGATAACGTTATCACTGTGATATGTAAACCTGATTTAAGGCTTAATTCAGAGATGAAAACCCAGCAGACCGTGGACAGAATGCAGCAACTCCAAAGAAGCCCCACTGAATGCCAGTGGCAAAAAAGTGCCAACAAATAAAAACAATCTCTTAATTCAGTGTATTTTGCATTGATCGTGGTTGGCTACTTTTTTAGAAGTATCCCAAGATACTTTTTTTGCGTTAAATTTTAAATTTACCAACAAAGAAATAAAATAAAATTTAACACAAAAATAGTTTGTCTAGGAAGTGACTGCCTGCAAAGGCTCCTGGATTGGGGCTGAAAGGAGAAAGCGGAACCAGTATGCTCCATCCCAAATTTTGGATAGACCAGGTTGTTCTTAGTCCTCACCAGAAAAACACTTTATTACAAGGTATGTAACAAAACTGATTGGTTATACAGAAGGTTTCTTTTTTGCACAAACACATTCACATCAGTGGTGGGTTCCAGACCCCTTTACAACCAGTATGGTGCAATGGCGCTGGGCGTCCACCACATGAACGCACACAGCAGGTGCAGCCACACGAGCAGCACATACATGCGTACTCGGCGGAGCTTTGCACAGGCGCCTTACACTTCGTGTGTGTGTACGGAAGCCCCGAACAACTCAAATACACAGGCAAGGAGCACGGGTGGGCCCTCTGGAGCACCGTACTAGAACAGTACCTGGTGCTCCCAGCAGGCACCGGTACGCCTGTATTGGGCTGTTCTGGTCATATCCCACCACTGATTCACATCTCCATCAATGCTGGGGGCATGTAAATGTCACCGAATTATTATGGTCTGACCACGGATTAGGTCAAAAACTTAAATGGTCTTTCCATATTACACTCTCCACGCCTTTTAAAAAAAACCTCAGCTGTCTTTGTGTAGAACCTTTGCTGGATCCCCATCTCAAGCAAGAAACTTAACTAAAATGTGATTTATATATGTATGTATGATTCTTGTATGGTTGATTATGTCTTAGTATGTGATTTTTATGTGTTATTCTCTACCAGGAAGGAAAGAAGGAAGATATTTGTTAAATTAGTCAGTTTGGCATGAAGTGGCTAAAGCACCAGATTAGAAACAGGGAGATAGTGAGTTCTAGTCCCATTTTAGGTATGAAGGCTGGCTGAGATACTTTGGGACTCTCTGTCAGAACCAATCCACTTCAGAGAGTTCTTGTTGTAGAGAAAACAGCAGGAGAAAGGAGTATTAATTACTTTTACCACCTTGAGTTATAAAGTCAAGTTTAATTCCACAATGGAATTAAAATAAATGTATAAAAATAAATGTTTGTTAGATCCAGCTTTTTACCCTTGCCTTTATTTCTCTTCATATACTTCCTTCCTTCCTACACTTAAATGCAGTTTTTCACACAAGAAGAGTTACTTTTTTTAAAAAAAAAAGTGTTAGCTAATTATTTTCAAACCATTCTTATTTAATACGATGGTAAAGAAAGAACTTTCTTGTTTCAAAGAAGAAGATTTGCCTAGGGCCATGGCAGAGGTTTTACAAGGTTTGTTGACCAAATTGTATATTTATTATCTCGTATAGCTCTTAAAAGGTTATCAAAGAAAAATGCAAAAGCTAAGAGGATAAAGTTTATTAATAGCAAAGAAGAGACTGAACCCTTCCTTTGATTGGGCCTAGGTGTGCATTTCCTTGTCACTGGTTCCTAGGCCTTCCTCTCAGATATTTCTCCAAATAGGCGTTTCTTAAAATCCGGCTAGGATCAGAGGATGGATTATAGGAGGGGTTCACCATATTTTTCGCTGTAAATTTATTACCAGGTTTCACAGCCAACCTGGTTTCCCAAGCTTAAATTAAATCCTGAGGAAAAGCTACCTGTAGGAAAATTCTCTCATAAAATTTTTCCACATCAGGAATGATGGCTAGGGAAGCCAGAACATGACCAAAACGTTTGTTGCCACTTCACAAAAATAAATGAAAATAAGGTAAATAAAAGGTCGGCTCAAAAATGTCAGATTTTTTTGGATTCACAAGGAATTCCAATGTATTCGGAGACCAATCAGGTCAAAAACTGGAAACAAGAGGAGGAAGCTCATGACAGTGAGAAGACCGATTTCAGCAGTATGTTGATACAAAGCAGAGATGGTATTCAGCAGGTTCTGACCAGTTCTGGGGAACCGGTAGTGGAAATTTTGAGTGGTTCGTAAAACTGGTAAATACCACCTCTGACTGGCCCCACCCCCATCTATTCTCTGCCTCCCGAATCCCAACTGATTGGGGGCATGGGGATTTTGCAGTATCCTTCCCCAGGAGCATATGCACCAAAGACAAATTCCTTGTGTGTCCAATCACACTTGGCCAATAAAGAATTCTATTCTATTCTGCCGCACTCAGCGTGCAATTCACACCCACCATGCCACACCCACAGAACCGGTAGTAAAAAAAAAAAAATGATTCCCACCATTGGTACAAAGGCATTTAAATCATTATTATCTGTCAGATTGATCTGCAGCCTTTCATTCAGGAGCTCAAGATGGCAGGCTTAGCACTCCCCCCTCCTATTTCCCACAACTACTCTGTAACTAGGTTGGGCTGTGAGAGGAAACAGCTGGCCTAAAGTCACTCAGTGAGCTTTGTTGTTGAGGATTTGACAACTTGAGCCTCACTGCTCCCAGTCAGTACCTGAATAGCCACCCTAAACTGGCTTGCTAGGTTCAACAAAGCCAGTTGTGTTCCACTTGCATGTAATATGAACAGGGTTGTTTTGTTACTTAAGAAATCTTGGACTGAAGCTGGAAGCATGTTCTGGGAAATGTTAATAGAGGCTCAGTTTCATCATACAGTTGGTGGGCAACATATTTTGTTGGTATTTAACGTTTATGAATGTTGTAGCTCACTTATTCTACAATGTAGTTCTCACCTACATACTGTATCTGAAAGAATAAGTAATTATTCTAGAAAAGATTTGATATAAATCCTTGCGTTACAGTCCTAGAATTATATATTATGTTACGTTTATGTTATTTATTACATTGCATTACTTTACATTATATGAGTACAGGATGCAGGTGTGCTCAGAATCATAGCAGAGAAAACCTGAGGCATGGGGATTGCACTGAAGTTTCTGGTTTTGGCTGAGGTTATTATTTTTTTTTAATCAATCTTTACTTCTGCAGAAGAGTTTTTACTGAAAGGCAGCATAGAGGAGAAATGTTTGCATGGTTTTTCTCCAGATTGTGTAGTGTCTACAGGGTTTCGTAAGGCTAAGATAATTACAGTATTAGAAACAATTTAGGAACATGGATCGACAGAGATACGAAGGCTAATCACTGGTTTTCAAATATATGGTTTATTAGGGAAGCAGCAGATTATAATCGCCAAGGAGAGAAGGAAGGGAGAGAGGGAGGAAGGGAAGGAAGTAAAGAAAGGAAGGAAGGTTACTATGGTCTGTTTTAATATTTTTCTGCCAGTTCTTGAAGAATAATTCCAATAGATCCCTTCTTTAATTACAACTGACCATATGCTCACAATTAAGAAGAAATGTTACAGATTATGTTACTAAAGAGACTGCCATCTGAAGTGTATGACCCTTCGTTTAGTCAAAGTTTTCCAGTAGGACAAAATAATTGTATTATTTATTGTTTATTATAATATATGTGGTAGGGGTGGGTTCCGGCTTCTGTTATTGCCAGTTCACTCAGGGACACACTGTGCGCACGCTTGATGCATGCAGTGCGTGCATGCACAATAGTAAAAAAAACAAGATGGCGGCACCTATGGCGCTGCTGATACAACTGGTTTGAGGGTGTGGCCAGCTGAGTTACTACCTACTCGACTGAATTGGTCTGAACTGGTAGGAACCCACTTCTGATATGTGGGCTGACTAATCAACTTGGTATTGATGTATCAGTTTGTGCAGCTATGGCATGGGAATGACACAAGCAGTATGCATCGGCTCCTCATAAGAGACCATTCAGACAGAAACCCAATATTTTTACTGTTGCCTTTATTACATTTGTGTTGTATTTGTGCTGATCAATAAATAAAGGGAGACTAGTATAGATCTATTTCAAGCTATTTAGCTCTCATCAGCTAGACATACCATTAAGCCACCTTATCAGCTGAGCTGGTGAGAATGGATGTATCCAGAATGGAAGCAGTGAACTTCCTCCCATATTTGGGCATACCAGGGGTTGTTACTTTAAATATATACCTTTCTCCCTGGCTCAGCTGATAAGGAGAAGAACTCTATGGCTTAATGGTTAACACATCTGCCTAAGATGCAATACAGCACAGGTTCTAATCCCAGTAAGGATATGGCTAGCTGATGAGAGCTAAATAGATCTATACTAGTCTCCCTTTATTTATTTATCAGCACAAATACAACATATATATATATATATGTGTGTGTGTGTGAGAGAGAGAGAGAGAGAGAGGGAGGGAGGGAGGGAGGGAGAGAGAGAGAGAGAGAGAGAGAGGGAGGGAGAGAGAGAGAGAGAATTGACGTCCATGAAGAAACATTTATTTGCTTGACTCTAATGCAGCTGTAATAGGTGAACAAATCACTCATCTTTGCCAGGCTGTCTGAAGTTAAATCAGAGCTGTTAAGTTGAAAAGGGCAAGAGTTTTACTTACCACCACCACCCCATGACATAGGTCAACAGCCTTGCACTCTAACTTGACCCTGGATTTTGAGGCTGCCTCCTATACATGTAGCTTTTTCAAAAACTGGGAACTTCACATATTCTTTTTGTTTTGTCTCTGATGTTTCTCGCCTCTTAGCTCAGACAAGTCACACCCATTCCTGCTGCATTTCTTTCCCTCTTAATCTCTGATACTTGCTCCCCTCCTTTTCCTCCTTCCTTTTAGTTTTTACTTATAGATCTTCAACTAAAGGCATCCGATAGCGATGCCGGGGTTTTTTGCATTCATGGGGGCTTTGTTGTGTTAGGTTGTGCTTGTGCATGTGTATATGCAAGTATAAGCTACTGAATCCTATACACCTGACTGAAATACCACAAACAGACTGACTTTTTCATAAGTAGATGAAATAGATTGTTGGCATCTCTTCCTCTCAACATTCCCCCCTCTGCAAATTAGTATTCTCTGTGATATACCTGCAAGCTACATTATGAAAGGTCACACGAAAATTGTTCTGTTACTTCTGCTTGGTTTAAAGTAGCAAGGGTAAGGATTGTCTTTCCTCAATTATGGATGTGCGATGACCAGAAGAAACCTCTTTACATAGTGTTGGGGAAAATATTGTTTAAGTCCTCTAAGCTATATATTTCTGCAGTTTTAATGTTCAATGGAGTATGTGCCTCTCTAAAATCTGCCTAGATCTTTTGAAAAAGAAACCAGATGAAATCTTAACTATTCAGGCTGTTGATATTCTTAAATTTAAATGCAAAACAACGCGAATGGAGCAGCAACATGTCTAGATATAACCACAGCACCATTTAAGCAAATTGAAGTCTCAGTTTTTTATTTAAAGCTATTTTGGGAGAGAATTATTTATTGTACTGAATACGCTCTTCTTTGCCATCATTACTACAGATGAGAAAATCATAATGGCACAAGCTGTCTTTTGCATGCTTGCACACACATGCCCGCCCATACACCCACACATAGACATGCACCATCACACAAAAATAATATGCAGTACATTGCCTTCTTTTGGAAATCACTGAACTCGAATTCCACTTTCTCAATATTTTTTGAAAGATTCTTACTCAATAGTCGGCACACACGAAGGCAGGAAACTGCAGGTTCTGTGAACAACATTTATTGATAATAACAGAGATTAACTGAACATAGTGGCAGGCTGCACAAAAATAAAGAAAACTTGCTTGAATCTGCTAGCAGTAGTAATCCTGCTAAGCAACAACTTTAATTCCTCCCTCCCTGCAACTACCAACAAGCTGTGGTCTTGTCTTAAAAGCATCATAATCTTCTCACAGAGGATAGCAATCCGAAAAAGGATACCCCTCTTAACTTTGATTCAGAGTCACCTCAAGCTTTCCTAGCTTTCTTCCTGTATATTTGTAAACTTTATTTCTCTAGTGTCTGTATCTGTACGTGGGTGTGTTTACTTCACAGGGCCATGTTGAGAGTGTTACATATCCGCATTGGTATATCCAATACATTTCTAATATTATCTCGCCTATCTTTTAGGCTTTAAAAAAACTCCACATTGATCTTCATGAATAAAATCCTATTTTCAAACTTTCAGCCAAAATTGTGGTAAACAATTTATTGTTGTTATTTAATAAAGATATTGAACGGCATGGTGGCCTAGTGGTGAAGACACTTGCCTCCCAAACGGAAGGTTGAGAGGTCAATCCTAGGCAAAGACAGATGTTTGTCTCCCAGGATTCAAATAAAAAATATCTGCTGCAAACTCTGGGTGGCATCTGGAAAGGCATCCAGCCAGTGAATGCTCAGCTCCCTCCACTCACCCCAATTCTACCCTGAATTATGGGATTACCGGGTCATAAAAAGGGAGTTTGTTCAATGAAGATATTAGTCAAAAATTTCTTGTTAAGTCAGATCTTGGGCTTCTTTAGGTATTACATCTAATCCTTGATTTATCAATTTGTTTAGTGACCACCAGAAGTTACAATAGAACTGAAAAAAGTGATTTACTATCAGTCCTCACACCTATAACTGTTACAGTGTGCCCGTGGTCCCATGATGAAAACTCAGGTATGTGGCAACCAGCATGTATTTACTAGTGGCAGCTTTGGAAATGAGGAAGAATATATTTTCTTACAAAAAAATGTAGAATCCAGTCTTAATGTTCAGTGTGAGTGCAACTGTTTACAGAAGGCCATTCTCCATGGTACTTGTGCACAATGTGTGTGTGTGTGTGTGTGTGTGTGTGTGTGAGTGAGTGAAATTAAACCTCACAGGGAAGTTTTATATTCCATACTATCTGGATCAGGACTTTTGACTTTGAGTTTAGGTGTGATTTACAAACATCTTAATGAAATGAAAGGATAAAAATCAAATAACAAGTAATAAAATAAGGCAATTATGAATATCCGTTGTTCAAATGTGATTAAAAGATAATGTGTGCGAAATGTGTATGCACAGTTCAAAAAACAAACACTAATTTACACTCCAGTAATTTCGTAAACAAGATTACTATTCAACACGTGGAATAAAAATCCACTGAAAAATACATTGTAATCTTCATAAAGAAAGGGCTTACCTTACAAAATTGTACATTGGGTGGGGGAGGGGGAATCACTCCCACATTTAAAATGAGAAAAGGCTATAATGCGAACGTGAGCCTTTAAAGCTCTTGTTTCCATTTTGCCAGAGGAAAAATATTTTGTGTGAAGTTAAACTTGGCAGTCCTACATTTTATATACGGAAAAGAAAAACTGTCCCACATATTACTCTCCAGCTCTGAAAAGGATGGCATTTGAGCAGCTTGATTTAAACACCGTTCTTGTTTTCCATTGCCATGCTAGAGAATGCATGTTACCTTTCAGTAGCTAGAGGTAGTATTTTCATGAGTGATGAAATCTGCCAGAACCAAGGATAAGGTGAAAGCTGATTTTCTGACGTATTTCCTAGCAGAGTGAAAGTTAATCAGGTAATGAGATGACATTTTCGAGGCAAAACCAGATTGTGGACTGAAGACGCTGAAAAATATGGGTCTTCTGTCTGAGAAATCATTAGAGAAACTAACATTCTCACATCAACCCAGCCAGTGGTGGGATTCAAATTTTTTTTACTACAGATTCTGAGGCCGTAGGTTGGTGGGCGTGGCAGGAGAAGGATACTATAAAATCTCCATTCTCACCCCATTCGAGGGAAAGGATATCGTAAAATCTCCATTCCCTCCCAATCAGCTGGGACTCAGAAAGCAGATAATAGATGGGGGTGGGGCCAGTCAGAGGTGGTATTTACCGGTTCTCCAAACTACTCAAAATTTCCACTACTGGTTCTCCAGAACTGGTCAGAACCTGCTGAATACCACCTCTGAACCCAGCATTGCATGGGTGTGAATCCCTATTGAGAAAAAATCACAGTAAAGTGTAATGCTCAGGGTTTGTCTCAAAACTGTCAAGTAATAGGAACAATAGAGGTGACTTCATGAAAGCGAGTGACTTAAAATTCTAAAAGAGCAGTTTGTATCAAATATGGCTTTCTCCTGTTCTGTCCTAAGGCCATTCTTTTCTTAGAAGGGCAAGAGAATGGCTTCAAAATTAATTTCAAAGTCTTAACATTCAAAACATCAAATATTCCAACATTTTTGAGCCCTTAATCCATTTACAGCTTTTTATAGTCAAAACCATGTCTTGCTTTTTGCTGTTTATTTTAAATTCTTAAAGATTATAAAGATACATCTTCATGTTTTTATATTAAGAATTGAAGGCACTTGCCTGTTCTTTTCATTTTGAAGGTGCCTGGTTTTTTTCAAAGCAATTTCCGAAAGTGGTTTGCAAAGGAAGTGCAAATACAAAATAACAGAGTTGGAAGCAGTGACGTGCGGTGAGGGTTACCGTTGGTGAGGCAAGACCGCAGCAGCGGCGAGAAGCAACATCCCCGCCACTGTGTCCGACAGGTGTCTCGCATTTATGGCGGACATAAACACGAGATGCCTGTTGGACACAGCGGCGGGGGTGTTGCTTCTCACCGCCATTGCGCTCCACCGCCTTGCCCCCCCGCCTCCTCCAATGCACAATCCTGCTGCCCCGGCCTGCAGTCAGCCCACCCACCCCCCCGCCCGACCTGCTCCCTGCCTGGCCAGCTGGCCGGCACAAGGGCTCACCGCTCTTCTTCTCCTCCTCTTCCTCCTCCTTGTCCTCCCCTCTCGGTGCTGGGCTGGCTGCAGGCCAGGGCAGCAGGATTGTTCATCGGAGGAGGCAGGGGGCAAGGCGGTGGAGTGTGACGGTGGCGAGAAGCATCTCAGATGGAGCCGGGACACCCAGAAGGCAAGCCGGTACTTTAAAGGCATGCCGGCACTTTAGAGCTCGGCCTCCATTCAGCGAAACATGAATGGCGGCCGAGCTCTAAAGTGCCGGCATGCCTTTTAAAGTGCCGGCTTGCTTTCCACGCCGGCCGGCCCAGAAGGCAAGCCAGCACTTTAAAGGCATGGGCTCAGCCGCCATTCAGCGAAACATGCTTCGCTGAATGGCGGCCGAGCCCTGCCTGCCGGCACTCTAAAGTTAGTTAAGGCAGGCAAAGGAAACCGTGAACCGAAAGGAAGTCTTGCTGGGAAGACACGGCAGCAGGGCTTTAAAGGGCTCCCCCCTCCCCAGCCAGCCAGCCCACACAGCCCATTCCTCCCACCACCACCACTGTGTCCAAAAGGCCAGGTGTCTCGCATTTATGGTGGACATAAACGCGAGACGCCTGGCCTGTTGGAACACAGTGGCGAGAACATCCCTGCCGCCTCCGTGCTCCGCCGCCTCGCCCCCCTGCCTCCTCCGACCCCACCGGACTGCTGTGAAGAAAGAAACACAGAAACACACACACACACATACACTCCACAATAAAAAAATTACAATAAATTTGAATCCCCCCCTCCCTCCATCTGATTCACATACCTTTTCCAGCTGTGGAAACTCTCTCAACTCTCCTCTTGTCCACCCAACGTAAGCGTGCTCAACGTAAGCGTGCTTATAAGGCATGATTCGCTGCTCCCTGATCAGGAGGCGGGAGAATCAGTGCCTCCTTTGCATATGAAAGCTTTTGCTTTTTAACCCTTTCTTAACTTTTAAAAGGTGAAAAATTCCTTATGCAAAGGAGGCCCCGAGTTCTCTGGCCTCCTCCTATAGTTAATACTGAGAGCAGACA
Organism: Thamnophis elegans; assembly: GCF_009769535.1. NCBI lineage: Eukaryota > Metazoa > Chordata > Lepidosauria > Squamata > Natricidae > Thamnophis > Thamnophis elegans. The sequence goes on along the minus strand of NC_045543.1, from coordinate 64,830,732 downwards.
CCAAGCCACTGTGACTTGAAATCTGGTAGCCACTACCCTGGCTTTAATTATTTTTAAAAAATTATTTAAAATTCTTTCCTTTCCCTCAGGAGACTGGTGAGGCCCCGCCTCCCTTGTCTCTAATGACTGCACGTCCCTGGTTGGAAGGGACCTTGGAAGTCTTCTAATCCATCTCTCTGCTGAGGCAGGAAACCCTATACCATTTTAGACAAATGGTTGTCCAATACCTTCTTAAAAACTTCCAGTGATGGAGCCATGGTGGTGCAGTGGTTAGAGAGCAGTACTGCAGTCTACTTCTGCTGACTGCTGATTGCCAGCAATTTGGCAGTTTAAGTCCCATTGGCTCAAGGTTGACTCAGCCTTCCATCCTTCTGAGGTAGGTAAAATGAGGACCCATGCTGTTGGGGATAATGTGCTGACTCTGTAAACCACTTAGAGAGGGCTGTAAAAAGCACTATGAAGCGGTATATAAGTCTAAGTGCTTATTGCTATTCACAACTTCTGGAGGCAAGTTATTACACTGATTAATTGTTCTAATTGTCAGGAAATTTCTCCTTAGTTCTAAGTTGCTTCTCTCCTTGATTAGTTTCCACCCATTGCTTCTTGTCCTGTCTTCAAGTGCTTTGAGAATAGCTTGACTCCCTCTTCTTTGTGGCAACCCCTGAGATATTGGAACACTGTTAACAAGTCACCTTAGTCCAGTGATGGCGAAACTTTTTGGCACCCAGTGCCCAAGCCAGAACATTTGTGCATGCATGTGTATGTGCCAGAGCACCGGAAACTCAAAGACCAGCTGGCTGGCACACACATGCCTGTTTTTGGGCATTTTTGCAGGCCATTTTTGTCTCAAAAAACAATCCAAAAAACGGCTTGAAAATGGCCTGAAAAATGGTTTGTTTGTTTTTTTTTGCTTGGCCATTTTCAGGCCATTTTCAGGTCATTTTCAGGCCATTTTCCGGCGTTCCGGCGCACACATGTGGCTGGCACACATGTGTGCACCGGAAACCAGAAGAGCTGCTGACGACAGCCCACATGCCTACAAAGAGGGTGTGCCTACATAGGTTTGCCATCACAGCCTTAGTCCTTCTTTTCATTAAGTTAGACATACCCAATTCCAGCAACTGTTCTTTATATGTTTTAGCTATTTGACCCAATAATCTTTCTTGCCTTTCTCTACACTCTTTCTCTTTATGGATACTGGATTCAATAGGGGTCTTTCCCAGGCACGCTTTTCTTTGTGCGGGGGGGGGGGGGGAAAGGTTTATCAATTGATAATTTTTTCAATACCAACTTGGAGATATTAGTGTTTGTGCTATAAGTCATTGGTTTGAAATATCCCAACCACTTTGCTGCATTTCCATCTTTAGGTTGAATCATTGTCATCCAAGATTGCTGTAAGACATTGGCTGCCGACCTTTTGGGCACCAGGGACCGGTTCTGTGGAGACAAGTTTTTCTACAAACCGGAGGGGGCTGGTTTCACATGCTGCCTGCATCCTGCGGATTGGGTTTTGCTTCCGTGCACGGCCTGTTTTCTGGCATGTTGTGGCCCAGTGCCAATCCACAGATCCCAGGTTGGGGGGCCCTGCTGTAAGTGATAGAATAAGGGTTAATCCCTTTTGCAACTAAGTGTTAGAGAAAGGCATCAACGTTTGTTGATTCACACTTAAACTGCAATAATTATGGCCTTAATGTAAAAATTACATGGTGTGGAATAGCAAATAATAACACAGATCTCTGCAGGAGGTAACAGACGGGGAAGGGACTCACTACTGGCTAATGTGAGCTAGTTTGCTATGGAAAACCATATTATATTTTTTTATAATTATTATATTATATAAAATAATATTATAGTTCGCTAGTTTGCACGGCCCGGTTTCTGACATGCTATGGCCAAATGCTGGTCCATGGACCGGTACTATAAGTAATAGAATAAGGGTTAATCCTTTTCCAACTGCTAGAGAAAGGCATCAGCATTTGTTAATTCACACTTAAATTGCAATAATTATGGCCTTAATGTAAAAATTACATGGTGTGGAATAGCAAATAATAGCAAAGATCTCTGCAGGCGGTAACATATGGGGAAGGGACTACTACTGGCTAATGTGAGCTATTTTGCTATGGAAAACCATATTATATTTTCTTTCTTGCTTTGGAAATAAATCATAATGCTTTAAGGCTTTCAAGTGATTTGCATTTAAATGAAGTCCAAAGAAGATCTAAACGACTGACTCAGAGATATCATTGTTCTTTGGAGATAGAAGGAAAGGGGGCCACTGAGTATGGTCATTGTCAGTTTTGTATGGCATTTAGCCTTAACTTGGACTCGTTTTAAAGAAAACCTAATGCATGAGTGTATGCATTCCTATTTATTATCTTGATATGTTTGCTAATAAAATTTTATTGTACAGACTAATAGCAATGCTGCATTTGCCACACAAAATGGTACTTCAAGGTTATCAAATGTTAAATGTAATGATATGTTTAAAATAATAGAGTAATGAGTGTAAATTAAGTTGCATTTCTCTTCCTTTTATCACAGATTTTATTTTCTATTGCCTGAGCCTTAATGATACCCAGTGAATTAGTTTTAAATGATTGAGGATTCCACAAGGTTGCTCTTCAGCTCTTATTAATTATAGAACTCAAATGAAACAGCCTTCTGTATAAACAGTAAAAATGGCATAAACAAATAGGCAAAAAAAAAGTCCTTAAATTGTTTTTTTATTTCATCTCCCAGTGATCCCAGACAATATGACCGATGGCATCAGAGTGGGAGGATAGTTAAAAGTATTTGGAAGCATGTAATAGAAAACTCGTGTTTGGAGCTTTATTTTTGCTTAAGGGGGATGAATCTGAAAAGATGAAAGAAATTTGGAAAAAGGGCTTCTAGCTAAGTTATACAAAGAACAGGAAGACTGAATGTTACATTTTGATTTAAAGGTGGCTAAATAATTGATTTAAAAGCCTTTTGAATGGGAAAGCCATTCAAAGCTATTTAATGAGTATGTGTCATAAAATTACTGATTTAACTCTCAGTTTGGCCACATTGTAAGAAACAAACATCCCCATTTTTTTCTCTCTTTTACCTCTGGCAAATAATGTACATATTTCCATTCATAGCTGTGAATATGTTGTTTGAAATCATGTGTCAATTGTTCCATTGGCATGTACAGCAAAAGAAATTCCTGGGACATCTTTTATTACTGAGAGTATAACTTTGCTGACAGATCCACCTAGGCACAGAAGAAGCAAAGCCAGTTCTAAGGTTTTGATGTGAAATGCAGCTTAGTAAAGCTCCCTTTTCCTTCCCCGGACAACCCATTGTCCATTCTCCACCAATCCAGGTTACACATATTATTTTGGGAAAAGAGTCTGTGCCTTTCAAAAGACCTCTGCGTCTGACCTTGAAGTTGCAATATTTTTTTTCAGGCTGCAAATGGTTCACGTAGATTCCTTTTCTCCCTCCCAGCTCCCCACACATTCCAATCATACCCATCCCTCCTTCCTTAACTTCTTTGTCAAGTTGTGAGTGGAAAGAAGTGCCTTGCGAGTCAACATTGACAGCACGTGTGTTCCAATCTTTGGCAAATAAAATTGCTAATAGGCCTTTATATACTTCGGACTCCTGAATCTCTGTTTCAAGACTTGAAAGCCAACTTGAAAGCCAAACTGCATCTTTCTAGTCCATGTCCAATACTAGTAATTTAATTTTTTAAATTATACCTGTCACTTGTATGCAGTTTGTACCTTCTGGTAGATATTTCCAGATGTAAGCAGAGAACATGCCCATCACTAACAGGTCATTCAGATATGGGGAAATTTCACCCAACATCACAATTTTCCCTTTTTCAAATGTATTCTGTTTCATTTCTGGGCATTTTTATGTGCATTTGTACCTTTTGATTAAAAACATTGAATGCATACATTTTTTTTGCTAATATACATTTTTATTTTATAATACAGTTTGAAAATAACTTTACAAAATTTAGAAAAGTATGCATTTCATCAGATAACTGTGTTCTGGCTCCTTCATGGGTTTTTGAAATGCAAATTGAGTAGAGTATACAAAAAAAGCAATCTGACCTTTTCCTTATCTGTAAGAGTTTTACTTATATCCAGAGAGTGAGGGGGTGGAGATGGGGCACAGAGAGTTTGAGAAAGCAGCTGGATATTTTCTTGTTTTATTTAATTAAAGACAGTATATATAATTATGTTCACAGAAGAAATGGAACATAATTAAAAATACTGCATTTTCTCCATTGGAAATTTTCTAATCCTTACTTATTACATGTCTTTCAAGCTGTGCTGAATCACACTGTACATTTTTTCAGAGAAAAGGAAAAAAAAAACTTTCAATAAAATGAAGAAATGAATTTGGGCTTAAGAATTGACAGCAGTGAAACACTGATTTGATACCAGTGCCAATTCAAGAGAATATGGTGTCCCATGGCCACATTGACTTATGGAACTGACAAAGCTCATTCTAAGAGTAGCTGATGTGTTCTTGATCCCGTTAAATGACAGAGAGTGAGTACCTGGCATGCCCACTCTGTATGACCTAGTGGGATAGGTAGAAATAACTAGAAATAAATCTCACAAATAACCCAGTCCTGTGCCATTGGTTATAAGTGATAGTCAATATCTTGAATTGCATCTGGAAGTCTACTGAGAAATAGTGCAACTCAAGGAATAGTGGTCTTTATATAATCATATTGAGGTGCACAATTACTACCCATGATATTGCATTCTGGACCCATTGGCAACTTCTAAATAGTCTCCAAGAGTAGCCCCAGGTGAGGGCATCTTGCAGAAATGCAAATGGGAGATGATTAATGCAGAAGCAACCATGAACAGGGCCTATCAATCAGGAAATTGGTAGAAGTGGTGCACAAGATGTAGTTTTGAGTCCAGGAGGATCCCAAACACAGGCTCTGAGTAGGAGAGTGTAGCATATTCAGAACCTAAGATGTAAAATCTTGGGTCTAGGTTTTGGAGGACTCCAAACCCTTAGCCATTTGATCTTGCTAGAGTTAATTTGGACTCTCTTTCCCTATCCAGATCTCCTCCAGACACTAGAAAACACTAAGACATTATAATTTGATTGGCATGGGGCAGAGATGTACAACTGAATATTATCAGTATATTGAATCCATGCCTACTGATGGTCTCATTCAGGGGCTTCATATAGATCTTAAACAAAAGTGGAGACTTGATCATTCTCTCCCTACAAATAACAATTGGAACCAGCCCTGGAGAAAGGAGGGACTCCTCAATAATACCATGCTCCCTCCTGGCAAACTGATCCAGAAGATAGCTTGTTCAATAGTAGTGAAGGCCACTAAGAGATCAAGAAGGGACCAATTAGTCCAGCTCCATTGGATCCCTTGATTCTTGAGAAGGGCTGGCATTCTTCAGAAATAAGAGAACCACAGACTCTCTCAAAGATGCATTCAGTACCACATGGCTCCAACAATGTCATACCCAGGAAATTTTGACAACCAGGAAGGATGTGGATCTAAAACATAAGTGATCTTGCAGCCTTAAGAACTTTCTACTTCCTTAGAACTAACAAGCTGAAACTCTTCCCAGATAATAGACCATGTCTCAGTCAATTCCATAGGATTTGCACAGTTGATGTCCACCTTAGAGGAGATCCTAGTGACTTTACCTGGCTAATGTCAGGAAGAGTTCTCACAGCTTTTGAGATACTCCACTGGTCCCTCATTATCCAGCAACAAACTATTTTCCTTAAATAAGATCACTATATGATAATCTGTTGAAGCAATAAGGGTGAAGAAATATTCCATGTTTTACTGTTATAGTTGCTGTGAGATAATTTTCTTCTCTTTCTGAGTTGGATTTAGTCTTTCTCTTCTACCAGCAGCACACTAATAGTCTAGTTTCCATCTAATGTTGGGGGTATTAAATGTTTATTATTTTCCTTTCCCATTAATAATATTTAAATGATACATCAGTGAGATATCTGCAAGATTCATTTTGGTTAATCCATTAAAAATTATTACAAACTCTTAATCATTTACAACTCGATCCTGGAAATAAAGTTCTCACTGTATCATCCACTCAGTTACAAACTATTAGCACTGATATTGCTAGCTTGAAATAAGTAAGATTTATGAATCATTGCATTCTTGGCTCTGATTAAAATCTGAGCCAGGGAACAATTCACAGCTTCCTTCCTTCATCTCCTTCATTAACCTCTCTGATGGTCAAAACACTCTGCATATCAACTCTCCTCCTGTTCCTAAAATGTCTTCCCCTTTCTCCTTGTAAAATGGGTAGGCATTGAAAATAGGAACAACGGTGATGTGGGAACAAGTCAGTAAAATTGCAAAAATCCAGGTGACCGTAGAATCTTCTTGTTCCTTTGCTGTTAGTTGCAAAGCTGTGTCCGACCCATCGTGACCCCATGGACAACATTCCTCCAGGCATTCTTGTCCTCTACCATCCTCTAGAGTCCATTTAAGCTCACGTCAACTGCTTTGGTGACTCCATCCAGCCACCTCATGCTCTGTTGGCCCCTTCTTCTTTTGCCCTCAATCTTTCCCAACATTAGGTTCTTCTCCAGTGAGTCCTTCTTTCTCATTAGGTGGCCAAAGTATTTGAGTTTCATCTTCAGGATCTGGCCTTCTATAGAGCAGTCAGGGTCTTAGAATCTTAGACCCCCCTTCTCTCTCTTTTTTTCTCTGTCTTCTGCTATCTTGCATTCATCCAAATATTGGCAGCCTAGATTTGGTAGCTCCAAGCAGAAATGAAGGCTCTCCATGCCTGTCTGCTTTCAGCAGCTGAATGCATTATGGAGCAGCATTCCAGAATTAAATGCCAAGTGGGCCCATTTCCAGAGGTATTTAAAATAAGAGCAGCTACAGTAGCATTTTAGTCTAGCTTAAAAACCCATAGTGAAAACAGACTAATTATGAACTTTATTGCAGGAACGGATCTAATTTTTCCACAAAGTTATTTTTCAAGTATGTTTGGAATACCATTAAAAGTCTCCTGTCTAGGAAGAAGTTTTAAGATAGAGGTGAATATACTGAGTCTTGCCAAATATGGTGTTGATAATGGACCTCTGAGGGCTGAAATCTCAAACCACAAAGAAAAACAAGATAGGTCTACTGAGTACAATGCCAAGCAAATACTATATATGAGGCATTGATTGAACAATGAAGAAGTGGCTCTAGCAGTGGTTTAACCATTTGGTGCATGATCCCTCAGATGTCAAATAATGCTAGGAATTATATTAAAGCTGTGTGAGCCCACCCAAAATTGTTGATATAAGAAGTGTTTTAAAACTTACCTAGCTAGTATGTCTTTTTCAAACAGTTCTCTCATGGGGGAAACATTAGGGAGTCGTTTCCTTACAAATTAGCACATATTTATTCCTAAATTACTTAAGTACATCTTCAGAATGTGGAAAAGAAAATGATATTCTAAAGAAGTCATTTAGCCACTCAATTAATTGTTTTCCTTTTGAGATATTGGCCTCTTAAGAGACAACATTAAGAAGTGATTCAAAAAGATAAGACACATAAATATGATTGGAAAAGACTAAGTAGCAGGAATAAAATTATGCATTATGTCATCACCAATGGAGAATAAGGTTTAACATTTAGGAAACATGTTGACTACATAAGGGACTAAAGCATCTGGAGATGTTGCAGCAGAGTATTGGCATGAGTTTATTGGCATGCACAGATGTAACAGTGATCACTGAACTCCTGGCTAGAGACATGTTGAACAGCCCAGAAGTCACCAGAAATGCTACATCAAATAAGGTGTAGCCTACATGATAAAGGGGTAATCTCAAGATGTCCTTCTGGCATCTTCATATTTCTACGTCTTGAATGATGGTCTTCCTCTGTCCTACTTTTCTGATATTAACCCTGTGTAACCATTTGCTCTTTCTTATGCTCATCAAGTGACACCTTTCACACTGCTAGAAAAGACAACAGCTTACTTTATGTTATCAATCCCCTTGTCCCTTCATGGTCAACCTTTCTCATGGTTTCATTTTTTTTCCTATTCCCTCAAAGTATTTTGAATAGTTTTGTACTACTTAAAAGAGAGAATCAGAATCTTCTTCTTCACTTTTTAACCTCTGTATCATAACACTGAATACCGACCGGGCACTTTGTCTTCCATTTCTCAACAGAATATATATATATTCTCTCTCTCTCTCTCTCTCTCTCTCTCTCTCTCTCTCTCTCTCTCTCTCTCTCTCTCTCTCTCACACACACACACACACACACACACACACACATTTGCTGTCTGTATTTAGGTATCTGTAAGAAACATTATTTGCCTGTGAGAATATCAAGAGATAATTCAATGGAGTTGATTCCACTTAACATATATGGGTTTAGTTAAATAAACTGAAGGATCCAGTGAGGATTATTTCAACTTTTCAAATATTTTTGAATTTTTTTAAAAAAAAATATTTACAAATAGCAATACTGCTTAGACTTTTATTCCACTTCATAGTGCTTTTACAGCCCTCTCTAAGCGGTTTACAGAGTCAGCCTATTGCCCCCAACAATCTGGGTCCTCATTTTACCCACCTCAGAAGGATGGAAGGCTAAGTCAACCTTGAGCTGTTCTGACCCCCTCCATATGGTGAGTCACGCTGACAAAGTTACTGTTAGCCACGCTTTATTCACAGTAATTACTCACAGACAAGACTTTGGCAGCAACCCAGACTCCCACAGATAAGAGATACCCACAAGAGCTTCTCCAGCTTAGTAAAACGGTTGTATCCTGCAAAAGGTCTCCTCCCAAAGTCTCTTCTTATATACTCTCTTGGGAGGAGCCAAATCACAACCACCTGGGCCTGATTATCTCCAATGTCTCCGTAATTGCTGCCTGCGCTTCTCTGCCCTTCTCTGCCTGGTGTCCGGGACCAACTCCCTTTGCTCCTCCCCACTGCTCCAGGGCCTGACGTCAGGGACAAACTCCTTTTGGCTTTCACCGTTGCTCCATGCCTCAGGCACCTCCTGGTGGCCAACCAGCCTCTCTGGTCCCTGCTCAGAGTCTGAACCCTCCCAGGATCCTCCACATCTTCCAGAGCTGATTCATAGGATCCCTCGCTATCGGAGTCTGTCGGCAGCTCCAACGGCTCCTGAGGGCCACAACATTGAGCCTAATGGGATTTGAACTGCCAAACTGCAGCTAGCAGTCAGCTGAAGTAGCCTATAGTACTACACTCCAAGCACTGTGGCACCTCAGCTCTCTCATAGAACAAACATGTTCTATTTTTTTTTTAAAAAAACAACTTTTTCCAAATGGCTAAAATTAGCTAACAAGACTAGTAGGTTTCCAAAGATGCACAAGACTATAGTACAAAATAAATCCTCAATAGGCAGACAGGATGGTTATTCTAAAAAAAAAAACATATGAAATAGTATCCCTCACTCATTTTGATGGGTTGAGCAGTTATTTTTACTACATATTGTAAGTGAATGGATTCTAAGATCATTATATTTACATTCTTTCCAAATTCCTTATTTTTCATCCTCAAATGTGAGAGAAAGGAAATAAATGAAAATCTTCCCAGTAATACAACATTAAAGGACAACCAAATAAGAATTCCAATTTGGAAGCAATTTTGGAGAGCTTCAGGTGCAAACACAAATCTTGTGTTCACATTTTCACATCTTTATAACTGGGAAACTATTAAGAATTACTTCTTCCAAGGCCCTTGACAATTCACTTACACAAATGAGCCAATGGGAAGATGGTTTATTTTTTCTTTCTACCACTCTTCATTTGAGAGCAGTGTTTCTGAACCCGAAAACACTGGTTTAGAGAAACTGACTGGACTTATTTTAATTAATCATAAAATATGTGAATCTCGTTTTATTTTATTTCTTGGCAAGGGGACAGCATTTTCCACTGTTTTGGATTAGCTTCAGAGGCATAAAGCAAGTCATGTGTTATATATATGTAGTTTTTTCTTCTATGAGTCAAATCCCCATCTTCAAAGCATCCCCTAACCCAATGATGGCTAATCTTTTTTACTTGCGTGCTGAAAGCATGCACAAGTGTGTTCTTACCCATAATGTAGTGCGTGCACAACACATACCCTGCACACCCCGCCCCCTGCCCATGTGCACTAACTGCCCCGCGCCCTGTTTTGGGCCTAGCAGGCCTCCCTAAAGTCTCCTGGGACCAAAAACAGGGCATGTGGGGCACCATGCCCCCCACATGCTCCCCCGCCCCCTGCACATGCGCATGCAACCCTCTGTGCACCAGCACACATGTCTCGCATGCTGGCAGAGACCCAGAAATGAGCTGGCTGGTGGGAGGTGGGCGCGCACACCACAATGGAGCTGAGCTGGGCAACAGTTGGCGTGCCTGCAGAGAGGGCTCCGCACGCCACCTGTGTCACGCGTGCCATAGGTTCGCCAACACGGCCCTAACCAAAACAGTACTTCATTTTGTCACATGATAGAGCCTGATCCTAGACTTCCTGCTTTTCACAAGGGCTGTGAAAATGTATGGTTTGTTAGTTTGAGATTTGTGAACCTGCCTGATGATGATGCACTCCCTATGTTTCCACATTTTTTTTTTACTTACAAGGTTTCCATTGTTCTTTGGGGTCAAACATGAATTTAAAGGATGCAAGCAATCTTAAAAGACATTTAGACATTTCCCTTTTTCTTTTCAAGAACATTGAAGTTACAGGAAATTGCAGCTTTCAATTCGGTTCTCAATATTCTGTTCTTGTAGGGCAAGAGTTAGATGGGCATGTTTGTCTTCCTGTTATAGCTCCTTCCTATGTCCTAGAATGTTCTTTTTAATAGCTCCACTTCATTTACATTTCTTTAATGACAAGCTATTCCTATCTTCCTCCTTTTCTGCAACAGTGAGGTCATGCTCTATACGCTCTTCTGCTAATGATTATTATTTTATTTTCAAAGATTAACACAGCAATTAAGACCAGACAATTAAGCTCAGTAATCAGATTTAATGTTCAATTCCTCTCTATCAATCAGAGCAGACAGATTCTGTTCATCTATCAAATTTTTGTGTGCCACGGAACATCGATCACACTAATTTATTAATCAGACTTGTGTGAACCCAGTCCAGCACTATGCTTATAAAAGTGATTTGGCTTACTTATCCCATTTGCATATTATAATACAAGCACAAGTCCCAATCAAAGAAGAGCTAAGGTTTGTCTGAATTCATCTCTTCTTCTTTATTTGAAATACAATCTTTCAAATACATGAGGTTGGGGAGAAATCTCCATTATGTTACCCAGTCAGGTTATACTTACGCATTAATTAAATGAAAGCCCTACATATTTGTTATCACTCTATTTAATAATGTGCATTATAGTTTTCAGAGACTGTTTGACCAAGTAGGGGATTCAATGCTCCAAAGATAAGAGAAAGTCTTTTTTTCCATTCAAGCTTTTTTTTAATACAAACTATACATATTATGTGAACAAAAGTTGTCCATGTCTTATGTCCTCTCAATTATATAGTCCTTTTTACATCATCGTTTTGTTTTCACTTTCAGCCAAATTATTTTCTTCCATTATTTTTCATCTTTATAGTTTTTTTTTCTTAATACATAAACAATCTCTTCAATTACCCCTTCAAAGTTACACCAAAATTTCATTTCTTATTTTCTCCATTGGTATATTTTGCTATAAACAGCATACATCCTCTAATTCAATTTTACCATAGAGAGCATTTCTTTCAATTTTTTTCTACCATTAATAATATACTATCATTTCTTTGTTTCTTAATTAGTTGCACAATAATAATAATCTTACTACTATTCTCTTTAGTCTACTAATGTAATTTTCCCCCTTTCTTCCTCTTTTAACCATTTTCTAGATAATACAAAGTTTTATTGCTGGGAGATTCTCACTGTAGCATCCATGAAAAAAAAAAATATTCACACAACTCATTACAGCCCAAGCACTGAAAAACTTCATCTCAGGTAGCCAACTGTCCAAATTTTTGCTACAGAGTTTCTATTCAGGTTCTTCCACCATATGATAGGACAGGTCTTTCTCTAAGTAACTACAGAGAGAGAGAGAGAGTCAGAAAGGTAAGTTTGCATTCTTTTCAATTCATACTCTTCTGACTGATATTCTTTCTAATGAGAAAGGACTCCAAAGCAGAATGTCAATCTTATTCTGAGACCAGCATAGCCTGTCACAGAAGAGGGGGCGGGGGCGGGGGGGGGAGTTTGTCTGATTTTTCAGATTACTTCCAGACAACTATCAAAGCATTAGTAATATTTGTGTTCAGTCTCGCCTCTTTTTCTCACGCCCAGTCTTTCTCTATATCCGCCCGCACTGATAATGTGAATTGGAGTTGTCCAATGCTGTTCCAACATGTAAAGTTATGAAAACAATTTAAAAAACCCAATGGGTTTACATGGGGGTGGTTGGTGGAATGAATGAATGTTTCTTTGATTTAGTGGACATCTATCAATTGCTAGATCAATACTTGCCCTCAGTACAACCATCACTATTCATCCAATGGCACTTTATGTAAGAACATTGCCAAAAGATTTTGTAAAATAATATTCTTGATGTGATATGTGCAACCCCACCTCCATTTATAATATCTCAGAGTTCTAGAATAACCATTATAAATATCTACTTTACTGTACCTCAAGTGCGTAAAAAAACTGTCTCATACTGCCCTGTTGCATCCTGAATTTGGCCTTCACTCTGAATCAGGGAGGCCATCTCCAATATATAGGTATATGTGTCTAAAAATTATATTTATGTATACAATATTCATATGGGATATCAGCATTCACAGTTGTATGTTTTCACTTGTCAGACATATACCAGTGAATGCTGACAATCTCATTTAGGTGACTGTCAGAGTTCTCTAATTCATATCTGAGTTCTATATCATTGACAACATTTATCTGGGATTGTCACTAGTCACATGTGAAAGCTAATATTAATCACATTTCCACGTTCACAGATACTAGTGTTTGTGCTATAACGTAGTACTCAGACTAAGTGGTATTTGTTAATGAGTTACTGTGGCTTTGGTTAAATCAACAGATACTTGCTAATTCAATCATTATTTCCCTTGATTCACTAAAGCTTTCCAATGAGCTATATGTTATGACTAGGCAGTGCTCTGAAACTGCATTTTGATCCAGCAAATATTGAGCAGAGATTTATATAAGGTCTTCAAAAACATTTATACAGGTAAAGCCACAAAAATATCCAGTATTTTCGTTTGTTTATAAAGGGATATTTTGTATACATGGACTGGTTTATAACAAATGCAAAATAGTTCTGTTTTCAGATCACCTTTTGTATACATTGTGGATTCACAATTAATAAACATAAATTCAGCATGGAAGTTTCAAACAACCAGTGCCATGCAATATTACTGATTACAAAATCAGGGAGGGAGGGGAAGGGAAGGAATATGGTAAAGATGATTTATAACAGTAACTATACAGATACTTATGTGAAGAAGTAAACATCCTCTGGAAATGGTTTTTCCTTCAAGTTATTATGACAATTAGTTTACCAATAAACTTACTATTCATTAAAACAGCTCACGATATTGTGAACAAATGAGTGAGTGAGTGAGTGAGTGAGTGAATGAATTTCACATCGATAAGAGTGGGAAAATATGTATCATTACTTGACCCTTTCAATAAAGAAAACCTATCAGGCCAGGCATCAACAACTCTATTTGCTGTATATTTTCATTTTCCTGTCTCTTCCTCTCCCTTGGCCTTCCTGTTTCCCTTCTCTTTCATATGTTTTACTTTATAACCCTATAAAGTATAACCCTATGCTGTTTGATTTTAATTTTTCTCTAAACTTCTTAGGAAGTCTTTTAGACTCGGTGGCATATATGAATGCTTTCAATAAATGAATACAAATTAAATATTGAAACATCTCCTTCTCCTAACCAAGCAAAACCTGCTCATAGCCCAATATTTCTGCCTTCAGCCATTCCATATGGACTCCTGAACGTGGTTCAAAACTCTCCTTTGACATTTGCCTGTAACGCATAACAATCCGAAGATGCTGAGGTGGGCCCATGAGCCCTTCTCCTTCTTAGTTTCATGTTTGATGACCTGTTTGGACTGACATAACAAGCTATTCTGTACAAGTCCCACCTTGTTTTAGCACAGTATTAAAATAAGATCTTCATTTCTCCCTCTATTTTTCATCCTTCTGTTTATTATCCAGCAGATCTCCCCCCTCTCTCACACACAGACTTTTACAAAACACACCATCTTTCTTCTGTGATCTCGTAGCCTCTTCCTTCAGTTCAGATCTGAGAGATCTTTTCGAAATATACATTCAGACAACTGCGATGGCATCAGAAGGTTTTTTAAAAAGTTAACACTGCTTGCTCTTGTCAGATAGTGCTGTCTTCCAAAAGGCTTCTGAATTGGCTGTTATTGATTTCAAAGTGCTGCTGACTTTGTGTTCCCACACCTTCCCACCTTACTAAATATATATATTCATACCTGTTCTCTCTGATCTCTCTCACTATCTCTGCTGCTGGATGAGAGACTCTCTGTGAAGTTGATTCTGAATTCTTGAGACAAATAGAAACTTCCCAATTAACGTTGTTTGAAAAGTAGATCCAGTTTGGACTTAACATTCAATGTATTCAGTACAAGAATACATTTTCTTTGGCAGGCATAAATGCTGGAGAACCAATCTTGTATATCTTCATCATTATTTGGGACCAATTGTGATGAAGTGGACCAATGTCACAATTCAGTGCAAATCTGGAAAAAAAATTGGCATTCAAGACTGATTGGCTAGCCTTTGTGACATCGTGATCTCCCTCCCTGATGCCCATCTGCAACCATCTTTAAATTTTAAATTAGGTGAAGAACGTTCGAAGAAATGAATCAATCTACATTTTTTTGCTTTAAAAATATCAAAATGCTCTGTTTGGTCAAACCAAATTCATAGCTGAATCGTCGAGTCAAACAAATTACAAAGGCAGATGGAACACGACTCAAGAATTTCCTAGGTCCTATCTTCAGATACTCTGCCCATCTTCATCCTGAGTTCTCAAAAGAGAAATAGAAACAGACCGAGATGGGATGTTTCAGATGCTGGAAGCAAAGATCCATGTAATGTCAGAGCAATATTGTACAAACATTTGAGAAAATCTTGACATATAAAGCATCAAGGTGCATTGCAATAATGCTTTTCACATTTATGTCTTAGGACACAGAGGATACACCTATATATTGAGAAAGGGAAGAAGGTTCCCTCTTCCCTTCTAATTCTTCTAGAAGCAGGAATCACAAGACAAAATATTACAAAGAAAGCTTTGGGTATAACACAGATAGGACTGGATGGATGGATGGATCCTTCTTCAAAAATCTGCAGTTTCAAATTTGGAAACTCTTCTCTGTTCGTTCTGTTACCTAACCCCCCTGGCCATTGCATAATGCATGCGGCCTTGAGCTGGCGAATTGTGCCTGTGTGTGACAAGTAATTGCCTCTCTCCAGAGCCCTCTTTCACAGCTCTTTGAGCATTTCTGTGCTACATGCCCAAAGTCTAGGAAATACAGTTACTCCCAAGCAGTCATTTGAAGTTGAAGTTCCGGAGAATAGTCCTTCTCTCCAGCCTGACTTTCAACTAACCTGACAAGTCTTCTAGCATTTCCTTTTATATAGGCGCTATCTGAGCAGAGCACAAAGTAGGATACTCCTGCATGAGAAGAGCAGTACAGGTGTGACTGTATTTTTTATGTGTGTGTATTCTTCAGTGAGCAAACAACAGAGATACTTGGCTGTCACTATGCTATGCTTGCCTTGGGGGAGCTGTAGGGCCTCTTAAATAAACAATGCATGATTACCATAGATGCACTACTGTTTAAGCAAGACCTCTGACAGTTGAGCGCCTTGGAGAGAAACAAGAAGACTAGTTGAGATTTCCATCTGGACTTGACAGGCCTTACAGTAAGATAGTTTAAAGAAATAAATTAAAGTGAATCAAAATAAGAATAATGCACATGAAAAAAATCAATTAGGTCAGAATAAGGGGAGAGGAAACCAAATATTATGTCTATTGCGTACGGAGCGATCAAATATGACATCTATATAGAAACGTCAGGTCTATTGAAGCATCAAGTTTTGCTAGCAAGTAGCTATTTAACTGAGTTGCTATTTAACAGTGGCAGAAAGGTTTAATATGCCTCATTAAAAGAAGGGGACACAATTTAGTGTAAAATATTGATACCGATGCAAATTAAAAAAATGATTATTAGCATTTCAGTTAAAGAGAATACATTTCATCACAGAGAGGAAGATTGTGACTCTGTGATTTGTGAGCCTTCTGTTCCAATGCTAGGTGTCCTGATTTTAAGCACTAATGAGCCAATTCAACGCCTGTTCGTTATAACAATAGCACTTAGACATATACTGCTTTACAGTGCTTTATAGCCCTCTCTAAGTTTACAGAGTCAGCATATTGCTCGCAACATTATGGGCCCTCATTTTACCCACCTTGGAAGGATGGAAGGCTGAGTCAACCTTGAGCTGGTCAGGATTGAACTCCTGGAATGTGCAGTGAGTTAACCCTGCAGTACTGGTAAGGCATCACTTAAAATATCACTTAACAAAGATGGTGAGAAAAGTTGTAAAATGGGGCAAAGCTCACTTAACATATCTCTTGCTTAACAACATAAATTCTGGGCTCAATTGTGGTCATAAGTTGAGGACTACCTGCACTAACAACTAAGATCAATGTGGGAATCAGGATTTGCATAATGACCATGTGGTTCACTCGAATTGAATTGAATTGAATTTATTATATTTCTATGCTCCCCTTTTCCCCGAAGGGGACTCAGGGTGGCTCACAACCCAAGTCGGGGGGGGGGGGTACAAATAAGAAAAAAGCACACGAACAAAACAATACCACAGTTAAAACACTCAACAACCAAACCATTCGAGGGGGGACAAAAACTCATTAGCCCCAGGCCTGTCGGAACAGCCAGGTTTTAAGGGCTTTGCAGAAGGCCTGGAGGGTGGTGAGGGTCCAAATCTCCACAGGGAGCTCATTCCAAAGGGCCGGAGCAGCCACAGAGAAGGCCCTCCTCCGGGTGGTCGCCAGTTGGCATTGGCCAGTGGATGGAATTCGGAGGAGGCCTAATCTGTGGGATCTAATCGGTCTATTGGAGGTAATTGGCAGCAGGCAGTCTCTCAAGTACCCAGGTCCAATACCATGAAGGGCTTTATAAGTGACGACTAGCGCCTTGAAGCGTATCCGAAGACCAATAGGCAGCCAGTGCAGCTCGCGGAGGATAGGTGTAATGTGGGTGTACCGAGGTGCACCCACAATCACTCGCGCGGCTGCATTCTGGACAAGCTGAAGTCTCCGAATGCTCTTCAAGGGCTGCCCCATGTAGAGCACATTGCAGTAGTCCAGTCTTGAGGTCACAAGGGCACGAGTGACTGTTGTGAGGGCCTCCCGGTTCAGGTAGGGACGCAACTGGTGCACCAGGCGAACCTGGGCAAATGCCCCCCTGGTCACAGCTGACAAGTGGTGTTCAAAAGTCAGCTATGGGTCCAGGAGGACTCCCAAATTGCGAACCCTGTCTGAGGGGCGTACTGTTTGACCCCCCCAGCCTGAGAGATGGAAAACTTGGCCAATTTGTGTGAGGGAAACACACCAGCCACTCGGTCTTATCCGGATTGAGTGCAAGCTTGTTCACCCCCATTCAGACCCTAACAGCCTCGAGGCACTGACACATCACGTCAACCGCTTCACTGAGTTGGCACGGGGCGGACAGATACAACTGTGTGTCGTCTGCATACTGATGGTATTTTATCTCGTGCCGTCAAATGATCTCACCCAGCAGCTTCATGTAGATATTAAACAGGAGGGAGGACAGGACCGAACCCTGCGGCACCCCATAATTCAGGGGCCTAGGGGTCGATCTCTGCCTTCCGACCAACACCGACTGCAACCTGTCCGAGAGGTAAGAGGAGAACCACCGTAGAATGGTGCCTCCCACTTAAGAATTGTAGTGACTCATTTAACAACTGTGGCAAAAGGTTATAAAGTAAGGCATGACTCACTTGAGTCACATGACTACCTTGTTTAGCAAAGAAAATTCTGGTCTCAGTTGTGGCCAGAAGTGAGAACTTCCGGTATCGGAAGAATTCTAATAGACAACTTTGAGCTTTAGCAAGCACAATGGGTTTTTAACTTGTTGCTATTGTTAATTGTAATTAATTGTAATTGTCAATTGTTAATTGATAGGATACCTGCACTTCATCTCATGTATCTCCTGTATCGTAATAACCATCCTGTTTTCCCCTGTACCTTCCACTCTGATCCCAAGCTAAATTCTACATCATTTTAGCCACTCCATGCTTCTGATGAAGTGAGGGGTTTAGTAACATTTGTTAGTCTGAAAAGATTGTGCAGATTCCTCCTGTATTTTGGCTGACAGAAACTTATACAGCTCTCCTTTTATAATGTTTATAGTGATATAGAAACCTACACAGGGTGTTTATCCAAAATTAAATAGGGATAAACGCTAGAGCAGTAATCCTATCATCTCTCTATACCTGTGTTTCTCCAAAAATAAGACCCTGCCTTATAATTTTTGCCTCCAAAAGAGCCACCAGGTCTTACTTTCAGGAATGTCTTCCACTGTTTCACCTCGCAATGGCTGCAACAACAGCCCTGCCCAGCAGGAGCCCATATGACTGCTGCCAGCCCACTTCTTCTGCAACCGCTTGCCACCGCTCACACGAGGCGCCCCTGGTCTCCGTTTTGCCATCAAAGGCCTTCAGGAAAGGCTTCTGCAGCCGAAAAACGAGTTCTGATTGCACCTCTGACAGTGAAACAGAGGTCGGGGGCACTGTGCACATCAACCCAGAGCTCGTTTCTTGGCCTTTCCTGAAGGCCTCTGACAGTGAAACACAGTCTGGGGGCGACATGTGCAAAAGGTGGCAAGCGGCCACAGAAGAAGTGGGCCAGAAAGGCAAGGCAGGTGTTGGGATTGGCAAGGCCTGGCTGCAACTGTCAGAAGGTAAGCAGCTCCATCCCCCCCCCATCCACACCCTAGCTTGATTTTTACCCATGCACCTCACCCCACCCCATGCAACCAGGTGCAACAGAGTGGGAGTGGTCCTAACTAGGGCTTATTTGGGGGTAGAGCTTAAATTGGGTGCACCTGTAAAAATCAAGCTAGGACTTATTTTTGGGATAGGACTTGTTTTGGGGAAAACACGGTGGTAGCAATGAGGAGTGGGAAATTCTCTCCCATTTAGAAAAATAGAGAAAGAATCATAAGATCAGCCTGAAGAACAATTTATATCTTTCAAGTCATGCGAAGATAATATCTTTTAAATATCAATACTCAAATAAAGCTATAAATTATCCTCCTTCATTCTTTCAGATAATATTACCATTTTTCAACACGCTGGATATCTTCCATTTTCTCCTTTTTTTAAGTCTTAAAACAAATAGCTCTTGGGAAACTTCTGGAAGTAGGTCATTAAAACTTGTTACAAAGTCACAAAGGTTGATTTCTATGCTATAGGCTTTACCTGGCTGTTACTAGCAATGTTTTTTTTTTTAAAAAATCAATCCATTTCCTGTGCTGTGTAAGTGCGTGCACATATCCCCATGAATCCTCACTTTTTCTCCAGGCAACAGAAGGATTGCTTAGGTGCCTCCATTCGTATTGTTCCAAACCACACTCAAATTTTAATGCCCCAATGAAAGAAAGCCTGTTTTAAGCCTACAGATCTTATGCACCCAGCATTTATGATGGAGCATGTGCCATTACCCGTGAGTAAAAGAGAAACAAAATTTAAATGATTTCTTAACCAAGTAGGTCATTTAAACCCCATGCCGAGAGTATTTATATAATATCCATGTCTACCTCTCTGCTCTCATGTGAACATTTTTTTATATTTGTATTTCAGCTGCAATACTTCACTCTAAGCATTTCTTTCAATCCAATTAAAGGAATCATTATCATCATTGTCAAATTCTAGGGAGATGAAAAATGTCAGCCATATAAATATAGAAGTAACAGGATTATGTCCTCGTTCCTTCCTTGAAGGACGCATTTGCTTTGCAGACAGCACTGTTCCCTTAATATTTTATAGTCACACATTGTGGGGGAGAAGAATCTCAGCTTTAATAGTAAATTCTGCCAGGTGCTAGAATTAAGAAAAATTGTGAGTTGGAGCAAAGCCTGCATGAGTAAAAAGAAAAAATTGTGAGGATAGGGGGAATCCAGTTCATCTCCATGCCATTGAATCTTTCACAGAAGAGCAATAAGGGGGCTTCAATAAGTGGGGAGTTTCACTCAGAATTAAGCAAAAGAATCTAGAGCTCTTGGTGGTGATACAGTATAATTAAGGTGACCAGATTTTCAGATTGGTAAAGAGGGACACCTTTGACAAAATTGAAAAAAGTGACTGATGACCATTATACACACTTAGCAACCATTTTCACACTTAGCGACCATTGTAGCATCCTCATGGTCACGCGATCAAAATTTTGATGTTTGGCAACAGATTCATATTTATGATGGTTTCAGTGTCCTGGGGTCATATAATCACCTTTTGACAAATGTCAAATGGGGAAACCAGATTCACTTATGTTACTAACTTATCAGCTGCAGTTATTCACTTAAGAACTGTGGCAAGAAAGGTGGTATAGTGACCAAAGTTACAATGGCATTGAAAAAAGTGACTGATGACCATTTTTCACACTTAGCGACCATTGCAGCATCCTCATGGTCACCTGATCAAAATTTTGATGTTTGGCAAGTGTTATATTTGTAAATTGTACATATGTTGAAATATAAAAAAATATTACAATACTATTTTTGTGTTGTATGAAAAATTTTGTTGCTCTGTATAAAATTTTTAATCAAGCCCCCCCCCCTGCCCCCCAGTCAAAAGTGTCCCTCTTTACTGAAAATCTGGTCACCTTAGTGATGGAGCACCTACAACCTCTGGTGGCAAGCTGTTCCCCTAGTTGTCCTCACTGTTAGGAAGTTTCTCCTTAGTTCTAGATTACTTCTCTCCTTGATTCATTGATTCTTTTAATTTTTTTATTTTTTTATTAAGAAAATTGATATGGCCGCCCAACTCACTCATGATGACTCTGGGCAATTTACTGAAGTAAAACTCCATTACAAAACCCAATAAACTCTCAACCCCCTGGTGATCAGATGTTGAGGCTCAGTGCAGAGAAGAGCGACAAAAAAGATTAGGAAAAATAGGAGGCTAAAACATATAAAGAAAGGTTGCTGGAACTGGGTTGTTGTTTTTAGTTGCAAAGTCGTGTCCGACCCATTGCGACCCCATGGACCACGTTCCTCCAGGCCTTCCTGTCCTCTACCATCCAGTCCATTGAAGCTCACGCCAACTGCTTCAGTGACTCCCTCCAGCCACCTCCTTCTCTGCCATCCCCTTCTTTTTCTTTCGCCCTCCATCATTCCCAGCATGAGGCTCTTCTCCAGGGAGTCCTTCCTTCTCATTAGGTGGCCAAAGTCTTTGAGTTTCCTCTTCAGGATCCGGCCTTCTAAAGAGCAGTCAGGGTTGATCTCCTCTAGGACTGACCAGTTGGATAGACTTGCAGTCCAAGGGACTCAATGCAGGAGTTTCCTCCAGCACCAGAGTTCAAAGGCCTCCATTCTTTGGTACTCAGCCTTCCTTATGGTCGAACATTCACAGCCTTCCATTGCAAATGGGAAAACCACAGCCTTGACTAGATGCCCTTGTGTTGGCAGGGTGATGTCTCTGCTTTTTAGGATGCTGTCTAGATTTGCCATAGCTTTCCTAGATTTGCCATAGCTTTCCATAGGAGCAAGCATCTTTTAATTCCTTGGAATTGGGTATGTCTAGTTTAATGAAAAGAACGACCGAGGTATTGTATTGTGGTTGCTGCAATTAATATACTTAATAACTCCATTTTTATTCTTTATTTTTAATAATAATTTTCATAACAGTTGCTCCTCTTTTTGTAATTACTGTTTTATATTATTATTATAGTGGATTGTTGCACATCCCTGAGAGTCATTTCTATTGAGATGTACACATTTGAACAATGTATTTATTTTCATATTTAAGGAAAGGCATCATCTATAAACTAAGCAAAGGTGTAGCTTCCAAGATGTGCCCTTGGGTTCTTGAAGTTGGTGGGAATCTACTCAGAGATTAATTGAGGAAAGCTTAATAACAGGGAGTTCTTAACTTAAATCCACACAGAATAAAACTATTTTAATAAATCCTATGCACAATAAATAAAATATTATTTTAAAATACATTAAAAAATAAAAGAAAAAAACCCAGATCACTTACAGCAAGCAGACACTCCAAGTCAATCCAGAATGATGTAGATGGTAATACAAAGAACTAAGCAAATTAAAATGGTTAAATAGTCCCAGGGAAATATTTTTCAAAGAAAAATGAGGAGCCACCATTTTTTCCCACACGAGCTGACCTCCAACCTCCGTGCCCCTCCCATCTGGGAAATCCAGGAAGGAACAGTTGCTACTCTAGCCAAACTATTTTCTGGAGCTCTATGGTACTTGGTCATTTTTTCTTATAAAAGTGAGTACAAGGGGTGGGGGGGTCGGTTTTCTTGCTTTAAAGTTTTAATATCTTCAATGAAAGTACTGAGACAGAGAGAGAGGGTTAGACAGAGTGTCTTTTGTCTTGCCCTGGTTAGGATTTCTTAAGCAAATCCACTGGGCTTTCAACATGAAGCCAGAAGATCAGGACTTTTTTAAAACGCCCCGGGACACGGGACAAATTGTTATAAATCGTGACTGTCCCACTGAAATCGGGACATCTGGTCACCTTAAGTATAATGACATTAGTGGAGGGAAATCTGAATTTTTGACTTAACATCTAGTTACAGGTACTCCTCGAGTTACAAATGTAACCTGAGCCTGTTCATTTCATTTGTAACCCAAAGATTCGTGAGAGTGAATCTCATACCTTGAATGTGATCACTCCCTCCTTTTGCCCATGCATTCGCTAATCGAATGCAAGGCTTTTTAAATGCACATGAGGTATTTCAATGTAGGGAAGGCTGGGGGGGGGATAGTGATGCAATAGGCCATCTGCCTAAGACCACCCAAGGTCTTCCCAACCCACTAACATACCTCATGCTCCCCACATTTGCTTCCCCACTCACCCAACCTGCTGCGTCAGGTCACTTACCTTGTGAAGATCTAGCAAGCAGTCTCCTCTTCAGCCTCTCAGCCTTGTGCTCACCCCTCTGAGGCTCTGTTAGGATCTCCAGAGGCCTCTCCCAGCATGTTGCTGGCTGAGGATTCTGGACACCTGAATGGAGTGTCAGAGGGACAGATCCACCCCTCAGAACCTCCATTTTGGCCAGCAGCATGCCAGGTGAGGCCTCTGGATGCCTGAACAGAGAATTGGAAGAGCAGATGCACCCCTCAGGTGCTCCATTTTGTCTGGCAATGTACCGGACAAATGTTGCAGAACCTCTGTAGTTGTTCGTAAGGGTGAACAACTGCTGTGGTCCTGCAAGATTCTTAATTTCGGGACTTGTTCCTAAACAATAGGAGGTGCTTATCACATAACTTTGAACATTCGCTAAGGGAATGCTTTAACATGGAGATTACCTGTATTTCTCACTAAATGTCCCCTATAGCATCCAAGGGCTCCTTCATTAGAATACAGTTCAGTCCACTGGCTACATTCCCCAACCACAAAAGATTACATGTTTCTGTTTTATCTGTTCTGTTTCTTCACAAAAATCTTCCCCATAATAAATAACTGACCACATTAGCACATGTTCCTTCAGTCATCAGAAAAATAGGTTGGTGCAAATTATCCTGTCCTGATAGCAAATCCTAGCCTGCCTTAGTGACAAGGCTGGTTATTCGTTCTGTCCTTCTAGTTTTCATGTGGGGCAATTTTGTCATCTGCTGGTAAGCAAAGGAACCATTAATTGTTCTCTTTAATGAGAGGGAGGGCAATGCCTGGGAAGGTTCTGCCTTTGTTCCTTACTATGGGAACCATCTGTAATTTAAGTGAGTAGTGAAGCACAGGGAATATCAGTTTGTAAATATACAAGAGAACAGTAGTGTTGGCAGGTATCATCCATCCACTTTGCTCTACCATGATCTGTTACTTTGACAGGTAGTTTCGAGGTACAGCCAATCATTTAGTGATTGTTTAAAGTTTATGATGGACCCTGGGAAAAAAAGGTATTTATCTGGACTCAAATTTCCAACGACTGTCCTTCCCATGGATACATAATGGCATTTTGGGCACCTGGCAGCTGGCCCACATTTATGGCCGTTTGCAGCATCTCATACTTACATGACTACAACTTACATCATTTTTGACAGGATGCTTATAATCCAATAGTAGGTTTGCTTAACAACTGCAACGTTTGCTTAACACTTGCTTAACTGCTGTAGTGTTTGCTTAACAACCATTGCAAAACAGGTGATAAAATCAGGAATGGTCACATGAAGACCCATTTAATAACTGTCATGACTTACCATCATAACTGCAGGTTCAATTAGAGTCATAAGTTGAGGATTATCTGTAAAAGCCATCCCACACCCACCAAGCCACACCCACAGAACTGGTAGTAAAAATTTTTGAATCCCATCACTGATGGGGATTGACAACTTAAAAGAAGTAAAGGAGGTGAAAAAATGCCTCTCCAGTATCATACTGAACTATTGGTTTGAATTTCTATACATCTTAAAAACATTTATTTTGAAACGATATTCAGGAAATTCTTTCTCCAGGCAATCTGTGGTCTTCATTGCTCTGTGGCTAAAAATATAAGAAAAGTCAGGAGTAAGCTTGATTCTTACAAAACAAATGAGGAGGACATTGTTTCCCATTTTGATTAATACATCAGCTTCTAGACCAGCTAGATTTTTTCTTCTTCTACTAAACTACTATTCGTTGTAATGAAAACCAGAATGATTTGTGGTGGGACTGTGGGTAGAGAAGGGATGTAAATTTTTGAAAATACAGAAGTTAGACCATAATTCTGTGCTGGAGAATGAAGTCTAGAATATATAATTTTTGTTATAGTCAGGAATAAAGTTTTATATGTGAAAAATTGGATACTTAATTCTTAACTTTCATTATTCATATTGGGTTTTTGTTGTGGGTTGTATGATTTGTTTTGTTCTGGGATGGTTGTTGTTGTTGTTGTTGTTTGCTTTAGTTACCAGTAAAGAGATGCCAGGATTTTGTGCATTCACCACTATAGCAAGATAAAGTCTTCTAAGAATAAATTATCAGTTTACTGCTATTTAGAAAACATGAGTGAAACTGCACTTAAATAAACTTTAGGGCAAAAAATATGTGATTTATAGACAGTTTAGAATTAATGATATTCTGGCAACATTTTGAAATAAGAAGCACATCATAAACTTTGTGTGATTAATGTTCACAGTATATTATTTCCTAAGGTATTCCCTTTGCAATAGCAATAATTACCTCAAACATTTGTGATGATGGTATATTAAGGAAATACTCATGCTTGGGTTATTTCTGCTGACGTCCTCAAAATACTGCTTGAAGCTCAGTCCCTAATCTACAATTAATCCCTAGTAAGCAGCTGGAGGATCGAGACCAGAAAAATGCTTAAGAAAAAAATAGTCCAGAGGAAAACTTCATGTCACTCAACATTTAAGTCAAAATTTTGCATGTTTAGCATTGAACTAAAGTAAGAGCCATGGTGGCGCAGTGGTTAGGACGCAGTACTGCAGGCTAAATCACTGCTCACTCCAGGAGTTCAATTCTGACCGGCTCAAGGTTGACTCAGGCTTCCATCCTTCTGAGATCAGTAAAATGAGGACCCAGATTGTTGAGGGCGATATGCTGAACCTGTAAACTGCTTAGAGAGGGATGTAAAGCACTTTGAAGTGGTATATAAATCTAAGTGCTATTGCTATTGAAGCTGGTTGGATTGCTTAGTCATAATTCACAGTGTTGACTCTAACTCCAGGATCCAATTTATTGATCCTGTTTGCTCCATTTTATGGATCTGTAGCAGGAGACTTCATTCCACAATGCAGCCAAAGCCCCAGATAACTAAGAATCTGTTGTACTAAAGTATTAAGCATCTATTGGCTTGTTCAAGTAGCTGGTGAGAAGCTGAAAATGGGACTTGTCAGAGTGGACCAGTTAGCAGATATTCTCCCAGGGTCCTAAAAGTAGCCCTGTTGAGAATTTCTTCTGTTGATCTCTAAATGAAAGGCACTCAAAAGGGCCTGTAGAAAACATATGACAGTTGAATAAATCCTCGTGAAAGCAGAACATCAGTAGCGTGGCAGTGGCAGTAATGATGGGAGTAGCAGCAGCATTACTGATCATCACAGGCATAGTGCAAATGAAAAAGTTGGAGGACTGTGAATGGAAGGCTCATTTGCTACTTCCAAAGCCATAGAATTCCATATACATTTGATAAACAAATAAATGTAAATAAATATTAACTTGCACTAGAGGAAATTTTTCAGATCTCCAAGTTTTTCTCCTCAGCTCACTTGACTGTTTCTATTGTCAACTCCCACAGACACTGTAGAAGAAAATATTGGATTAGGGAGCTCGATCCCATATTTCTAGTTAGGTTCTTACGATCCAGAACAATCTAAATCTGCCTTCTTATTTAAAAACAAACAAAACAAACCCATTGAGGATCCTTACTGAATCCGTTGGAAAAAGAAATAAGTTGATCAGGAATAGGTCCAGTCTGCTGTAGCTTCCTTCTCACATAATACTAAAGGTTTGTCTTTCATTCTAGTTTTCTTTTCTTTTTACAGTTTACTTGAAAGGGATGCTGTGCTCTCAAATGCCCAGAGTCACTTTCCGTGAGACGGAATATATATATTTATATTTATATATTCAGCCATATAAATTTGATTAACAAACAAAGAAATAAATAAAAATGTTTCATATGAAGTACTTTTTCTTTCGACTCAATGCAATCAATTCCTGTGGAATTAGGTAAGATAGCATTCGGCCTTCTAAAATGGTTAGAGGTAAAATGGTTGATACCTATTCCCTCAGATGATTCTCATCTGCAATTTAATATTTGGGTCTTTCTTAAAAAGAAAAAAAACTATAAAGCTGGCTAACTTTACTGTTATGGCCCATAAGCCCACAAAAGAAGAATGGTAAAGAATGATTCCAATCTAATGCCGACTTAATTAAAACTATTGGAAAAACCTGCGGAGAGCTTTAAAATAAAACAAAATATCCATCTCAAAATATTCCTTAGCGATATTCAAGTTGCCTTCCTGGGGGTGCTTCTCAAACTACTTTGAAAGAGATTTTTATTGCCATATTGTATTGCAATCTTCAGGCTTTTAATAACTTGCAAATAATGAAGACGAATCACTTAAATCCCCTCCGCACAAATGTATTAGCAGACGTTTTGTACATTTCCCTGCAAATAGCCTAATTCCTTCTAATCCTCTTATAGAAATTATATTCATACCTATTGGCATTAAAAGGGAGTATTGTTGGTGTTTGCTATTTATTTAGACTTCTTTAATGCAAATTGACTAAAATACCTGCAGGTGCTTTATTTATGGATATTTGGAAAGTCAGCTATATTGAAGGAATGGTGGGGTTTGCCCGGTGAATCCTGACATTGATCCTAAGCTTTGCGCTTGATCCAGGAAGCACACTGTTTCACAATGTCTGCTATACATTGAAGGAAGTTAGCATCCACCCCTTTCCTAGAAGAATGAAATATTTTAGGAAATATTAAAAAGGCAGAATATTATATCTCCCTGGATGAGAAAAGGAGAAATGTTTTTTTAAAAAAAACAAAGCAGCTTCCTGCAGCTTCCTGACCCCCACCCCCACCCCACCCTTTGTCAACAGACCATTAAGGCCTGAGCCAGGCTACTCTACATAACAAACATCTATCCCCTTCAGGCTGAGCTATTACATTGCCCTTCACCCATCATGTTTCAACTAAACTTAGCACAGAAAACCTACAAAGCTAGCTATGACCTCTGACAGCAACCAATCAGGATAACCTTCCTGTGCCCCAGAAAGTTCAAAACCCAGAGAGGGCATAAAACCCAGGGACTCTCAGCATCTCTTCCCTTTTCACCCAGGAACTTCAAGGCATGTGATCCTCTCCACCATTAAACCATCTTTCCGAACAACCTCCACGTTTCCAGTGTCTTTTTCGACACTTGGAACTGAACCCAGATGGACATTTCTTCCAACAACGTAAAGGGAAATCCATCAAGTTTCATGGGGAAAATATGTGATGTGTCAAAATCTAAACCATCACAGTGATTCCTGGACTCACAGAAGCATCCTTCTTGATACATTGCTTGGCTCAAAAATATATAGATATGCAAAAATGTGCATCATTGGGGAGATCTTATAAAAAAGAAATGCTACACATTTGGAGGAACTGCCTGGGGTTAGAGTCAAGGATAGAGTCAATTCTTTTTTCTTTTTTGGTTTGTGTTTTGACACAAATGGATTTAATTTGCACTTTCGGAATTAACCTGGAACAAAGTTATCCCTTGGCTTTTGCTGTTTCCCAGATTGCCAATTAGAAAACAAATGTATTGTGTACTTTAGCAAACAAATATGGACAAAATTAACACCCCCCAAAAAAACACAGTCCTGTGCTTTATTTTGTACAAAAAGGCATGCAGTCAGAGAAAGTGCTTGCAAAATGTGTATATTGTGGGATAAAATACAGAAAATGCATTAAGCTGAATAACCCCCCCCCCCCCAGTGCTCTAGAATTGATGGTAGCATGTACAAAGACTCTGCCTTTCAATTGTTAAAACAGACCAGGTTGTACAACTGCTTTAAAAGTGCTCCTGGCTGTTTCAACATGTGTGCATGATAGCCTCACTTTGTTGGATGTAAGGAAAAAAAAATACATTCCAAAGCATTCAAAAGATTTGCATGCCTTGATACACATCTTCATTCAAGATTCTCCTTCAGGTCATATAGGTTTTACCTAATTCATTAATGCATTAACAATTTCATAATAATAATGTTTAAGAAGGACTGCACATGCCTAGGATATTAGACGACTGTTGCAAACTTGGGAGTGTACTAATATATCTAATTTTCTCTAAATAATTATAATTCCAATATCCTCTTTTTTTTTTCTTTTTGAACCTGGGTTGCTTCAGTGTTAACATTATCAAAGAAAAGATAGTTGGAAAGGATAGTTGTATTCACTCTGCAAATTGAAAATGCAGTCATAAAATGTACTTTTTTAAATCACAGAAACAAGAAAGACACAATAAAAGTCCTGACACTTGCATGTATAAGATTCCCAGCATAGTTTGCCCACAAATCTTCAGAAAGGGAAGATTATTCTCCACTGGTTTGTTTCAGAACCCTTACATAATGTAACTTTTTAAATTTAATTTGGCATCATGCCACAGCATTTCAAATGGATTGATATGGTGGTTAACATTTGTAAGTCACACCCAATACAAATGAGGAATCTAGCCAGTGTTTTAGATGAAGATTGCGAAGAGGCAATTTACTCCAGCATGCAGTCTTAATTGGATCCCCCAGATAGGGAAGCCTCTGAATGAGGAAAACAAACAGATCTAGTTGTAGGTGGTAGTGGAGAAGATAAATCTAGCAAACAAAAAGGAGGTTGCATCCTTTTCCTCCTTGTCTTTTTGGTGTAACAAGGGTCAAATACTATTTATCTCTGTCTAATCCCATCAGACCTAAATTGACCTTTTCTGTCCCAGACACACACAAAGACACACTGCAATTTTATTTAAACCAAATAAGGGAAACCTCCACTTCAGCTTTAGGGAAACCCTGAGAAGCAAGTTAAACATAGGGCAACCTCAACTTTCATCCTGTGTCAACTGATGACCTCAAGTTTCCATCTCCTTTAACAATGAACTTCCACAGCCCTACTGTCCTCCTGAAAGGCTCTTTTTGCCTAACAATAGGACTCACGCCAGATGCACAGATAAGAACCTGCCTAACTTCCCCAAGCTGACCAGTCAATCAGAAACTTAATATTTTCCACTTTGTAGCCTTGAACTTGGACAAAAAAACTTTGATTCTCCATTGTTCTTTCTTGAACGCAGACACCCAACAATCATCCTGGCAATAATGATCCTTCTTCAGTCTGAATTCTTAACATAATGAATGTGTTAAAGGCAACCTTAAGCTTGGCTCCCATATAAATTATAAGTATGTATGATATGTAGTGGTGCAGTGGTTGGAATGCAGTATTACATTTAGTAGTTCTGCCGACTGCCGACAGTTCAATCCTGACTGGCTCAAGGTTGACTCCTTCCGAGATCAGTAAAAGGAGGTTGGGGGCAATGTGCTGGCTCTGTAAACTACTTAGAGAGGGTTGTAAACAGGGGTGGATTCCTGCCGGTTCTAACCGGTTCGGTAGAAGAGCTTCCAGAAATCTACCGTACCGGTTAAAAAAGGGGGTGTATCATTTTTCACACTTATGACCATTGCAGAATCCTTGTGGTTACCTGATAAAATTCAGACACTTGGCAAGTGGCATGTATTTATGATAGTCATGTTGTCCTGGGGTCATGTGATCACATTTTGCAAGCAAAGTCAATGGAGAAGCCAGATTCACTTAGCAACTTTGGCTAGAAAGGTTGTAAAAATGGGGCTAAACCAGGGGTCCTCAAACTATGGCCCCCGCGGGCCAGATATGGCCTGCTGAAGCCATTAATTTGGCCCACATGGGACCATGATGCTGCCCCGCTCACATTGCCCCACCTACCCCCCGCCAGCCCCTACCCACCCTCTGGAGGTTGAGGAGGCCAAAAATAGGATGTATGGGCCCATTTTTGGATGGCAGAGTGGCACTGGAGGCCAAAAATGAGACACACAGAGGCCCCCACTTGTTCTAAGCCTGCCAGCCAGACCACCTTACCTGCTCTCTGGTCGCCTGCCTGTTCCTTGCATCCATTGCATAGGAGAGCTGCTGATTCTGCCTGCTGGTAAATCCTTTACGCTTTTAATGTTTTTCCTTTACGCTTTTAATGTTTTTTTTTAATTTTATTAATTGTGTCTAGAATATTTTTAATGGTTTTATTTGCATGTATTGTGGATAGAATATTTTTAATGGTTTTATTTGCATGTCCTTTGGGAGATTTGTGTGTTTCTGTAGAGAATTCACTACAGAAATAAACACAAAATCTCACAAAGCTGCCTTGCACCAACCTGACCTGCCCATAGAAAAGCAGCTACTTTGAGACACATAAAATTTATAACATTTTTTTTTTTGCTTTTCTATGGGCAGGCCAAGTTGGTGCAAGGCAGCTTTGCAGATTTTATGTGTTTCTGTGTGATACCTGGTTGTTTAGGTAATTGTGGTTCCTGGTTCTGTGAGCTTCCTGGTGCTGTCCTTTATAATGCCTTGATGGCTTTTATTCCAGTGGCTTTGTCTTTCTTGTCCTTAGGGTTAGGGAAAAAACTGGTTTCAACTGCAATCTTTTGGGGGGAAATTGTTATTTTTTGATGTTTTCCTGGCACTGTCATAGTTTGTGTGTGTGTGTGTGTGTGTGTGTGTGATGTCCTGCAGCTATCTACACATTAATAATGATCAAGTACTAATATTTCCTTATACATTTTAGTGACCTTTCCCTACATAATTGGTGTTTTCTTTTATACTTTTAGATTTCTAATTTCTGTTTCTGATAGTTAGCAATTGATAAACAAATCTCACATAAAAAAGTATTCAAAGCCTTCTTGATTTTAATTGTCAATTTATTCATTCCTGCACATTCTAATATTTATTCATTTTCATATCTTTGTTTTTCCACTGTTGTGCAAACACAATTCCAGCAGCTGTTAACATGTGTAAAATTAAATATGTACTGTATTCCCTTTGAAATGCTCAACCAAATATTACTGGTTTTAAATCCATATCTTGCTTTAACATTGCTTCTAACCATGACACCACTAACTATTGAATAGCTACTTGGTCTGTCCTAAGTACTGAACCTAATTAATATATTCCTGTTTTTTGAACTGAGGAATAAATGTCAGAAAAAGAAATCTGTGTTGCTCTGTGAATCTACCTATGACATTCATTCTTGATCTAACTTCTTGGGTGAAAGACTATATCTTTCCTGTTTGTTGGGGGACATCCTTCCTGAAAAGACTGTACATTGTTGGGTGAAAATAGAGGTCCCTTCTGTTACCTGTAGTGTAGTCCTCAGCTTACAACCACAATCGAGTCCAATATTGTTTTATTTCTTCTGCAGTTAGTATTATTTAACAGGATGAAGAGGCAACAGAGTATGACTGCTAGGACAGTCATTTTTCCTATGTAAGTAGCTGTTTTATTGCTTTTTATTCTTGTTTCATCCTTAATATAGTAATGTAAGCAATTAAAGTCTTCCTTTCTGTATCTCTTTGTACAGGCCATTAATTGGAGCAAGGTGGTCAGTGGGTGACTTCAACACACAAAAGGACAGTAATCTTTCTTTTCTATTATTCTGTGTGCTGGTTTCATCCTAATGCAGTGCATGCAATGAAAGAGTTCATTTCTGTGTCTCTTCTTTGTGCAGGCCATTCATTGGAGTCAGTGATATTGAAGACTGGCAAAGATAGTCATCTTCCTTCTATAAGTGGCTCTTTTATTGTTTTGTGTACTTATTTTAATCTTATTTAAGTAGTAAGTACACAAAATAATTATTTTCCTTTTTTATATCTATTTGTAGCTCATCCATTGGGGCAAAGAATTCAGTGACATTGTCTTGGCCACTCCCACCCAGTCACATGACTGCCAAGCCATTTCCATCCGGTCACATGACTGCTAAGCCACTCCCACATATCACATGGTCGGCAAGCCACTCCCATCCAGTCACATGGCCAGCAAGCCACTCCCACAAAGCAGTAGAGGTCCCAAAATTTTTTGAAACCCACCACTGGTTGTAAAGCATTATGGAGTATTATTGTATAAGGGCTATTGCTATTGCTATATATAAGGGGGGGGGAGTGAATTCTTGATGCAGTCTTTTTCAAAATGTATCAGTGAGTATCTGGATGTTTAGAATGGCTCATGGGCAAATTGAAACAAGCCTTTCCATCATGTGTGGCCCTGCAGTTATCATAGTTATTGTTGAATACTAGCGCGGGAAATACAAGCGCGGGAATAAGGACTCCCTTCTGATTGGTTCCCGGGCGGAGCCGGTTCAATCCTCGCCCCGATTGGTCGAGCTACTCGACGCCCATTGGCTCCTCGTTCAAACCCGGAGGTATAAATGTTTGGCGCGAACCACGCCACGCTGAATCGTAGTCACTCTATTCTCAATAAAGGTTGCTGTTTGCATACCCGCTTGTCGCGTCCTTTCCCTTCGCTCCAAGATGCAAAACTGGCGACGAAGGTGGGATACTGATTCCCGCGACCACGGAGAAGAACGAGCCAGCTGCCACCGCGTTTGAACCAGCACGAACG
The DNA here is from genome assembly GCF_009769535.1 of Thamnophis elegans. Classification (NCBI taxonomy): domain Eukaryota; kingdom Metazoa; phylum Chordata; class Lepidosauria; order Squamata; family Natricidae; genus Thamnophis; species Thamnophis elegans. Next base: position 64,797,290 of record NC_045543.1, on the reverse strand, counting down.
CTATCCTCAGGCTGAGAACTCCGGCAGCGAACGCAAATTTTTCTCCGCCCTCTTCCTCCCCCTCTCTGGCTCCACACCACGATGGCAACAGCGCTTCCTCCTTTCGCGCCATTCGGATCCGCCGGAGAATCATGGGACGGCTTCATGGAGCGTTTTGAGTGCTACTTAATCGCATCGAAGAACCAGGCACAGACCGACGAGGAGAAATGCAGCTTCTTCTTGTCCTGCTGTGAGCCTTCCATGTTCGCCTCTGCGAGAGCCCTGGCCACCCCGAGGCCAGCCTACAAACTTGGGTGGGACGAGCTGATGTCCAGGCTGAGGAACCACTACGCTCCCTCACCCTCTCTGATCGCACGCCGCTTCACCTTCCGCCGCCGAGTGCAGAAGCCCAACGAATCCATCAGCCAGTTTCTAGAGGCTTTGCGCACAGTGGCCGCCCAGTGCGATTTTGCAGACCTGGAGGAGAACCTCGTGGAGCAGTTTGTATGCGGGGTCCGCGACGTGCATTTGCGCAGCCGCATGCTCCGGAACCACAAAATCACTCTGGTGCAAGCCGTGGAGACCGCGCGAGCAGCGGAGCTCTCCGAACAATCCACGGCCGACATCGAACGCCTCCAGCTGAAACCCCCCGCGCAAACCGCCGCGGGGCCTTCCACCCAGATGAACCTCGTCGACGACCTCTCTCCTGCTGAAGACGAGGAGGAGGAAACCGTCGGACAAATGAGGACGCAGCCGAAGCGGAGGCCACACCAGCAACCACCGACGCCCGCTCAGCCAATCTCAAACGCACCTTGCCGCGGATGCGGCGGCCGCCACAGCCGCGCATCCTGCCCGTTCCGTTCCGCCGTCTGCCGCCGCTGCCGAGGAGAAGGACACCTCGCCAGGGTCTGCCGGGCTCTCGTGCCAGCCCCATCGTTCTTGCAGCCCAGCGACCAGCGCCAGGCACCGCAACGCCGCCAACAGCCACGTCCCGCAAGGCGAGCTGAGGACTGCCACTCAACCTACCAGCCCTCCAGCGCCGACTGCGTGGTCTATCAGGCTTCCCACGTTCCCGCCGGCGATCGCAAAATCAGCACCGCCGTCCGACTCGAAGGTCAGCTTTGCCGAATGGAGGTGGACTCCGGGTCTTCCCGTTCTCTCCTATCTTGGGCCCTGTTTTCCCGCCTTTGTCCCGGGGTTCCCCAGAGACAATTGCGCCCCGTCGGGGTCTCCCTCCTAGACTACCAGGGAAATGGGATCCCCACGGCAGGAATATTCCACATCCGGGTGGAATACGGAGACTTTAAGGGGAAACTCCCAGTTCTAATCGTCAGGAACGATCTGCCCGCTCTCCTTGGGTTGGATTGGTTTCCCGCCTTGGGCCTCACCATAGAGGGGGTGCACAGGGTAGTCCCCCTCACCATAGATAGCGTTCTAGATGAGTTCGCAGATGTGTTCGATGGGAAATTGGGCTGTTATAAGGGCACCCCCATTTCCCTCTGCCTCGATCCCCAGGTCGCTCCCATCAGGCTGAAGGCACGTAGGGTCCCCTTCGCATTGAGAGCAAAGGTAGACGCTGAACTGGATAAGCTTATAGAGCAAGGGGTGATCGAGCCCGTAGATCACGCCCGTTGGGAAACCCCCATAGTCCTCCCGGTCAAACCCGACGGATCGGTGAGAATATGTGCCGACTATAAGTCGACCATCAATTTGGCCTTGCAGGCAAATCCATATCCGGTCCCCGTAGTGCAACACCTACTCCACTCCTTAGGGCAAGGCCGCATTTTCGCCAAGCTAGATATGGCACAGGCCTACCAGCAGCTCCCCGTAGACGACGATGCGGCTACAGCCCAGACCATCGTCACCCACCGCGGGGCCTTCCGTTGCCGCCGCCTCCAATTCGGCGTTTCGGTTGCCCCGGGGATTTTTCAGAGCCTCATGGAGCGGTTGCTCCACGGGCTCCCAGGCGTCGTTCCCTACTTCGACGACGTCCTGGTCGCAGCCCCCAGCCACTCGGAACTCCTGAAAATACTGCGGGAGGTTCTCACACGTTTTAGGGAGGCAGGACTGAAACTAAAGCGCAGCAAATGCGAAATTGCTGTTCCCAAAGTAGAATTCTTGGGGTTCCTCATTGATGCCCAAGGCATCCACCCCACTCCTTCCAAGGTTGCCGCCATCAAAAACGCACCCACACCCACCTCTAGGGCGGAATTGCAGGCGTTCCTGGGGCTTTTAAATTTCTACGCCCCTTTTATTCCCCATAAGGCGTCGCTGGCCGAGCCGCTACACCGACTGCTTGACCGGTCAGCGACCTGGCAATGGGGTAGCCGTGAAGCGCACGCGTTCGCGGCTATAAAGGACATTTTGACCTCGTTGGCAGTCCTAATCCAATATAGCGATAGGATGCCCCTAGTTCTGACTTGCGACGCCTCCCCCTATGGCATAGGGGCGGTCCTGAGCCATGCCCTTCCGAACGGCTCAGAGGCCCCCATAGCTTTCTATTCCCGGACACTCTCCTCCACGGAGCGGAACTACAGCCAAATCGATAAAGAAGCCCTGGCTGCAGTGTCCGGCATTAAGCGGTTCCATGACTACCTCTACGGTAGGAATTTCACCCTTGTCACAGATCACAAGCCGCTCCTGGGGCTACTGGCAGGCGACAAGCCAACCCCCCCCATTTTGTCTCCCCGCATGACACGCTGGACGGAGTTCCTAACGGCGTATTCGTATACGCTGTTATACCGTCCGGGTAAGCAGCTAGGGCACGCAGACGCCCTGAGCCGTTGCCCTTTGCCACAGACGGACACAGCCCACGTGCCCGCTCTCTCTATTTTGTCCATCGCCGAATCCGACCTCCCCGTCTCTGCAGAGGACGTCGCGGCTTGCACAAAGGCTGACCCCGTCCTATCCCAAGTAGCTTCATGGGTTTTGAGGGGTTGGCCCACGGAAAAGGTAGCGGAAGGATTCCGACCATTTAAAGCACGACAAGCCGAACTCGCCCTTCACGGGGGTTGTCTTGTCTGGGGGGATAGGGTAGTGATCCCCACAGCCTTGCGGGCACGAATCCTGCCCGCACTCCACAAAAACCACCCCGGCATAGCGCGAATGAAAGCCTTAGCCCGTAGCTATGTGTGGTGGCCCTTGCTAGATTCGGAAATTGCAGACTACGTAGGCCGATGCAGGATCTGCCAAAACTCTAGGCCGAATCCCCCCACAGCCGCCCCTTGTGAATGGGAAATCCCTAGAGGCCCATGGTCCCGTTTACACATTGACTTTGCCGGCCCCTTCCACGGCCGAAACTTCATGATAGTAGTTGATGCTTACTCCAAGTGGGTGGAGCTGGTAATCATGACCTCCACCACAGCAGAGAGTACAGTGAGGGCCCTTCGTAAGATGTTCGCCACCCATGGGTTACCGGACGTTATAGTCTCAGATAATGGGCCCCAGTTTACCTCCACCACGTTCCAAGAATTCCTGGCTGAACAAGGAATCAGACACGCTGCCACAGCCCCGTATCACCCAGCTAGTAACGGCCGGGCGGAGCGCGCAGTTCGCTCAGCCAAAGAAGCTTTGGGCCGCATGGACCAGGGCGACTGGCAAGAAAGAGTGGCGGCTTACCTCTTGAGCCAGCACTCCATACCCTGCCCAACGACTAATAAAAGTCCCGCGGAGCTCTTGATGGGTAGGAGATTGCGAACCCCCCTAGACAGGCTCCATCCACTTTATGCAGGGAATCTGCCGAGCAACCTGGGGGCCCTCCCTTCACACGCGTTTAAGTTAGGGGATCCTGTATGGGCCCGCTCCTTTTCTGGGGACCCACGGTGGGTTCCCGCAACCATCACAGCTCTGACTGGCCCCTGTTCCTTCAGGGTCGGCCTGGCCGACGGAACACAATGGAGGCGTCACGTGGACCAGTTAAGGCGACGCCTCCCCGCGGAGACAGACGGTCCGAGCCTCTCAGACACCCGCTCTCAGCAGGAGCCACCCTCGATGACCTTTCCCCCATCGGACCGCCTCCACCCGGGGAACGGGGGACAAGCCGATACGAACCTTTCGGACAGACGCGCCTCACCCGGCTACTCCCTTCCCCGAAGTCCTTATCGAGACTCTGAACCTACACCCCAACCAGACTGCACGGGGCCACTGTCGGACACTCCTGTTGCCACGGAGACGCCACCCCGGACAAATGGACATCGGGCACGGGGCCCGGGGCCAGCGCCATCTCACGGGGCCGCGTCGCAGATTCACCGCCCCGCCACGGACATACCTCCGCCGGCGGTTCCCCCCCCGACGACAACCGCCGGGGAGCCACGAAGGTCGGGACGAGAACGTCACCGTCCCGCCTACTTACAAGACTATGTTTGCCCTTCCTAAGGGAACTCTTTGACTAGGGGGGGAGGGGTGTTGAATACTAGCGCGGGAAATACAAGCGCGGGAATAAGGACTCCCTTCTGATTGGTTCCCGGGCGGAGCCGGTTCAATCCTCGCCCCGATTGGTCGAGCTACTCGACGCCCATTGGCTCCTCGTTCAAACCCGGAGGTATAAATGTTTGGCGCGAACCACGCCACGCTGAATCGTAGTCACTCTATTCTCAATAAAGGTTGCTGTTTGCATACCCGCTTGTCGCGTCCTTTCCCTTCGCTCCAAGATGCAAAAGTTATCATATGCTGTCTCTGAAGAATATGGACATTCTACTATATTAATATCTCCGATAGATTTATCTTTGAAGTTTTCCTAATCCTCTTTTAAGTCCACAAGCACTTTGTCCGGAGTACAATTCTTATAGCTGAAACTGTATCCTTTAATACCTATGAAAGGAGGGCAGAAAGAGAAAGAGGAGGGGGATAGACTCCCAAGAATATAAATCTATTATGAAAACTTCTCTCAGGAAACAAGCATTGGCAGCAAAGTACAAAAGGCTAGAAAAGGTTACCCTGGTCCCACATTGCTGTCAATATTTTTCAAAGGTATGAACAAAAATGGATGTAAACATTTTTCCGATTTGTGATTCACCGAGTCAGTACAGAGAAAATGCTAATCATACTAATTTCCTCCTTCCAGAGAGAGAATATATCTGTAATCTATTAACATGCAAAGGGCCAACAGGGTTAAGTTGTTCAAACACTGTCATTGATTCCCCCGCCTTTTTTCCTGCCTTGCCTTCTCCTCCTCACTCAATGGGTACCAAGTCACACTCCTTAGCAGTTTGTGCTGTAAAAGTTTGCTCCCCGGAGAGACTCTGCAGTTAAGACATTAATTACAATATTTGACTAATCAGCAGCAGGAGTCTGGAGGGGTCCAAAGCTGAATGACAAATGCCAATATCTACTCTAAGGGTTGTTGGATCAACAAGCCAATACAGAGAAACTGATCCATCATTTTGTCACAAATTCCCAGAGCTATTTCCGAAGTCTGCCAATTAAAAAAAAATGTAATCACTCTGCATCATTCATCAGCCATTACAAGATACATGATAAATGGGGCACTTCTCCTCCCCCATTGTTCAGCATCTGATGTCTTCACAGACACATGCTTCCAGGTGATATTGCATGGTATTTTAGGTCCAGGAAATGAAGAGGAAAAGAACAGTGGTGAAATTCATTTTTTTTTTACTACCAGTTCTGTGGGTATGGCTTGTTGGGCACGGCAGGGGAAGGATACTGCAAAATCTCTATTCCTACCCATTCCCTCCCCACTCCTGGGGGAAGGATATTGCAAAATCTCCATTCCCACCTCTCTCTGAGGCCAGCCAGAGGTGGTATTTGCTTGTTCTCCAAACTACTCAAAATTTCCGCTACCGGTTCTCCAGAACCTGTCAGAAACTTCTGGATTTCTTTTCAATTTGGTAAAGAATGCAATTACATTATTATTCATTTCATCAGGATTGGTTGATTCTGGGTGGCTTCCATAATTTGAAAGCAAAAAGAAAACAATGATGGAAAAACATATACAAATAGTGTAGTATATGGTACAACTGTGTGATATGGTACAAGTAACTATGGTATAAATAGATTCTCATCGGGGAAAGAATGTTCAATTACTGCATTGTTTAATTCATTGTTTTAGCAGTTCCAGAATTTGTACCGTTTACATTTCTAACTCCCACAAACACACTGTTTGAACTTAGATGTTTTATTTCTCCCATGGGAATGGTGTTCATAAAAGGTATAGTTTCCTCCCATAAAAAGAGGAACTGAAATGAATGTGAAAATTCCATCCATCAGCCATCTTCATTATCACCAGTTATCAGATAAAAGAATCCCCTCAATTTTTTCTTCCCCGTATCACTTCTTACTGATTTTGATGAGAGGCTCTGCTTTAGAATGTTTTTTCAAAGAGAATGGCATAGCACTCAGATGCTTATGGGTGGAATCTTGCTTCCTTGTACTTAATTTATTACAAAGTGGCCAAGAAGTATGTGAAGATGTCTTTCGGTCTTTTCCCAAGAGGTATGTAGATTCTTTGATTTTGTGGTGGAAAAGAAGGTATCTTAAGGAAACATTTCAAATAGCTTTTAGTGGGTAAGTTATAAGGCCACTTATAATGAGAGCCAATTTGGTATTGCAGTTAACTGGTTGATGGTCCCATCTTAGGTGTAATGTCATCTAGATGACCTTGGGCCAGTCATCTCTCTCAGCCTTAGAAAAAAGGCAATGGCAAATCATGTTTTGAAAATCTTTCCGAGGAAACATAACATCATAGGGTTAGAAGAGACCAGGGGTGGGTTTTGGCCGGCTTTACTGTTGGTTTGCTAATGCATACGCTCGATGTGCACTGCGTGCGCATGCACAGTTCAATTAAAATTGTCCTATGCATACGCAGAACTCAAAAACAAGATGGTGGCAGAGAGAGCAGTAAACAGGGAACAGGTTCGGGGCATAGCAGGCCTGGGTCGCTGCTGGTTCCGGTGACTCAGGCCGCCATACCACTACCAGTTCAGCTGAATTGGGTCAAACTTGTAGGAACCCACCTCTGAAAGAGGCCTCAGAGGTCTTCTAGTCCAACTCTCTGCTCAAGGTAGGAGACCATATAAGCATCTTCAGAACACTATTCAACTCCTGCTCAAAGCAGGAAACCTTATATCATCCTGATCAAATAGTTGTCCAGTCTAATTTTTAAAAACCTTCAGTGATTGAGCACTCACAATTCCAGGAGGAAAACCATTCCATTGATTAATTGTTATCACTGTGAGAAAATGTCTCCCTATTTCTAGGTTCAATTTCTTTAACAATCTCCTTACTTCCTGTTCTGCCTTCTGGTGGTCTTGCAGGCAATTGCCAGGAGTAAAAAAGAAAAACTCAACACATACAAAAATATACTACTAAAAGAACTAATGGACAGTTTGGGGTGAGCTCCCATTAATGCTGCAGACTAGTGGCCACAAGAGATTTATACAACTATAAAATGGGAATGTTTGAGGAATTAGATTTATATTGGCTTCCATAGCAAAGTCGTTTAATTTATACTTTTTAGATTCATGTTCTGATCCAGCTTTCTAGACTTTCACAGATGGGCCAAAATGTATTTAAATGGCAGATTCTATATTTCTTAGGTAAATGCATTCTAAATTTATTTATCAAATCTGTACGCTGTTCATTTTGTGAAGGATTAGCTGGTGACATCACTGTTGCTCGAGGGATGGCCAGTTGGACGCTACTTTCATGTTCCCCTCAGGAGCTGGAGCAAAGGATGGGAGATCATCCTGTTCCATGGCAATAGTCTGGTCTTGATCGTCAGCTTGCTACCCTCTAACCCATAACCTTCTCAAGCCACTGTGTTCCTATACAGGATATTAAAACAATCTAAAAAACACAGGTTTTATATATATGTAGAAGATATATATTTGGTCAAAGCATCTTGTATGCCTAAATATGGGAGGGAGCATACTGCTTCCTTTTTGCCTTTCAGCCCCGCTCCAGGAGCCCTCCAGGCAGAAAAACCATTTTTGTGTTGCATTTTTGCTGATAAATAAATGAAGGGAGACTAGTATAGATCTTTTTCTAGCTATTTAGCTCTCATCAGCTAGCCATACCCTTGCTGGGATTCAAACTTGGACTGTTTTTACATATTAGGCAGTTATATTAACCTCTAAGCCACAAGCTCTCCTCCCTTCTCAGCTAACCCAGGGGAATGATTAACTGTTTTGTCAAAGCGCCTGGTATGCCCAAATATGGGAGGGAGCATGGCTAGCTGATGAGAGCTAAATAGCTTGAAAATTACATATATAATTTTTTCATGAATTTCCATGCAGCACTCCCCAGCCCCAAATCATCTTAATGCAAAAGGATAATAGAGAAAAAGTCTGAACCACTATATGCAGAATCAACATGAACCAGAGACTGGCTGTTCGTATACGTTTATTTCAGGAGTATGATGTGAGAGAGATTCATAGCTTTTCACGGGCCCTAACAAGTTGGCCCAAATGGGAAAGATTTTATGGGTACAGAAAGCTAGCTTCAGTTGCCAACATCATTCCTGACCCTGAAACAGAGAAATGGCAGTACCCATATAACATCCCACCAGCGACATCTACAGCCACAACAGATGATTATGTTCCTGAGGACAGATGGGCATTGTCTTTTCTGCTCTACTATCATGCTGGATGAGATATTGATAATCATGGTTGTTTCTCCCCCACCACCCCAACTAAATAAATAGGATATCACTGACAACATTGACATGAAATATCCTATTGCTTACTTTCCTATCCAATGCTTACTTTCAGTGCAGCTATTACTCAGCTATCTCTCATTGGATTGGCTCTTAGAGCACTGAAACGTATTGGACCACCTTAAGCAAAAAGCACATTACACAGAGCTTCTTCGGTTCAGGCTACAGTTCTGTGCAAAAGGACAGGACTTTGGGGGGAAGTCCTGGGGGAAAGGTGGGGGAAAGCCTTAGAGAATATTTTCATCCAAGCAAACTTATTCTGCGTGTTACATATATATACATACATACATACATACATACATACATATATATCTAGTTGTTCGGGTTTTCTTCCGCGTAAAATTGGAGATGTCTTGGTGACGTTTCGATGAAGTCTCATTCGTCATCTTCAGGCTTCTTCAGGCTTGGTGCTTCCAGGAGCAATGTGAGATCTCGTCTGTTTCTTCCTTTTAACTGCCAGTGGGGGTTTGAACTGATTGGGTGGGAGCTTGGCTGTGTCCTGCTTGGCTGTGTCCTGACAGCCAAGCTCCCACCCAATCAGTTCAAACACCCACTGGCAGTTAAAAGGAAGAAACAGACGAGATCTCACATTGCTCCTGGAAGCACCAAGCCTGAAGAAGCCTGAAGATGACGAATGAGACTTCGTCGAAACGTCACCAAGACATCTCCAATTTTACGCGGAAGAAAACCCGAACAACTAGAGACATGTATGTATGTATGTATGTATGTATGTACGTATGTATGTATGTATATAAACTGGTCTTGTTGTATTCAGGTCTTTTCCCATGTAAGATTGTAAGATTTCTCCTTCAATCTTATATGGAAAAAGACCCAAATACAACAAGACCAGCATACCTACACCCGTGAAAATCTACAAATATATATTTACATTCTGAATGAATAAGGAATCTGAGAGAAGAATTAAAATTCATCAGGCAGGAACCTAAAGTGGAACTCTGTAATGTAGGTATTGTTTTTAATGTTTTTATCTGATTAGTAGTGATGAGCAAGAAAGCATGAAAGATTTCCTTTGAACATGAAAAAAAAACCCACCACCTAGAATTACTTGTAAGGCAATCACTTATTATAAATCTTCATGAAATAAACACGATAATAAACATACAGGAGACCTTGAAAATTTAACAGCCAATGTTTATAGGTAATGGGTAAATGTGTAATTTGGAATAAGTAAAGACTAAAGGAGGTAATCAAATTATGTAAACAAAATATCCACTTAGAATCCACAAAGGAGACCCTGTAAAAATCAACAATTCTAAGAAAAGTTGGGGGGGGGGAATAATTATTTCATTTTATTTTGAAAAAGTAATAGCTAACCTACAAGTATTGTACAGTAACTGTTTGCTAATCAGAATCCAGAATATTTTAATGAATAAAGTTGAAAGGAATCTACATTCTAAATGGTGTTCAATTGTGCAAAGAGAAGGGAACAAAGCACCCATATATATTAGCATGTACAAACACTTTATTAGGAGTTCTACTACAACCTTAATCCAGTGGTTCTCAACCTGTGGGTCGGGACCCCTTTGGGAGTTGAACAACCTTTTCACAGGGCTCTCCTAAGACCATTGGAAAACACATATTTTCTATGGTCTTAGGAACCAAGACACCAATTTTATGGTTGGGGGTCACCACAACATGAGGAACTGTATTAAAGGGTAGCGGCATTGGGAAGGTTGAGAACCACTGCGTTAATCCAACATACCCATTCCAATTTTTCCAAATCTTGTCTGAAGATCTCCCAAACATCTGGAGCAGATGAGGGGCACAGCTGGATGGAGAATTGGGGGTCAGTTGCGGGTACCCCATCTGAATATGCATTATCCTATTTTTTGACAGCTGAAATTGCAAACCTTTTAGTTGTACTCTGTGTGCTGGAAAGAGTTGTGGTTTAGCTACAAATCCCAACATCCTGAAAATTCACTTTACTTAGGGTAAAGTACCTTACCTGACTAAGGGTAAAAAATATGTGTTACTATTTCTGGTAGCTCTTAGTAGACTTTTGCTGATTAGGACTAACTGATGATATTTTATAATTATTGGTAAGGATGAGATAGAGGAAGCAGAGCGCTCCATAAAAAGAAGTTTATTTATTTTTTATTATTGAAATATAGAAAGAGTTAAATTACTGAAATTGTTTATTCTGGAAGAATGGGAAAGTCATCTTTTATATAACTTTTTTTGTACTTTTTTCTCTTTCCTTGGTTTGTATTTGTTTTTATCTATCTGTAGATTGGATAACCATTTGTCTGAAGTGGTGTAGGGTTTCCTGCCTAAGCAGGGGGTTGCTTTTTTTTGCCAGATAAAATATTAAAATGACCTAGAATGTCACATTAGAAATATTGTGGCTTACATAATCCATTGGCATTGGGTTCAAAAAATATCTAGAACTATTATAGCAATAGCAATAGCAGTAGACTTATATACAGCTTCATAGGCCTTTCAGGCCTCTCTAAGCGGTTTACAGAGAGTCAGCATATTGCCCCCAACAATCTGGGTCCTCATTTTACCCACCTCGGAAGGATGGAAGGCTGAGTCAACCCTGAGCCGGTGAGATTTGAACCGCTGACCTGCTGATCTAGCAGTAGCCTGCAGTGCTGCATTTAACCACTGCGCATAATGTAATGTAACCATTACATTACTTGTAATGGTTACACTGCTGGAGGAATTAAACTAGTATTGAATGAGGACTTCTGCATTTCTTCCTCTGGGTAAGCAGGAAGCAAGCAAGGTTGCATCAGAGATAGTATTCAGCAGGTTCTGACCAATTCTGGTAGCGGAGATTTTGAGTAGTGAGTTGAGTAGTTTTGAGAACCGGTAAATACCAACTCTGATTGGCCCCGCCCCCATCTATTCTCTGCCTCCCCAGTCCCAGCTGATCAGGAGGAAATGAGAATTTTTCAGTAACCTTCCCCTGGAGTGGGGAGGGAATGGAGATTTTACAGTATCCTTCCCCAGCCATGCCCACCAAGCTACACCCACTAAGCAATGCCACGCTCACCAAGCAATGCTCACAGAACTGGTACTAAACATTTTGAATCTCCCCACTGGGTTGCATCTACATCAATGCATGCAACAAGTTGTCAAACTATTCTCAAACTATTCTCTGGATTCTCCATTGTCCCACTTTCTGCCTGGGATCTAGATGAGATTATTCTTCAGATGAAAGAGTTCCATCCAAGAAGATATTCATGCTGTTATCTACTGGAATATGGATAGAAGATTTCCAAGTCCCTTTCCAACTCTGTTATTCTATTCTATTATAGATTTACTATGTAAACATACTAAATTTATAGACTATGAGTATATTTGTAATATAATAATACATTACAAATATGTGCAAATATATATTTATATTTGAAAACTTTAACAAAATTATTTTCTAAAAAGATGCTTGCTGTTTCTGTTCATTTAAACATATTCCATGCTGGGAGTCATATTCCAAAGCATGTTTGAAAAAAAATGGCATGTTTTAAGTAAATAATTTTAGAAAATATGTTCAATTTTTTTCAAAAAATTCAAATAATCTGAATTTTTTTTACTTCAAATTATTTTGCTAACAAATAAAGGAGAGAAAATGGAGAGATGGGGAAGGACACATTATTACCTATCTTTACTGAAAGAAAACTCCCCAACAGCCCAGATTTCCAGGTATGCTGCTGGGCTTTTAATGATATAATTATATTATGTAAAATGTAGGAAATCTGGTTCTGTAGTGTTTTATTTGTATTAATACGTGCCTTTGGGCTCTTTAAAGTTTCCTTTCCCTGCAAAGGAAAACCTTGTTTTTCTATTCCATTCTCTCTGAGTGTTTTCAAGTAATTTTAAATTTCATTTTCCTCATTGATAGTTACTTTATCATTGTGAGGCAACAAAGGATTTTATTACTGTTGTGGTTTCTATCTTCTTTTGGCTGCTCTCTGGCTGCTCAGTCTGAAAATGTTCAATGGAAAGAGCTCCCTTGTATCCTCCTTCTTAGGGATGTGATGTTGTTTTCCATCAGATTGTATGAGAATAACCACAGTCTAATGGATTAAAGGAACTCCTATTTTGAATAACCTGCTGGCTTGTTATAACTAGAGTCTCTTAAGTTAGAGCAGCCTGCTGGCTAGTTGAGATCTGTTAAGAACCCACTCTCCAGTAAATGCCAGTGGTGGTATTTATATAGAGGGAAGGTTAGGAGAGGGATTTTTTTGGAATGCAACTTGGTTGAAGAAAACATATTTTATGTTGCTGAATGTAAAAATCCAAGTACAAAGCATAGGATACCCTGGGAGAATTGATGAGAGTTGGGAAGGAATGCTATTAGTCACACAAGTGACCTTTTTCATTCAGTTGTGGGTAGTTTTATATCTGCTCCAATTCCTTCCCTCCTTTGTTTTCTCAGAATGTTTACCAATTACTGAACTGAGCTGAAGGTAGATCTCAAGCACATGTAATTTGCTGCAGTTAAACTATTCTCTCAAATCTTCACTTTGTTGCTTTTATTAGAATAAACAGCCTTTTGAGGAGTGTTCCATATTGATGTTGGAATCCAGCACCATGTACGCCAAGACCACTTAAGATTAATGGGAAAGAGATTTTTCCTGTTCTGCTCTCTCCATATTCCAGCGGGTAACAGCATGAATATCTTCTTGGATGGAACTTTTTCATCTGAACAATAATCTTATCTAGACCCCAGGCAGAAAGTGGGACAATGGAGAACCCAGATAATAGTTTGACAAGTTGTGATGTGCATTGATGGTGGATGCAACCTTGCTTGCTTCCTGCATGCACAGAGGAAGAAATGCAGAAGTTCTCATTCAATACTTCTGTGTTTCCTTGAAAATAAGACAGGGTCTTACTTTTTTTGACCCCCGAAATAAGCACTTGGCCTTATTTTTGAGGAGATCTTATTATTTTTGAGGTGCAGGAGGCGGTGAGCGTGGTCACCTCATGGCTGCTTCTGTGTTGCAATATTTTCGGGGAGGGCTTATTTTCGGAGAAACAGAGTAGTTTTTATATAAATTCCTCCAGCAGTGCAACCATTACAAGTAATGGTGCTAGATATTCTTTGAACCCAGTGCCAATGTATTAGGTAAGCCACAATATTTTTAATATGGCATTTTAGGTAATTTTAATATTTTCTCTGGCAAAAAAAAAGCAATAGGAGAAATTTGTTCAGGACTTGAAACAATATTCAAATGATTGCTTAGTTATTGAAACAAGTTCCTGGAATATCCCTGAAAGAAATTTGCTCACAATTCATAGGATTAGTATTATTAGTATTATTAGTATTATTAGTATTATTAGTATTATTAGTATTATTAGTATTATTAGAATTATTAGAATTATTAGAATTATTAGAATTATTAGAATTATTAGAATTATTAGAATTATTAGAATTATTAGAATTATTAGAATTATTAGAATTATTAGAATTATTAGAATTATTTAATGCCCAAGTGTGATTAGACACACAAAGAATTTGTCTCTGGTGCATAAGTCTCAATGCACATACAACAGTAGTGATTCAATTTAGATCAGATAACTACAATCTGTTCCTCAATTCTAGGAATACCAATAGATTCATTATACACCTTTCAAAAATGCTTGTTGCTCTAATTTATATTAGTAGTTTTGTAAGATTTTCACCTGAACTATAATATCTGGGACTAATTAGGCAAGGCTAATTCAAAGCTAGATCTACATTGGACAGTCAAACTGGCTGCTATGCTTACTGGGTCTCCTGTCTAGACAACAGCAAGCAAATAAAGGATCAAAAGCATACAGAGAAGTCAACAAGCATCCCAGAGTTCATCCATGAAATTCAGCAGGTAGGTTGGCAGCAGAGTCCAGAAGCAGAGTCTAAGGTCAAGCCCAAACCTGGGAATTAAAAATAAGATAATTAAGGAACATAATTAGGAACCAACAGCTAAGAGACACTGGGATTCCACCCATGCTCCACTTGACACTATTTAAATATTCTGTAGAAACTACTAATTGAGAATAGACGTTTGTGAGAAACCCCCGTGGTGTTTGCTATAACACAATGATGCCCCCTAAAACATCTGGCCAATTGACCCCATGTTGACACTTGAGTAGCTTCCATTTCCCCAGAAAAATATCTTGCAATTTTCCCATTTATAGCATGAAAACTAGATTGTGCCTTTATCATTTTGATAGCATGTCATCAGGAAGTTGGTTTTGGTTGCTAGATAATCTCTGGTTCATTGGCTAGACCAGATGTATTAGAGATATAGTATTTTGCTTGATTGAACAATTCACCTTATTCTCTTTGTTCTGTAAGTACTGGGGTTGATAGTGGTGGTGTTGCACAACAACATCCAAGTAAGAGATCTAAATGATTTCTTTCCAACCATCCTATCTGTAAGGAGCTGGAATATATGTGCTGAACTCCAAGATCTTATTGAAGAAATTTGGCTAGTCCATTGATTGTCAACCTTAGCAACTTTAAGATGAGTGGACTGCAACTCTCAGAATTTCCATAGCTAGCAGTTTTGGAAGTTGAAGTCCATACCTCTTACTGGGCTAGATTGACTACACTGATTTTATGAATTTGGTATATAGGTAGTCATCGGGGGTGGTGCGGTGGACTAGAGGTGGAGCTCTCGCCTCACAATCAGGAGGCTGTGAATTCGATCCTAGGGAGAGGCAGATATTTCTCTCTCTCTGGGCACACTGAGAATATATCTGCTGAACAAAACTCTGCATTGGTGACAGGAAGGGCAGCCAGCCATTAAACACTCTGCTAGTTCCACTCAGTTGCCCAGACTCCACCCCGCAAGGAATTATGGGGTTGTTAAATAAAGATGATGATATTTATGACCCCATTGGGATCAGAATTTCCATTGCAGCAAAGTCAAGTGAGCCATGCTCAATTTTTGCAACCTTTTACATTCTTATTTAGGAATTACTGTAGCTGTTAAATGAATCCTATGGTCACTAAGCAAATCTGGATTTCCCAATTGTGTTTGTTGTTACATTTTTCACTGTTGTAACTTTGTTGGCTAAACCAATGGTTGTAACTCAAGGACTACTTGTATGCAATTGTTGCCTTCCTCTATATTTTCCTTTTTCCTGTGAACCTCTTTCTGTGTCTAACAACAAAAGAGTTTCTTGTTAAAACATTATCTTTGTGTAAGACTGCACAGTTACACCAGCCGTTCCTGGTCTTAAAAAAATTGACAAAATATTTGTCATTCTGGGCTTTTAGCAGGAAAATTCAAAGCATGTATTGTGTTTCCTAGAACTGGCAGAAAGCTGAGCTCCTTGGAAAAAGAGCTAAAAGTCTCTAGCTAGGTAGCCAGGTATATGAGGACATTCAGCTTTACCTATTAGGTGTTTTCCTAGGCAATCTCTGGCAGATGAGATTTCCTCGTGCGGTTAAAAATTATTGCCCTTATCTGTTTTGCCACAGTCATACTCATAAATGACCTTTGATTACTAAAGAACTCTATAGTAATTCTGGAGTTACTACAGCTTCAAGCTCACTGATCACCATTACCAAAAATCAGGTACACAGTTTCTTTGTTAGTAATTTTTTCTTAGACAGTTTTCCCCGAATGCCATCACTCTGCTAAAGAACTAATTCCCACAGCACTGTCATATTACCTACTAAGACTGTATTACTATTATTCTTCTCTGCCTTAATAGTACCCATCTCTTCCCACTTATGACTGTTGCTTATTTCTTTAAATTTTATATTGTTTTATTTGTTTCCTAATATATTTTCATTGCTTATTAGCAACCTATGACTATCACTAAGTGTTGTATTTTATGATTCTTGATGAATTATTCTATTTTAATCTTCTTTATGTACACTGAGAGCATATGCACCAAAGACAAATTCCTTGTGTGTCTTCTATTTTTTTTAAAAAGGAGGGGGTCCCCTAAACTCCCAATAGTTCCCCTACCTACATAAGTATTATTCCCTAGCCAATTGCCTCTTTGTCTTGCCGCTATGCCCCTTATCCCTCCAAAAATATTAGTTGCAGTCTAAACTCCCCAAATGCACAGATAGAGTATAGGTGTTATCTGGCTGAATAATAATAATTTTGGAGTCCTAGTGGACAATAACTTAAATATGAGCCAGCAGTGTGCTGCAGCTGCCAAAATAAGCCAACACAGCCCTAGGCTGCATTAACAGAGGGATAGAATCAAGATCATGTGAAATGTTAATGTCACTCTATAATGCCTTGGTAAGACTGCACTTGGAATACTGCATCCAGCTTTGGTCATCACAATGTAAAAAAGATGTTGAGATTCTAGAAAGAGTACAGAGAAGAGCATCAAAGATGATTAGGGAACTGGAGGCTAAAACGTATAAAGAACGGTTGCTGGACTTGGATATGTTTAGTTTAATGAAAAGAAGGACTATGGATGACATGATAGCAGTGTTCCAATATCTAAGGGACTGTCACAAAGAAGAGGGAGTCAACCTCTTCTCCAAAATACCTGAAGGCGGGAAGAAGCAACGGATGGAAATTAATTAAGGAGAGAAGTAACCTAGAACTAAGAATAAATTTTGCTGACAGCACAATTAACCAGCAAAATAATTTGCTTCCAAAAGTTTTTAAAACTGGAAGTTTTTAAGAAGAGATTGGACAACCATTTGTCCGAAATGGTATTCTTGCCTGAGCAGGTGGGTTGGACTAGAAGACTTCCAAGGTCCCTTCCAACTTGTATTTTGTTATCTCATTGTCAAAGTAAACATCTCTTTCCTCCCTGTATTCAACCAAACAGGAAAACCTCTTTTGTAGTGCTAAGACTTGGAGGAAAACAAAATCCTATTGTCATCAATAAGAGAAAATGACACCTTCCTTCACTGCTGAATAATGCACATTTATGTCCCCAAACCACAATTACACAACTAAGCATAACATTGGTCCTAAAATTGTTGCAACACGGATATTATCATATCTGTGTCTACATATCTATATCCAGTGGGGGACAACACCCAACCATCTTTTAATGAACTTGGAAGCCAAACAGTATTGGACCTACTTATTACAGTATTTGGGTGGTATTATGTTTCCATGATTGGTTTCAATATTCATTGTGCTTTTTACACACTCATCTCTAACAAATGAATAAAAATAGTATATGTCAACTGTTATATTAAATGAGAAACTCTGTAGACAGTAATATCATCCAATGAGGCTAAAGGGACCAGAGATATTTAAAAAGCTTTAAAACATTTTGGTTTTCTACTTTCCTCACTTTTTCCCAATTCAACATAACTGAACATTGACAACATGTGTTAGCATAAATCTTTAAAGATAGATAACACCTTTTAGATGGCAGCAAGCTCTTAGAAATGTATTTTAAGGGAACCTATTTAAGAGTTACCAAGAAATCACAGACATGTAATTTTAATGCAGCATGACAAATTTATCATCCTATAGAATAATTGCCAGGTGTTAGGGACATTAACTTTTGAAGTGAATACATGAATTCCACAAAGCAATTTGGTCAGCTATATAAAGAACTAACTGATTTGTATCACAGAGTTATTATACAGCAAATTGATTGTGATAGTAGAGGTATTATTAGTGATCTCTGCACTGTTGCCAATTAATTATGACAAGAGTTAGTGGAAGCCAGTGTATCTGACAATGTAATTTGAAAGAACGTAGATCAATAACTGAAGGTTTTATCATTTTTATTCAAGCAACTGGATCTCGCTGATACCCACCATTTCAATGATTAGTTAGCACAAGAAGCTGAATACTGTATATACTCGAGTATAAGCCTAGTTTTTCAGCCCACTTTTTGGGCTGAAAAAAGCCGCCTCGGCTTATACTCGAGTCAGTGAAAAATTTGCCCGAAATGGAGGAGAAAAAGGGGCGGGGCCATGCCACTGGGTGACACTCGTGAATGGCCCAGTGCCCCTGTGAGTTTCCCCTCCCTCTGTGTCAGTTTGCCGCGCAGCGCGCACCGCACCATCCCCCCTCCTCACGTTCTAATGTAATGCAGGGCTGTCTTACGATTCCCCTTCCTCCCCCTCCTGCCGCTCTGCAACAATGTCCCACCTCCTCCTTGTTATGGCAAGCAGCCACATAGCGATGTCCCACCTCCTCTGGTACAGTGATCCAATGATAGGAATCACTGTGCCGTGTGTCATAGGAGGCGGGACATCGCTCCCGCGGCTGCACGGGACATCATCATCACAGCGGGACATCAGCATCATGAGGTGAGTGAAGTATTTCATTGAATACACCGCTAGTTTACTGTTTTTCTTTGAAATAAATATTCAAAAACATTATTGGTATCTATTTTTATTTTTGAAATTTACCGGTAGCTGCTGCATTTCCTACCCTAGGCTTATACTCGAGTCAATAACTTTTCCAGTTTTTTGTGGTAAAATTAGGTGCCTCGGCTTATATTTGGGTCGGCCTATACTCGAGTATATATGGTAGTTTGTTACAATTTGATGTAACAAAATAGTTTTTTTTAAATAAAAGCTTATGAAAAAGTAAGGAGTTTTTTCATTTTTGTTTCTCCCCCCCACAAAAAAAAATATTTAGAGTTCCAATCACAATGGTAGGATGATGTTCAGAACTTAAGTCTTTCAAGCATGTTTTAACTTTCCGTTAAAATACAAGTCCACGGAAGCAAACAAGAATATTTCTTCACAAAACAAAGCCAACAGGGTAGCTTGCCAAATTCCTAAAATTACCCATAGTTGTCCAACATTAAAGCCAAGTAAGTGATTTTCTGTTGTTAAAACATGTCCACAGAAATCAGAAAGCCAAAGACACTGCAAGCTAATTTCATTTGTGAAATTAAAGCTTAGTTTTATTGTGTGTTTGTTTGTGTAATCAGCAAAGCCAGCTCCCTGGCTCAGATGCCTCTGCAGAGCTAAATGTGGCCCATGCAAGTATCCTATACATTAGGGCTTTCATATATTTATATTGTAATAGCTGATATCGCTAATAAGTATTTTTTTAAATATAATTATTCCAGTGATATACTTCTAAAAAAGAAAATATTCATTTATATCTTGGATCAGTCTTTTCAAAATACATGTTCATTGTGATCAATTGGAGGATGAAGAATAATAGAGGCTAACAGATTGCATTCATTGCAACTCCTCCTTACTGCTCTAAAGTATGTTTTAATGGATCACCCGATTTCATTGTCACTGAATTCCGTGGCAGAATCTTTACATCTTGGGCGAGCTGTTCTCCTCTATTTTAGGCTATAGCTATTTCTCCCAAGCCCTGTGACCACCAAATGAGCAAACTGCTTCATGGTGGATTGGATGATGCTATTTCCTTACCAATATGGAAGAAAGATTGTCCCATTCCCTTTCTGTATCTGGCTGACAGATATATTATTCCAATTTATATTGCCACCTGTCTTATACAATATGACGGATCATATTTGCTGAAGAAGGTGGGTAATTATGCTGCTGCCCAGGAGCCAGCTGGGAGCCAGTAAACTGAAATTAGGATATTAAGGGATTTAGCATGCTTCCCTGAAAATAAGACAGGCACTTATTTTCTTTTGATCCTCCTCCCCCCCCCCTGAAATAAGCGTTTGGCCTTATTTTCGGGGATGTCTTATTATTTTTGAGGTGCAGGAGGAGGCGAGCATGGTCGTGTCATGGCTGTTGCTGTGTTGCAATATTTTGGGGGAGGGATTATTTTGGGGAGGGATTATTTTAGCGTGTGCGTTCAAAAGCCCAATTGGGCTTATTATCCAGGGAGGTCTTATTTTTGGGAAACAGGGTAGTATATCACAGAAGTGAGCACACCCCCTCACATTTTGTAAATATTTGAAGTATATCTTTTCATGTGACAACACTGAAGAAATGACACTTGGCTACAATGTAAAGCGGTGAGTATACAGCTTGTATAAGGGGGATAGCTTGTGCTATCCCCTCAAAATAATGCAACACACAGCCATTAATGTTGATCTATTCCCCTTTCTTCAGTTTACCAGAATCATCAAATCATCAAAGTGATAGCAGACAGTTCCCAGGAGCCAGCCATTGGTTGTACAGGTCCTCTACTTTCTGAGACTTTAGATCTATATTTAGGTTCAAACTCTCTAGATCCTTCTACCTCCGCTTAATACTTTTCTTAGGGAACAGGCGATTTAAAAAACAGCACCTGCGGATTGCTTGGTGGTATATATTATCAGTGACTTGACCATGACTTCAAACAGTGGACTGTCTGCTAGATACATTTTTATATAAGACAAGTCCCCAGCAAATACCACCTGTGGGGATGGTCTCATGGTATCTCAATAATTTCAAAATCGGAATAAATTAGTCTCTGCCAAAAGATAAGACATTGTTTCCAGCAGGCAATAAATGGTAATGAGCTGAGGTCATATATGATAACCCAGATAAGGGACCCTTTGCCAGGACTATTTTTATGTGAAACAGTCTTCCAATCTGCAGCTATCCTCCCTCTCTCCTTTAGCGGGTATTAGATTAAGGAGCACATGCTGTCCTATCTTAATTGTTACAAGGAGGAATCTAGATAAAGGCTCACAGGCAAAAGTGATTTACAATACAATGATACAATCAGCAAAGCTTGCTAAATAACTTTTTACACATATATTGCCACAGCTGGCTAAATAACCCTTTCTACACAAGTACTTCTTTTAATGCAATGGGAAAAAAGATCTATACCCTTATCTCCTCACCAACTTTGGACAGTGCCAATACCGCAGTTAAACAAGGTGACCAAATTGGCAATGAAAAAGCTGAATACCAACAGTTTAAGTAAACAAACTATGTTGAGGTACCAACCAGGATGCTAGTTGGTCTCTGACTGTGCTGCCTCCCCCCTCCCCCCCACACACAAAGTGTGGTTTAGAGAATTTATTAATGTTTCCCGGAAATTCCCTTCACCAAGCCTCAGAACTGTCCCAGACAAATCCAGCCACCAGCAGGCCAAGGTTAGTAGTCCACAAGGCAATGGCCAATAGTCCATAAAGCAAGGGAAAGTTGCTCCAACAAATAAGTCCACCAAACAAACAATCCACCAGGCCAAACTGAAATATGTACACCCACAAGAGCTCACTTGACAAGAAAAGTTCAGTCTCCAAAGTCCAACAGGAAGCATGAGGAACACACCTACAGCCAGAAACCAAACAGCTTGTTCCCAGCAACACCTCCTTCTGCCTGCTGTGATAAATAGCTTTCCAGTGCAACCCATCAAAATAGGTGGGGTCTTATTCTGAGTAATCTGACAGATCTCGGTTGCTCTTATCTTTTCTCTGCCCTATGTGCTCTTGGATCCACCATGGAAGGCAGCTCCTCCTCCTCTTCACTGATCAGCTGGGCTTTAAAGCTGCCCCCAGCTGAAGCCATTTGTAAAACTCTTTCGGACAGCCATTCAGAGTCATTAATTTTCTCAGTTCCAGGAATGTGCTCATCCTCCCTTGAGCCGAACTCCAAGGAAGAATCTGAGGATTGTCCAAAGGAGACATCACAGTGAATAAACTAAACTACCAACCAGGTCTGCATCCAAGAAGTCTGTCTTAGGGGAGGAAGCAATTGTTCAAATACTGTGTTATTTTCCAGTGGTGAAGTAGTTGTATCAATTCCACACAATATGTATGTAGGGATGTTACTGTTTTCTGAGTAGAGCTTTATACCGTAGGAGCTCCTTACATCATACACTTAGTCTGCTGAATGTGCAATTCAAGCACTCTTGTGGGCTTAAAAAAGGTTTGAAGGTTTTTAGGTTGGAATCTGCAAGGTCCATATTCAGGGACTCAGTTAAAGTGATGATGAGTACATTATTGGAAGGTTTAATAGACCAGGTGTCATGCCTGAAAGCATCTTTTCTTTTTGGACTTCAGGCCTGGCACACTTCCTACTGTGGGAAAATAGGAGGGGGGATTAAATGGACTTGGGTGATATGTAGCCATAATAACATTATTCTTAGAAAGCCAATGTCATCTTTGTCTCTGTGCCTGGCTGGAACTGGATGGGAGGAATCTGTCTTCAGCAGTGAAAGATTGGACCATGTGATGAACTTGTGGGTGTTGGGGCAAGATCTTGAACTTTCAACTGTGTGGGGAAAAGTGGAAGCTTTCAGATTTGGGTTTTCCCAGATGTGCCAACATGGCTCTTTTAATAAATTGGAATTTTGAGGAACCTCTTGCCTTGGATTCTTATTTTATTTTGAATGTTATTTGGAACCCTGACACCAGGTTAGGGAGAGATTATCATGCCAAAAATGTATCTAAAAGTTGACTTGATGGGACTTGATGGGATCTAATCACCATCATCTATATACTATTTCAAAGGGTCTTCAAAACCATGGGGGGAAAAACCTATGTGGTGGCTAAGGCAATGACTTGATGGCACATAATCAATCAATGGACCACCCATATTGTAATTTTGAATGTGACATCTTGAGAAAAGTGTGGAATACATACATGAACACACTAAAAATTAAGTAGAAATTAATCAGACTTTCTTCCAACTTTAATTTGTCTACTTTTAAAGTACAGAGCTGGGATGACACTCAAAGATCAAATTGTAGGACTTCTACTCGTAAAGCTCCAGCTGGACGAAACTGCTGAGTCACTGGTACTGTCATTCCATATAAATTGGAGGTATGGCCTGGAATAAACCCAACACTGCTCTGCAGCTGTGCATTAGAAGGCAAGGTCAAGAACAATAAGCAAATAGTACTTCAGAAAAAAAAATTATTACTGAACTCTTTAAAACCAGCATTAAGCTTCCCATGAAAGCTGAGGTTCTCTGAATGCAGTTTATAAAAGAGTGCCTTCATCTGCTTCTGTAAAAGAAATTGCTTTCTTTGATTTTTTTTAAAAACATTCCATTATTGGCTACAGCAGGCCCACTGGTACAAAGCATTTGCAAACGAATCAGCACCCTGCCCTTGGAAATAGAAGCTTTCTTAAGTCACACATATTTCGTTTGCCTGAAGGTGTTTTTCATTATTATGGGTGAAAGGGTTCTCTCCTAGATATCTCTTGTATGAATTAATATTAACTAGTTGGATATCTTATGCAGATATAATTTTAATACAGAAATAGGGAGAAAATCAATGTATTTTTTAAAATGAACACAATGCAGCTATAATTCTTTCTCTTTTGGCATGATTCACATTTTAGATAGATTTTGAACATTCCTTCTTTCCTACTGGTCGAATGAAATGATGATTCAAGTAGTGAATTCCAGCAAGCTAGATCGCTGTGAGTATTTCTGTTCAGGGTGTCCAGGATTCACTTGTCAATAGAATCAAGGCTGGATCTTTCATGAAACAAAATCATCACCACTCCATCTGGTCCCAGCTTCTGTCTCTATGCCACAATGCTACTTTAACTGTGAGGAAGAGTAAAAATCCTCCACAGTCCCTTTCATTTTGTTTGTGGGTGTTCTGACCTAGGCTTCCTTAAAAAGCAAGAAGCAGAGTCTTGGTCCCAGTAAAACCTCTTTTATTTACACGACTGTGAATTCCTTTCATTCACAGTCATCAAGGCTTAGCAAATAGTCTTTCAGATGAATGTTTATCAACACAAACCTTATCTCGTTTGGAGAGCTGCCAAATAACTAGTTTCCAAATGCAGGGCAAAGCAAAACTTATAGTTACAAACAGATCTTTCCACTCTTGAAATGACCGAAGGAATGTTTTCCTGCAAAAGCCCACTTCCTGTTCGCTCCTCTTTTGTTTCCTATGGGAGGGGCAAATCACCTAAGGTGTGGCTTTACTCCCAAGTTGACTCTGCTTTCTTAGTTGTTCTTGTATTCTGGCAGCTCTGTGCATGTGCACACTGGGAACAGGCTCCAGCTGATCCTCAGCCTCACTGTCTAGCGCCCTCTCTGCCTCTGATCCAGAGCCCTCGTCTGAGCTTCCCTCAGCCCCAAGGACTGGCCCATGTTCCTCCCCAACCTCCTCACTGTCTGACTCTGCTGCCAGCTTCACTGGCCACCAGTGGGCCACGACAATGGAAAGGTTGATTATTTGACCAAACAGTGGATATTCCTTAAAATAAGAGTGGATGTGAAGACGAGCCACCAAGCTTACCTAGGTTCTTTGTGTGAAACTTGAAGGAAAGTGTTGTCCTTTTCTAAGCATGTCCTCAGTCTGAAAAAGAGGGAAGGGAGTAGACCTGAGGGGAAATGAGAGGGAAGAGCAGTGGGAAGAGGAAAAACTTTGTTCTATCAGGAGATAGGCCAGAAATGTGAAGCAGTTTCCTTTTCCTTTCTGAGGAGGAGAGAAAAGAGAAGGGGAAAACTCACAACTGAATCCAGGTTAAGAAAGGGGGGGGTGTTCCTCACTGTTCAAAACAGAAAAATGCCATTTTGGTCTAGTCTCCAATCTTTTAGCTTGTCTGCAAAGAGGAATTGAGTGAAGAGAAATTGTCTTGGGCTGCATATAATACTACCTTGATGTGGTTGTGGGCTTCTGTGCTGCACATACTGCACAGGCCTCATCAGAGGAGTCAAAAAGTGTATTGCCCATAAAAAAATAAGCTGCTTCATGTATATAAACCACAAATTTCCTTTATTTTTAAAAATATTTATTATGTTTATGGGGCTGCATGTAGCCTGTGGGCTGTGGGTTGTACATGCCTGGTCTAGTGGTTAAGGCAGCAGGCTAGAAACCAGGAGACTGTGAGTTCTAGTCTAGGTATGAATGCTGGTGGGATGACTTTGGGCCAGTCACTGTCAGTCCAACCTGCTTCAAAGGATTGTTTTTTGTGAGAAAATAGGAGGGAGGGGTATTTAATCATTTGTTTGTTCGTTTGTTTATTTGTATCCCATCTTTATTATTTTTAGAAATAGCTCTAGGTAATGGACAAATCCAGTGGTGGGCTCCAGTTTTTTTAACAACTGGTTCTCTGCCCTAATGACTGGCTTGGTGGGCATGGGTGGGTGAGTGGGTGGGTGGGGTCATGTGACTGAGTGGGCATGGCCCATTCTATGTCACTTGTATGGGTGGTACCTGTATGGGACAGGCAGGGCTGGGGAGGGAATCCAGGAGTCTCTGGTGGCGGGAGGAGGAAAGAAAGATGTTTGTGTGTGTGTGTGTGTGAGAGAGAGAGAGAGAGACAGAGAGACAGAGAGACAGGGAGACAGGGAGACAGAGAGACAGAGAGAGGGGGGGAGAGAGAAAGAGAGACTGTGTCAAGCTAGACTGGAAAGCTGGCTGCAAGAGGAAGAGAAGCTGGGTAAGATGTTTTTGGCCATTTTGAGCCATTTTTCAGGGTTTCAGGCTATTATTTGGTCAGAAAACATCCTGAAAACAGCCCAAAAACTGTCCAAAAATGCCCCCAAAATACCCCAAAAAGGCAATTTTGGGGGCTTTTTAGGCTGTTTTTTGGCCCATTTTCAGGGCATTTGGGGGCGTTTTGAGGCCATGTTGGGGGGCAGATTTTGGCCAGAAATATGGCCCAAAATGGCCCCCAAAATGGACAGGGGCGGGGTCAGATGGTCATCCGATTTGCCAGTTCTCAGAACCGCACAGAATCAGAACATCCTATTTGGGTGAACCGGTCCAAACGGGCAGCAGCCCATCCAGTTGGCTTTCATAGCTGTGACACGACATGAACTCATGATTTTCTGCTTTCTAGCCTGGTGCCTTAACCACTAGACCAAAGTGGTATTAGGAATATTTGCCACCTTCAGTTATTTAAGGGGGCAAAATATAAATGAAAGCTACAGTTGTGCATGTCAGGTTCCGAAGGGTTAATGAAAACACGGAATGTTTTCAGTGGAATGTTTTCAGTGGAAATCATGAAGAGCTTTGTAGAGTTCTCAGCTAGACTGTTTGTGGAGGAGGGAAATCTCCATCTAGTAAACACAAGTCTTGGCAGCTGGCCCATTTGTCATTCTACCCCCCCTCCCAAATAGCAGCCGGAGCTGACAGTGCATCTATTTTGTAACTTTCCTGTAAAGTTGGCTTTATTGTGGGCCTTCTCTAATTGAGAGAAGTCTGTGGATGGCTTATTGTAATACTGGTCATGTTGATATGTCTAGTGGAACAGTCTGCCATTCTTGTCTTCTGACTGAACTGAAGACAATACATCAATTGATAGATGAAGAGTGGACTGTACAACCCCCCAAAATATGAAATCAAAATTAGAAAAATGCTGACTGGAGGACCTTTATGACATAATATATAACATTGGACAGTGCTGACAGGCATTGCTAATCACTGACTTAGAATAGTTCTACTAAAACTGTATGAACTGCAGTGCTGAGTGGATTTATTGTAGATTCTCGGTCTGGAAGGCAGGATTTTGAGTGGCATCATCTTGCCAGCAGGGGTGAGTTCTGGCTGCTGCTACTGCCGGTTTGCTCACAGATGCGCAGTACTAAAAAAAAAATGCTTCTGAGCATGCTCAGAAGCCAAAAACAAGATGGCAGCACTGCCGAGAGAACCGGTTCAGGGGCGTGGCAGGCCAAGTTACTATCTATTTGTCCGAACTGGTCCGAGCTGGTAGAACCCACCTCTGCTTGCCAGCTCTAACTCAGGATGGAAGTGCAGCAAAGGGAATGAGTGGATTTGCCCAAAGAATGCTTAGAAATTGCTTTTCTTTGAAATCTCTCTTCTTTCTCGGTTTTCCCTCAGTGGAGAAAGTAGTGGACAGTTGACCCAAAACAATCTGGCTGGTATGCTTGTAAGCAAGGGGGATTCCATCTTTCGACATCCTGTAATTTAACCCTATTAGCCAAAGCACAAAGAATCAAGAATAAAAAATCAAGAATAACCCCCCAGATGAAATGGTAATTAGGAAGATACTTGAATGTGCTGAAATGGATAGGATGACTAGGGAGTTAAAAGAGAATAGCAATAGCAATAGCAGTAGACTTATATACCGCTTCATAGGCCTTTCAGGCCTCTCTAAGCGGTTTACAGAGAGTCAGCATATTGCCCCCAACAATCTGGGTCCTCATTTTACCCACCTCGGAAGGATGGAAGGCTGAGTCAACCCTGAGCCGGTGAGATTTGAACCGCTGACCTGCTGATCTAGCAGTAGCCTGCAGTGCTGCATTTAACCACTGTGCCACCTTGAGCCGGACTATTATAAAATTTGGAGTAGACTGTACAAGTGGCTAGAGAATAGAAGCCAAAACAAGAAATAAAAGTTTTAAAAATTATTGATTATAATATAAAGAAAAATATGTATGTAAAATCTGATTATATGTATTATACTATTTTATTACAATATAATTACTACGTTAGTATTAGAATTGTTAAAATCTACAAGAAGGCAATAATTGAATAGTAAAATACAAAAGCAGAACATACATGCGGATACGGAAAGCTGTAAAATTATATTATATTGTTATGTTGTTTGTGTTTTTATCTGTATGTTTTTGTATTTTTTCTTGTTTTTTTTTCTATTTCTTTTTTTTACTTGTGGTTTTTTAAATTTGAAAATGTTCAATAAAAACTATTGTTTTAAAAAATCAAGAATAAATACACACACAAAATTGTGCTTACAAATGGGGCTCTAGCTGCTAATGATAAGGATGATGATGATGATGATGATGATGATGATGATGATGATGATGATGATGATGATGATATATTATCTTGGTGGAGGAGGTGGAGCTCAGAAAGAGAAAAAAGCTGGCCAAATTAATCCCATAATCAGAGATTCCATATTGCCATATTAATTCTACTTCTGTTCTCAGTGACAAGATCTGGAAGCCCTTGGAAGAACATTTAAAGTCAGCTTTAACTATCTTTATCATTGGTTTTAAAAAATAGTTCTCTTTCTTCACGTACGATCCATAGCAACAAAAACACTGATGCTTTCCTTTTCTTAGGCTGTTCGTAAAGCCTTTATTTGCATTCTTTGAACTGCTTATATAGCCAGGAGCGCTGCACTTTGGAAACATAAATAATATTCTTTCTTCTTGTTGTTTTTATGACGGCTTTATAGCACTGACCCTTCCAAGAGCCGGGTAATCACAAACTGTGATTCCCAATGAATCACTTGGTAATAAATAGGCACACAAGTTGCAAATTGAACTATCTTTCCTATAACATAAACATCCCCAGATAATTTGCTTCAGGTTTATTGTATGGTGAATGACAACTCCAAGGCCACCATCGCTGTGTTTATTCCTGCATCTTAAAATTTCTGTCAACCACTTTTACAGGCAGTGAGTTAGGACTTTTTCTCCCCTTTCTGCCAACCTACCTCAACTTACTGCATTTAAATGGCTGCTGCAGAGCCTGTAATAAAGGCATATAGGCTACTGTGACTTCTGGTTTTGTTGTATGGCTCCAGGGATAATGGGAAAATTTCTGTTCCCCTAATCAGATGCGGTTCTCTTACAATATAAGACAGAACTAAATGACAAAAGTCTTTTGTGGACTGCTGTCTCCTTTAAGTGAACTGGCTGCTGAAATTTCTTCCCTAATTTCAATCACTCTTACTTAAAACTCTCACTTACTCCTATAGTAATATGCATTCCTTAATTTCTTGTATGGACATCTATCTATAGAAGGATATAGTTATGCTCACAAATAGTCTTAATTCCTATTTTAGAGCCAGTTTGATCTAGTTGTTAAGGCACCAAGCTAGCAACCAATATGAATTCTAGTTTTGCCTAAGGCATGAAGCCAGTTGGGTGATTTTGGGCCAGTCACTGTCTATTTCTCTACCTTAGAAGGCAACACCTACAAAATCTTGGCAAAGACACACACAGACAAACACAAGAGAGAGAGAGAGGGAGGGAGGGAGGGAGGGAGGGAGGGAGAGAAAGAGCGAGAGAGAATTTGTCATACTATTCTATTCCATTCCCATTCCCATTCCCGTTTCTGTTTCCTATTCCCATTCCCATTCCCATTCTATTCTATTATGTGGGAGTCACTGGCCCTTCAGATTTAGCCATTTGATTGCCAAGAGAAGCACTTAAACAATCCCAGTGTAACATTATGTGACAATTAACAGCTGCAAAAACAACAGAAAAGTTTGCAGTTGGAAAGGAAGGAAGGTCGATCTTCTACTAGTCAGCAAGATTGCATCAGTTTAAAAGGTATCATTTCCTTAAACAGAATGCATTAGTATGGAAGTCCTGAGACTGATATTTTCCCATAGAGCTATGCAAAGCTGCCTTTCTCTCCATATAACCTTAATCCAATTGGCCTGGGGCAGATTCAGATCTGACAGACATCTTTGACAGACTCATAAGTCTAACAAAAGGGCTTTTCCCCAAACTTTATTGGGGTTATGGATTGAGCTTGTGATGGGCAGTTGACCTCCAAATGAGGAACATGCTGTCTGCTAATGCAATTTGCTAATTGTTTTATTGATTAACCCACAGGGTCTTGTCCCTCCAAGTGTCTTTTGTTAAGCAAATCTGTATGTGTGGGGGTAAGCTAAGGAAATTCTCTAGGAGTCATTCATTTTTTGAACTCTCAAGTTCTTCCACAAGCCTTAACTTTGCTTTCTTATCAGCTAATGAATATTGCATTTCTAGATTACTCCTGCCAAAAAAAAACTCTGAACATTCAGTTAAGCTTTCATCCCTCTAAATATGGGCTCAAAACTGATATGTCTATGTGAAGCTACCAATGAGTTCTCCTCACCTAACCACTCACTCATGTTCTTGTATGCCTCCCACTGCAATGAACAAGGACATGCATTCAGTTTTGTAGCTACTAGGATTGTTGGCTGAGCAGAGACAAAAATAGCCAGACAAATGATTGAAGCCTGGAAAACAGGCCTCTAGACTGTCAACAGGAGTGCTGATTTACTATCAGCTTATCAAGTACTTAAGAGCTGAGGGTGCAGCAGTCGAAGGAAACAACAATCAATGACTTCATAGCCAACTGTCAACACCCTAATTAACAACTAAAAGCTACATACAACCAGGCACTATATAAATACAACATATAGAGCAGCCCATTGTACTTATTCTAGAGAGAGAGAAATTCCCTGATGGGCTCCAGCACGAGCTCAAAAGCTTGGAAGAATAAACCTTTGATCCTGGTGACTGAGTCAGATTAGATCCTGCAACATTAACCCAGGACATGTATATTTATATACCTTTATTCACAAGTTGAAGTCTCTTGCTAATTAGTGAACACATCCCAAAGCTCTTACCCTGTGTTTGCCTGGTTGTGACTATGGCATTATATTTCATTCTGGTGCCTCCAATAACTTCTATATGACCATAAGGTTCAGTTAGTGATAAGGGAATCCTTTCTAGGAGAGCTCAAGTGTGCTTACACCAACCATCCTGAGTTCCAGAAAAATCCAGCAGTTATAGGCAACAAAGTCTCACAAAGGCAAGTCAGTGGCATTCTTTTGAGCCCTGCTGAGAAGCGGCTAAGCTTTGCCAATGTGTCTTCTCTGCCTGGTGTCCCCATCAATGCCAGTGATCTCTTTCCAGATGCTGACAAACATGCTAACCCTTTATCCCAGACCTATTGGGCTCCAGAAAACTCAGTGGTCAGAGGCAACAAAGTATATACAGTGACAAGGGACAGTCAGTAATCATTGGCAGTGTCATGCCAAGCTGCCCAGCCACAAAGAGGCAAGTGAGAGAAAAACTCATTTTAAAAGCTGGTCAGATAAAACCATTTTGCCCTCAAACCTTAACTATTAATTAAACTAAAATCATGCCCTCTTTGAATCTGACATCTCAACTTGAATTAGAACTGAATCACACATGGCTCTTTTTCACCTTCATCTCTATAGCTCAGAGTTTCTCTCAAGCTTGGAAATTTTAAAATCTGTGGACTTCAATTCCCAGAATTCTGGGGGTTGAAGTCTACAGATCTTAAAATTGCTAAGGTTGGGAAATACTGTCAGCTTCTTCACTTTCGCTGGTTTCCCATGAGTCAGTTAAATCTCAAAGAAGGAGGTCATGAAGGAACTCTTCCCATACATTTTTTTCCCCCAGATCAAAAAGAAATAGGGTGTTGTGTTATAGAAGATAACAGTAATTTCAGTATTTTCTATTACTTCGTAACAATAAAATAAATTCATTTCACCACCAGATTTCATTGCTGTATTAATTGTAGTGCATCTTTGGGAGTAGTAGCAAATAGATTTTGCCATTTGTGTCTTGATAGTTTCTTCAAGATTGTAATTATGCATGCCTGTCTGTGGGGATTCTACTTTCCAGAAACTAACATTTCCTGCCACCTTCACTTTAGTTCAACAAACAGGTTTTTTTGATATGATGAATATCATCTAATTCAATTAGTGAAAGTTTTATAGAGTTTTTCATGTTCCAGATAGGAAAAGGCTTCAAAGAACTCCAGTCGTCAGCATATTACACAGTAGTATCAAAACTGGCAATTAGGAACATTGGAGATCACCTTTACTAGGTCTTTGAACTACCTTCAAAGACATCCTTTCTATGTAAGAAAAATTCTACGGAATTTTCATGGGGAAAAAAAGTCTCATAAGTAAAATGATAACATATGATAAAGCTGATAAATCCAAAGTAGCACAAAGGTTGCCAGCAAGTACACAGAGCCCTTCAATCATGGCTCTGTAGCTTTTGAACAAATCTTGAATCAGTCAGTCACTGTTTATGATAAGCTGTCACAAAAACATTGAACTGAATCAAGTGTTGTAAATCAGAAGTGGGGAACATTTAGTTGTGAGTCAGAGGTCATACACTAAACCACACGGGGCCTGGCAACACTGCCCTGACCCCACTCTCTTCCTCCATGGAATGGAGTAATGGGGAAATTAATCTGTGTCCTCCATCCTCCAATATGGATAACATATTCACACTGAAGAAGGTCAAGACCTGTTTTCTATCACCTCATAGTTCTGGACATGGAGTAATGGGAAGGCAAATTCTGATTGAATGTAAGGGAGAAAAAGAACTAACACTAAGAACAATTCAACATTGGAACCAATTAACCAGAACAGTGGTGGCCTCCCCTTTGTTGGATATGCTCAAGGAGACCTAAAAACCATATGTTGGAGATAAATTGGTATAATTTATAATTTTCATTACTAGCTCACGATATCTATCAACATGAAAAGTACTAACGTACCAAACAGATGGGTTTTCTTTTTTTAAACAAATAAATGATAGAACAAAACAAATCAACACTGCCTTGAAATAGACAAATATTATATATTACTAAACTCTTTAAGCACTTAACAGCCGGCTGTAAAAAATATGCCTTAATTGTTCTTCTAAAGCTTAGAGGTGGAGAAAGAAGATCAAATCAATAGCATACTTGAGGAGAGATTTAGGTTGTCAACAGAGAGGTCTCTAAAAGCAGTGGCATCTATAAAAACATCTTGCTTGCAGGTCTTAATCTGTGCACAAATCAATGACTCTGAGGCAATTAGGCCTTTATAAAGATTTCAATAAATTTGTGCGGATGTATTTATATGTAAATGGTAAAATTGCACGTCCGTTGCTTCTGGCTTTCCACGAATAAAACATGGTGATCTGCTTCCTAGACCTGCCAATTCCAACTTGGCTTCCTGTGAGAGAGAAACAGACCCGTTTTAGCACACCAAATAATAATCTTTCCAATGGCATAGTGAAGCTGAAGTTGCAATGGGAACATTTGTTGTTCCCACTGCAACTTCAACAGTTCTAGCTCAGCAGTTTTTTTTTATTATTATTATTTTTGTCTCATATGAATTAGATAACAGATATAAGTATAAACATGTTTATGAATATATGAAATATTTAGTTTAGTTTAGTTTTGGTTTATTTGTATGCCGCTCTTCTCCAGGAGGGACTCAGGGCGGCGAACAACTCAAAGGGAAAAGGGAACATAAACAACAGTACACATAATTAAAATACACGAAAATCACACAGCCATACCAGTCGAGAGGGGAGGGGAACTCATCAACCCCAGGCCTGCTGGCACAGCCAGGTTTTGACGGCTTTCCAGAAGGCCTGGAGAGAGGTGAGGGTCCGGATCTCCGCAGGGAGTTCATTCCAAAGGGCCGGAGCTGCTACAGAGAAGGCCCTCCCCCGGGTAGTAGCCAGATGGCATTGGCTGGTGGACGGAACCCGGAGGAGGCCGACCCTGTGTGATCTGACGGTTCTTTGGGAGGTAATTGGCAGCAGGCGGTCTCTCAAGTACCCAGGTCCAATACCATGAAGGGCTTTATAAGTTACGACTAGCACATTGAAGCGTATCCGGAGACCGATCGGTAGCCAGTGCAGCTCGCGGAGGATAGGTGTAATGTGGGTGTACCGAGGTGCACCCACAATCGCTCGCGCGGCTGCATTCTGGACGAGTTGAAGTCTCCGAATACTCTTCAAAGGCTGCCCCATGTAGAGCGGGATTAGTCATATGATGTCAACAAATGAATATGAATATAAGGGAATGTTAGGACAGGGACAGTAGGCACACTGATGTGCTTATGCATACCTCTTAAAGACTTCTTAGGAATGGGGTGAGGTCGACAGTAGACAGTCTAAGGTTAAAGTTTTGGAGGTTTGGGGAAGAAACCACAGTGTCAGATAGTGCATTGCAGGCATTGACAACTCTGTTACTGAAGTTGTATTTTTCTGCAATCAAGTTTGGAGAGGTTTACCATAAGTTTGTATCTATTGTGTGCTTGTGTGTTGTTGTAGTTGAAGCTGAAGTATTCATTGGCAGGTAGAACATTGTAGCAGATAATTTTATGTACTACGCTTAGGTCAGATCGAAGATGGCAAAGTTCTAAGTTGTCTAAGCCCAAAATTTCAAGTCTGATCGATAAGGTATTCTGTTGCGAGCAGAGGAGTGGAGGACTCATGATATGTTCAGTTTATGTTGTAGCATTTATGTTATGGAATTTGTCTCTTGTACATGGAGGAATCCCTGGCAGCAAAACATCCTATAAAACGGCTGTCAAACTCTGTCATGCACTGACCATGCCCATGTCCAGTTTAGTGAAGGGGGGAGTTCCAATATGTCATGTAATGCTGCCGTGATGATGTGAGTTTGACACCCCTGTCCTAGAATGTCATAATAGCAGGTTAATGAAAGTGTTGAAGTCCAAGGGTTAGGGAATTTATGGGATTTGAAATTTATCAAGCTCATTGAAGAACTTTTTCCTACTCTATACAGTAACATGGGGATAGTGAGTTTCTGTGTGTGAGAAAGAAGAAAAAGGGGAGAAAGTTTACAAGAGATTAAAGAAGTTATAACTTCAAAGGAGAATTTTTAAAACCCTTATATTAACTAGGATAAATGTCTTTTTAAAAGAATCCTACTTGAATAAAGTCCCTCTTCATATTATCTAAGAGAATTGTCCATACAATACTAAATTGAAGAATTAGATTCAGTCTGTTATTTACGGTCTGTTATTTAATTTATAAAAGTAGGGTGTTCTTCTATCATTTTCAGTAAGTTTTCAGGACAACAGTGGTATACAGTTATTATATATTATAACTATATCTCTACATGGAAACATACTTAAATAAATATTTATGTATTAGAAATTTACCACTTATATTGGGAAGAACACTTTTAAATGTTGCTAATTTCTTTATTAATAACTACCATGCTGTTACTTTTGCCATATTTTGTCAAGGCTAACATTTGTATCTAGAACTAGTAACTAACTGATAGGCTTTCTGTTTCATGTTGTATGTATTCACATACAACATAATAATAGTAATCCATAATATGAAAAATCATATGAAAAAATAGTGGAATTAGTCATATGATGTCAACAAAGTCAACAAACATTCTTTTGGAAATATAATTTCTAAATCACAGGAAGTAATGGTTTCACTCTATTTGGCATTGGTCAAACCCACAGTTCTGTTCTGAGTAACACACTTTAAGAAGGATTCAGACAAACAGTAGCATATTCAGTTAATATTGGGCCTTCCAGGTAGTCCAGACAAGAAGCACAACCAAGAATATGAGCTCCATCTTATTGTAAAGTTACATTTAAACAAGATTTTGCAGGATTGGAAATATTTCTCCTCTTCTCTCTTTTTAGAAGACATGAAAGGGTCCCTTCTCAAAATCTTCCCATGCTTTTCCTCCTGAGCTGCCTTTTTTCAGACCACTGCTTAGGCTGTGGATCAGGGGTGTCAAACTCATTGTCACGTGATGTATGGTGACTTTTTTCCCCTTTGCTAAACTGGGGGTGGGCATGGCC
Source organism: Thamnophis elegans (assembly GCF_009769535.1). Taxonomy (NCBI): domain Eukaryota; kingdom Metazoa; phylum Chordata; class Lepidosauria; order Squamata; family Natricidae; genus Thamnophis; species Thamnophis elegans. Next base: position 64,761,562 of record NC_045543.1, on the reverse strand, counting down.
AGCACCTGACACATCTGGCCCTCAGGCTGCAAGTTTGACACCCCTGCTGTAGATCTTCCTCCTGCCACCCAAGGTCGTTCCCCCATACCCTCAGAGTAAAAAGCAATGAGTATGGTTAAGAAAATTTCCCAGCCACCTAGTGATTGTGGTGGTAGTCTATCTTGCACTACATTTCAGGTGTTGAAGCAAAGGATAAATAACCATCTGCCAGAGATGCTTTAATTTGGATTTCTGTATTGTGATGATGATCCAAACACCAACCATTCCATTTTTGTAATTCTAGATAGATTTAAAGTTTGCCTAAATTTAGAATGCTTAGAATGGGAAGTATTTTTTAAAAAATTGAAATTAAAGAATAAGCAAGCAAAATCTGTTGCCAGAGAGCATTTAAAAATGCAGTTTAAACAATGGTTGGGAGTATCTTCTTACAGGAACTAGTACGCTAACAAGATCTTTGGAAAAAAACTCTATATATCCCAGAGCAAATATAAACCTTAAAAGTAACATCAAGCATCAAAGGAGGAAGTAAAAGTCAATAGAAAGTAGCAATTTAAAGGAGATTATAAGGTGGGCTAAAAGGCCCAATTCAGTGAAGTAATAGCATTTCTTGGGAAAACAACATTGAAAATAATGTTGTGAGAATAGCAATCAATGTCCTTGGATATGTCAGGCGCAAACAGGCAGACACACATATGAAGAGTTCAATTAGCTGTGTCATTACACCTATACACCAAAACCTTCTCAGACTGATGATATACACCTGGATGAAACTAGATAACAACAGTGGCATTCAAGGCGGGATTGTGCTTTGCCCTCTTGTGGCCACATAGGAATTCCAGACTAGTTCTCCATTTGACACCCCCTGGCTCGTTCAATCTTTCTCCTAAAGGGTAGTAACAATTAGATAGTAGGTACAGTTTAGGTTTTGGGGAAGAGGGCGAATGTTCTGTAGAATTCATTGTCTTAAAGTTTAAGTGAATCTCTGTGTTAGAGAAGCAAAATAGGATAGTGACGCCCATTTCTTAACCTTGAAAATCAGGAATTTAAAGGGATCAGTAGGGAAAAAAGAGACCTCAAAAACTTTTAGGCAATATTTAGGAAGGGGATAGGTATACTGTGAAGAGAGGGGGGAGGAAGAAAAAGGTAATTGAAAAACCAACCTATGACAAATCACAGATATCAGGAATAAGGTCATAGGAGGAATAAGAAGCACTGGTGTGGCTTTTTTTTTTTTTTTTTTTGCACATTCTTGAATGTTGAGAATTGGTAGATAAACACATGTAACCTACAGAATCTCCTACCTAGAATAATCAAACCATCATTATTGAAGTCAGGCTTCAGATTATTTTGAGAATGGAAGGATGATGTTATGCACACACTATACTTCATTGGTATGAGAATGATCAGATTTTCCAGAAGTCCAGAGAAGAGGGGGAGTACCTCTCCATTGCTGTTCACTAATACATTTTGGTGGGTCAGCTGAGTATACTCCTTGGCCCTTCTGGAGGAAGAATCCCCCAAAATACAGAAGGTAGGAATTGACCTATTGTTTTTTGTCTGATCCCAACTGATCAGGTGAAGTCATCTGGTTCTTTTATGGTATGAAACATAACTCAGTGGCAATTGCTTCAGAGATCCAGAAAACCTTCTTCTGAGGTGTAAACAAGCAACCACTGGAGGCAATATTTTTATTTATTTAGTTAGTTTGTCAAGCATGTAAAAGGTAACAGGTATAAATATATAAATAAATATGAACACAGTAAATGGGTATGAATCAGTGATGAAATTCAATTCTTTTACTACCAGTTCTGTGGAAGGCTTGGTGGGCATGGCAGGGGAAGGATACTGCAAAATCTCCATTCTCACCCCAGTCTGGGGCCAGCCAGAGGTGGTATTTGCTGGTTCTGTGAACTACTCAAAATTTCTGCTATCAGTTCTCCATAACCTGTCAGAACCTGCTGAATTTCACCCCTGATATGAATAAATGGAGACAGGGACGGTAGGCATGCTGGTGCGCTTGAGCACGCCCCTTACAGACCTCTTAGGAATGGGGTCAGGTCAGCAGTAGACAGTCTTAGGTTAAAATTATGGGTGTTTGGGGATGTAGCAACAGAGTCAGATAGTGCATTCGAGGCATTGATCATTCTGTTGCTGAAGTCGTATTTTCTGCAATCGAGTTTAGAACAGTTTACCTTGAGTTTGTATCTATTGTTTGCTCATGTATTATTGTGGTTGAAGCTGAAGTAGTCATTGACAGGTAGGACATTGTAGAGGATAATTTTGTGTACTATGCTTAGGTCAGATCATAGGGGGCATAGTTCTAAGTTCTTCAAGCTCCAAATTTCAAGCTTGATGGTAAAAAGTATTCTGTTGTGAGTAGAGGATTAGAGTACTCTTCTCATGAAATACCTCTGGACTCACTCAATTGTATTAATATCTGATATACAGTATAGATTCCAGGCAAACGAGCTCTATTTAACAATTGGTCTAGCACCAATGGAGCACTGACAAGCTTTTCTCTAGTTCTTGATCAGACTGAATGGGCTCGAGTCACATTTATTAAAAAATACTGGCCTCCAATACATCAAAAACATTTGTCTGCGATAAATAAAAGCTTTCCACTGCATAGGGAAAGCTCAGAGCTGGCCCTCTTACTCTGCAGTTAGGTTCTTTCAGTAGCTTTCTCTCTCTTGTGGAGAGAAAATTTCAAAATGAGATTTTTCTTCTTTCACCGGCTGGCCAAGAAATAGGGCTTTTTGCTGTGTCTGTCCAATTTCAGATATTCAGGGTCTTATGTCATCCTCCAGTTATTCAGAGAGTCAATTGTCATCCCTCCACCCAGGAACAAATTCATACAGAACCCCCAATGTGGAATGTTTTAAAAAAATATTGGCTGGAGTTTACCTTTAAAGTATCCCTTGTCTCTTGTATTCAAAGTGACCAGCATTAGGAAGATTTATAATTCCATCAACCTTTAAAACTCCGTGTCTGTATCCCTGCTCCACCTGCCCACATGGAAATGTTATCCCTATAGGCAGCATTGGCATTAAACCTGAGCAAAAGGTCATTTCAACAAGTTCAGAAAATGAGTTTCCCCATTACTTTTGCTCTGCAGTAACTCTGTGTATTCAAGACTGGCTCCAGTAGAATCCTAAAATGGCATCATTTGGCATTTCAGAGTTGAGTCTCTCAGGACAGGGAGAAAAGGTGAATGATCTGACAGTGAGGATTTCACCTGAGCAGAAGAATTAAAATTAATCTCTCGTTGAAGATCTACATCTATATCTTTTTTCTTAGGTTTGATATCCGTAGACTTGCAGTGGCTGATCACCGGCTGCCAGCAGTTCGGCAGATCGAATCTCACCAGGCTCAAGATTGACTCAGCCTTCCATCCTTCCAAGGTGAGTAAAATGAGAATCCAGATTGTTGGGGGCAATATTCTGACTCTGTAAACCGTTTAGAGAGGACTGTAAAGCACTGTGAAGCGGTATATAAGTCTAAGTGCTATTGCTATTGCTAAGTGCTGTAAAGAAAACAAATGTAGCCTTATAGAAATATTTTGTTTGCATCCTGGAATATTATCATACATTTCACCTAATTTGACTTGAGGTACAAATTATCATCCCTTAAGGCATTGAAAACCCTCTTGAGAAATTTTAGAAGCCTAGCTATCATTGCACTGGCTTTGGTTAGAACTCGAATTCTGATGTTTTACCTGAGGGAAACATTCAGTTTTGCTTCTACTGAAATGTTGCTGGCATTTTCTAGTGCAACAGGAAATGCTATGGAACTGCAGAACATTCAGGATCAAAATGTTCCTGCTCTTGAATAAATAGATTGGTTTGTTATCAAAATGTTACAACCAATAAAGAAAGAAAGAAAATCTGAAGCTTAGGTGAGAAATACATTTTAATTGGAGAATCTATAGAACATGATGGTATTTCCACCACAGGCATTCTCTGCTTCTGTCTCTCTCCCTCATTTATTCATTCATCTATATTGACCTTTGGTGACATTGAAACATTGAAAAAAAGAAATGATAGTTTACAAGAACAGAGGGGAGGCATTATATTTATTTATTTCTTCTTTCTCTCTAAAATAGAGAAGCTCTTTTATTTGACCATCGGTTCCCATAAAGAGACTTATATAATAGTAGTTCATGACAACACATGAGAATGTGTTCTTGAGTATATTGAGTATCATATAGTTTATTTATTAAGCATATGGCAATGGAACATTAACTAGGAGAATATAGTGTTAATACAGAGTAATTGTTTGGCTACCTAATACTGCTAGCTAGTCACAATTGTGCTTTCCACAAGTGCACCATGAGGCACAAACTAGCTCCATACTTAGAATGGCTAACAGCATTTTGCAGCATCACCTGATGCTTTTTCCATCCACCAATGTTGCCTCACATTTGGATGTCACATTCAGGTAGGTCACCAGATGAATTTGCACTTCCACATGAAGCACTGTTATCCCCCCTCCCAAAGTGGCACCTATTTATCTACTTCCATGTATTATGCTTTCGAATAGCTAGGTTGGTAGAAGCTGAAGCAAATGATGGGGGCTCACCCTGTCATGCAGTGCTAGGACTTGAACCGCCAGACCATAGATCTTCTCCAGCATCTTTAATGAGCCACCTCTTAACATATAGCACTTGTAGAATACACATAAATAGAGTTATATGTTTTGTGAGTGTATAGGTGTGTGTTTAAAGCAATCATTAACTACTCTTCTTCTGTAATCGTATCCCACAAGAGATGCCAGCCATGTCAAATCACACACACCCATCATCTGCCAATTGTACTAAAGTGTATTTTTTTGGGGGGGGGATCCTCATTGGTCATCAAATTAGCAACTGAAGATTTACAAAATGGTTTTATGGAATCTATCGCAGAAAGAACTCAAGCAAGTTTGATTTTAAAAGCTTGATATTTTGCAAAAGAGAGAGACCAAATGATCTCTTACTATTTCTTCCCAGAAAGGTGCTAGAGAATTCTCAGTGCAACTAAATGCCACCTTTATAAATCCAGTTTGTATGTCTGGAGAATTCTCAGACTAAAAACCTATTCTGCTACAGATGTCCCTATCATATTTTTTCTGATTTTTTTAAAAATTTCTTGCCTGATAAAAAGTTCTTGCGATGGTTTGAGAGTTTCTCAACTGATCTAAATAATTAATTCACTACAAATATTAATATATTATAGGCATTGTTTTGGATATGTGGCCAGTTGAAGTACAGTACAGAAGAAAAAGGGCAGTTTGACTTTATCATAATTAGGAACCACATTGCATCCTTGAATTAACAAAAGCTTGATGAACTATATTTAAAGTCTACTTTTGACATGGTAACTCCTTCCTAATCTTTTCTGAAAAGGGACATCTTAAATGTATATTGTTGTTTCAAGATTTCCTTCTTCTTTGTCTGCTTTGTTTCCTATCTTTGTTGCCAGCTGCTTTCAGATGTACTTTAACATTACTAAACGCAAACATAAGAACCTTCCAGTTTCTAAATTGTAACAATATCATCAGCAATTTCACCATGGATTTTTCTATAAGCAAATCTGAGCATCTGTCTTTCTCCAATCAAAAATCTTGTTTGTTTGGTTTTTTTAAAAAAAACTGTAAAGTGCTACACTTCTGAATATTGCAGACAACGGTGGTAGTTATGGTCAAACAGAAGTCTCACATCAGAAACATTTGCATCTGAAAAACCACAGCCAGAGGAATTACTCGAGACAAACCAAAAACAGGATGGTTTGCATTAAAAAATGCAAGATCATGTCCAATTTAAGAGCTATATAACATAAGATGTGAACTTTTCTACATTTTTTCTACAGAAAAAGAGAAAAAAAAAGAAAAAAAAATGATAGACTGATTGATATACTGTCCTACTAATATGGATAATAAAGGGGATTAAACTCTTATCTCCCACATGGATGAAGAACAGATCTACCGTTGGTTCAATCTATACAGCAGTTCAACCTGTATTGAGATATTGGGATACTCAATGGAATTTACATTGCTTTTCACTGAGGCCTACATTCAATATTGTACAAGGTGAATATTCAATTAAAAAGGATTCACAAAGCAAAAGTTTTTATTGCCTTGCATTTTAACAGCTAAGAGTGGCATTCAAAAATGAGGAATGAATGAGAAGAAAGTCATTGACATGATCTTAGGTTTTGAGAAGAACATATCTTGCCAGTGAGTAATCAGCCATATAAATTCTCTAAATAAAATAAAATATCCAAGCTCTCATATTTTTTATATATGGAATGGAATATGGAGGGCACTGAAATCTAAGGCATTGCTCAAGGCAATTAGCATTCGAATCCTGGTGAAACCATATTTGCCACCTCATTTTTTTTCCTATTTGGGTTGTCATTTTAACTGGTATTACATGAAATTTTCCGGCTTGCAATAGTGTATTTAATTTATCTGGTTCGTATGGATATGGATGTCATTTGTTTTGTTCCTTGCTAACAGATTGCTATTTCTTTATCAATAGTATGAAAAGAACTAGATTTTTTAAAAAAATGGACAGTGGGAAAAACATAAATTAATACATGCATCTATCTCTATCAGACAGTGGACCTTTTGGGGTGTCATCATCTCTTTTTATATTTACGTCAGATTTGCTTAGAGTTGTAGGTATGGTACACTGGAATTTATTAAAAAGCTTAATTATTTTTACGTAAGACATGCTGTCAAGCATTTTATGAAGAACGATCTGAATAAAATCATGTTTCATTTCTCTTAATCACTGTGAAAATATTGCTAATACTTTTGTTTCACCTTCCTCCTCCTCGCTTACTTTTTTTTTTGTAAAAGAAAAGCTGGATTCTTAGAAAATATGTTAACAATAACAGAGGAATATTAATGCAATATTTTAAAAAACTTTGTTGGCATTCATGTTTGATTTTAAACACAGTTTATGAAAATTTAGCCAACTGGCATATTGAATGTGCAAAGTGGTTTTCCAATTGTATTGAAAAAAATACATTTTTTCCGACAGTTTAAGCTGAATACAATGAAAAATGTATTGTTTTGCCCACCGACTGAATTTAAATTCCCATCATCTGTTGTGCTATGTTCCAGCAAGTGAACAAAAGCATTAAGAATGAAGTATGGAAAATTATAGTTTTTAATTATAAAGCTTTGTATAATAGTTCTGATAAGAATATACATAAAGTATTCCAGGGTAATTTTGTATGGGTAATCATAGTTTTTATTACTTTCCCAGTTTCTGTCTTTAGGGAAATGATTTCTATCATATTACAGTCTTCTACTTGAACTGTAATTGCTTGTTATTACAGCTCTATTAATCATTATACTTTTTATAATGTGTTATTTTAAAATAATGATATAGTTATGAGTAGAGAGTTCAAGAAATTTAATTCATGTTTCCTTGTATAATCCATATAGAATTTGGTATAATGGATTCCCTATGTAATCTACTCGATCCCCTGTTATATCAATTTTTAAACAAATGATATGATATGTTGTCTTTCAATATCACAGGGATAGTTTCCAGCTCTTCAATTAATTTGGTTTTTATTTTGATATTGTCTACAATCTCTTGCTGTCTTCAGCAATATATTCACTAAGACGTTAACGTGCTAGGCACAATAAGTGTACCTTAGACCAGTGTGAATCATCTCTGATTTGATTTGTATTTGAAATTCAAAGGGGGTCAAGATCCAAGTGCAACTGAACTCTACTCAACTGTTTTGAAATTCAAGCTTAGAAACTACCTATAAACAATAAATGGGAAAAATTCCAAACTCCCAAAGCTATTTCACTTTTTAGCAGAATGTGACAAAAGTGGAAAGAATGTTAAACCCACTAAAGTTATTAATCCTTCCAAGTATCAGTAGTATAAATTCAAGAGTTTTAAAGGTAACCCTCAACTTAAACCATTCGTTTAATGAAAGGTTGAGAATTACAATGGCAATGATTTATGGGTGGTCCTCACATTTATGATGATCACAGCATCCCAGTGGTGGGATTCAAACTTTTTACTACCAGTTATGTGAGTGTGGCTTTGTGGATATGGCTTTGTGGGCATGGCAGGGGAAGGATACTGCAAAATCCCGATTTCCTCTCCATTCCACTAACCTGCTTTCCAGCTCCGTTCTCCTGTTCAGGGCAACAAAAAAAGATCAGCTGGAAGGCTGGGATGCAGAAGGGGTGGGGCCAGCCTATTTGCCGGTTCTCCAAACTACTCAAAATTTCTGCTACCGGTTCTCCAGTAGCGTGTCACAACTGGTTGAATACCACCTCGGTAGCATCCTCACAAACATGTTATTGAAATTTGAGTGCAAGGCAACTGGTATGTGTTTACAACAGTTGGTAGCATCCCAGGGTCATGTGATCACCATTTGCAACCTTCCCAGCTGGCATCTGACAAGCACATTCGATGGGGGAAGGCAGATTCACTTAACAACTGCATGATACACATAACAACTGCAATGATTCACTTAAGAAGCATGGCAAAAAAGGTTCTAATATCAGGGGTGACTCACTTAATAAACACGTTCTTAGCAATGGAAAGTCTGGCTCTAATTGTGTTTGTAAGTCAAGTCAAAGAAGGAAAGGTGGAATATTATACTGTATATTTACATGCACATTTGAGGGACATCAGAGGTTTAGAAATGTGTAATATATTTGGGAGGTTTTGAAATGTGAAGTGTGTGTGTGTGTGTGTCTATGTAAACATGTCTAAATCTCTGAAACCTCCGTGTTCCCTCAAATGTGCATGTAAATCTCATATAGGGCAAAAAATACATTAGAATTAAAATTTAATTATTAAAACACAACAGCATCTAGTTGTTCAGTAAAAGGCCTACCAAAAATTAACTCAAGCAATTTCAAGCAAACTTGGTACACAGATGACTTACTCTCTAGAAACAAATACTGTGGGGATAAACCCCTTTGGGGTGTGCGTTCTGTTAAGATACAGCCTGATGTGCTTTAAATTGGATTCTGCTGTACAGCGCAGTAGAGTTGCCATGGTAATGGCTTCATAGTACTCCACAAAGGAGCTCCCTCTGGTAAGGGGGAAAATCCGAAATTAGAAATAAAATTTGGTCCGGACATTTCCCCCTATAAATAAATACCTGGGCAACGTTGGATTATCAGCTAGTCTGTTTATAAATGAAGGCACCTTTTTTCCCACAGAAAAATGACATTTGTTTGAAAAACAAAGTTGGGAAATCCACCAATTACTTTTCTTGACTGGGATTAGGCCATCTGTGAAACCCATCATGTGTTGTTTTAGTCTGGGCAGCCATGGAGTGTTTAATTATGTTTTTAACATATGCATTGGAGCGGCTGTAAGCCATCCAGAGTCTTTTTGGAGTTGGGTGACTTTACCAAATCTAATAAATAAGTAAAATCCAAACACAACAGACATTGCTAGCCTCATTGCTTAAGCAGAATACAGATTGTCAGTGAGGGCAGCTCAAAGTGTGCCAGCTTTTCTGCCAGCTCATGACCTGGAAGAAAGCACATCTGCCTGGACTATGCTCTTAGCCATCTGAAACAGCTCTCACACACAAAAAAAATCACTACACAATGGTTCCAAATAAAAGGTGGGTCAAAGTGCAAGTTTTTTCACCCACTGATCATCTATCTGGGGAAACCAAAGGTTGGCCTGATTATTTAGGTTATTCTGTACTGAGAACAGAACTATTAGTCATTCAGTTCTCTCAATCCTATGCTGAGTTCTAAAGGGGAAAAAAGCAAGGATCAAAGTTTCAAGCAGAGTTTTGATCCAGGATAAAACAAATAAGAGCGGTACATAAAAATCCATTGCGAATCACCTCAGTCTGCTCCAGAATCATCCAGCTAGATCCAATTGCACTTTCCTAATTGGGAATCATGGTCGTCTAAAGGGTTAAGCATCAGGATTGGTATTCAAAGGGTGGGGGGATCACTGCATCTTGGCAAAATATACTATGTTTGCTGCCTGTTTTGTTGCTTCCAATACTGAGATTTATTTACATAGCTTATGAACAACAATTGACAGTGTAACAAAGTGCAGCTGACAATTTAAGTTATGGCCTGATTTTGAAGTCACATTCTTCGATCAGAAAAGGGGGGTGAAAAAATCCCTTCCCTGATAGCAATCCTTGAAAGAGTTGGAATAGGGTGTTAATCTCATCAGGAGGCTATTGTTGTCTAGCCTTTTAAAAAGACATTTGTCCTGGGGAGTTTAATGGATTTTTTGGAACTCTTCTCTGAGCACAATGCTATTCAAAAGGCCCCTTTGCTCACCGTCTTACAGATAGGTTTTCTGTACATATGCTTTCCTTGTTGATGCTCCTTTAAATGAGAGAAAAATCTATTTAACAGCTAAGAATATTTCCTGGACTGAAAACCTTTGATTTTACAAGTATAAGCTTTATAGTCCATGGGGAGATTGAAATGGAGAGTAGCTGTATAAGTCTTCATAGAAAAGGACTAGGAGGCCCAAGGGAACAGCTGCTGGAAACCAAAAAGAGTTTGAATTTACTTATCTACTTTGCTCTCATAGAAACTCGTCTTTCAAACAATGGAGCAGCAAAAAAACAGCCATCTAGCCTAAATGCAGTTTTTGACTCTTTGATGGGTCAAGTTCCTGAAAAATAATGACTAAAAGATGTATGAACTAATCAGTCCATAACTGTGAAAGGCACTGTTAAACCTAACCCAGTTCTATTCAGGACTATTCAGAAAGTAGGCCATTAAGTTCAGGGAGACTTATTTCCTAGTCAATAGGAAGTTCACATGCTCTTAATTTCAATAAATAAATAATTGAGAGAGTGATTATCCCAGTGTTACTGAATTCCTTCTCCTCTTCTTTGTTTTTGTGTATCATAGATAGGCAATTGGTGGCCCATGGTAGATTTTTTTTTAATGTGGTATTATGTTTGTCCCCCAGAACTGCCCCAACTTTCATACTTGACATTTTTTACTTAGATTTCTTATCCTGCCTTTATTATTATTTTTATGAATCTCAAAGCAGCGAAGATGCCTAATATTCCTTTCTCCTTTCCCCACAGTAACAACCTATGAGGTGAATTGGGCTGAGAGAGACGGATGGGCCTAAAGTCACCCATTCAGCTTTACTTAGATTTCTTATCCTGCCTTTATTATTATTTTTATGAATAACTCAAAGCAGCGAAGATGCCTAATATTCCTTTCTCCTTTCCCCCACAATAACAACCTATGAGGTGAATTGGGCTGAGAGATACGGATGGGCCTAAAGTAAGGTGACCAGACGTCCCGCTTTTGGCGGGACACCCCCGCTTTTCAATGCATTTTCCCGCGTCCCGCCCGCCTTTTTAAAAGGCACGCTTTTTTTGGCGCTCGCAGCTCCCGCCCATCAGCTGCTAGCTTGCTGGGCTGGCTCATCGTGTTGTTCTCTATCCTACCGATGAGCCAGCCCAGCAAGCTAGCAGCTGATGGGCGGGAGCTGCGAGCGCCAAAAAAAGTGTGCTTTTACCTACCTACAAATTTAAGCCAGCCCAGCCTGCCGCTCACTGATTGGATTGGCCTGGACTCCAGCCAATCAGTGAGCTGGCTGGGATGGGAAATTTTCAGCACGCCTGCGCGAGTCTCCATTTCCTTTCACCAAAAGACGAAAGAGGTTGCAGCTGCGCTGACTGGTGAGTATTAAGAGCCGCGAGCGGATGGTGTGAGATCGCCGCCCGGTAGCCGCCAGAAGCCGCTCCCGGCCGCGGGCCCCTGCCCTGCCGCGTCCAGCGTGTCTTCAACAGCAAGCGGGTTGCCCGCCCGCCTAGCTGCGTTGCCCACATGCGCGGGGATTCAAGAAATCCGGCTGGATACTTTGAATCCCCGCGCATGTGGGCAACGCAGCTAGGCGGGGGAGGGGAGCTTCGCTTGAGATGACCATGCTATGCCTTCCATAGCCTGGTCCTCCCAAGCAGAGCCTGCCTAGCTGCGTTGCCCACACACGGGGGGATTCAAGAAATCCGGCTGGATACTTTGAATCCCCGCGCGTGTGGGCAATGCAGCTATGCGGGGGAGGGGAGCTTCGCTTGAGATGACCATGCTATGCCCTCCATAGCCTGGTCCTCCCAAGCAGAGCCTGCCTAGCTGCGTTGCCCACACACGCGGGGATTCAAGAAATCTGGCTGGATACTTTGAATCCCCGCGCGTGTGGGCAATGCAGCTATGCGGGGGAGGGGAGCTTCGCTTGAGATGACCATGCTATGCCCTCCATAGCCTGGTCCTCCCAAGCAGAGCCTGCCTAGCTGCGTTGCCCACACACGCGGGGATTCAAGAAATCCGGCTGGATACTTTGAATCCCCGCGCGTGTGGGCAATGCAGCTATGCGGGGGAGGGGAGCTTCGCTTGAGATGACCATGCTATGCCCTCCATAGCCTGGTCCTCCCAAGCAGAGCCTGCCTAGCTGCGTTGCCCACACACGCGGGGATTCAAGAAATCCGGCTGGATACTTTGAATCCCCGCGCGTGTGGGCAATGCAGCTATGCGGGGGAGGGGAGCTTCGCTTGAGATGACCATGCTATGCCCTCCATAGCCTGGTCCTCCCAAGCAGAGCCTGCCTAGCTGCGTTGCCCACACACGCGGGGATTCAAGAAATCCGGCTGGATACTTTGAATCCCCGCGCGTGTGGGCAATGCAGCTTATGCGGGGGTGGGGGACTCCGCTTGGGATGCCGGGTCATGCTGTTGAAGACACGCTGGACGCAGCAGGGCAGGGACCCGCGGGCGTGAGCAGAGCCAGCGACTGCTCCCAGTTGGGACCGGACGCCCTTAACTTAGCAACCCTGCATTGCTCGTAATCTTGAGGCTCCACGCGAAAGGGCTGAACGTGGAGGAAAGGAAGGCGCGTCGGGCATCCAGATCGCAGCGAGGAGAAGGAGGAGGAAGTAAATACAAGTATAATAAATACAAGTATTTATTATACTTGTATTTATTATACTGTGGATTTGGTCTGCATCAACCTGCCGCCTCCCCTCACCAGGCAAATCGCGGTGAAAACTCTGGGTGAGTCTCCGTGGAGAGCTTGGCAGGCAGCTGGCTGGACTTCTAAGAGGTGGGGGGGAGGAGCGGCAGCTCCTTGAAATGGAAAAAGGCTTGCTTCCTCCCCCTCCCCCAAATGAGACCGGGCTCCCAGCAGCGATTTGCCATTTGAGAGAGAGAGAGAGAGGGAGGGAGGGAGGGGGAGAACGCGAGTGTGTGTATCCCTCCTTCCTTCAGCCCAACACTCTAGCTCGGCTTGGCTCCCGCTTCGTCTCTCCTGCCTCTTCGCTTCTCTGTTTGATTGTTGAAAGTGGGAGCCAAACCGGGTCATTCCTTCCAAGAGGCAAGTTTCCCATTGATTGAATGACTCGCTGCCCTAGACCCTCTGCAGTCCCTCTCGTCTGGCCAGAATGCCAGCAAGAGTGTTGGGCTGAAGGAAGGAGGGATACACACACTCATGTTCTCCCCCTCCCTCCCTCCCTCCCTCCTTCCCCAGCCAGTCCCATGCCTTCTCCCAACCCCCGCCCCGTTCTCTTAGCTGCCCCGTTCTCTTAGCTACGTTCTGCCTTGTGATTGCTGTCTCCAGGCTCTCCTCTCCTATTATCATGGAAGGTGTCTCATTTGGGGGAGGGGGGGCAGGCCTTTCTCCATTCAACAGATCCAATATACAGAGTTTTATTTTTTGGCCCTAAAAATATTGTCACTGAGGATGAGAGAAATTTCTTCATCATTGCTATTGGCCTCAAGTAGCAAATAATTAAACATGGTTTTTAGTGTACTTAGTTAGTGATCTGCTTTTTAACATTACATGGTATCAGTTTCAAGAATGCATGCAATCCTGAAAATTTGTAACAAACTTGTTGAAGGGCCTATGAAATATTTTCTAGTTTAGTGTAGAATAAGTATTCTTAATAAAAGAAAAAGTCATTTTTATTTAATCAATTGCATTCCTGTTTATAATGGCATTAATTAACTAAACTGGAAATAAATCTATGTTTTGCTAGAGTTTTAAAATTAAAAAACCTTACATTTTGTTGCTATTATTTTAATCAGAGTTTTGCCAAGTGAAATTATATAATGGTTCCTCATGTCTCTGTAATTTTCTAAATCTCATCCAGAAGTACCACAGAATCTGGCATTTTCAGCAGAATGATGCTGATGCTAATAAAACATCCTGATTTTTGGTGAAAGGATGGAAAGAGGAAGGAAGGAGGAAGAGAGATCTAAAGTGCAGAAAGACAGAAGGCAGATAGGCAAGAGGAAGGAAGGAAGGAGAAAGAATGGAAAGGAAGGAAGGCTAGAAGGAAGAAAGAGGGAGGGAGGGAGGGAGGGAGGGAGGGAGGGAGGGAGGGAGGGAAGGAAGGTGAAAGGAGGAAGGAAGGAAGGGTACTTCCACTTGTAGGCCTGGGACTGAATGCAGGAGGAGTCTCTCCATAGGATCAGCTGCTCCTCTGATCATGGTCTATGAAAATGTTACTGCCTGCCTGATGCAAATTTAGACAGATGGTGCTTTGGGCTGCTCCTCAAATCCCCCCTTTACTCCTCCCCCTGTAGAATTCAGCCCCCTGAGTTTTGCCTTTGAGGGGCATGTGTGGTTATGGCGGATGGCAGAGTCAGCTGGAGGTTGAGAGGGGATTGGGGCTTTTGTCCGCCTGTGGAGTTCTCCCCATGGACAGGATGGGATGTTGGCATGAAAGGGATCCGGGCACAATCTCACCTGTTCCAAGTAAAGTTGCCTTTTGCAATTGGCTACCGGTAATCCTCGACTTACGACCAGGATTGATCCCCCAATTTCTGTTGCTAAGGGAGACGTTTGTTAAATGATTTTGCCTCATTTTGCGACCTTTTATTGCCACGTTAAGTGAATCATGGTGGTTGTTAAGTCAGGAACATGGCTGTTTAGTGACCAAAATTACAATGGCATTGAAAAAAGTGACTGATGACCATTTTTCACACTTAGCGACCATTTTCACACTTAGCGACCGTTGTGGCATCCTCATGGTTACGCGATCAAAATGTTGATGTTTGGCAACAGATTCGTATTTCTGATGATAGTTTGAAATGGTGACAGTATAAATTATTGCTGGTGTAATACTTAACAATGGTTTTTAAGGATTTCTTTTATTTATAGAATACCTTTTTTATTATTTTGGGGGGATTTTTACTTTTAAATTGTTTATAAAATGTATTTACTACAAGAAATGTTCCTTTTTGCAAATGTGATCTTTGCAAATCTTTGTGATGCAATATGTTCAGACCAGGTTTATGTGTCTCAAAGTGGCTGCTATTCTATGGGCAGGCCAGGTTGGTGCAAGGCAGCTTTGCCAGATTTGGTGTGTTTCACCCTCATTGAATTTTATATCGTATAAAGAATGGAAGGAGGAAGGAAGAGAAAAAAGGAGGAAGGGAGTGAGTGAGGAAAGAAGAGGATGGAAGGAGGGAGGAAGGAAGGAAGAGAGAGAAAGAGCAGAAGACAGATAAGGTGAAGGTAGATAAGCAAGAGGAATGAAGGAAGAAGTGAGGAATCTCGAGGAGGGGGAAAACATTTAGTGACCAAAGTTACAATGGCATTGAAAAAAGTGACTGATGACCATTTTTCACACTTAGCGACCGTTGCGACCATTTTTCACACTTAGCGACCGTTGCGACCATTTTTCACACTTAGCGACCGTTGCAGCATCCTCATGATCACGTGATCAAAATTTTGTTTGGCAACAGATTCGTATTTATGCTGGTTTCAGTGTCCTGGGGTGACCTTTTGACAAAAAAAATTTTTTTAATCAAGCCCCCCCCCACCCCCCCGGTTAAGGGTGTCCCTCTTTTCCAATCTGAAAATCTGGTCACCTTAGCCTAAAGTCACCCATTCAGCTTTCATGCCTAAGCTAGGACTAGAACTCACAGTTTCTAGATGGTGCTTTAACCACTAGACAGAACTGGCTCTGATTTCTAGCCTGTTGTTGCCTGTTTCTAGCGATGATGAATATTTCCTTTCTTTCGCAACCTGGATTCAGTAGTGGGCTTTTCTTTTTCCCTTTTCAATCCTTCCTCAGTAAGGGAGAGAAAACTGATTTACTTTTTCTGGACTATAATTTCTTTTTGGACTCAAAGGTTTTTCTCTTCCCACTGCTCCATCCTCTCATTTCTCTTCAGCTGTACTCCCTTTCTTCTTTTTTTTCCCAGACTGAGGATATGCTTAGAAAAGGACAACAATTTCCTTTAAGTTTCACACTACCGTTGAACACAACTAGCCTAGCCAAACTGGGTGGCTCCTCTTCACATCCACTCTTATTCACTGTTCAACAGGGAATATTCACTGTTTAAATCAAACAATCAACTCAGCCCCTTAACAATGAAACAAATCAAGGGTTTTGGAAGGTTTTTACTCTCCCTCATAGCCACAATAGCACTGTGGGATAGAGGCAGAAGCTGGGAACAGATGGGAGACATGATTATTTTGCTTCATGACAGATCCAGCCTTGATTTTATTGACAACACAATACTGGGTCCCTAAACAGAAATACTCACAGCAATCTAGCTTGCTGGAATTCAGTCATCCAGCTGGCTTTCATGCATAAGGAGGGACTAGAACTCACATTCCCCGTTTTTGTCCTGGTGCCTTAACCACTAGGCCAAACTGGTTCTCTCATTTGTTCATTCATTTACTTTTGTTAATAAATGCCAATTTATGATATGACAACATTTTCATTTTTTAAAAAAAATATATGATAGATATGAGATGTTTTAATATTCCTCCAAATCCAAAAATATTGCTGAAAGGGAAACCATAAACATCCAATTCCACCCACTGAAGTGATATAACATCACCACAATATCCACTGCAATGCTTAGAAACAGAGAAAGGGGTAAAAACAAGCACAGCTTGTTGGTCTCCCTCACCATTCTCATCAACTTCACCAGCAGGCCTATCTAAAACAAGGGTGTTGAACTCAATTTCATTGAGGGCCACATTAGGTTTGTGTTTAACCTCAGGGGGTGATGCCAGGGTAGGCATGGCCAGCTCGATGTCACTCGTCTCAGGGATCCCTGTGGTGGCCCAAATGCTCTGCCAGATAAAACGGGCTCCCAAGCTCCATTTTCAGCTACAGTGGCTTCCTGCAACCCTCTGCCAGCAAAGACAGAGCTCAGGATGGCCGCACACAGGCTCCATTTTCCCTGGCATAGGCACCACAGGCTAGTCATTTTCTGTTTACAAGGCAGCCCCGCAGGCCAGATCTAAGCCCCCTGCGGGCCGGATTCATCCCCAGGGCCTTGTGTTTGACACCCCTGATCTAAAGTGTAGCCAGAAAACAAGTCTTCTTTTTCATAAATAGTAATATTAACCTTTCCAAAGATTGCAATTCTGAATGGTGGCTTCCAATCTACAAGACAAATATTTTCCTTGGAAGAATATTTTACTTCTAAAAATAATAATAATAAGGGATTGCTTGCTCATATAAATAGTTCAGTTAATTTATTTAACTTGTTTTAAAAGTGGAAGTATTAAACAGAGTCAGCTAAGAATAGTTTCACTTAAATGGCATTACCTCTGCTTTTTACAAGGCTTGTCCTTCAATCATCTAATTAAGGTTTGAAGGATACTGCTGATAATAATCACATTTGTACTTGCTATACAGAATCTTTTCACCAAAGGATCTCAGAATGCTTTATAAGCTGAATGAAATGTAGCTTGCATTAGAACTATTATGCAGTTAATTATTCTTGTGTATACACCAGATGCTTTATTTAGCTTTTAGCACCATCTTCTCCTTAATTGAAGGTGTAGAAGAATAAAAAAAAAGGACTTCAGCAATCACACTTGGAAGGACAGAGGACACAGACATTGGCTGGAAGAATGTGTAGCAAAAAAGAATCCTTTAGCTGGAGACATACTGATGCCATTTTCCCAGAGTTGTTTGCCTCCTCTGCAAAGATCATCCTTCCATGTTTTTTACCCTATTTCACTACTGATTTTGTATTGCTCTATGCTTGCAAGCATCTGGCAGATTCTTTCTTATACATACTCCCATTCAGTGGTGAAATCCAGCAGGTTCTGATAGGTTCTGGAAAACCGGTAGTGGAAATTTTGAGTAGTTTGAAGCAGTGGTGGGTTCCGTATCCCGTCACAACTGGTACACTGCGATGGGGCTGGGTGTTCACCACGTGCATGTGCACTGCATGCATGTGCATACCCACCGCCTGTGATGCTCCAGCTGCTCAGTGGAGCATTACGCAGGCGCCGTACACTCCGTGCACGTGCGCAAATGGCCCAGTTGGATCAAATACAGGTAAGGAAAGTGGGCAGGCAGGTGGGCCCTCTGAAACACCATACCAGAACAGATACGCCCATACTGGGGCATGTCGGCCGACCACTGGTTTGAAGAACTGGCAAATGCCACCTCTGCCTGTCCCCAGAGTGGGGTGGGAATGGACATTTTGCAATATCCTTCTCCTGGAGTGGGGTGGGAATGGACATTTTGCAGTATCCTTCCCCTGCCATACCCACCAAGCCACACCCACTAAGCCACACCACACCTACCAAGCCAAGCCCACAGAACCGCTGGTAAAAAAAAATGAATTTCATCACTGCTCCCATTACTACGCAGCCTTTCTAACTTCTTATATTTTGGGGTCAGAACAGCAAGTCCTCCCACAATATCTTCCTGTATTTTGCTCATGAAAATCAGACTTCAAAAAAAACCTCAAAAACCAATTTTCTATCTTAATACCAATGTTGAAAACAAAATCATAATACTGTAGGTTAGGTCCACAATAACACTACCTGACTTACGATCACAATTGAGCTTAAACTTTCTGTTGCTAAGTGTGGCAGTTGCTAAGTGAACTTTGCCCCATTTTACGTCCTTTCTTGCCATAGTTGTTAAGTGAATTACTGCACTTGTTAAGTTGATAGCATGCTTGTTAAATGAATCTGGCTTCCCGTTGACTTTGCTTGTCAGAAGATTACAAAAGGTGATCACATGACCCTGGGACACTGCAACCATTATAAATATACTGTAAGTCAGTTGCCAAGCATCTGGATGACCAAGGGGCTGCGGCAATGGTTGTAAGTGTGAAAAACAGACATAAGTCACTTTTTTCAGTGCCATTGTAACTTTGAATGGTCACTAAATGAACTGTTGTAAGTCAAAGACTACCTGCATTCATTCATGAAACCATGGCTGTGGTATCTGTCCATTTATATATTTTACATAGTACTGTGAAAATGGTTGCAAACTCTAACTCACCTAATGTTTTGCGGGCAACTCAGCAAGTTGGTTGAGGGACTCAAGTGGAAGGCAGCATGGAACGAATTTACTTCCATGTTGATCATACTCCTAATTATTCTTAAGAATCACAGCTTTTCTCTGTTTGCATAATTCATTTTTTGTTAAAATATATAAAGGGATGTATAATGTAGACTTCTGCTGTGCTGATGGTGGTTAAGAAAAGGACTTAGAGAAGTGGTCTCGCTTTCCATCGCAAAAGTGGATAATAAATTAAAAATAGGTGAATGAGCCGCCCTCAAGATACTTTGAGATAGGTAGAAAAACATGCTCATAGGACACAAACATTCTGCTATTACTTCCACATATTTCTAGACGTCATAAGTACTTTGAGAGTCTATTGTACAAACAAAAGTCTAAACTAAAATTTAAAAAAAATGTAATGTTCCCATCTAATTTATTTTTATTTTATAATATGTATACATTGCTTATCACTATGCGTAATACTAAATGCCCTAAGTTATTTGGGACAACAGTGCATAAAATCAAATTATATGTAGGAATCCTTGGAGGAGAAGTGTGTACTTCATACAAAAGGACTTTATTTTGTGAGAAATGTAAGCTTAAATGTCCCAGAACCATTTAGCAATAGCTACATTTAGAAAACCGAGAAAGTGAGCAAAACTGAAATTCCCCAATCAGTGCTTTTACTAGGAATCTTCTTAAGCGACATGGATGGATGGACAAATCTTTTTCTTTCATTCATTTTCATTTCCTAATAAACTCAGGTTCTGAGAAAAATAGCTGCAAATCTTCATGGACCCCAGCACAATTTATATTCCAGGAAGAAATTAAGAGAATAAAATATACTTGTTTAATTTATGCCTTTGAAGATCCAGGGCTTCTGAATGTCAGATATAGTTCCAGTTGATATTTAAACAGTATCTGATAGCATCTATGTGGGATCTGGGTAATGTAATAGGTGATGGAGGTGGACTAGCACAAGCCAGATACAATTTCATCCTTGACCATAAAACCTGTCCTTGACTTACAACCATTCATTTAGTGACTGTTTGAAGTTACAATAGCACTGAAAAAAAGTGATTTATTCCGTTGCAGCAGCCCCATGATCACATGATTAAAATTCGGGAACCTGGCAACTGGCATGTATTTATGACAGTTGCACTGTCCTGAGGTGATATGATCATCAGTTGTAACCTTCTCATCTGGCCTCCAACAAGCAAAGTCAACGGGGATTCACTTAAAATTTCCATGATTTGCTTAACAACTATGGCAAAAAAGGCCCTAAAGTGGGGTAAAGCTCACTTAACAATTGCCTTGCTTAACAACAGAAATGTTGAGCTCAATTGTTGTAAGTCGAGTCAAAGTTACCTATAAGATAAGTTTGGCTCAGTGATTCTCTTACGGTACAGCTTCCTGACAAGGCTTTTCTTGTGAGGATAACATTAGTGGACACCCTATATAGGCCAGTTCAGAAAAAAAGATGGGATAGAAATGCAATGAATAGTATAATTTATATATTATGCTCTATTGCTGATGGAATAATAGTCCACTCCCAGTGGGTTTGATAAAAACAATGATTAAGAAAACAAATTGTTGGTAAGACATAGCAATGTCTCTCTGAGATTTGACTTACTGAATCTATTTCTCATGTAGAAATTACTAACATTCTTAAAACGGTATAATGATTCTTACAAAACTGTAAGTTGGGTAAGGTAAAGGTTCCCCTCACACATATTTAAGAATGTTAGTAATTTCTACATAAGAAATAGATTCAGTAAGTCAAATCTCAGAGAGACATATGTGCTAGTCGTTCCCGACTCTAGGGGGTGATGCTCATCTCCATTTCAAAGCCGAAGAGCCAGCGCTGTCTGAAGACATCTCCGTGGTCATGTGGCCGGCATGACTAAATGGTGAAGGTCCACGGAACACTGTTACCTTTCCACCAAAGGTGATAGGTTGGCAGAAGCTGGGACAAGTAATGGGAGCTCACTCCGTAACGCGATGCTAGGGATTCAAACCACTGAACTTCCGACCTTTCTGATCGACAAGCTTAGCCACTGAGGCACAGCACGCACCCCTTTTGTAATCTCTGTTGTGCTGATGGAAATTAGGGTAATAAGAGAACAATTTGTATAAGGCTAGCTATGGAATTCATGTTAGGGGAGAAACTGAAATAGAATGGTCATGTTTTTCTGCCTCTTAAGCCAAATGATTTTGCTGGTTTTTTAAAAAAATAACTACAGTTATTCATGTTCATAGAAATCTGAGAATTTTGTTGAGTCCACATTTTTAAATCATCATCATCATCATCATCATCATCATCATCATCATCATCATCATTTAATAGATTTATAGGCCGCCCAATCCCGGAGGACTCTGGGCGGCTTACAGAAAGAAACAAATCTTAAAAAATATAAAGAATTAAAAAACAAAGAAAATAGATTAAAACCACATCATGCACCCACATGGCACACATCATTCGTCACTTAAATTTTACAAAATCAACTGTTCTCAAATTGTGCAGGTTTTTTCCCCCAAAGCTCAACAATGATTGAAACATGTTGCTGCAGAATAAGCAACAAAATTCATAGTAGACATTAGTAGAGCTATCTTTTATTTCAAGTCAGGGGGAAAAAAGATCACCAAAGCATCTCAGTGTAATTGCAAGGTCAGGCTTTCTTCAGAGACCTGATCCTTCTGCTTGCAGTGAAGCCTTTTCCCTCCACAGCCTTTCAATATTCACTCTGCATTACCCTTATGAACTGTATTAAGTGGTATAAGGACTTGTCAAGAGGGAGTTAAGCTTTCAAACTCCTGCACACATCTTCAGTCACAATCCCATGCCTGATTCCTCTGCAATAAATCCCACTGACTTTGACGTGACTTATTCCCAAAGCAAGTGGACAAAGATTGCAATCTAATCTTTGTAACTCACGTTGACTTAGCTGAGAGTGAACCTTAACAAAGCTGTAGGACATGTGGCTGTGTAGTGCAAAGACTGTGAAATGGGAATTATTATTTGATTCACTAAACTGAGATTCAGATTCCTGGTAACAAGTAGTCCTTGATTTATGAGCACAATTAAGTTTACGTTACTAAGTGAAACAGTTGTTAAGTGCGTTTTGCCTCGTTTTATGACCTTCCTTGCGGCAATTGTTAAGTGAATTACTGCAGTTGTTCCTTTAGTAGCACAGTCGTTAAGTGAATCTGGCTTCCCCATTGACTTTGTTTGTCAGAAGGTTGCAAACAGGGATCACATGATATTGCAACCGTCATGAATCTGAATCAGTTAGAAGCATCTGAATTTCTATCATGTGACCCTGGGGATGCTGCAATGGTCGTATGTGTGAAAAACTGACATAAGGCACTTTTTTCAGGGTTGTTGTAACTTTGAATGGTCACTAAATGAACAGTTGTAAGTTGAGTACTACCTGTACTTAACTAAAGTACTTACTGAGTGCGTGTTGACCATAATAGGAAGATAAAGTTGCTGTTAAGCCCCGATTACCCCAGACTGCCAAATATATATAAGAAATACCACTCATGCACATCATGAAATCTCCAGAACTTAAAGCCTACAAACTTGAAATTTGGCACATATGTTCCTTTTAGCTTCTAGATGTTGCTTAGAAAGGATTTTTTCGAAATGACCATCAGAGCATTGGTTTTTCTTCTATTATTATTAAGATGCTCTGATGCTAAGGAGTTAGATGTTCTGCTCCGCCTCCCCACCTGAAAAGAACTCTGTTCCAACTGCCACTTGGACATGGGTATGGCCAGCATGTGATGGCCACACCCATGGGACGACTGGGATGAGGATCAATGGGGCCAGCCTGAGGGAGAGAAGGGGAGAGGAGAGGCCAATTGTAACTACTCATTAATGTTCAAGTTTTAACTGTCAATTTATCAAGCCCAGTCACATAGTTCCATAGCGAATCACGGGTATCTAACCGCCTAGTTAATAATAAAAGGAACATATGGAATTTTAAAAATGACACCAATACTAGAATGGCATCACTATGTAGCCATTATAGCAATCTTTTTCCATAGTTGTTCCAGCAAACTTAAAAATTTGAACCCAGGTAACACGGTGAATCATAGCTGAGGCAGGTTAACCCAAAGGAAGTCCTGCTTTCAGATGGTAGTTATTATCTAACAGCACCCTGATCCATAGCCTATGGATGATTACACTAGACTAAATTGGATTGAGTAATTTATTGTGGGAACCCTGACTAATGCATTATGTTCAAACCTAATATGATATATAATTGTGTCACTATTGTTGTTAACCCAGGTTAGAGTTTAGCCTGTTATGTGGATCCACTACTAAATCTAATCACTGTGCTGCTTACTATAACAAAGATTTAAGATCACACTTTTTTCTTTTATTGGAGAAACGAGTTCATTATAGAGAATTGTTTTTACTGTATTGTAAGAGTTAAGGCATGGGCATTGGCAGAATGGGGGCAAAGGACAAAATGTGCATTAAGATGTTAGGATGCAAACTCCACCTTTTACATAGTTGTTAGAAATTTCACAATTTGAGTACGAATGGTCAAGCTTGTCATTTTGGCATCAGACTCCTGTAATTTCACTCTTCTACCTTTTAAAAATTGTATTTCTAATGCTACAATCTGCTCTGCAGTTTTCCCTGCAAAAAAGGGCTTTCTTTTTATTCTTATTTTCAACTTGTTTATGGGTTTTTGTGAATTTCTCTTGGTAGTGTTTTAGAATTAATTTTATTGTTGAGGTTGGTGAGGGACCAAGTGCCAGTGTGGTTGTTATATGTATTTCTATCACTCTGAAATCACTGCAGTTTCCCATATCATAATTTTGTTTTATTCCCTTCTTTTGGGAATTGATTGAGTTATGGGACATTCACAAGGCTACAGAAAATACTGGAAAATAATATGATAAAAGACTTTAAACGTCCTAGCTTACTATAAAGTACATAATAATTTTATACAAGTTTTCCAAGGGACCCTAATTTGTACAGCTATTCATCCAGTTCAAGGGAAGCTGCTTCCATGACTGATTTGATGTGAGAATAGTATATGAATAATATTACTTTCTGCAGCATTATTTGGATAGAAAACTAACCAAATTGTTAGTTTTGCTAACTAACTGTTTGGCAATGAAGCAGTTAAGACATCAATTCCCACCAATTAAATGTGTCCACGCTCTCTCTTCTCCCTCTTTTTCTTGCCATCACCCGGGAACAGTTAGCTCTTCTCATATTATGCAAAAGAAAATCTCCATGGGGAAAGAGAGAAAAGGCTGTCCATTATTAATTAGATATAAATTATTCCTAATCTACACACAATGCCTAATCCCTGATTCACAGAAATGCAAATTGCACTTCAGAAACAATATGTTAACAAGTCATTTGTCAGAAAGAGACAGGAGCTGAAGACCAATATAAAATATAGAACAAACACTTCAAGCTTATTCCAAAGAATAAATTGATTGAAGGTTACGCTGAATAACAGATAAATCCAAGATGGACGACAGCAGGAACAAAATATTTTGCAGGCCAAAAAAGGTTCACTTTAATATGGAAATAGCCACACAAAAGGCTTTTGCTGATAACTTTTTTTTTTTCATTTTAATGGGAGGTGAGAAAAACGGTGAGCTGAAACAAACTCTAGAACTATTGCATGTCCATTTCTTTGAAATCCTTTTCTTAGGGTCTTTAAAGCTTGTATTATCCTCCAGTGTATTTACTGACATTTTCTTCTGTGAGCCCATGACCCAGGTATGCTAAACAATGGTGGAATTATTTTGTTCAGAATTGCAGACTTACTATTAGTTTTAAATCCATAATTATTTGTGTGCGCAATGTAAATCATTCAGGCTTTTTGTTAAGTTGTTGGAAGAAATAGCCTTCTGGGTTCAGTTCAGGGGTGGGTTGCAGCCGGCGACACTGCTGGTTTGATGTGTGTGCGTGCCTAATGCGCATTCTGCATGCATGCACAGTTGCCTGTAAATATTTATTTATTTATTTGTTTGTTTGTTTGTTTGTTTGTTTGTTTGTTTGTTTGTCTTGTATGCCGCCCACTCCCGGAGGACTCCGGGCGGCTCACAAAAGACAAGGGAAAGGGGGGAACGAGACAAGACAACATATTAAAAACAAAACCAACATTCACAATTTCTGTGGAGGTAGATGCTTCTCAGCTCCCCCCAGGACTTGGTGGCTTTGCGGAAGGCCGGGAGGGTAGTAAGGGTCCGGATCTCAACAGGGAGCTCGTTCCAGAGGGCCGATAGGTATCCTCATGCGCAGAACATTAAAACATGCCAAAAGAAACATGCTGTGGTGACCGGGGAACCAGTTCATAGGTGTAGCCAGCCTGGGTCGCTGCTGGTTCTGCGACCCAGGCCAACATTCTACTACCAGTTCACCCGAACCAGTGCAAAGTGGTAGCAACCCATCTCTGGTTAGGTTCCAAGTGTGGAAAAAGACACTAAAAACATGGAGACTGCTTGGAAAGATGGTTTAATGGTGGACAGTATCACATGGTTTTAGTCCTAGGCAAGAAGGGAAGAGATGCTTTTATGCCCTCTCTGGGCTTTTGAATTTGAGCTTGTATTCTGATTGGTTGTCAGACCCCCATGGGGCCATGCAGGGGCAACTCTGTAGGCTGTCCTGAGTCCCAAGCTTGGTTGAGCCTTGCTGGATGATGATATAATGAAAGGGCTTTGGGCAATTCCTACTATGGCTCTGCTTGAAGGGGGTAGATCTTTGATATGTACTAAGGCCTGTGGTCCATTAACAAAAGTGGGGGCTGAGTTTCTGCCTCCCTTTTAGGGAAAATATTCTGCCCTTTTGATATTTCTTAAAATATCTCATTTCCCTAGGAGAGGGGTGGGTGCTAACTTCCTACAAAGTGTAACATGTGGATGAAATAGTATGAGAAATTCCTGGTTTTGATGGTCAATTTAATAGTGAGAAATTTTTCATCATCCATGATCAGAAACTGCATTTCTAGATAGTGTTATGTAAAGCACATTTGAAATGTGAAGAATGTAGAATTTTATGCAACTGCAAAATTATGTAACAGGAGAAAAAAATTAAGGGTCGTACAGGTCGTCCTTGACTTTCAACCACAATGGAGCCCAAAATTTCTGTTACTAAGTGAGACAGTTGTTAAATGAATTTTGTGAACTTTCTTGCCATTGTTATAACGTGAATCACTGCAGGTAAGTTAGTAACTTGGTTATTAAGTGACTCTGGCTTCCCCATTGACTTTGCTTGTCAGAGGTTGGCAAAAGGGGTTCACATGATGCTGGGATATTGCAACTGTCATAAATATGAATCAGTTGCCAAGCATCTGAATTCTGATCACAAGATTGCTGCAAAGGGTATAATTGTGAGAAATAGTCATAAGTCGCCATTTTCAGTGCCATTGTAACTTTGAACAGTCACATAGTTATAGGTCAGGGACTACCTTTAGCAGTTTCAGAGAGTTAAAGAAGTTTAAAATCCTATCACAATTGAGCTGAACTGTAAAAATTCTGTTGAGTTTGATTCCAGTTGGAGATCTCAATCCCTCATGTTTCTAAGAGTATTCTCTTCTTACAGCAGATTTAGACATTATGACTGCATCCCTTAGCTACAGCTACCTAAAGAAACACAAGCCACAAGGCAAAAATCCGATTCTTATAATATGATCTCTCTCACCTTGGGATTGTCTTGATGCTTACAGGTCAGTTTCAACCAGCTTTCCCTACTGTATGTATCACATTCACATATTTTAAGATTCCTCAGAAACGCAGTAAGGGGACTGAGATAGTATAGTATCTCCACTGACAATATAGCTCAGGAGTGTCAAACCCGCAGCATCACAGCAGCATCACGTGATGCACTGAGACGTCCCCCCCCTTTGCTAAACCGGGCGGGGGCTGGGCCAGCACATGACGCATCCGGTCCATGGGCTGGGAGTTTGAAACCCCTGATATAGCTGACTCGACTTTAATTGAACGCCCTGTTTCGAACACTGAATTTTACAAAGGGCTGAAATTAAATCTTGTCAGTACCTCTGGAATTCTCTCCAAAAAAAGGCCTATTTCATTCCCCAATAATCTTCCAGAAAGTACTGAAATTGTAAAATAAAAAATAAAAAATGTAGGATTGGGAGTGGCTTTGAGTGTATACAATTCTATTGCTGTTTTCATTCTCTGATAAAGGGAAGGCCCAGCTTCATTCCCAGGGAATACGTATTTTCAGACTCATTGCTTGAAATCTTAAAAGGGCATGGGGGAGAAAAGGCTTTCTGAAGATGGAGGAAGACAAAGGATAAAACTTTTCCACTTTAGGAAAAGCTACTGTAAAATAAAAGGCTGTTTATTTGCCTATTGGGAAGGGAAAGCTAATAGGAGATAAAACTCTACTGCCAGAATGCACATGGTGTATCTCTTTAGTTAGACTTGATAGCTTAATAATTTGATAGGCTGAAAAAAAATTAAGGGAAACATAGCTCCTTCTAAAGTCCTGTATCTGAAAGCATAAAGAGATAACAAGAATCTCTTAGCATGAAAGCCAGCTGGGTGACTTGGGTCCTGTCCCTTTCTTTCAGTCTAAATCATCTCACAGGATGGTCATTGTGGGGAAAATATGAAGAGGAAAGGGTATTAAGTCTATTCACTGCCTTAAATTATTTAGGGAAAATAAAAAGCTTGGCTATAAATAAAAAAGTTTTCTACTCTTGGGTATTCTGCATTTGACTTCTGACACGTGCATCAACTTGTCTGCTCCTCATCTGTTCACCAAACCCACACCATCTTCTAAATATCTTTGCTCCTAGTCTGTGCTTGGGCTTTCTATAAAGGTAAAGGTTCTCCTTGCACATATGTGCTAATCGTTCCTGACTCTAGGGGGTGGTGCTCATCTCAGTTTCAAAGTCGAAGAGCCAGCGCTGTCCAAAGATGTCTCCATGGTCATATGGCTGGCATGACTAAATGACAAAGGTGCATGGAACACTGTTACCTTCCCACCAAAGGTGGTTCCTATTTTTCTACTTGCATGCTTTTCAACTGCTAGGTTGGCATAAGCTGGGACAAATAGCAGGAGCTCACTCCATTATATGGCAATAGGGATTCGAACCACCAAATTGCCGACCTTTCTGATAGACAAGCTCAGCGTCTTAGTCACTGAGCCACCGCAATAGGATAGTATTTTAAATTATTGCTTATTAATGTTATAAAGTACTTGCAGCTCTATATATTCTATATTCTACATTCTCTCTTAATGTTATAAAGTACTTGCAGCTCTATAAATTCCATATTCCAGGCCAATTCTTAATTACCATAGAGCACCAGAAGTAAAATTGTGCATCTTTAAAAAAAAATGATATATCCATTGCCATGTTTAAACTCCCCCAGAGGTTCAACACAGGTATATGAAAATTCCTGAAGGATTAACAGACTTATTTTGCATAGTTAACCCACAAAAAGAACTAACATTATCCAGTATACTCTTCTTCCAAGACATTGCCACATATACATATAAAATATCTCATAGCTTTCAAAGCAGATAGATGATAGAACAAATGTAAAAAAAAACTGTTTAATTTTTTTTTAAGTAACTAGAAAACACCAGCCATTTTCCTCCTCAATATTCTTTCAACTATTTTTCTTACTAATTTATTAAAGCAGTATGATGGCCATTAATTTGGCAATCCTCCTGGTCTTTAGCCCGAAAACTTCTCTGGCAGGGACTCATGGAATGATGGCATGGCAGATGGTGGCTTAACTTTAAGCTGGTTTAAGAACACTCATTCCAGATTGAGACACTTTGGTAACAGTAGAAAGTTCTTCTTTTAAGACTGTAAGCTACCACATCTTCCCATTGGACCAGAATTCTTCAATTTCTCTATGGTGGAGGAGGTTTCATAATTTTGATTAATTAATTAGAATTAAAATGAAATGAAATAAATCTAATCTTTGTCCTAGCTCTCTAGTGCTGCAGTAGATTGGTGGGAATTTAGTGGTGTGGGTCATTTTTTCTAATCAGGTAGCAAGAAATAACTATACAGAAAGTTACTTCATCAGCAGAGGCAATTTGTATATCCCTCCCTACAAATACTTAGAAATTACTTTGCAAACCTTGGCAGATTGCATCATTGCATTGCTAATCAGAGTTGCTTGCCTCTTATCTGTATTTAAGTGTATTACCATTAAGATAAAGACAATACAGCACTTGCCAAGGGACAGGGAACAGTAGGGTCCTAAAAGCAATGTTTTCCGTAAAGAAAGTAACACTCATTTGTGTTCCCAAGTATTGACTAGATATGTCATCACACCATTCTCAGCTGTTGTCTGCTAGAGACCCTGCCTTCCTGAAAAATGTCTAAATTATTTCTTCCCCCTTCTTTCTTTGGTATCCCAACATTTGTAAAATTCCTCATAGCTAATTTTGAAGATATAAATAGGCAGTGGGTAAGATTTTACCGCTTTCTGGATTTAAGTAGTAAGAATTTTTCATTTCATCCAGAATTCATCCAGAGTTGATGTAATGCGTTCTACATCTGTTCAATTAGCTGTTTTTATGGGGAAGAGACATCCAAAAGCTATTTGTTTCATCCTTTCAGTCTAAGTTGATAAAGGCTCACTGACTTAAAATGCCCTAAATGGCTGCCATTTTCTGCTTTTCTGTTACAGCAATTCTACCCTTCTTGCATTGTCCCTGAATATTAGATAAAATAATTCACTGAGCAATATTCAATGAATAATGTACCATTGAAAGGCTAAATAATTTAGCACTTTTTATTTGACCCACCAGACAGCTTTTTGAATAACCAAAAATATTACTGTTTAAATAATGTATTTCTAGAGTAGGAGCATTATTCATTGATTGCTCAGCAAATGGTAGTTCACCTTCCTTATTCCACCACCATTTGCTCATCCCTCCCACATTTTATATTAAGATTTTTATGAAGTAAACATTGTCTTCTTGGCAGAGTACTTGAAGCAAAGCACTTTATTTCATTCCTGCTCTTTGCCTATCGATCTGAATAGCGTGCTGGGTCTTCTGAGTGAGGCAAAATTTGAGGACATTTTGTGTATGTATATATATATATATATATATATATATATATATATATATATATATATATATATATATATATATATATATATATATATATATATATATATTTGGCTGGACAGTTATCTTTATACTATTCTGGCTTGACAGAATGGTACAAAATGAAGAAAAATAATTGAATTACCTCTCTTAAGATTCTCTTCCTTCCTTCCCTCCTTCCTGCTACTGCTGCTTAAGATGAAAAGTGAGCTTCTTCCAACAGCTCTGATAACCTCCATGCAGATGGTATAATATGTACAATTCTTATTACAGTGTAGAGGGATTCTCCTTTTTGATTCTGTCTCCTTCCTCCCTGGGGTTCAGGACAGCCCACATGTGGAAGTATTCCAAGTGCATTACAGAATATTTCCTCAGAAATCCCACTGGTGCTCAGTAAAGTGGCTCATTATTATTCTTATAATAATGAATATCCTTGCAAAGAGAAACTGAGGCTTGGAGGGCTGACTTGTCAAAGAGCAAACTATGAAGAACAATAAAACCTCACTTTCTCCTCCACTTCCTCCCATGTGATTAAGGAACAATAGCTTTGGAAGATGCGAACACTCGTGGCTTGAGGAAATGTGGAAGGATTTCTTTTAATCCTTTGGTCTTTCCGCTTATTATTTCCCCTCCTCCTTTCTGTGCAATAAATGGATTACTGGAGAAGAGAACCACAATATATAAAAAAAGATGTTGAGATTCTAGAAAGAGTTCAGAGAAGAGCAAGAAAGTGGACTAGGGGACTGGAGGATAGAAGAATGGTTGCAGGAATTGGGCGTGTCTAGTTTAATGAAAATAAGGACAAGGGGTGATATGATAGCAGTGTTCCAATGGCTAAGAGGTTGCCACAAAGAAGAAGGGGTCCACCTATTCTCCAAAGAATCTGAAAGCAGGACAAGAAGCAATGGATGGAAAGTAATCAAGGGGAGAACCAACCTAGAATTAAGGAGAAATTTCTCTTCAGTCAGAACAATTAATCAATGGAACAACTTGCCTCTAGAAGTTGGGGGTGCTCCAGTACTTTTAAGGAGAGATTGGACAGCCATTTGTTTGAAATGATATAGGGTTTCCTGCTTGAGCAGGAGGTTGGTCTAGAGGACCTCTCAGGTCCCTTCAAACTTTGTTATTCTGTTATTCTGAGTCCAAAGGACTTGTATTACTAATTTTCTTGATGATGAAAATAATCTTGTTTTTACTACAGTTCACCTATTTAAATCTTTGACCAACATATTTTTTTAGGAATTTAGGCCATGTCTACAAACCTCATTTTTCCAGAGTCTTATTTCACTAACAATTTTGAGTAAAACCCTTCCTGTGACTATAGAAAGAACATAATGAACTATCTCACATCTCCATTTATTCCACTTGAAAAGCATATATAAACATTTGGAAGCTAATAAGTGTTTTCTTCTCTATATTACTCATTAGTTTGTTGCTCACAAAGCTTCTAGCACTCCACAAAAGCTCTGACAGCTCTTTCATCTACATTAACAGGAATATAACTTATAAAATATTTTACTTTCTACCCTCACGTCCCTTGTCGTTATGATGGTTTGTATGCAATTGGCAGAACATCAGTGTCCTTGGGGCTTGGTTGGCTGGTGAGTTCTGTAAAGAGTTTGACAATTGCAGTCTGAGAGAAGGGGAAAAGTATTTTCTTTGTTTGGTTATTATGTCCAACAATTTGTCTTTGTATGAGTGGTGAAAGTTTTAGAAAGAGAATTTCTAAAATGCATGGGTACAGTATATGTGATACCTTGCTCAATAGTGTAACTGTGAGAGGGATCTTGGAGTCCTAGTGGACAACCATTTAAATATGAGCCAGCAATGTGCAGTAGGTGCCAAAAAGCCAACACAGTTCTAGGTTGCATAAACAGAGGGATAGAATCAAGATCACGTGAAATGTTAATACCACTTTATAATGCCTTGGTAAGGCCTCACTTGGAATATTGCATTCAATTTTGGTCATGATGATATAAAAAAAGAAACTCTAGAAAGAGTGCAGAGAAGAGCAACAAAGATGATTAGAGGACTAGAGACTAAAACATATAAAGACCAATTGTTGGAATTGGGTATGTCTAGTTTAATGAATAGAAGGACTAGGGGAGACATGATAGCAGTGTTCCAATAACTCACGGGCTGCCACAAAGAAGAGGGAGTCAAACTATTCTCCAAAGCACCTGAGGGTAGAACAAGAAGCAATGGGTGGAAACTAATCAAGGAGAGCAGCAACTTAGAATTAAGGAGACATTTCCTGATAGTTAGAACAATTAATCAAGGGAGAGGGGCGGGGCTAAGCCGGGACGAAACAACTGGCAATCTGGTAGCTCTAAGATCGCCCTCAACACCTTGGGTGCTGGACGGTCCTTTTGGACCTAAACCGTCCTGGAGAGATGGTGATAGGGAAGGGCACATCTTGCTGATCCCAGAGATATCGCAAAGTCTCTGGTGATCCGTGAAAAAGCCTTTCTTGCAGGTGGCCGCGAGGCAGCCTTTAAAACTGCTGAAGCCGTGGACAGCTTCACAACGAAAGAGTAGGAGAGAAGTGTGTCGTTTTGGTGAGATTTTTTTTCCCCTTTTTGCTATTTGAGAGAACACCCTAAAAGATGAAAATTAAAGTTAAAATTGAAGACTAAAGAGAATAAGCAGCGAATTTAAGCCAAGTCAAATTGAATGGTTTTTTTCTTTCTCCTTTTTATTGTTGGAATTTGAACGGAGTTTAGAAATGCAGTTTATCTTTTAAACCAGACTGACGTTTCTTTTCTTATCATAAAAAGTTTTTATTTTCCATTTTCATAGCATATAATCACATGTATACTATTACATAGTCAATAGTAAGTTATATTATTAAGTACTTACATCAATTCATCTTACCATCAACTACCAAAGGGAAAAAACCCCAGTTATTGGCTCTTCTGCTCTCCATACACCATATTTATACCTTATCCAACACTTTCTTCCCCTTCTCTCCTCCCCCTTTCTACATTCTGTCTTCCCTCCATCATTGTCTACTCCACTTCCCCTTCCTTTCTCCTTCTACTCTCTCCCCTTACCATTCCTCCTTATACACCTCATCTTCCCCCTTCACCCTCTCTCCTATCCCTATCTTCCTATCTTTCTTCTCTCCTCTGCTTCCCACTCTTCCTCTAATTCAGTTGGTGTATTTCAGCTTCTGAGCAAACTCCCTTTTGTGTTGATGGTATTTATAATTCCATTTCAATATACATAAAAAAGAAAAAATAGCAGTATACATGTACAATCATTCAACATCCCTCCTCCAACTTAGTAAACTCCACTCCCTCCCACCCTCCCACCCAACCCCCCCAACCTTCCCCCACCCTGACTTCCCAGAACCAATACAAGGTATAAATCTTTAACAAAAACAGTTTAAGATATACTTAAAGAAAACGTAGAAAGTTAATAACATCTTTGAATTGAGCTTAGCTCCTCCTTGCTAGGCTAACTATAAACAATTTGTATCGTTTCTGATCTTAATCATAAGCTATCTGAAATTTCCTAGACCCATATTTAATCAATCCATTTTTCCCAGTCTCGTTTATATCTCTCATTTGAATTATCCTTGAGATATGCAAATATTTTAGCCATCTCTGCTAAGTTTGTGATTTTCAATGTCCATTCCTAGATAGTAAACAAATCTTCCTTCTTCCAGTATTGCGCCACCAACAATCTAGCTGCAGTTATCAAATGCAAAGTCAAGTTAATCTCTACTGCTGTACAGTCAGTAATTATACATAACAAAAAATAGGTGGTTTTTTTAGAACATTTTACATAATCCATCATATTTTTATCCAGAATACCTTAACCTTTTTATAAATCTACTATGTCATTTAATTAATATTGATGTTTTTTCCCACCCCTTAGCAAGGCATTCCCCAGAGCATGACCTTTAAAATTCTCATCCACCTCTTTATTATACAGCAAATAAGCAGCCATATACCAAATCATACCCTTCAATACTGAGCACTCCATTTCCTGCTAAATTGATCCAATTGCTTAACATTCCATATTAGAGACTTAGTGACCATCATTAGCCCCCTGAAACTTTTTAATAGCCATCTGAACATCTTGGAATTTAACCTTTGGCCTAGCTCCTCTCACTGTTTCTGATGTAACACCTGTATGCTCCTGAACAGTGGCTTGTGTACGTTGCTTTCTTAATTCCTGTTCCATTCGTCTGGTAACCACACGGTCTTGTCTTTGTTCTATAGCTCCTTATACCTCTGAAAGAACAAGTTGATCCCCCCTTGTTAAAACTTGAGTGGTTTGCTTTCCATCATATCCTTCTTGTTCTCTTTGTCTAGATCTAGAGGAAGAGGGTTGTCCACCCTTCAGTACGTTGGTGTAGAAATCCTGTGCCTTCCATACTGTATTGAGGTGATGTCTTTTCCCAAGGTAGCTAAATGCGATGCCGATTGGTGCGTCCCATCTAAACTGTATCTGGCGATTTTTAAGCTCTTCCACTAAAAAGGCATAGTCTTTCCTAGATCTCAGCATTTTAGGTGGTATCTCCTTCAAGACAGTCACCTCCCGACCCCTGATTTGAAGCTTATTTTTGTAGGATTCCTGTAATATCGTATTTCTCAAATCTCTAGTGGCGAAGTAGACCACTATATCTCTTGGTAATTGATTTTGTTTTGCCAGCGAGGAATTAACATGGTAAACCTTTTTGACTTGCCAGTCAAGATTCCCTCCTGACCTTCCCACCATCAGGTCGAAGGCTTCAGAGAGAGTCTGTTTCAGGTTCTCTTGTGTATTGTTGCCTATACTGTAGCATTATGATTTCATTTTCTGCATCGCTAACCTTTTGCTGGACCGCCTCCACCTTCATCACCAAGTTCGTATTAGAGTCACTAAGATCTTCTAACTTTTCTTCAAGGGCCTGTGCATAACCAACTAGCGAATTCAGAGCCGTCAGAAAGTCCCCTCTAATCATTTGGTTACATGTCATAAGTTCTTCAGACATCTGTTTGTTAGAAGCAGCTATCCCTTCCTTAAGTTTTGTTTTCATTGTAACAGCATGATTTTTTAATGCATCGATTAATTTCTTCTGCAGAATTTCCCTTGTCAGGGGGTCCCCTGCAGAAGTAGAAGGGAGTGATGATTGTATTTTAGCAGAAGGCGCTGGTGAATTTCTGACACTTTTCGATGCAGGGGGAGGAGGGGGGAATTTTTGCTTAGAAGCCATCTCAAACTTAATCTTCTTTAGTCAGTTAAAAAGTCCAGGCAGTCCAATTATACAGCAATTGCTATTTGTTTTGATAATAAATCACTTCTTGGTAATAAATCAGTTTTAGGTTTCGCAAAAGTTCTATCCGAGACACGCCCCTCCTACACAGCTCGGCACCATTTTTATAGAACTTTCAACAAGTAATCAGCAGAAGGAATTCTTTGCAAATGGAGCTAATGATTTACACATACAATTAAGATGTTCACAAGTATTGGTTCAGCTCAGCTTGAAGTCCATAATAAATCATTGTGCTGAGGATGAGCGAGAACCTTCATTCTGCAACAAAAGGCAGAATGAATCCCGGCTCAGAGCTGCCATGCAACAGCCGGTGCTTTCCCCCTTCCTCCCAGCGTTTAGGCTGCAAGGGCTAGTTGGAGAGCTTTCGATGCATAGCTTCTCATCTCTCTCTTCTAAACCCGAAGAGAGGATAAATAAATTGCCAAACAGCTTGATAGATTGCTGTTTAGACAGATTAACGATGCCAAGATTCCAGAGCTGTTAAAGATAACAACCCTCTGTCAGGCCCCGCCCACCAGAAGCCCCCGGACTGACGTTTCTTTTGAATACATTGATACAATAAACTTTTATTGCTCAAGTTTTTTTTCTTTCTCCTATTTTTTCTTAATGCTTTAATGCTTAATGTCTTATTGTTTTTCTTTACTTTTGAATCTTTTTTTAAGTGTAAAAGGAAGTGAGTGAAAGGGAAGGAGGGGAAATAAGTAGCACTGCCACCCAGAGGCTTGGAAACACTGTTTTTTTTTTCTTTTGCATGAGTGTTTCAGAGGTAGCTGTTCTTTCCAAGGTTATGTTTAGCCAAGGAATCATAATAGAATGAGCATGGAGGTTTGTTTATACCAGATGCTATTTTTGTGATATTATTTATGCATGGAACTTTGGTTTGAAAGAAAAATAGAACATCAAAGGGAAAGCCTAGAGTGACCTTGAAAAAGCTTTCATCTTGTAAGAGTTCGGACTTTATTGGTGGCAGTGTCTCCCTCCGTCCTTTGATTCTCTTTTTCCCCCCACTTCCTTTCCTTCTTCTCTACTTAATTATTTTCAGCTGGTCTGAGGCAGTTTGTAGAAGAGGTTTGGCTTTTTCCTCTTTCTTTTGTTAAAGAAGCCATGTACCTTTTTTACTCTCCTTCCCCCCCACGTTTACTCACCACGTGGATGTAAACTGTAGTGCATTGTCATTAGTTTCCTGGTTTTTCGGTCCAAAATGTCCAAATCAGCTTGTGTCCAGTTAACTATGCCAGCTGTGTATCTTATAACTGGTATTGCCCAGGTATTTATGGCCTTGATTGTATTTCCACCATTCAATTTAGATTTCAAAATTTTCCTAACTCTGTTGGTGTACTCTCGCCTGACAATAGTTTTTACTTCTCCATGCTTGATGTTATCCAACTGCAGAATGCCTAAGTATTTGTAGGCTTCATTTTCTTTGCATTTAATTAGTTGGCCATTGGGCATTTCAATTTCCTCACATGCAGTGATTTTGCCCCTTTTTATGGATACAGTGGCGCATTTTTCCATGCCAAACTGCATTGAAATATCGGTGCTGAATACTCGGACTGTGTTTGTCAATGATTGGATTTCTATTTCTGACTTTCCATAGAGTTGCAAATCATCCATATATAGTAAATGCGAAATTTTTTCAGCTTCTTTGGCTGTTTGGTAGCCTAATTTCATTTTTTTTTAAGATTACTGATAGTGGGATCATTGCGATGATGAAGAGAAGAGGTGAAAGTGAATCACTCTGGAAAATTCCTCGCTTGATATTAACCATTCCATAGATCTCATTCCCTACTGCCAACTCAGTTCTTTTTTTAGGTATTTTTTTTTTAGGTATTTTATTAAAATTTATAGGCCGCCCTTTTCCCTGAGGGGACTCAGGGCGGCTTACAACCATTAGGGAGGGGGTACAATACACAATAAACGATATAAAAACAAGATAAGTAGTAAAAACACAACATGCATTCTACATTCAACACT
Source organism: Thamnophis elegans (assembly GCF_009769535.1). Lineage (NCBI taxonomy): Eukaryota > Metazoa > Chordata > Lepidosauria > Squamata > Natricidae > Thamnophis > Thamnophis elegans. The sequence goes on along the minus strand of NC_045543.1, from coordinate 64,723,993 downwards.
CGGGTGGGGCAAATTAAGGACTTATCCCCAGGCCTGTTGGGAGAGCCAGGTCTTGAGGGCTGCGCGGAAGGCCTGGACGGTGGTGAGGGTGCGTATCTCGACGGGGAGATCGTTCCACAGGGTCGGAGCTGCAACAGAAAAGGCTCTCCTCCGTGTAGTCGCCAGTCGACATTGACTGGCGGATGGAATTCGGAGGAGGCCCAGTCTGTGCAATCTAATCGGTCGGAGGGAGGTAATCGGCAGAAGGCGGTCTCTCAAGTACCCAGATCCACTACCATGGAGTGCTTTAAAGGTGGTCATCAGTACCCTGAAGCGCACCCGGAGATCGACAGGTAGCCAGTGCAGCTCGCGGAGGATGGGTGTAACGTGGGCGAACCGCGGTGCGCCCACTATCACTCGCGCGGCTGCATTCTGGACTAACTGCAGTCGCCAGATGCACTTCAGGGGAAGCCCCATGTAGAGCACATTGCAGTATTCCAGCCTAGAGATCACAAGGGCTCGAGTGACTGTTGTGAGAGCCTCCCGATTCAGGTAGGGTCGTAACTGGCGGACCAGGCGAACCTGGGCAAATGCCCCCCTGGTCACAGCCGACAGGTGATGATCGAGAGTCAGCTGTGAATCCAGGAGGACTCCTAAGTTACGAACCCTATCTGAGGGGTATAAAATTTGACCCCCCAGCCTGATAGATGGAACATTAGCCAAATTGTTGGGAGGGAAACACAACAGCCACTCGGTCTTGTCCGGGTTGAGTACCAGTTTGTTAGCGCTCATCCAGTTCCTAACGGCCTCCAGACCCTGGTTCATCACATCCACCGCTTCATTGAGTTGGCACGGGGCGGACAGATACAATTGCGTATCGTCCGCATATTGATGGTATTTTATCCCGTGCCTCCGAATGATCTCGCCCAGCGGTTTCATGTATATGTTAAATAGTAGGGGGGATAAGACCGAGCCCTGCAGCACCCCATATTTTAGGGGCCTCAGGGACGATCTCTGCCCCCCCACCAACACCGACTGCGACCTGTCTGAGAGGTAGGAGGAGAACCACTGCAAAACAGTGCCTCCCACCCCCACCTCCCGCAGTCGTCGCAGAAGGATACCATGGTCGATGGTATCGAAAGCCGCCGAGAGGTCAAGGAGAACCAGGATAGACGCATGGCCTCCATCTCTGGCCCTCCAGAGATCATCGGTCAATGCGACCAAAGCGGTTTCTGTGCTGTGACCGGGTCTGAAGCCGGACTGGAAGGGGTCAAGGTAGCTAGCTTCATCCAAGGCCCGTTGAAGCTGGAAGGCCACCACCTTCTCAACAACCTTCCCAACAAAGGGAAGGTTGGAGACAGGACGGTAGTTATTTAAAATGGCTGGATCCAAGGATGGTTTCTTCAGGAGGGGTCTCACCACCGCCATTTTTAGTGCGGCGGGGAAGTGCCCCTCCTGAAGGGAGGCGGTTACGACCGCCTGGATCCAGCCACGTGTCACCTCACTGCTGTTGGCAACCAGCCAGGAGGGACATGGGTCCAGAATGCAGGTGGAGGCACTCACAGCTCGAATGGCCTTGTCCACATCCCCAGAGGCAACATCCTGAAACTCAACCCAGAGATGGTTTGCCAAGTGATCCTCTTGTGTCCCGGCTGGATCTGCTGCGGTGGAGTCCAAGTCCGACCGAAACCGAGCAACTTTGTCCGCTAAGAATTGGGCATAATCCTCAGCTCTACCCTGCAAGGGTTCCCCCGTATCCCTCCTATTTAGGAGGGAACGGGTTATCCTAAACAGGGCGGCTGGGCGGGACTCAGCGGACGCAACCAAGGTGGCAATATGAGATCTTTTTGCTGCCCTAAGTGCCCTGATGTAATCCTTGGTGCAGATTGTTAATAGTGCTCGGTTCGACTCGGACTTATCGGACCTCCACAAGTGCTCTAGGCGTCTCCTCCGGCGCTTCTTCTCCCGGAGCTCCTCGGTGAACCAAGGAGGTCTCCGGGATCCGCTGACCCGGAGGGGCCGTAGTGGCGCAATCCGGTCAAGAGACTCCGATGCCGCCGAATACCAGGCAGCAGCCAGAGTCTCCGCCGAACTGTGGGCGAGAGTATCAGGAATAACCCCAAGCTCCGTCTGGAACCTCAAGGGGTCCATCAGTTGCCTGGGGCGGAACCACCTGGTCGGTTCCTCCTACCTACGGTGGGGGTTTGGCCTCCGGAAGTCAAGCCTCAGTAGGCAGTGGTCTGACCACGACAGGGGTATGGTGTCATTTCCCTTCAGACCAAGATCACACATCCACTGCTCTGAGAAAAATACGAGGTCGAGCATGTGACCCGCTGAGTGGGTTGGGCCCCGAATTACCTGGGTCAAGCCCATGGCTGTCATGGAAGCCATGAACTCCTGCGCCCCATCAGAGTGTTCACCGAGCGATGGCAAATTGAAGTTCCCCAGAACCATAAGCCTGGGGAACTCAATTGCCAGCTCGGCTACTGACTCGAGGAGCGAGGGGAGGGCTGCTGCAACGCAGTTGGGAGGCAGGTACGTTAGCAGCAGACCCACTTGACCCTTGAGGTCCAACTTCACCAGCAGAGTCTCACACCCGACAAGCTCCGGAGCAGGGACCCTACGAGGTACTAGAGACTCCCGGATAACAATAGCCACACCGCCACCCCTTCCCTGGGCTCTCGGCTGATGAAGCACCTGAAATCCTTCTGGGCACATCTCTACAAGGGGGACTCCTCCTTCTGTGCCCAGCCAGGTTTCAGTAATACATGCCAGGTCTGCCCTCTCGTCAGAAATTAAGTCCCGGACGAGAGGAGCCTTGTGAACAACAGACCTGGCATTTAGCAACAGCAGCCTGAGACCAGGGTCCTGACTACTCACGCCATCTGGCCTTGGAGTGGGACTCATAGGGCCGGAAGGAGGGATCTCTGTAATATAGCGAACCCTCCTTCCCCGGTAATGGCTAGCCCTAAAGTCCCCGCCATGTCTGCCCCTCCCTGTAATGACCGTAATGCTCCGACCCACTCCCGTAGCAGTAGTCCCCCCAACCACCCCACTGACCCCCGCCTTCCCCGGCAGGCCCTCCGAGTCAAACATTCTCATATATCCACCCTAACAATCCCCCACGTAATATTTAAAAAACATATAAGAATACAATAGTAATAAACAGTAAAAGTGGGCTCATTCATTCAACACAGACAAACCTCATGCACTCATCATACCAAATAAAAATTGCGCGGTTGTGCGAATTGGTGAAGGCTTATATGAAAGGTCTTTAAAAGTTTGGCCTTCGTGTTAGCAGAGTCTGGTAGAAGTCCAGTAATAGTATATATGGTCCAGAAATATAATATAATGGTCCAGAGAAAAGTACTAGTGATGGCCACTGGAGGGAGTCCAAGTGCTCAACACACTGCGTCTCTGATGTAATAGTGGCTGGCAATAATGATGATACTTGATGGTCTGCGGAAAAAGTACTAGTCGTGGCCACTAGAGGGGGCCCGAGTTCCCAGCCAACGCAGCACTCTCGAAGCAGTGGTAATCGCAATGGTGGCAGCTGATGATAATGGCTGCCACAGGGAGCCCGTAGTTGAATTCTTAAAGCTTTACTTTTACACCAGGGCAGATGGACAAGCCGTTTCAAAACCTGCTGGAGCAGCGGCAAGATCGAAGAGAAGCGCCGCTTCAAAATGCAGGGAGGGGTATCAGTAAAGCTGTCGCGGAAGCAGGAAACCCGTTCCTCTGCCTCCCGGTCCCAGTCCCAGTCCAGTCCAAACATCTCTCCTGGATCTCCCACCTCTTCTTCGGGGCATAAGCCGACCCCACAATGTTGTCTAGTCAGTAAGGGGGTTCGGCACCCTTCCAAACAGCGGTGCCAAAGCCTCCGCCTCTCGCACCCAGCCGTCACCGCCACCTCCCAGCTGTTCAAAAGGGCCGATGTAATGAACAAAGCCAGGGAGGATATCGTCGTTCTAGAGCTGTCCCTGGGGCCGCCGAGAGGCGACCCCCTCCTCAAACGACCACCTCCCTGGGAGGGCTGAAGGCTGGCGCCCAAAAAGAACCCCCCGGTTACCATATTAGGGGTCTTGGGCGCTGCAGTTAGTATCGTCTCGTCTTCAGGCATTCGGAGCGGCGGAATCCGGCAGCCATTCTATGGCTGTTCTCCATTGTTTCTCCATTGTTTCATCGCCTTTTCAGTAAAGGATGTAATATTTTTGCTAATGCCAGTTGTTTCTAAGCATTTTATGATCCAACTATGTGGCAGTGAGTCAAATGCCTTTTTGTAATCAATCCAGACCATATTCAAGTTTGTTTTTCTGTTCTTACAATTTTCTAATATCATTTTATCAATTAGAAGCTGATCTTTTGTGCCCCTGCTCCTTCTTTTGTTGCCTTTTTGCTCTACTGGCAAGATGTTGTTTGTTTCCAAATAATCCATCATGTTATCTGCAATAATGCCTGTGAGTAATTTGAAGGTTGTTGGCAAGCATGTTATTGGTCTGTAGTTTTCAGGTGTTGTTCCTTTAGTTGCATCTTTCTGAATCAAGTATGTTTTTCCAGTTGTCAACCATTCATCAATTTGGCCCTTTTGTAAAATTTCATTCAGTTGCCTGGCCAATATTGCATGTAAACTGGTCAGATATTTGAGCCAGAAACCATGTAATTGGTCCTTTCCAGGTGATGTCCAATTCTTTACCTTTTTAACTCGATTTTTGACCATCTCAGTTGTTATTTCTAATACTTGCATTTGTTTGTTGCCAATGCTTTTCTCAAAGTCATGTATCCACTTTGCTTCCTTGTTGTAGTCCTTTGCATTTTCCCACAATTCTTTCCAGAATTCAACTGTGGCCTGTTTTTCTGGTTTTTCACTTTTGGTGTTACCATTCACATTAAGACTTTGATAAAAACGCCGTTGGTCTGATCGAAATTGCTGATTTTGTTTATATTGGATGATTCGTGCCTCATATCTTTCAATTTTTCTAGCTGTTGCTGTTATCTGCTGTTTTACAATCTCTACAGCTTCATTGATGTTTCTTGTATCCAATCTATATCGTCTGATTAGCCGATCTATGATTTTGTTGTTTTTAAGCCATTGCTCATGCATGTTCTTTAAGTTACTAGCATCTGCCCTTAATTTTTTGATTTTTTGTTCTAAACGGATTTTCCACTTTGGCTTTGATGCTTTTTCTGTTGTGTGACTAGGTACTTTCATTTTAATGCCTAGTTCATTAGTGACTATTACAGCTGCGCTGTACATTAACTGGTTTGTTTCCAAGATGGATCCCGATTCAATTGTTGAAAACACTGCATTAACCATTTTCATGATAGGGGCCAAAATTTTCTTAGGCACAGTTTTTAGTGATGGTAAACGTTGCCTTTCCTCATTAAGCAGAAAATGCTCCATGATCTTATCCTTCAATTCTTTTTGTTTTTGAGTTAGTTCATTAGTTGGTTCAGTGATAACTGGTTCTAGTGGTGGTGATGTTATTTCCTCCCCGAGAGCTTCTTCTGGGAGTTCTACTATAATGTCTTTAGTTGTGTCTTGAATATCAGTTATTTCCGCTTGTGATATTGTTTTTTGGGTTTTGCAATTTGCCTGAATTTCCTCATGTTCAACTTCACTAAACACTTTATTCCGTATAATAAATCGCCTTTGATCTGCTAGTCGTTGTTCACTAACATTTGAATCTGGATATTGTTGTTTCCATAATTCATACATTCGCTTTAAATAGCCTCTTTTTTCTGGCTCTGAGTTGTAGTAACAGGCCATTATGGCACGGTTTTCATCTGCATTATATTTTTGTCGTTTTGTTGGCTGGTCCACTTGTAGCCCACTTGTCGACGGATGTCCAGGGACCCCAACATCTGCCGCGGCCCTTGTTAACCCGCGCGACGACCGATGCGGTATGGAATTCTTATTTGTTTTTTTCACCATATTGTATGGGTTGGCAGGTTTTTTTTTATGGGACCAGATGCCAACCTGACCCCAACCTTCCTCCTTTCTCATCCGGGCTTGGGACCGGCAATGGCGGAGTTGTTGTTGTTGTTGTTGTTGTTGTTGTTGTTGTCTTAATATTTTTCACACAGTTTTTCTACACAGTATTAGGGGCTAAAGTCTTAGGATTACAAGCAGAGAAGTTGTTATGTTAAGACTAAGAACAAACAAACAAAACCATAAAAATTAAGCAGAATCAAATACAGATAGTCCTCAACTTTCAACTGCAATTGGGGCCCAAAATTTCTGCTGCTAAGTGAGACAGTTCTTAAGTTAGTTTTGCCCCAGTTTATGACTTTTCCTGTCACAGTTTTAAGTGAATCACTGCAGTTGTTAAGTTAGTAACGCAGATGCTAAATGAATTCGGCTTCCCAATTGACTGTTTGTCAGAAGGTTTTAAAAGATGATCACGTGACCCCGGGACACTGCAACCATCATAAATATGAGTCAGTTGCAAAGCATCAGAATTTAGATCATATGACCAAGAGGATACTACAACAGTTGTAAGTGCGAAAAATGGTGATGAGTCACCTTTTTCGGTGCTGTTCTACCGTAACTTTGAATGGTCACTAAGAGAATGGTAGTACACGGTTTTTCTATCTATAAAAAGCTAGAGCACATGATGGGAGCTCAACTGGGTCTCCAACGCGCCATTGCACTCCCACTATATTGTCTTAACATCTTGCATTTCTCCTCTGCAAACATAATAGGTCATATGAACAGTTCTATTATAAAAATATATTAAATTTGAGACATCCCTTTCAGAAGTCTATTTTTATAATAGATGATGCAAACGAATCTTGGTAGAATAATTGGCATGAGTTCACAGCACTGTTCTCCTTATTAACGAAGCTGTCTACCTTTATATTCTCCAACATGCAGTATGTAGAGTGAAGCGAGCGCTGATATGGGAAGTAGTTGTAACTTCATCTTTCTTTTTGACTTCCTTCTTTTTATAATACTTCTATTTTCAGGGGTTAAAAAAACCCTTTTCCTCCCATCCTCCAGTCCTTCATAAGTTGATACTGTTAGTTGTGCATTGCGACCACTTTTTACACATTTCTTGACTTACTGATGATCAGATTAAGGAAGTAAACTTCCTGTCTCAAATTTAATATATTTTTATAATAGAACTGTTCATATGACCTATTATGTTTGCAGAGGAGAAATGCAAGATGTTAAGACAATATAGTGGGAGTGCAATGGCGCGTTGGAGACCCAGTTGAGCTCCCATCATGTGCTCTAGCTGCGACTGACCCAGTAGTTTGTGGGTGGCCATGAGTAGATAGATGGGTTCCACTTCAGTTGACATGAAAGGAGACATCCCAACCAGACATCCCATGGGTAACAGTAATGTCATCAGCTAATCCTGTCAACCCAGAAGCACTTTGGTGCTTCCAATATGAAAGCGGGTGAAGGCAATATCACTATCATGATAGCAGGGACATAAAGAAAATCTTTATATCCCCAGAATCCTTGTTTCACCTAAGCCAATAATGGCAACATATAGTTTACCAGAGTCAATTCTTTGTTAGAAAAAAATGGTGTACTGAGGTTTATATTTGTCATAGACTCATAGAATATAGAGGTTGTGGACTTCAACCAATGACAAACTGAAGACAAGTATGACAGAATCAGGAGTAAATAGGCCAGCTTTTTTAGAAAAGGAGAGGGCTTGGGATTACCCAAACATGCTCCAGACAGTAGTCTCTGGTGAAGAGACGATAAGCCAATGGCAGTGATGTGCAGTGAGGTTTACAGTTGGTGAGGCAAGAGCGCGGCGGTGCCAAGAAGCAGCGTCCCCAATGCTGTCCCCGACAGAGGCATCTCACATTTATGTCCGCCATACACGTGAGATGCCTCTGTCGGACACAGCGGCGGGGATGGAGGAGGCAGCAGCGAGAAGGCAGAGTGTGGCGGCAGCGAGAAGCAGCATCCCCAAAGCTGTCCCCGACAGAGGCGTTTCGTGTTTATGACTGCCATACATGTGAGACGCATCTGTTGGACACAATGGCAGGGACGGAGGAGGCAGCGGTGAGAAGGCGGAGCACGGTGGCAGTGAGAAGCAGCGTCCCCAAAGCTGTCCCGACAGAGGCATCTCACGTTTATGTCCGCCATACATGTGAGACCCCTCTGTCAGACACAGCAGCAAGGATGGAGGAGGCAGCGGCGAGAAGGAGGAGTGCGGTGTCAGCGAGAAGCAGCGTCCCCAAAGCTGTCCCCGACAGAGGCATCTCGTGTTTATGTCTGCCATACACATGAGACGCCTCTGTCGGACACAGCGGCGGGGACAGAGGAGGCAGCGGCAAGAAGGCGGAGCATGGCGGCAGTGAGAAGCAGCGTCCCCAAAGCTGTTCCCGACAGAGGCGTCTCGCGTTTATGTCTGCCATACACGTGAGACGCCTCTGTCGGACACAGCGGCGTGGACAGAGGAGGCAGCAGCAAGAAGGCGGAGTGCAGTGGCAGAGAGAAGAAAGGGGAGTGGAGGAGGAGGAAAGGGAGAGGAGAGCAGGCAAAAGAAAGAAATCTCCAGCCCACCAGCAGAGGCGGGTAAAAGACCTGCCTCTGCTGGCGGGCTGCCCCTCTCTTCTCAAACAAGCTGCCCTCCCTGCCTCTCTCCCTTCCCTCTCTTCTCAAACAAACTCTCTCAAATTGAGTTTGTTTGAGTGAAGTGAAGAAACAAACACACGCACGCACGCACGCACGCACACACACACACACAAATTACTCACAATAAAAAATTACTTACAAATTACAATAATTTTGAATTCCTCCCCCCTCCCTCCATCCGACCCACATACCTTTTCCAGCTGTGTCACAGAGGATTTCAACTCTCGTCTTGTCTGCCACGATGAAAATGTGAAAATGTAAAAAGAAAAAGGCAAGAGCTGCTCTAGCCAGGCTAGGATAGTTGCTGCTAGAATCACCACGTGGATGACTCTGCTTAACTGTTTAAAAAAAGCCTCTAAACAAAGTGCCCTCCGCAGGAGGAGGCAAGAGAACCACGTGCCTCCTTTGCATAAGGAATTTTTCTCCTTTTAACCCTTGCTTAACTCTGCTGAAGTGATCATAAAAATAGTGTAAAAGAGGCACGTGGTTCTCTCGCCTTCCCCTGCAGTTAAACACTAGGCAGAGCCATCCACCGTGACTGGCAGCAACTACCTTAGCCTTTTTCCTTTTATTTTTTTTTTCTTTTGAGGATGACAGTGGTGAGGCCCTGCCTCCTCTGCCTCCCCTGACTGCACGTCCCTGGCCAATGGTCTCTGCAAAGACAGTAGTTATTGGCAGGATTAGAGCTCTGAGAAATGAGGGGTTTTCATTCTTACCCAAGCTGTGGTTGGCAACTTTAAAAGGACACTGGGTTTGCATACTTCTTGCCTTAATCATTTCTGGAAATTGCTTATTAATGGTTTTTTTTTAACATATATTAAGAACCCTCAGAATGACAAGTTCATTGTATAGTGGATGAGTCACTATTTCTTTGGTGAAAGACATTTTATGCAAGTTTCAAGGACTTAAAAACCCTTCTTTTGGATGAAATAGCAAAAAGGTGATTAAAACATTGATTTTGGAAAGTTATAAATGGACTAAGGGGCCAGATAGATGTGAAATAAGATCTTGAAATTAATTATAAGAATCCTTCCTGTGGGTTCTTTAGAATTCTATTAAAAATTATAAAAATGTTGACATTAAGTATTATAAACCTTCCCATGGGTAAATGCTATTGATTAGGAAAAAAATATGATAAGATGGGGTTTTAAAAGTTGGTTACAAGCCAAGGGGAAAAATATAAAGTTAATTTATTTGATTAAGGTCAAAATATATACTCTATGTTATCTCTGGTAACTCTTAATGGACTTTTGCTGACTAAAGCTGAACTTTTGAGACTTTAAGAATTTATTTATAGATAAGAAATGAGATATGGGAAGAAGAGATATTTTCTTGTTTTCTCAGAAAAGATAAGTTACTAAAATTGTTTATATTTGTGATAAAGAGGAAAATCATTTCTTTATGTATCTCTTTTCTTTGTTTTCTTTGTTATTATATTTCTTTTCTTTGCACTTTTCTTTTACTCCTTTATATTTTTCCTGGTTTTTATTTACTTTTTATCTTTGTAGCTGTAAATGTTAAGCATTATAAAAATATTATAAAAAAATAACATAAGGGTTTAAAGGAATCTTGGCGATCAGTTGCGCCAATGCCCTGACTGGTGCAGTGATCATATTTAATTAATTACTTGGGAAATTGTACTCAAAGATGGGTGGGTGGGTGGATGGATGGGTAGGTGGGTAGATGGATGGACAGACAGACATGAATTATGGATTTTATGCATGTATAGGCATATGTAAAAAGCATACATTATCAGGAATTTCACTACACTAAGGTGACCAGACGTCCCGATTTCAGCGGGACAGTCATGATTTATAACAATTTGTCCCATGTCCTGGGGCGTTTTAAAAAAGTCCTGATTTTCTGGCTTCATGTTGAAAGCCCAGTGGATTTGCTTAAGAAATCCTAACCGGGGCAAGACAAAAGACACCCTGTCTAACCTCTCTCTCTGTCTCAGTACTTTCATTGAAGATATTAAAATGTTAAAGCAACAAAACGGACCCCCCCCCGCACCCCTTTTACCTCATTTTATAAGAAAAAATGACCAAGTACCATAGAGCTCCAGGAAATACTTGGCTAGAGAAGCCGCGAGTGTTACTTCCTGGATTTTCTGGAGGGGAGGGGCACAGAGGTTGGAGGTCGGCTCATGTGGAAAAAGATGGTGGCAAAGTTTCTTTGAAAAATATTTCCCTGACTAATTTCACCATTTTAATTTGCTCAGTTCTTTGTATTAACATCTATATCATTCTGGATTGACTTGGAGTGCTCACTTGTGCCTGCTGGTAAGTGAACTGGGTTTTTTTCTTTAATTTTTTAATGTATTTTAAAATAATATTTTATTTATTGTGCATAGGATTTTTTAAAAGTTTTATTCTGTGTGGATTCTTTTTTTAAATTGTCTTAGACTATTTAAAAAAAGATTCTATCCAAAATAAATTGAAGTGAAACCATTTTTAAAAATTCTATGCACAATACTTTGAAATGCTTTACTTCAATTTATTCTGTGTGGATTCTTTTTTTAAATTGTCTTAGACTATTTAAAAAAATTTTTTATCCAAAATACAAAATACCAACTGCAGTTATTTACTTAAGAACTGTGGCTAGAAAGGTGGTATAATGGGCTTAGTGACCAAAGTTACAATGGCATTGAAAAAAGTGACTGATGACCATTTTTCACACTTAGCGACCGTTGCAGCATCCTCATGGTCACGCAATCAAAATTTTGATGTTTGGCAACAGATTCGTATTTATGATGGTTTCAGTGTCCTGGGGTCATATAATCACCTTTTGACAAAGGCAATTTGGGAAACCAGATTCACTTATGTTACTAACTTATCAGCTGCAGTTATTCACTTAAGAACTGTGGCAAGAAAGGTGGTATAGTGACCAAAGTTACAATGGCATTGAAAAAAGTGACTGATGACCATTTTTCACACTTAGCGACCGTTGCAGCATCCTCATGGTCACGTGATCAAAATGTTGATGTTTGGCAACAGTTACAATTTATATTTGTAAATTGTATTTATGTTGAAATAAAAAAAATTACAATACTATTTTTGCGTTATATGAAAATTTTTGTTGCTCCATATAAAATTTTTAATCAAGCCCCCCCCCCCCCCCCAGTCAAAGGTGTCCCTCTTTACCAATCTGAAAATCTGGTCACCTTACACTACACCCAAAAGAGTGGTGTGGTGGCCTAGAGCTCTCGCCTCACAATCAGGAGACTGTGAGTTCAATCCTAGGTAGAGGCAGATATTTCTTTCTCTGGACACAATGAGAATATATCTGCCAAACAAACCTCCACATTGATTACAGGAAGGGCATCTGGCCATTAAAACGCTCTGCTAGCTCCAGTTGGCCAGACTCCACCCTGCAAGGGATTATGGGGTCGTTAAATAATGAGGATGATGATCAGAAATTTCATATGTAAAAAATGTATATGTATATTGTGGAAATGCACATCCAAAAGCAGTTCTATACAACTGTTTCACCTTAAACAATAGAAGAGTTTAAACTTACACTTCTATTAGTCCATTAATGCATGTGACAGTGATCTGAGGAAGTGTGCAGATGCAGCTCTAAGAATGCAATCCTATCCATGCCCACTCAGTCCCATTACACTGATTTTCATAGGCTTAAATTAACTTAAATTTGCACTGAGAGAAGAGCATTCTGCCTGAACTGGTCAGCTCCACAATGCACTGGAAGTGAGAATAAAAAGATATTGCTGCAAGATGCTGCTGTAATTTAATCCTAGCAGCAGTGTTAACATTTAAGCTTAATACATTTTCCAAAAAGTTTCACAACAGGAAAGTTTAATGATGAATTTCTATGAGGCAAAATTTATTACTGTGGGATTAAAGTTAGCGCACATGTTTGTTTTCCCCTCATCCTTTCTATGTGGACAATACTAAAAATAATTTCATTTAATTCTTATTCTTACACTACTAAATTCTGAATAGCATTCATAACCTGACAGAAACCCTTTGTTACTGAGATTGTTCCCGGAACAAGATTACTCATAAAGTCTATGATCGAGAAGGCATTTGAATTTAGGCCCCAAATTTGCTTTTCCCAAACATTACATTGGTTTGCTCTACTAACCACATTTCAAACTATTAAGATAAAAGAACCAGTGGGAATGGGACCGATAGCTTGTTGATGTGAATTGGACACAGCCATAATGTACCAAATCCTTTTTCTAAAATCACATGAAATTGGGACAGAGAGATATGATCTAGGGCTGGAAACAAAATTATCCATCACATTTCCAAGCAGATCAATTGAAGAAACTATTTCCCCGAACTTCTCAAAACACAAGAGAGGTTTCCCAGTTAATTCCTCCAGAGAAGAATTTTAATGAAACAGGCATAATAGCACTGCTGGTGAAAACATCCAATGGAAGAACCATCCTTATTGCAAAAGCACAGGAAGCCAGCTAGATTGTAGGAGATGGTTGTATGAAGGACAGGCCATTCACACATAGTCCTCGGCATTTCCTTAACTATAGAGCAGAGGTGCTGGGCAGGCATGGTCGACTGGGGCTGTGTGGTCAACTGGGTGGGTGTGGCCATCTTGACACCACTCCCCAAACTGCTATCATCTTTCCTCTTCGCACTGGGTAGACTGGGCCGAAGCTACACTGGCCTGATCTTTCCTTTTTGCACTGGGTAAACGAGGATGGCCCAAACACATTGTGGGCTGGATATGGCCGCTGGGCCTTGAGTTTGACACCCCTGCTATAGAGGGACAGAAATGCAACCTATAAGAATTTAACCAAAATTCTCTTCTTTGAAAGAAATTCAAAAGGATTGACTGTCATTCAGAAATATGTGAATTAGTAGGAGGAAGAATTTCTATGCCTAGTGATAGTCAAAATCAGATCCTCAACATAGTTATGTTGTCTTCTCCTAAGCTCTGGTTCTATGCCTGGGAGGCATATATTGAGTCACCCAGGAGATCAATTTCACTGTGTTTAATGAACCACACAATCAAATTGGATTGGAGCCCTCTGTAATTGGCACCATACAATGGATAACCAGCCATCTAAAAAGAAAGCTGTTCCATAATCTCCATGCTTCTTGTTTTTAAATAATGTTGCAACATCAAATGGTTTTTTTTTTTTTGAGGAATAAAGATCGGAATTGTTGCTATAATATTGTTTTGCATTTTCTATTTCAATCTGTCTCAATAACAGCTGAATCCTCTCTACCTAAGTGAAGCTGTCAGTATTATATGAGGGATGCACAGACATACATAAATTCAAAGCACACAGTAAGCCCCTTTGAATGGCTGCTGCTTATACAAATCCAGTTGTGATCTATCTCTTGTTTTGGTTTCCAAAGTACAGCCTCTAAATTAAGCCTCAGCTCTAAAGTATTACCAACAACTGCAACACAAGCAGCCATAGAAATATACTACATAACCGACAACAACTGTTACCTGCCCCAATTTATGTAGTGTGTGAATTGTGTGTGTTTGTGACAGTCGCAGCTATTTAAGCATGGTTGTTAAATATGCAGCAGTTCTGTAGTATTATGTTGTGCCAAATCTCACCACAAGATTGAAAGGAGCCATTCTAGGTAGTCCTATTTTTTTTTACCCAATTAGGGAGCTGATCCAACAATAGGATCTCTTCTGACTTTATCCCATTCATTTAAAACAAGTCCTCTACCTATCTTAAACCAGCAGAGGGAGCTCTAAAGGTAATCTCTCCTTTAGAGACAGCAAAAAATTTCATCCTCTTTACAAACAGATAAGAACAGCTTTACCACTTGTATTTAGGACCAATAACCACACAGACCTACAGGCATATTATGAAGTACGCAAGAATCATTTTAAACAATAGCTACTGAATTCAATGACAATGAATCAATACATGTGGATTCAGAAAGGTGTGCTTAGAAACGGTGCTTGTTTGCGCTTTTTCTCTCACACAGAAATACATGCCATGCAGTTGTAGGATTCAGCCAGTTTGCACCTATCCGAGAGAACCGGTTGTTAACTTTCTAAGCAGTTCAGAGAACCGGTTATTGGGAGAAATCTTATTCTGTTTTTCCCCACTTTACAGGGCTAATCCTGTAAGGAAGGCAGGAAAGAAACATTCTGGTGTTGTTTCTAGCCTAATCTTTATTGCCCAGCTTACAGAAACTGCCTCTCCAGTTAACCCTTATTACATTGTAACAGCTAAGGTGAAGCGTCCATTCACCTGAGTGACATTGAGTTTGCCACGCCCACACAGTCACATGACCACAGAGTCCCGCCTACCCAGCTGGTCATTAGGGCAGAGAACCAGTTATTAAATTATTTGAATCCCACCACTGATACCATGCATCTAGAAACAGCTCCTTCAAGAGGCAATACAGTTCCAAAAGCAAAGTACAGGCAATCCTTGACTTACAAAAGTTCATTTAGTGACTATTCAAAGTGACAACAGCACTGGAAAAAAAAGGGGATTTATGACCATTTTTCACACTCAGGACCACTGTAGTGTTCCCACAGTCGTGTGATCAAAATTCAAACTGACTTGGCAACTGACTTATATTTATGACAGTTGCGTTGTCCCGGGGTCATGTGACCACCTTTTGTTTACCTTCCGACAAGCGAAGTCAATGGGGAAAGTGTGTTACTAATTTAACAACTGCAGAGATTCACTTAACAGCTGTGGCAAGAACGGTCGCAAAATGAGACAAAACTCGCTTAACAGATGTCTCACTGAGCAATCAATATTTTCAGCTCAATTGTGGTCATAGATCGAGAACATCTGTATATATTCAGACCATTCTACTTTCCTTCCCCTCTTGGTTAAGATGTTCACAAGCACTACTGCTGTTGCCAGTAGAGCAGTTTTTGCTTCACTCTCTTCAATCTTCTCCATTCTGACTTATCTTAATCTCGTCTGCATCTTTTCTTCTCTAGCTTCCTTAAAACTGGTCCTTTTCCAGCTGACCCACAGTGGCCAGCCTCTTCTCTCAATCGTCCAAGTGTGCCCAGGGGGTCATATCACTTTCCCTTTTCCTTGAGACATTCCAGCAGGACCCAGAACTGCAAAGAGAAAAAATAAAGAGCTGAAGAAGCTTCTTGGATGACAAGCAAAACGTCTTCAAAGAAAAACCAGAAAGTCCAATTGCCTCTTTGTTCTGTCCTCACTACACGTTAGTCTGTGTGCATCTCGACATGCAGCTAAACCTACCTATCTTCAGCTAAACATACCATGTGTGTCACTATTCACTTACTTTCTCTACCGGTTCACAAATGTGAGCGCGCGCACATGCTCACTTCACTTGCTCATGCCCTGTTGATACATTCGTACAGCCATTCATGCATGCATTTTGCTCGCTTACACACATGCACGCGGCTTGAAACCTTGCCTAAATAGGAAGGCATAGAGCAAGGGTGGGTGGGCAGGCCCACCTGCGATTTCCACTACCGGCTGAATATCACCTCTGGTGTGAGTAGATCTGAATGCTTTATTGAAAGAATAGGCTATGGGGAAACTGTGGAAAATAGGAATACATATAATGACAACCAGATAAAAGATACGCAGTATTGAGTTACTGCTGAACATAACAATTAATAAATACAAATAATTTAAATCTCACCAGCGATGATCTGTGTGTGGGATGTAGGTTTGTCCTTGGATGAACCAGGTGCCACAGATTAAGATGGATTCTTCTTTGTGCTTCTGCCTTTTCCAAATGCTAAAGGAAATGGAGTCTGACTTCCAGTGTGCACTTGTTTTGAGAGTATGGGCTGATCGGTAAAGAGGTTGGGTCAGCTTCAAACAATATACTTACTATTTGTCTCTCCAGTCCCTAGATTTAGATTTAGATTAGATTTATTAATATTTGTAGGCCGCCCTTTTCCCTGAGGGGACTCAGGGCGGCTCACATAAAATCGGGGAAGGGGAAATACAGACATTAAGATAAGACATATAATAAAATAATAAACAACATACATTCATCATTCGGGAGGGGAACTATCCTTGTCCCCAGGCCTGACGGGCGAGCCAGTTCTTCAAGGCTGTGCGGAAGGCCTGGACGGTGGCGAGGGTGCGAATCTCTACGGGGAGCTCGTTCCAAAGGGTCGGGGCTACTACTGAGAAGGCCCTCCTCCTTGTAGTTGCCAGCCGACACTGGCTGGCCGATGGTATACGGAGGAGGCCTAATCTATGTGATCTTATTGGTCGCAGGGATGTAATTGGCAGAAGGCGGTCTCTCAAGTATCCAGATCCACTGCCATGTAGGGCTTTATGGGTGACTAATAGCACCTTGAAGCGCATCCGGAGATCGACAGGTAGCCAGCGCAGCTCGCGGAGGATAGGTGTTATGCGGGTGAACCGAGGTGCACCCACAATCACTCGCGCGGCCGCATTCTGTACTAGCTGAAGTCGCCGGATGCTCTTCAAGGGCAGCCCCATGTAGAGCACGTTGCAGTATTCCAGCCTAGAGGTCACAAGGGCCCGGGTGACTGTTGTGAGAGCCTCCCGATTCAGGTAGGGTCGCAACTGGCGCACCAGGCGAACCTGGGCGAATGCCCCCCTGGTCACAGCCATTAAATGGTGGTCAAACGATAGCTGTGAGTCCAGGAGGACTCCCAAGTTGCGAACCCTCTCTGAGGGGTGTAGAATTTGACCCCCCAGCCTGAGTGATGGAATATTGGTCGAATCTCTGGGAGGGAAACACAACAGCCACTCGGTCTTTTCTGGGTTGAGCACGAGCTTGTTAACCCTCATCCAGTCCATAACAGCCTCGAGGCCGCGGTTCATCACGTCTGCCGCTTCATTGAGTTGGCACGGGGCGGACAGATACAGTTGAGTATCGTCCGCATATTGATGGTATCTAATCCCGTGCCTGCGAATGATCTCACCCAGCGGTTTCATGTAGATGTTGAATAGTAGGGGGGATAAGACCGAGCCCTGAGGCACCCCATAAGTTAGGGGCCTAGGGGACGATCTCTGCCCCCCCACTAACACCGACTGCGACCTGTCCGAGAGGTAGGAGGAGAACCACCGCAACACGGCGCCTCCCACTCCCACCTCCCGCAGTCGTCGCAGAAGGATACCATGGTCGATGGTATCGAAAGCCGCTGAGAGGTCGAGGAGAACCAGGATGGAGGAATGTCCTCCATCTCTGGCCCTCCAGAGATCATCGGTCAATGCGACCAAAGCGGTTTCTGTGCTGTAACCGGGTCTGAAGCCTGACTGGAAGGGGTCTAGATAGTTTGCTTCCTCCAAGGACCGCTGGAGCTGGAAGGCCACCACCTTCTCAACAACCTTCCCCAGAAAGGGGAGGTTGGAGACTGGACGATAATTATTAAGGATAGCTGGATCCAAAGATGGCTTCTTCAGGAGGGGTCTCACCACCGCCGCTTTCAATGCGGCGGGGAAGTTCCCCTCCCGAAGTGAGGCAGTGACAACCGCCTGGATCCAGCCTCGTGTCACCTCACTGCAGTTAGTAACTAACCATGAGGGACACGGATCCAGTACACAGGTGGAGGTACTTACAGCCCTCATGGCCTTGTCCACATCCCCGGGGGTAACGTCTTGAAACTCAACCCAGAGTTGTTCAAATTGATCCTCCTGTGCCTCGGCTGGAGCTGCAGGGGTGGAGTCCAAGTCCGACCGAAACCGAGCAATTTTGTCCGCTAAGAATTGGGCATACTCTTCGGCTCTGCCCTGCAAGGGTTCCCCCGCTTCCCTTTTGTTCAGTAGGGAGCGGGTTATCCTAAACAGGGCGGCCGGGCGGGACTCAGCGGACGCAACCAAGGTGGCTATATGGGATCTTTTTGCAGCCCTAAGTGTCCTGGTGTATTCCTTGGTGCAGGTGGTTACCATTGCTCGGTTCGCTTCGGACTTATCGGACCTCCAACGGTGCTCTAGGCATCTCCTCCGGCGCTTCATCTCCCGGAGTTCCTCGGTGAACCAAGGAGGTCTCCGGGATCCGCCGCCTCGGAGGGGCCGCAGTGGCGCAATCCGGTCGAGGGTCTCCGATGCTGCCGAGTGCCACGCAGCAACCAGAGTCTCCACCGGACTGTGGGCGAAAGTGTCAGGAATAACCCCAAGCTCTGTCTGGAACCTTGACGGTTCCATAAGACGCCTGGGGCGGAACCACCTGGTCGGTTCCTCCTCCCTACAGTGGGGGTTTGGTCTCCGAAAGTCGAGCCTCAGTAGGCAGTGGTCTGACCACGACAGGGGTATGATGTCGTTCCCCCTCAGACCAAGATCACAAATCCACTGCTCCGAGAGAAATACAAGGTCAAGCATGTGTCCCGCCGAATGGGTTGGGCCTCGAATTACTTGGGTCAAGCCCATGGCTGTCATGGAAGCCATGAACTCCTGCGCCCCCTCCGAGTTTTCACCGAGCGACGGCAAATTAAAGTCCCCCAGGACCATCAGCCTAGGGAACTCAACTGCCAGCTCGGCTACCGACTCGAGGAGCGAGGGGAGGGCTGCTGCAACGCTGTTGGGAGGCAGGTACGTTAACAGCAGACCCATTTGACCCTTGAGGTCCAACTTTAACAGCAAAGACTCACACCCGACAATCTCCGGAGCAGGGACCCTACGAGGAACTAATGACTCTCGGATAACAGCGGCCACACCCCCACCCCTTCCCTGGGCTCTCGGCTGATGTAGCACCTGAAATCCTTCTGGGCACAGTTCTACAAGGGGGACTCCTCCCTCTGGGCCCAGCCAGGTTTCAGTAATACATGCCAGGTCTGCCCTCTCATCTAAAATTAAGTCCCGGACGAGAGGAGCTTTATGTACAACAGACCTGGCATTTAGCGACAACAGCCTGAGACCAGGGTCCTGACTGCTTACGCCATCTGGTCTCGGAGTGGGACTCCTAGGGCCGGAAGGAGGGATCTCTGTAATGTAGCGAACCCTCCTTCCCTGGTAATGGCCTGCCCTAAAGTCCCCGCCGTATCTGCCTCTCCCTGTTACGACCGTAATACCCCGACCCTCTCCCGTGTCTCTAGTCCCCTCAACCACCCCCGTGGCCCCCGCATCTCTCTAGATGGGCTAGAGAGCAACAACAGTATATAATGATCCTATGTTGGGGCATATTTGTTTCTCGGGCCACTAGATGGGGCTAGAGAGCAACAACAGTATATAAAAGTTATATGCTGGGGCATGACACTCTTGAAAAAGCACCTTTGGGACATCCATGACTTGAATGACTAAGAATCTCGATAGATATTCATATGTTCTCTCTTTCTCATGAATGTTCTCTCCCTTAACTTGACAGGTCTTTTATTTCCTTTATTTCCTTCCTCTAACTCTAGTTTTTTTCCTTTTCTTAGCTCAGCGTTTAGTCACATATCTTCCTTCCCACCCCACCCCCGTGCATCTGTCAGTGTCCATGGGAGTCTTTCTCAATCTCAGCAACTTTTAAAATGGGTGGATTTCAATTCCCACAGTGGGAAAGTCTACTGCCTGGGGAATTGTGGGAGTTGAAGTCCACACATCTTAGAATCTCTCAGATCAAGATAAACTGTTCCAGGGAAGACCTTGAAGTCACAGCACCGCACAACAGTTGTATACTTCCTCCCCCCAGCCTCTCCCCACCTCCTTCCAGAGGTCACCAACTTTGACTTCCATACAGGTTCCTTATGAGTTAATTTCTCGTCTTCTTCTGGCGAGCCCTTACCAGTTAGCATCAGGTGTTTCCATTCCACAACTCTACTACAACATTTGTTAAGGCAATCAATAAGTTGGATAAGAAAGTAGAGCAAGCAACTTGCAAAAGAAATGGCTACACTCAGCCAGTCATCATTTTCAATTCAGAATTGAGATCTTTTTTCCAAATATTTTGACATTTTGCATTTTAATCTTCTTTGAATAAACTAAAATTTTCATGGGGACATAAAAGAAATTGGCTGTTCTAACCAACCCTGGGGTTTGCTTTTTGAGATCAGCCAGTTCGCGCAATGAATTACACTAATTCCAAGCTCTTAATTAAGAATGGCAAGGAGGGAACTAAACACACACCACATTGAAACAGGAGAATTTGCTCCCCTCACTGGCCAGCAGAGATTACATGTGGAGTCACTGCGTTGATCTTGCAATTGCATCCATAGGGAAAGGAGGAGAAAACTGCCTGTCAACTTCAATGCATGTATCTTGCTTTTTTGTCCTGCCTTCTAAAATAAGTCTGTGCCACATTCTGCATGGCAGTCCTTAATTTATTTAAAGACTGTAATTATGCATCAGTGTTCACATTGTTCTGAATGTTGCAGTGTAATTTGCAACTCAAAAATGACACATAAATATGTATTTATGAGAAAGAAAACACAAAAATACATATTAGGGGAAATTGCACATAGAAATGCCTACATGCCCAAAAAGAGATGTGTATCTTGGGAGAGAGGCATGTACATTTCCCCGCAGAAGTCTTTTAAAAACAATTATGTAGCCAATGTGGAAATGGAAAGAGGTTAAAAATAAACAACTGAGTGAAATCAGCCTTAACCTCTCTGCCTATTTTTAACACGCACATTTGCGTGTCTGGCATCCTCTCCCAAAATACAGGATTAGAAATGCAGATTTCGTGATCTAATGTGCAGTTTCTTTCTTACACTGCTTTTAAATGGGAGCCGAAAACTACGATCACTTAAAGCAAGGAAAGAGAAATGCCAGAAGTAGCAAACTCTCCAACCTTGGGAAACATTTTTTCCCCTCTCTTCAAGTCAGACAATATTATATTTAAACAACTGGAGATTAACTTTCATGAATTTAATGGAAAGCAATGCTTTGAATACAAGTGCTTTGTTTTAGAAAAGATAACGTAGGGGGGTGGGGGCAAACAGAAATGCTACGTGTTTTTAATCCAAGGTCTTCTCCACTTATCCAAAGCCGCACAGCCAGAATTTTGGAAGGAATATGACAAACGAGCTGTCAGTGAACCCAGCAATGTAACTAAGGCTGAGCATTTATATGTATAAGAGCAAGAAGTTTCTTCTAGGAGAAAGTGAAAACTCAGAACTATATTCCCTTAGCAACGCTTAGCAGATCCATCCTAAAATAAAATACAAATCAGAGCTTCCATCAAGCATGTTCCTTTCCTAGAGATGAGAACAACCAACTCCCCCCCCCCTCTTTTTTATTTTTAAAGCTGAAGGAATTGTATAATGATTGGGGTTTTTTCTTGTTGTCTAATGGATAAAACAGCTGGGTTTATCTTCAAATTTTCATTGAAAAGAAAGAAAAACTATTGTGAACCACATAGGCATTGATTGATATATATGTAGTCCATGAGTTATAACCGTTATAACTATTCAGAAGTTACAACAGCACTGAACAAAATGACTTATGTACATTTTTCACACAACCATTGCAGCATCCCCATGGTCACCTGATCCAAATTCAGATGCTTGGCAACTGACTCATATTTACAATGATTGCAGTGTCCTGAAGTCACTTTTGCAAACTTCTGACAAGCAAAGTCTATAGGGAAGCCAGATTCACTTAACAACCATATTACTAACTTAACAACTGCAGTCATTGTCTTAACAACTGTGGCAAGAAAGGTCATAAAATGGGGAAAACTCACTTAACAAATGTCTAACTTAACAACAGTAATTTTGGGATCAATTGTGGTTGCAAATCAAGGACTACTTATATATTTTGAACATCACATGTCTCATTCTAATCATTTCTCCCAGATGATCACCAAGAGGTTGGAACTGAAAACAAAGGGTAATTTTTATCACACCATCATCTTCTATGAAAAAAAGATGTTTTTGTGTGTGTGTGTGTGTGTGTGTGCACGTGTGCGTCCAATCCTCTAGTGCAGGATTCACTAGAATATGACAGGTGACCATCTAATGTGAGTTTGAAGAGTTCCATTGATGAAGTAAAATAGGTGCTGAGGTTGTTTAAAGTTTGACTCTAGATCTAAATGTAATCAAAATGTAGTTTTGATACTGTGTCAAACTACTTGAGGTGTGTAAAAGTTATCTGATTTCATTATCATGGATTCAGTTTGTAACTTTAGAAGTCCAAATTGGATTTCTTCATATATTATCCAGTTTAATTCAACGTCCAGCTCAGTTTTGCTTGGCCTAGGTCGAACGGGGGAAGTATAATTGACTGTAACTTTTTTGTTTTTCAACAGAATGGGATATAAATTTACAGACATGCTATAGATTTGTGGGAATATAAAAAGCACCAACCATCAGATGAATAGGTTCAGTCAATTTTGCGGTATGTTAACCCTTTAAAATATTATTCAGTCAAACCTTTATGATGGTCATAGAGCAGCATAGTTAAAATCTTATTACCTTTTGTTTTAAAAAAAGAAAGGCCTGTTAACCATTATCTGGAAGAGAAATGGGTAAATTTTCAGAAATAATTTTCTAATGTTGTGAGCTTGATATATTAAATGAGGAGGCTTTATGCAAAAAGAAAAGGAGGCTCATAAGGAATGAAGGACCCCATTTCTGAGTACAGTGGTACTGATTGTTGAGGTTTGAAGCAGAAAAGTAAGAGATTAGGTCATTAGCCTTTCCTATGAACTAAATCTGTTCAAAAGGCTAATGCAGTTTAGAAAGGTTTAATAATTATGAAGCTTCTTGAGTAATGGTAGGAAAAAGTCAGATCAGAATTTTCCAGGGGCCCCAAATTTCACAGAGTAGAGTCAGATCCATCTGTTCAGCCCCAAACTAATGAAAATGTTCCTTGTAAATTTCAGTTTTAAAACAGCTCTCTAGTCCTTTGTCTTTTCTTTTACAAAGGCTTCATCTCCGACTAATAAGGAATGGGGAATGATATCTTGATCTTTTCCGTGCTGATAGATATGTATATCATTGATTGGTACTGTACATGATAGAGCCGGGGGGGTGGTGGTGCAGTGATTAGAATGCAAAATAGCAGGCTGACTCTGCTGACTGCCAACAGTCAGACCATCCAGACCAGCTCAAGATTTACTCAGCCTTCCATCCTTCCGAAGTCGGTAAAATGAGGACCCAGATTGTTGGGGGCAATATGCTGACTCTGTAAACCATTTTGAGAGGGCTATAAAGCCCTGTGAAGTGGTATTTAAATCTAGGTGCTATTGCTACATAAGGTGATTTCTTCATAAGTGGGATGAAAAGAGAGAGGCTATGAGACTGTAACTGGCTGGTTCTTCCATCTTTTGCTGTTTATAACAAAACATTTCAGGCCAAGCAAAAGCTAGAAACATTGAACACCAAAAGTTTGTGGCATCACTATATGCATTCCAAAGCTGCTTGTAATATTACCAAGTGAGAGCAGAAGAGATTACAGACAATTTGATCTGTTACCCTGACACATGCAATCCCCCAGAGCATAAAACAATTAAGAAACTATCTGACCTGAGGATACATTAAACTTCCTATTCCCATTAATCAAATGCTTGGGATATGATTACAAGGTAGGATGGCCTGTTACAAGAAAAGGTTAGGCTTCTTCCCCTTCTGTTGTTCTGTAGAAAAGGAATTATCAGAAGCTGCTGGTTTTCATTGAATTCAACATATTTTCCAGCTGTCTTGGACAAACTCTTTAATGACTTGGACAAATGTCTTTAACTTGTGCTTGGAGGTTGTCAGAGCTGTAGTCCTGAAATGTCTTCAGGAAGTCACAGCAACCTGGTTGGAGATGTCTAACACAAAACTATGGATTGTCAAAAGCCAAAAAGAATCTTTTTTGGGGGGCAAGCATCTTGAGTCACTTCTTATGAAGTTTTAATGGGATGAGGACAGCGGTGGGATTCAAAAAATTTTTTTTTACTACAGGTTCTGTGAGTGTGGCTTTGTGGGTGTGGCAGGGGAAAGATACTGCAAAATCCCCATTCCCTCTCCACCCCACTAACTTGCTTTCCAGCTCCGTTCTCCTGTTCAGGACAACAAAAGAAGATAAGCTGGGAGACTGGGAAGCAGTGGGGGGTGGGCCCAGCCTATTTTCTGGTTCTCTGAACTACTCAAAATTTCCATTACTGGTTCTCCAGAACCTGTCAGAAGTAGCTGAATACCACCTCTGAATGAGGAAGTAAGTAACCTATTCAGAAGGATTCTTGACTATGCTACTGCCTTGAATGGAGCCTATTTACCTGCTGACATGTAGTGCAAAATTGTGCTGAGATGAGCACTACACCACACACCACACACACACACACACACACACACACATATACAGAGAGAGAGAGAGGGGGGGAGGGAGAGGGAGAGAGGGAGAGAGGGAGAGAGAGATGTTACACCTCCATATCTTCCCTTGGTTGTAAATACAAGGTATTCATCCAAACACTTATAACCCTCTTGCAGATTTTTATGCCAAAAATATAAAGCAGCTGGGCATGAAGACTCAGGGTGGCAGGGTTTATAGGAATACCCATCTTTCTCCTCCCAAATGAATGTCTGCAAAAGACACCAAGAATGGGAAAATGTTGCAATAATATAGTTCAGCTGTCTGGAAGACACAAGGATAGAAACAAGTCTCTTTTGCATGGCTACAACTGTACCGGGGAACACCCTTGGTCAGGAACTTCATATTACTTTTCTGTTTCTGAAAAGTCACAATGTTATTTAGTGCTGAATTTTTTTTTAAAAAAAAGAATGGTTGAAGAAGCAAAGATTCCCATAATCTTGTCCTCTCCAGGACTGGGTCTACGACAACCGTGGCCGTGGCCAATTCTCCGTGGAAAAATTTGCTGTGGGACAAGAGTTACACTAATATCAAAGAAATGGTGAAATGGAATATTTTTTTAAAAGAATGCAAAAGGAAGGACAGAATGGAATGTGAAAGACAAACATTAAAATATTTTAAAATTTATTTTAAATAATTAAATTGAATTGTTAAATTGTCCCGCAGCGTGTCGGCCGGAGCAAGTTGTCCATGGTGAGTTGTCCATGGTGAATTGTCAGCAATGAGTTGGCTGTGGCAAGTTGTTCCATTCCATCCAGATCTTGTTGGATTCGCTCTTTTAAGTGCCAACGTGAGTCACTAGTGGGGAATATGAGACTTTCAGATGGAAACCTCTGAAACCATCCAAAAAGAGGCTATCATTGCTTCAAAATATTCAGTGGTACAATCTGTCTCCCTATCTTTCAGTCACTTCATATGCTGGACATAAATATTTCTTCAGCAGACTTGTCACAAACATGAAATTCCAGGAAACAAAAAAAATGAGCAAGGACAATGGCAAATCTGTATTGTTGCAATGAAAATGACATGAATGTGTCCATCTAGTTAGTAGAAATCACACCTACCTCCAAAGAGAAATTATCTTTTTAACGCTATCAAATAGCAATCCTATTGTTCACAATCACAGTGGGTTGGTTTTGGTTTTGTGCTTTGTGGTTTTGTTTTGTTTTTTCCTGGCAAAGAATTCAGTGCCCCTCAACTTGTCAAGATTTTGTGAGAATAAAATCTGCAAATCGGTATGTAGCTAGGATTCCCAGGTGGGCAGTGGACTAGTTAATTCAGCTTTGATCTCATTCAAAGTCCATTTACCCGTCACCTATTTAGATGATATAGCTGCCCCTTGTCATTTGTCAGGTGCAGATTTAAACATTAAATCGCTGCTGTGCTGTTTGGAGTTTACAATACGTAGCTAAAGGTATGCGTGCAAATCTCACAATCCATTGGGTAATTGACTCCAGGCACCTTCCCTCACATAAGAAATAAATAAGTGGGGTAATATTGAAGAGACTTTAAATTAACAAAAGGTTAAGCAACATTTTATGAGTTCCCTGGATGATCTTCTGCCTGGCACCATGTTTTCAGTAATACATCATTAGAGCAATAGCACTCTGTTGTATTATTGCAATACTATTATGAGGGAACTGTTGCTTTAAATTGCTTACTAAATAGGCTGCGTTGCCCCCAAGAGCCTCCTAGCAGCCAATAAATTGTCTCTTATTCAGATACACTTACTACGATCTACCAGGAACAATAAGAGTGAATAGTTCTTCGAATGACACTTCAGTCTTTGGGGCTTGTTCCACAGTTTTAGATATCGGCTCTTAGTTGATTGGGCCTTAATTCTGTAACTAAATTCCTACAAATGCACTTCTGATAACAACATATGTAAATATAATAGTTCCGGGCAGAGAAATTTCCTCCTTCTATTTATCATGCAAATCAATGAAAGAAAATTAGCTTTAGCATTTTCTTTCAGAGAAGACAAGGAAGATACAGAAATTCCCCAAAACAGTATAGAGCAGGGATGGCTAACCTTTTCTGGACCTTTTGCCCAAAGCACGCGAACCCCCAAAATGCAATGTGCCCCCGTGCATGTGCGTCAACCCCCGGTACATACATGCATGTCCCTCCCCCCATGCACCCTGTCCCACACACACATGTACATGACCACCTACACATAACCTCTCCTTCGTGCATACATGCACAGCTCCCCCATGCGCGCCCCCACACATGCTACGCACATGCACAGCAGAGACCCAAAGGCCAGCAAGCGGGTGAGAGGTGCACATGCATGTGCAGCAGGTCTGAACTGGAGTGACAGCTCACGTGCCATCAGAGAGGGCGATGTGTGCCACTTCTGGCATGAGTGCCATAGGTTCGCCATCATGGGTATAGGGTATTCTGCTCCCTACTTAGTTCTGATGGGACCAAATCAAGAAGTATGTGTCTTTTTTGTTGTGTGTTATCCTACCCACACACTGCAGTCTTCTCGACTTTTCCTGCATTGCTTAAATCCCCAGGGAAGATAATGTTAAGGGAAGTTTTTCCCAGGGCCTTTTTCATAGTGATGCTATTGTCACCACTCTGCTGAAGTTCTCTCTCGGAGAATTTCTCTGCTCTGTGCCTTGGAGAATTAAAAAGAAATGATGAAAGGTCAGCTTTTCATATTTTGAACCCTGTGATGGAGATTAGTATGTAAGAAAAGGCTTTGCAGATTCCGTGACTGCAGAAGCCTATGCATTTGTCTCTATGCATTTAAAGATAATGGTATAAATAGAATTTTACCATGGATTCTATAGAAGGTAGACTTGTGATTTCCATTATGAAGGAACTCTTTTAAATGTTGTTCACATAATTGTGAGAATGCTGTTCTGACCTAGGCTTCCCCAAAAATCACGAGACGGAGTCCTTGTCCCAACAAAACCACTTTTATTAAATGAATATGAATTCCTCTCATTCACATTCAGCAAGGCTTGGCAAACAGTCTTTCAGAGGAATATTTATGACTACAGACCTTACCTATCTTGGAAAGCTGCCATGTAAATATTTTCTAAATGAGGTACTGTGCAAGGAAAGATTCGGCACAGAGTCTCTGAGATTCACGGACAGATCTTCACACTCCTGAAACGAACTAACAAATGAATTGTTTCCTGCAAAAGCCCCCTCCCCTTTTGCTCCTCTTTTATTTCCTATGGGAGGGGCCATTCACCATCCCCCCCCTGTGGAATTACTACCAAACCGGCCCTGATTTCTTACCTATTCTTTTCTTCTAGCAGCTCTGTGCATGCACACACTGGGAACAGGCTCCAGTTGTTCCTTGGCCTCACTGCTGTCTAGTTCCAAAGGCAGCTGAGAACTACCAGATGGTCTTGGTCCCCTCTCTGCCTCCGATGCAGAGCCCTCGTCCGAGCCTTGCTCATCCTCCAGGACTGGCCCATGTTCCTCCCGGTTCCACCACAAATGCGCGTACGACAAAAGCACGTGTGACTAAAGCACAGTGACAAAACCGCGCTGTCAAAACCATGGAGACGAATGAGCGCTGAAGCGCGCTGACAACAGCGCGCCGACAACAGCGCGCCGACAGAAGCGCGCTGTAACATAACCCTAAACCTAACCCTAACCCTAACCCTAACCCTAACCCTAACCCTAACCCTAAACCTAACCCTAAACCTAACCCTAAACCTAACCCTAAACCTAACCCTAAACCTAACCCTAAACCTAACCCTAAACCTAACCCTAAACCTAACCCTAAACCTAACCCTAAACCTAACCCTAAACCTTACCTTAACTTAAATCACGCTTCTGTCGGCGCGCTGTTGTTGGCGCGCTGTTGTTGGCGCGCTGTTGTTGGCGCGCTGTTGTCGGCACGCTTTTGACATCGCGGTTTTGGCGCTGTGGTTTTGTCGGCGTGCTTTTGACATTCGCGTTTATGTCGTGCCACGGTTCCTCCCCAACCTCCTCACTGTCCAGACTCTGCTGCCAGCTCCACTGGCCGCTGATAGGCCACAACAGTGAATTCCATTCTGAAGGAACTTTTAAATGTTGTTTATGTGACTGTGAGGATGCAACCATGCTTGTATGTGTGAAAAAATGGTCCTAAGTCATTTTTTTCAGTGCCATAGTAACTTTGAATGGTCACTAAATGAACTGTTGTAAGTCGAAGACTACCTGTATATTGTTGGTGCTCTCTCCTTCAAGAACAAAGCACCCTCCTTCTCTCAAAGCTGCACTTGCCTTAACTTTTCATGCATCAACCTTAAAGTTTGCACCGCAGAATGAATTTGCTTTTCCTCTAATGAGAAAGAGAGTGGGGAGACTGACTTATCAGCAGGGGTAAATGGTGACCCTGCCTTAATCCATTTTAAATGGAATAGGGGTATATTACGATAAAGCCAGGAATCTATTTGAAACAGATAGAATGGCTTGATTTCTTTGTTGCCTGAAGGAAGAGTTCAAATGGTTCTCGGGGCAACCAAAGGTTAACATTCCCTTTTAGTCCCACTGAGTTACTCTTTTAAGAAGTTAATTGGTGTGCCAAGGAGCAAATGTTCAGATCTGAGTAGGAGGGTCTTTTTCTTCTTCTTCTGTGTGTGAGTTTTGGAACTGGCAGGAAAGTCTTTGTTTTTCCACTTACTGTTAAATCACAGAGAAGAGGAATATATGCAAAAGTCCACAGGAATAGCAACAGCCATAGCACTTAAACTTATATATCACTTCACAGCCCTCTCTAAGCAGTTTACTAAGTCAACATATTGCCCCCAACAATCTGGGTTCTCATTTTACCGACTTCTGAAGGATGGAAGACTGAGTCAACCTTGAGTTGGTCAGGATCAAACTACTGGCAGTCGGCAGAGTTAGCCTGAAGTACTGCATTCTAACCACTGTGCCACCCCCACTCTTCAATCTAAACATGTACAGTTACGTACTATGGTTTTGTTTGCATTATTTTCATATAAGCATCCACGTTCAAATGATGCAAAAGACAAAGGGATGATTTCATCCACATTATACTAAGATTTTAATTGTCCCTTTGACCATATCGCAATCAGATTCATCCTTGCACGGCTATCAGAACAAAAGCAATTAAAAATGTAGCTCTTCTGAAGATCCTGTAAGATGATGCCACTTGTATAGAGATGGTGGCTGTTGTTGGGATCCTTGTGATTTCTTTATGTCATTTGTATGGGCTTCATTTTAATTCTTTCCTGTGAATATTTTAGTTCTGTAGCTATGGATGGATGTTCTGAGAACATGATCTATTTACAGTAGTGATCAAAATTAATAAACAAATAAACTAAATTATTAGTGTATATATTAATAAACTAATAATATATTTTTGAACGCATCATTTGTACAAAGTCTTAAAGTATGGTGTACGATTTCTTGTGTGTCCAATCACAATTGGTCAATAAAGAATTCTATTACTTATGGATTTAATCTACCATTTCTTAATTGGGGAGTGAAATCTATTAGATATCAGGAGACCTAACTGGACTGGATTGTGCATTTAATGAACTAAAAGAAAAACAACCATTGGTGGGTTTCGGATTCTTTTACTGCCAGTTCGCTCAGGGGTGCACTTTGGAGGCGCGTGGTTGATGCGTGCTATGCGCGCATGCACAGTAGTGCAAAATTGCTTCTATACCTCCACAGAAGCAAAAAACAAGATGGAAGCTGTAGGTGCCGCCAATAGAACCAGTTCAGGGGCGTGAGCGGCCGAGTTACTACCTACTCGCCTGAACCGGTCTGAACCAGTAGGAACCCACCTCTGGATTGCACTGATACGTTCAGAATGATATGATACCGTCTTTTAACTATGAAGATTTAATAGGAAGCAACTTTATAGTTGCCCGTTGAGTCAAGTATTATTAACACTAACTGCTAGAAGTTCACTATGTTTTAAGTTGCAAACCTATCTGGAAATATTTTGACCTAAGACCTTCCTGCAAAGTTGAAAGTTCTGGCAAAGAAATATGAGTCTTATGAAGGCTTTACAGCCACTATATACTCACTATCTATGATTTGTACAATCTATTTCAAAGTCAATGTAAAATAGTAGATCAGTGTATGTGTTACAGATCACATCTCCCTCTTCTGTTGAAATTAATATTTCTTAAAGTTCCCATTTTAATTTAGTGGAGAGACAGTTCAATCATTTGGATCCAGTTCCAAAAATGTGGTTTGGAATGCATGAGGCATGAATGTAGCTCTTTTTCTGTAGATTCTTAAAGCACCCATATCCCTCACCCCTCCCAGATGTTTGTATGGGGGGGTTGTTTTTTCAAAGACTGATTGGCATTTACCGTATTTTCACGCATATAACCCGCAGGTAATGTGCATTTTTACCTACACAGCACGCCCCCGCGGGGTATAAAAGTGGGCGGGGTATACAGAAAATATTTTACACAGATTAACTAAAGGGAGAGCTTGGGACCACCACTTTCCTCGCGGCAGTGGGCTGGGATGCAGATCAGCGGGCGCCCTTTGCGCTGGCCTAATGTTTTCCACCCTGACAGAATACTATTATTTCTGAAAGGCAGCCTGTGAGTTTAGCGGATGAACGGCGGAGGCGACGCTCCCGGGATGCCGAGGGAGTTCGAGGAATTGGGAGGCAGCTTTACCTCGGCTCCCCGTTCTCCATCGGGGGCACGTGCAACCAGACTGGAAAGGGCTGGGGAGACTTGGCTCGGCGGCTCGGGCTCCTTTTCTCCCTTTTCCTGCTTGGGTTTCGGGACGCCTTCATGAAAACCCCGCCCCTGGCTATGGGCGAAGTGACCAGGAAGAAGCAGGAGGCGAGAGGAAGCGCAGGCGGTGCTCGGCAGCCCGGATTCTGCTTCGCCGCCAGTTCAGCAGCTCCTCGCCTTCTCTGGCTTGGAAGTCCGGCAGGAAGGGACGGGAGGCGGGAACGGAGGAGAAAGCCTGGGCGAGCTGGGGAGGAAAACTGCTGAGATGGTGGAAGGGACGGGAGGTGGGAACGGAGAAGAAAGCCTGGGCGAGCTGGGGAGGGAAACTGCTGAGATGGTGGAAGGGACAGGAGGCGGGAACGGAGGAGAAAGCCTGGGCACTGGGGAGGGAAAGTGCTGAGATCGGGAAGGGACGTGCTGTGATTGCGGGTTATATAAGAAGGTGGGGTGTATAAAAACTTTTTTACATAAATCTTGAAAACCTGCGGGTTATTTGCGTGGGCGGGTTATTTGCGTGGGCGGGTTATTTGCGTGAAAATACGGTACTTCATTTTACTTTTTAAACTGAATTTGTGACTTTGCTGAATGGATGTGATCATTCCAAGGAAATCAGTCTCTGTAGCCATGTGCCTAATGTTGGAAGAGCTATAAAAATAAAGAAAAGATCATTTTGGAAATGAAAAGTAAGGAATAAACAAAAGCCTATTTTGTACTTTATGAAAAATAAGTACAGAATCCCTCTGCCCTGAATGGATTAGCAAATTTATGCCTGGATATTTCATTAAAAATCCAGACATAAATCTCCCAAAATAAACAATATGACCTGCAAAGTACAAAATAAAACAGATCTAATATACTGTACATCGATCTGTATGTTCTTAGTTATGGATCACAGTCATTCAAAAATGCTTTTAAAAGCAGGAATTATTTTTTGTCTAGAGTCAGTATACATCACATCAATGATTTAGGCAAAATTACATCTGATCCTCAAGTTTTATTGAGGCTAATTTGGAAATAAGGGGAGATTTGCTAAAAATTCCTATGCCAAAAGTTGAGAGGGAATCCAGTGAAAGCATTACTCATCTGTAATTTAATTTTCTCATCTAGATTTTTTTCCACCTGGCCAGTTCAAACTTTTAAAAAAATCTAATTGGTTTTATATTTATCTTTTTACCCTTTGTAAACCTCCCAGAGTTGGCTTATCAGTGAGACGGGTGGCATATAAAATTAATTAACCAATTAATTAATTAATTAATTAAAACTGGGGGCTTTATCACTTTCATTTCCCGATCAGGAAAACTGATCAGTGCATTTCTTTTATAGAACAGGGGAATTGGCCTGGCTGAGCTGACTCTATATCTATATATCTGTTATTAATTAGATTCCAAGTTTTTACTAGATGTGCACAAGTCAGAGAGGTGGTGAAATATGATTATGCCTGTCCTTAAACTGAGCTAAAGGATGCTTTAAGTGCTTCAGTTTGAGCTGATGATGACTGGTGGCAGAGAGAATTATTTTCTGAAGAAACAATTGGTATTACTTAAGTTGCCTTCTATTTATTATTTGCCTGCTGCTCCGGTGGATGCATTTTAGAAAGCAAACATCTGAACAGTGAATGGATGAGTGGTGAGACCTGCATTTGAATAATTAATAGTGAAACATGCACATGTAGATGCGCGGCAGCGTAATTTATTTCCTTCCACTCTTCAGAGATGGCTGGAGGACCATTTTCAGGTTTCTGTTGAAGGCAGACGTGAACCGAGCTTTATCATTCAAAGGGCTTGCAAAAATGAGGCGGCATGGGCTTCTGCCCTGAGTTTTTTCCCCAGGAGAGTGTCTGAAGAAATCACACAGCTAGTTGTGACCCATATGAATGAACACGGCCTCTTCTGATCTTGTTAAAAGAACCAAAAAGAATTTTTACCTTGAGCAAAGCTAAGGACAGCTTGATCCTACAGGAACCCTTTCAAATGTAGTTGGCACCACACTGCTGATATATTTATCCCAGCTGCTGTTGGCTCCTTCGAAAAGATTGGCCATTGTTAAAAGCAGAGAATGAATTTTAGCTGATGTCAAAGTTCTCCACTCTGGTACAATGGCTGTCATAAAACCCTGCCATGAAATGACCCTGCTTGGGAATGAGATAAAAGGCGAAATCCTTCTCGGATACAAACGAATGGCTTTAAGCTGCAGATCTCCCAAAAGATGGTCACTCAGGAATAGGTGGCTGTTTGGAAACCTACTGTTAGCATCCATGTTCTTCTGATGAAAAGTCAGGAACAATTCCATTGTCGGTGTTCGCAAACAAAGCATATAACAAAAGAGCTGCTGTTTTAAATCGATAACAGCTCCCGGACCGCCAAAGAAAATGTCTGATGCATTCTTACATCAGGAGGTGACACACTATTGTGAGATGTGCCAGGGGTGACTTCGGTGAAATTTGTTCCTTTGAAAGAAGCAACTTTTCATGTTTTAAAAACATTGGCATGAGTGTTTTTCCCTGTCAGGCCTTGAACTGGTAGGTAGAGGGCACAGCTCTGCCCACTCAGCTGAACTTACACAATAATTCTCATCCATTTTTCAGTGTAGGATTTGTGGCAATTCTGGATTAAAGAGCAAGATGTAATTACAGTAATCTAAATTGCTAATTTCTTTGAAGTAATTACTCCAGGGTTAGTTTCAATCCAATGGTAAATAATGTTTTCATTACTTAAAACGGTTCTAGCTGTATGTGTAGTTCTTCCATGCGGAAGAAATAGAATGTTTTAATTTCAAACGTTTGTTCTTTCTCTGTTCACTCACAAAGACTTGCAGAGTTGCTGATAATTATAAAAACGGCGACTAAGTGCAAAAACTGCACTAAGCTACAACATATTTGTTTTTAGTTTTAGATACTGTAGTTTATTAATTGGTTTATGCTTTTCCACTATTTCTGAATCAGACTGCTATAAATTGTTCAAAAATGGTTGGTTTCAAGATATCCACAGCAAGCTGAAATGTTATCAAACCGACAAAAACATGTGTTATAAAACCATGATGGAAACTTATTTGCTTGTTACTGTGTTTCCCCGAAAATAAGACAGGGTCTTATTTTCTTTTGACCCCCGAAATAAGCACTTGGTCCTATTTTTGGGGATCTTACTATTTTTGAGGTGCAGGAGGTGGTGAGTGTGGTCACCTCATGGCTGTTGCTATGTTGCAATATTTTCAGGTAGGGTTTATTTTCAGGAGAGGGCTTATTTTAGGGCATACGCTCAAAAGCCCGATTTGGTTTATAATCTGGAGAGGTCTTTCCCCCCCCCCGGGGAAACAGGGTAGTGATGTCACGACCCAATTGCAAAAAGGACATGATATTGTGAAATGTATTTTGTGATCTTCTTGTTCCCACCCAGATGCCTATGATGATTTAAAAAACAATGGTTTAGCAAATATATGTATGTATGTATGTATGTATGTATGTATGTATGTATATGTGTGTGTGTGTGTGTGTGTGTGTGTAAATATAATCAGTGTAATCACTGATCAGCATTATATGAGCAATGAAATCAATAAACAAATAAAAATCCAAAACCACCAACCCACTCCAGCACACTGTTGGCTGACAAATTCTGGGAGTCGAAGCCCACAAGTTTTAAAGTATATAAAATATAAAAATATATAAAGTTTATATATATAAAAATAGGAATTCATGACACCGGTGCTGCAGTGCATCTGAAAAAAACCAGTAGTGAAATGCAGAATATAATGATGAACTGAAAGAAAGCTAGCAGTGTATAGTCCAACCCACGCTGTTCCATTATAATTTAATTATTGTTCTTATTTTAATTCCTAGTAGGTAAAAAGGTGCATAAAGGGTTGTATTTATTTTCTGGGAGGGAAGATGGAAATACTTCTAGAAATACTAAGGAAGAGGCAAAGAGGAAATCAGTATTGGATTTGAGTATAATTTGCATTTGAAGTGCAAAGAAGTTTGAAGCTAAACCCAGTTGTAAAATAAGCCTTGGAAAATCTGCCAATAAAAATCTCAACCGTACTGAAATTTTTCATTTTGCTTCCAAGTGGTTCAGATTTAGGAAGTATTATAGAATAGATATTCTACACAGTCTACCTTCTAGCCTGAAGATTATTTTTAAGCAATCAAATTGCTAAACTATTATAAAAGGGTAACATTCATTAACCCTTAAAAAAAATCATGTCTATATGACCTTGAAAGTTAAAATCAGTATTAATGTTGACTGCCACTAATTAGCTTTGGTTAAAAAACAGGCCATTTGATCAACACCAATTAGTACTCTTTAGTAATCAGGACCAACGCAATGGAAATGATCTGTTTAGTTTACCTCCCGCCAGTGCTAGCTTAAACCTTAAATACACAGAGCAGTTTCTGAATGGATTACTTTAATAATTTAAACAAACTTTAGACTAAACTTCCTTCTACATTAAGTCAACCCTTCAATAGAAACCATGGATTGACAAATCTAAGGATTAGTTTTCACAGGCTCAATAAGCCATCAGTAGAATGAAGTGTCCATGTCCTAGCAGGCCACTCACTATATGTGAAGAAAAATAATCACTTCATGATTTGACTGGTTAAACCTGCATAACATTCCCAAACCACAAATCACTTTCTATTGATACAAAGTTCTTAAAGCAGAAATGGGAAATTTTTCCTATTTTGTTTTCTTAGATTGTAAACTCTTGGAGCCATATGTTGGCAAATAGATGCAATAATAGCTAGCATACTTTCGCTCTGGTTTCATCACTGTTAGACCATAATGGTCAAGATGTATTGGTTGCTTTTTTTCCCTTTTACCGGTAGTGTTTTTGTTTATTTAGCTTATATGTTTTTAATGAAACATGTGGCTCAGTGGCTAAAACGCTGAGCTTGCCAATCAGAAAGGTCAGCAGTTCGGCAGTTCGAATCTCTAGGGCTGCGTAGCATAGTGAGCTCCTGTTACTTATCCCAGCTTCTGCCAAAATAACAGTTCAAAAGTGTGTAAAAATACAAGTAGAAAAATAGGAACCACCTTTGGTGGGAAGGTAACAGCATTCCATGAGCCTTTGGTGTTTAGTCATACTGTCCACATGACCATGGAGAACGTCTTCAGACAGCACTGGCTCTTCAGCTTTGAAACAGAGATGAGCAGCGCCCCCTAGAGTCTGAAATGGCTAGCACATATGTTCAAGGGGAACCTTTACCTTTACCTATGGATTTATGGATTTTTAATGTTAATATGTTGATGGTTGCAGTGATTGTGTTTCAAGTTTTTTGTATGAAGCCTAATGCTTTTTAGGTGGTGTGCAACAATGAAGTATGCAAATGTCTGTAATAAATTATCTATTTTTTATCATTCTGTTTAAAGCTTCAGCGTCGCGCTCAATCTTCCTCCTCTCCGTTTCTGACGCCCCCACCCCACGCTCCCTCTTTTCCTTCAAATTTCCTTTTTTTTTCTTTTTTCTTTAATAAATGCAATGCTCAGGCATTATCTCCTCTCCCGCGACACCCCACTGACTAAAGCACTTTCTTTCACCCACCTGAGCTCGCAGCAGCCCGCCTGAGCTCTGCCGCAAGGCAAGCACAGGTGGGCGAAAGAAAGTCACTTTCTTTTGCCCACCTGTGCTCACGGCAGTCCACCCGAGCTTTGCCGCGAGCACAGGCGGACGAAAGAAAATGCTTTAGTCAGTGGGCTGTTGGGGGAGAGGACTGCCTCACCAGCCATAAACCTCACTGCACGTCACTGGCACCACTACAGCTCTTACACCACAGATATAGATCAGTGTGGTCACATATAGACATCCTTCCATTTCTTTCTGTTGAAGAAAATTACTGAAGACACCATGGATAGTCAAGAGAACCAAGAGATCATCAAACAAATCAATTCGGAGTCCTCATTTGTGACACAGATGACCAGGCTTAATTTATCCTACTTTGGACAAATTAGAGAAGGCTGTAATACTAGGAAATTTGGAGGGAAAGAGAAGTTGGTGACAACAGCAAGGTAGATGGACTCAATTACAGTAGCAATGAAGAGCTTTGGAAGAACTGAAAGACTAGATTAGGGATAAATCTTTTTCGAAAAAAATCTATGGCACATAATAATCCTCCTCCATTTCCTTCTGTCTCTT
Source organism: Thamnophis elegans (assembly GCF_009769535.1). Taxonomy (NCBI): domain Eukaryota; kingdom Metazoa; phylum Chordata; class Lepidosauria; order Squamata; family Natricidae; genus Thamnophis; species Thamnophis elegans. The sequence continues at coordinate 64,686,444 of NC_045543.1, read as the reverse complement.
TCTCATCCCTCCAAAAATACTGGTCTGAGCTTGAAGGGTAAAAAATGAAAAGTCTTCAATCTTTTTTTTTCACAGAGTTGTGGACTAGAGAGATAGAAGGGATGCAACAATGTTTTCTTTGATGTGAGTGTTCTTGTGTTCCCCAAATAAGTTAGACAGATGTTTACACCTTGAGGTCCTTGTGATATAATCCACCCTTCCCCCACAACTGAGGCACTATCTTGAAGAAGTTGGGTGGGTGGGGGTTGTGTGCTATGGGGGAGATGAGAGGTATGCCAGAGCTTCAACCATACTGGACAGATCTCATTGGAGGAGCCAGCCAAAGAGTGCCTGTGTCAGGCCTGCAGTTATATCCCTTTTAGGATCTTTGGCCTGCCACACTCTCTCTTATTTCATTATGCTGTTTCATTAGTGTAGTAGTTGGGAGGGGGGAATAGAAAGGAGTAGAATTGTGGAATGTATCGTTGTCATTCTTTTCTAGAAGCCCAAGGTCATCTTTTGTCTCCGCACCTCTGCCCTGACCGGAACCAGCTGGGTGGAGATGTCCGTGTGGAAGAAGATTGGACCATGTGATGGATTTGTGGGGGTGGGGACAAGATCATGAACTTTCAACTGGGTGGGAATTCGATGTAACTTCTAGACTTGGGATTTCACAGATGTGCTAAGATGTCTGACTTATTAAATTGGAATTTTAAGGATCTTTTTGCCTTGGACTCTGATTTAATTCTGCATGATACTTGGAATGCTGACATTATCCCAATTCTCCCTTCAAGAAAGCCTGTCTCATAAAATGAGAAGCAATGGTGTATTATTATAAATATATATAATACAATGATAAGGCGTAATTGACAGAAACTATTCTGAATCAACCATTGTGTGTTTATTAACCTGGAAGTTGGAAATGATTGTTTGTGAGGGCTCTATTGCTTGTTAGGTATGAAAAGAAGATGGATACAGTTCTAGCTTTCCAGCCACATAGGTTTCTCCATCCTATGCCATTTCTGTTAAACCAGATAAAGTTGATCTATTGGATTGGGCTGCCTTGTTCCAGAAGATTTGCCATCTTTTTGATGAAATGCATCATCTTGACATGCATATGTCTTCCTTATAACTTATTGCTGCAATTGCTAGGGTGGGGAAAATCAGATGTAAAATTACATTGGTTTGCAATTAACTAAAACGTTTCTTGATTGAATCAGTATAAGGCAAAGTATGGCTGATGGATACAGAGCTTTGATACAAGCAGGAAATATATACTAACCTTGTATGAAAAATGGAGGGGGGAAAGGATTCCTTGTAATCTTATTATCATCAAAGCCTATTCATCAGAGATGAAAAGACATAAAGTTGGAGTGGAAAGCAATCTTTTCAGCCCTATATATCAGTCTTCCTTAAACTTATGCATTGTTGTTTTCAGGGACGTAACTCCCAGGATTCCCACTCAACTTCGGAGCTGCCATGCATTATGGGAATTCAGGGGAATGAATGCAGTACTGATTATTCAGAAGGCAATCATTTGGGACAATGTATGTAGGAATCCTATCGGAATACTATGGACTACAATCTATTTTAGAGTACTGAAGGCTGTATATCTATAGTGCTTTTAGAACATAGAGTATAGAACATGGGTCCTCAAACTATGGCCCGCAGGCCACATGCAGCCTGCCGAAGCCATTAATCTGGCCAGTGATGTGCGGTGAGGTTTACGGTTGGTGAGGCAAGAGTGCGGCGGCAGCGAGAAGCAGCGTCCCCGCCGCTGTCCCCGACAGAGGCATCTCACATTTATGTCCACCATAGACGCAAGACACCTCTGTTGGACACAGCGGCAGGGAATAGGAGGCAGCAGCAAGAAGGCGGAGCGCAGCAGCGGTGAGAAGCAGTGTCCCCAACGCTGTCCCCGACAGAGGCGGCTTGCATTTATGTCCACCATACATGTGAGACGCCTCTGTTGGGGACAGCGGCAGGGACGGAGGAGGCAGCAGCAAGAAGGCGGAGTGCAGCAGCGGCGAGAAGCAGCGTCCCCAATGCTGTCCCCAACAGAGGCGGCTTGCATTTATGTCCGCCATACATGTGAGACGCCTCTGTCGGGGACAGCACCGGGATGGAGGAGGTGGGGTGTGAAGCGGCAGCCGGCAAAAAAAGGGGAGAGGAGGAGGAGAAAAGGGAGAGGGGACCAGGACAGGGCTCCTGGTGGGGGGGAGAGGAGAAAGGGAAGGGAGGCACAGCAGGCAAAAGAAAGAAAGTGCCAGCCCGCCAGCAGAGGCTACCCCTCTCTTCTCAAACAAGGCTGCCCTCCATGCCTCTCCACCTTCCCTCTCTTCTCAAACTCTCTCTCAAATTGAGAGAGAGTTTGTTTGAGTGAAGTGAAGAAACAAACACACACACAAACAAATTACTCACAATAAAAAAATACTTACAAATTACAATAATTTTGAATTCCTCCCCACTCCCTCCGACCCAGGACCGACATACCTTTTCCAGCTGTTTAAAAAGTTTTAGGACCCCTGATATAGAATAATAACTTTGGAAAAAACCTTGGAGGTTTCTAATCCAACTCCCTGCTGAAGCTTATAGCATTCTGGACAAATTATTGTCCAATCTCTTCTTGAAAAACTCCAATAAAGGAACAGCCACAATTTCTGGAGGAAAATTGTTCCAGTTCTCCCTGTCAGGAAATTTCCACTCTTTAATGATCTTACAGCCATTACACCCTTCCCTCGGGTGCTTTGGAGAATAGGTCAACCCTCTGTTCTCTGTGACAGCCCCTCAAGTACTAGAAGATTCCTATCTTGTGAAACCTAGTCCTCCTCTTCATGAGGTATACCTAGTTCTCTCAACCATTTATCACAAAGCTTAGCCTCCAGACCCCTTATCATATTTGTTGCTCTTCTCTGCACTCTCTCTAAGATCTCAAAATCTTTTTTACATCATGGTGACCAGAACTGGATACTGTATTCCAAGTGTTGTCTCACCATTGTATTATAAAGCAGCTCTGTCACTTCACTTGATCTTCATACTATTTATTTGTTTGTTTTTTTTAAAATATATTTTATTCATTTTCACATTCCATTTTACAATCACTTATATACAGAATATTTGCTATAAGAAAAAAAATAAAATAAAATAAAAAAAAGGAAAACACAACTCATCATTCACAACCCCACCTGACACTTCCTTCCTCCATACACCCCATCTACCCCCTCCAACTTTCCTTTCCTCCCTCTAACACTCCCCTCCTACTTCCCTTTCCCCTCAAACCTTCCTTCTCCCCTTACTCCCAACACGCCCTCCTTACATTCCCCTTACTCCTTCCTTACTCCTCCCTCTTCTTTCCCTCTACCTCCCTCCTTGGTGTATGCCTTTATTCAAGTGTTGTTTAATCCGATAAAAAGTAAAATAAACCAAGGGGAAAAAAATATAAAGAAAGAAAAAAGAAAAAAACAAGGGAAAAAAAAACAACCGTATATAAGTGCATTCTTGTTCTTATTGAGACTATGTTAACACCCACCCACCCACCCCCCCATAAATCCCCATCCCTAATCCTCCCAACTTCCCGGGGCCCACACCTGGCACTGCCTTCTATCTAAAGTATCTTGTGCTCGTATGGATTAAAAATAAAAGTAATATATTAAAGGAAAGAAAAACAAGAAAAAAAGAAAGAAAAGAAAAAAGAAAAAAGAAAAAGGAAAAAAAAGAAAAAGAACTCTTTGTGTTAAGCTCAGCCCCCCATCTTTATCTATGCTTAAATAGTGTAAGTCATTCTATCTATATTTTATTCTCGTCTCTTACTTCTTTGTTATTTACCCCAACCTCCTGTAGACTCTCCCGTTCCTCTTCCTTAACCTTGTATTCAGATAAACATTTGTACAAATTTGTATAGACATCAATATACAGTCTAGCTCAAAAATAATCCCTTCTAGTAAAATTTAAGCAGCGTGGATCATTCCACATATTCAAATATTACTTTACAGAAGAATAATCAAACTTTCCCTTCTAATAGGATTTACATACTATTTATTTGTTGATGCAGTCTAGGTCTGCGTTGGCTTTTTTGGCAGCTGCAGCACACTGCTGGCTCATATTAGTGGTTAAGAGGGTGATCTTCTAGGATACCTAGATCCTTCCCACAGTTACTACTGTTGAGCCAAGTACCACCTATTCTATAACTGTGTATTTGATTCTTTCTTGATTATAGCAAGTGTAGGATTCTACTTTTCTCACAACTGAATTGCATTTTGTTGGATAGGGCCCAGTGTTCATGTCTGTCAAGATCCTTCTGAATCTTGAGCTTATCTTTCAAAATATTAGCTATTCCCCCTAGCTTGTCATTTTCAAATTTAATGAGTTCCCCTTCTAGCCCCTCATATAACAATTTATGAAAAGAGTACTGGGCCTAAGACCTTGGGGTACCTCCCTGCATGCTTCCCTCATGTAGATATAATTCCATTGAGATTACATATTGAGTTGGTCAGCAAATTGTGAATCCATCTGGAGGTGGCAATATCTATCCCATATTGTTCTATATTACTAAGAAGTAAACTGTGGTCTACTTTGTCAAACGTCTTACTGAAGTCTAAATAAATAATATCTACAGCTTTTTCGTGATCCGCTAATTTAACTCTTCAACTTTTTTTTGAAGATTGGAACCACATCAGCTCTTTTCCAGTCTTCTGATAGTCCTTCCTTGCTCTAGGAGCTCTGAAAGATTGGATTCAGTAGTTCCGATATCACATCTGCAACTTGAGACATAATTCATCTGGTTGTGGTGGTTTGTACTCATCTAGGCTGAATAAGTGCTTTCCTACCACATCCTTGCCTATTTTAGATTTGTATTTATTAAAATGGTGCCACACTTTTCTATGTAACACTTTAATTGTCTTATAGCAATTAAAATTACACATTATAAAAATTTAAAATAAAAGGAATACAAGTGGTTCAGATTAAAATAAGATGCTGCATGGGGAAGGAGAAGAGGAAAGGGTTCTACTATTAAACCCAAACACATTTGATTTTCACCCTGAGTAAGAACTTTTTAGGACAGAGGTCCCCAATCCCTAAGCTGCAGCCCAATTCTGGGCTGTGACCTATTTGGAATTGGGACAGGTAAGTGGCTGGCTGGAGTGCACATGCATGTGTGCACAGCTCGATTTGCATAAGCAGCCCACCACTCACACATAGGCTGCATGCATGCATGCATGTGCAAGGGCTGTGCGTGTGTGATCGCACAGACCAGTTCCCCTCTCACCACCATCCCAGCACAAACGTTAGGGACCACTGTCCTAGGAGATTATGATGCAAATAAATGGGGCAGCAATTAGGATACCTTGGGTCTGATTATTTGTATTGGTATGTTTACTTTCACAATTTGGAGGTGGGAATGGTAGGGGAAAGTCTATTCACATGTTCCAACAGATAATAAAATAGTGTTTTGTCTATTCTAGGGTTTACATTATAGTTTCATTGCATTTTCAATTTTAACATCTTACAATTTTTTGAAAATTAAAGAAAGTTCATGAGCAAGTTCTAGAAACTTTTTTTAAAAAAAGGTCATGAAGGCCAGATCTTAAGTTGGCTGATGTCCATGGTTTTCTGTTGTACCTGAGCAAAAGTACAATTATTTCAATCTAATTTGGGAACAGAAAAGCTAAACAGTTGTGATTTGGGATGACTTTGTCATAACACGTGGATGATTTATGGGTGGATGGTGCCAAACATTTTGTCAGGGAAATCATTACTGTTGACAGCTGGAAAGCATAAGTAGCTCATTCTGATTTCTCCAACTTGGCTCTGTTGGTGCCCAAGAAGGTCGAATACTTCACGGTCCAAGGACATCAACCTTCTGATAGGTTAGAGTCATGATTCATATGGCTCTGGGATACTATTGTCATCACACTGGAATACGCCTGCATCAGTTCGGTTCCAAATCAAGGGAATTCACAGTGAGAGCAGGAAATTAGGCAGGAGGGTTATTGTGACAGGGACTTAATTATGAATTGCTGAACTAGTTACAATCTGTAGGAAAAAAAGGAAGTTACTTTTTTGACAGGAATCTTGCATGACAAGATTTTCAAGACTTTAAGCATGTCAGCCAACTTACCACTTTATCATATTTAATGCCCTGATGGGGAAAATCAATAGAAGTGACAAATCTATAACCAAAGGCTTTTTGAGGGCGAGTGGGTAGAATAAGAAAGGTTATAGAAATGCTTCTTTTAGATTTATTCTAAGTACAGACTTGATAAATGCAGTTTATTCTTGACTATTCCAACAGTACAGCAATAGCATTTAGACTTATATACTGCTTCATAATGCTTTTGCAGCCCTCTCTAAGCAATTTACAGAGTCAGCATATTGGCCCCAACAACCTGGGTACTCATTTTACCGACCTCAGAAGGATGGAAGGCTGAGTCAATCTTGAGCCTGGTGAAATTCGATCTGCCAAACTGCTGGCAGCCGGTGATCAGTAGAAGTAGCCTGCAGTACTGCACTCTAACCACTGCACCAGCTGGCTCATCTCTCTCTCTCTCTCCTCCCCCCCCCTCTTATTTGTTTTTATAAAAGTAGATCAGTCTTCTTCTTAAGAGGCATTTTAAAAATTACTCTGGCATCTTAATGTTGTTTCTGCATGGAGATATGACTGTGCAAATAACATCACTTGGCCAACTCAGCTGACCTAGAAATCTAAGCAGGATTGGCTTTGGAAAATAGGTAGCTGTAGATTACATTGAGGAAAAATGTTAAAACAATCCAGAAAACAGTGACAAACCATTTTTACATCAGGCTAAGGAAACTGCATGAGTGTGTCTAACTTTGTAAGAGTCAAAAGTGCAAGGAAAACTTACATGCTAACTCTGAAAGATCCCAGCCACCCCAGGATAGTAAAACATCAGTTACAATTAAGGCTGTCATTAAACTGAAATAAAAGGCAAATATTCTCACAGTCAGATCTTCTTCTTTTTTCAGTGAAGTGTTATGACAGAAATAATCCTTTAATATAGCACTTTGTATGCTACTAATGTAATCCCACTCTTCTTATCTGTGGATATTAACATTGACAAGTCAAACTGAACTTATGTTATTAGACAAGGTATTTCTGATTGTTAGAATCAAACAGAGCATGGCTAGAAGGTAAAATAGGTATTATGGCTAGACATTTTCTTGAAACGGAATTCTGTACTAGATACATCTTCGATCTGATCTAGTAAGACACGGACTTATTATCCATTCTGGGTTTAGGGAAAAAAGGCAAGACTAATTCATAGATTAAACTAGCACCATCCATGATTTAATGGATATTAAATAGTAATACATTCAAAGGGTGCATTGTGTGCATTTCACCGAATCTTCTAAATTGATTCCAGAACACCTGATTCTATATGGAATGCATGCATATAACAGAATAACAATTGGAACAGACCTTGGAGGTTTTCTAGTTTATCCCCTGCTCAAACAGGAGATTCTATACCATTCAAAACAAGTAGCTGTCTTCTTAAAAGCCTCCATGATGCCAGAAGTAGTATTCAGCAGATTCTGATCAGTTCTGGGGAACCAGTAGCAGAAATTTTGAATAGTTTGGAGAATCGGTAAATACTACCTATGACTGGCCCTGCCCGCATCTATTCTCTGCCTCCCAAGTCCCAGCTGATTGGGAGGGAATGGGGATTTTGCAGTAACCCTCCCCTGCCATGCCCACCAAGCCATGCCCACCAAGCCACACCACGCCTACGAAGCCACACCCACAGAACTGGTAGTAAATCTTTTTTGAATCCCACCTCTGTGGAGCACCCACAACCTCTGAAGGCAAGACACTCATTGGTTAATTGTTCTCACTGTTAGGAAATTTCTCCTTAGTTCTACACATAAACATTTTTATTGTTTATATATGCGACATTTTTATTATTGTTTATATATACGGACAAACATTTTGTGTCTTTATGGGAAATGGAAGTATAGGTCAGGATTAATGACCTTGGAAGATAATAAATGTTATCCTTAAATAAAGTTATTGGTTGCTGTTTAGTAAATATTTCCTTAAAAACCAGTAATACATAATATGCAGCATCTCACTGATTTCAAGAGAATTAAGCAGCATGTAATTTTCATGTTGGCTTATTTCCATTTATTTGAATGTAGCTAAGTTTAATGTTATGGCTAGAGTTGGTGATAGATGAGATCATGCTATCCATCAAGTTCAACATTCTATTTACATGTGGGATTGGGAAAGATTCCTTTTTAAAAATATTATAGTGTCTTCTAGTAGGCTAAACAATAATGAATTATGTGGCTCACTGTTTTCACTATACAGCTCTCTCTCTCTCTCTCTTTCTCTCTCATTCTGATGTCGGAAAGAAGACGACAACTTGGTGTGATCAATAAAATTGGGGAGTTCCAAGAGGATTATGGGGTAATTTTGTTTCAGCCACTTTCTCACAATCTAACCTAGCTCACATATTTTTCCTGAGGATAAAATGAAGAGAGAACTCAGTTCCTTAGTTCCTGGAATATTAATAAGATAAATAAAATATATGCTTCCCAAGTGGAAGATTAAAGATTATTATGTCAGAGCAAAGAGTCATAGGCTGGATTTTTCTATAAATTTACATGCTCAGGAATATATTTGGATGACAGTTATTTGAATGCGGGTAAGTAGGTGAGTCAGGACAAAACAATACTTTTGGATTAATGCATTTATTTCTTTGTTTTAAAAATTTACATATCTGTTGTTGCCATTGTTTTTAAAAACAGAAATCTCATAGTGGTTTTGAAGGCAGATGGTTAATCCAGCAAATGTTTACTCTGATTTTTTTTTTAAAAAAAAATCATTTTTAAAGAACCCAAGATCTTTACCAAGAGAAAGACCAATGTTATATTAAATCTTATTTATGTTTAAGAAGCCTGATGAGCTTACAGTAGCACTTTGAAGAATAGAGACTTCTTTGTAGAAAAGCTGCAAGACTTCACATGGCTGTTCCAGAAAACATCAGGGAAAATGAGAATTTTGTTTTGTTTTGTTTTGTTTTAAAGAGTACAAAAAACCCACTTGTTCTTTTGAAAGAATAGGAATAAGTTTAACAAGTAAATGCAATCTTACCTACATGTAGTCCTTGACTTATGACCAATTGCTTAGTGACCATTCAGAGTTATGATAAAGGTAAGGTAAAGGGTCTCCATGCACATGTGGCTAGTCATTCCTGACTCTAGGAGGCAGTGCTCATCTCCATTTCAAAACTAAAGAGCCAGCACTGTCTGAAGACGTCTCCGTGGTCATGCGGCCGGCAGGACTAAATGCTGAAGGTGCACAGAACACTGTTACCGTCCCACCAAAGGTGGTCCCTATTTTTCTACTTGCATTTATTAATGTGCTTTTGAACTGCTAGGTTGGCAGAAGATGGGACAAATAACGCGAGCTCACTCCATTACACGGTGCTAGGGATTCAAACCGCCAAACTGCCGACCTTTCTCATCAACAAACTTAGCGTATTAGCCATTGAATCACCAAGTTCAGAGTTATGATAGACCTCTCTAAAAGAACTTACAAGCTGATTCTGCAGTTACAATGGACACACAGACACACACTGTGGTCATGTGATTACATTTTAGGCACTTAGCAATTGCAGCCTTCCCCAGTCGCATGACCATGATTTATGACTTTTTTTTTACTTCTGGTTTTTAGCAAAACATGCCTCATTTCATTTAATGATGACAGTGTTAACTTAAAAACTACAGATTAACTTAACCACCACAAGAAAAGGTCACAAAAATATGTTAGTTACAGGATGATATACTTTATGACTATCACTACTTAACATAATAGGCAGTCTCCATTACGGTCATAAATCAAGTACTATACCACATCACAGGTATCCTACTTGCCCCTCCCCCTCCCACATAAAACACATATTACCAGAACTTCACTTAGCATTCATTCCACCATAGATTTGCTAGCTAGCAAAATACTTTGCTTCACTCAAATCCATGGGAGAAATTGTCTTAATTCCTAATTGTGCCGTGTGCTTTCTCTGCACAAGTAGAACTGTTTGCTTTCTCCTCATTTGGAAACGGTCAGGGGTTTTTTTCCCCTGAGAATTATAGGAAAATTTAAATGCAAATGACAATATTTTTTCATTGGTTCTTTTTAAATCCTTCCTTACCTGCTTGTTAAAGCAAAAATCAGTGCTTCACTGTAGCACAAATAAGTATGGGGAACTTTTGTAGAGTAGCTCCATTTGAAATCTGGAGATCACATGTGCTTCCAACAAAGCCTCAAAAACTTTCCCAATGTGTCACCAACAACAGTTGAAGGTAAAACATTGCAAATTGAGAAGCTGACTAAAATGGAATAAATAAAAGGTCAAGACTGTAAACTTGGAGAGATTAAAAGTTAGAGAGATATGGATCTTTAATGATTTCCATTCTCCAAAGACTTAGTTACTGGTCTTTTTTCAAATGTGTTTTCTTCAGAAAATGATAAATGACAGCTCAGGACCTTCTTAACTTTCTCTGGTCAGTGCATGCTTTAAGTCAGCTGCAGCAGGCCAAATAATACAACTGTCAAGAGTTTAATATGAAAAGCATGGGGTTAGATTTATTCAGCAAAATATGCATGGAGAGTAAAATAAGAACAATATAGCATTTCACAGAAGGATTTCTGGTGACAATAGAGCATTTCACAGAAGGATTTCTAGTGACTCGAGATTGAAGAAGAAAAACTAGTCATTAGAAGTTCATATTTTAGTGAGACTTGCCTAAATATTTATATTAATTGCACTATAAAAATGAAATATTTTGTATTCTGAACTATTTAATGCTTCCATTCCTAGATCCTATGTTAGCATAGAAAAGAGATAGAATGAGAGATAATGAAAATTCCTTAATCTCACAGGTCATGGACAAACTGTTTTGGTCGCGCTGATCGATGATCTCTGGCGAGCCAGGGATAAGGGTCACTCCTCTATCCTTGTGCTTCTTGACCTCTCAGCGGCCTTCGATACCATCGACCATGGTATCCTTCTGCGACGGTTGCGAGAGGTGGGAGTGGGAGGCACCGTTCATCGGTGGTTCTCCTCCTACCTCTCGGACAGGTCGCAGTCAGTGTTGGTCGGAGGGCAGAGATCGACCCCTAGGCCCCTCAATTATGGGGTGCCACAGGGTTCGGTCCTGTCCCCCCTCCTATTTAACATCTACATGAAGCCACTGGGTGAGATCATACCCCAGCACGGGATTAAATACCACCAATATGCGGACGATACCCAACTGTATCTGTCCGCCCTGTGCCAACTCAGCGAAGCGGTAGAAGTGATGTGCCAGTGCTTGGAGGCTGTTAGAGTCTGGATGGGAATGAACAAGCTTGCACTCAATCCTGACAAGACCGAGTGGCTATTGATGCTCCCTCCCAAGGATGGTCCAGCTATTCCATCTCTCAGCCTGGGGGGTGAAATTATATGCCCCTCAGAGAGGGTTCGCAATTTGGGAGTCCTCCTGGATCCACAGCTTACGCTAGAACATCACCTGTCAGCTGTGACCAGGGGGGCCTTTGCCCAGGTTCGTCTGGTGCACCAATTGCAACCCTATCTGGACCGGGAGGCCCTTCGGATGGTCACTCATGCCCTCGTCACCTCAAGACTGGATTACTGTAACACGCTCTACATGGGGCTGCCCCTGAAGAGTGTTTGAAGACTTCAGTTAGTCCAGAACGCAGCTGTGCAAGCGATAGTGGGTGAACCTAGGTACTCCCACGTTACACCTCTCCTCCGTGAGCTGCACTGGCTTCCCATTGGTCTCCGGACACGCTTCAAGGTGCGAGTCGTTACTTTTAAAGCCCTACATGGTATCGGACCTGGCTACCTGAGAGACCGCCTCCTGCCAGTTACCTCCCAGAGGCCCATAAGATCGCACAGACTAGGCCTCCTCCGGATTCCATCTGCCGGTCAATGTCCCCGTTGAGATCCGGACCCTTACTACCCTTCTGGCCTTCCGCAAAGTGACAAAGACCTGGCTGTTCCGGCAGGCCTGGGGCTGTTGATTCTGTCCAGCCCCATCCTAAGTTGTGAATGTTGTGGACCTTTTAATGTTGTTTTGTTTTTGTATGTTTCCCCTTCCCTTTTTTACTTGTAAGCTGCCCTGAGTCTCTAGAGAGTGGGCGGCATACTAACTAACTAACTAACTAACTAAATAAATAAATAAATAAACAAACAAACAAACTCAACCAGTTTCAACTGGGAGATTTTGGGGATCCTAGACCATGCTAAATCCAAATATGGTAGAGAATTCACAAACATATCTAGATAGCTTACAGCAGGGATGTCAAACTCAAGGTGCTTGAGCTTAGTTCTGGCCCATGAGGCCACCCTGGAAACAGCCAAGGACTGGCCCGTGGTGCCTCTGCCAGCGAAAACAGAGCTCATGAGGGTCACACATGACCCTCCCTGTTGCGTCCCCCTGACGCAGCCGGCAGCCGAGCCATGCCTTGCAAGAGGCTGATAGGTTCCGGCGCAGCTGCTGGCCAGCGGGAGAATTGCAGCCACCCCATTGGCCACCCGCCTGACAGCTATCAGTATAAATAGCTGTCAGGCGGTGCTGTCCAGTGCACATGTTCTGAACTTGCTGTCAGTTCTGTTCACAATAAAAGGTTCCTGTTCAAATTACCTCAGCACCTCCTCGTACTTTAAACTGGCGATGAAGATGAGTGACATCGACCCAGTGCACGTCCCAGCTCTTGCTGCCGCTTCTTCCTTCTCGCCTTTCCGTCCTGAGGCGGAGAGTTGGGATGCCTTCCTTGAAAGATTCGAGATCTTCCTGCCTCACCGATCTTCCTGAGGGGCGAAAGCGGGGCGTTTTTCTCCATTATTGTGGCGCGGAGGTGTTTGCCACCGCCCGTGCCCTGTCAGCTCCTTCGCCATCCCACTCGATTCCATTCGACATCCTCCTGTCTCGCCTGAAGGTTCACTATGAGCCAGCTCCCTCCCGTTACGCCAGGCACCAACATTTCTGTCGCTGCATACAACGGGAGGGCCCTCCATAAGTCAGTATGTGGCGGCACTTTGCACCGCCGCCATCGATTGTGAGTTCTTGGACTTGGATGACGCGCTCTTGGAGCAGTTTATATATGGTCTCCAAGATATAAACCTCCACCGCCGCATCATCTCCCGATCGGAGCTCTCAATGAAGATTGCCATTGATGAGGCGCGAGCGTATGAAATGGCCGGCCAGTCCACGCCGGATCTTTGCCATTTCCCTCCTTCGGTCATGGCTTCTCTTCCTCCTGCTTCAATCCACTGCCAGTTGGGCCCAGAAGACTCTCGGTCTGACTTCGACCTCTCCGTGGATCGCCTCAGGTCTCTCTCCTTCAGGGATGCTGGGGCCTGCCTCAGCTGCGGCGGTCGCCATCCCCATTCATCCTGCTGGTTCCGGGCCGCCCTCTGCCGCCAGTATGGCAAAAAGGGCCACATCGCCACAGTGTGCTGCTCCCTGCCTCAGCGCAACAGCCTGCCAGAGCTCCTGCCGGCTGCCGGCCTGCCTCCGTTCCATCGTCTTCCTGCCAAGGGTGCTACGCCATCTCGGAACCCAAGGGGCTCTCTCCTGAATGGCTGCTGGACTCGGCGTCGACTGCTACAGAGGACCGGGGTTGGATGCACCTCCACGTCTTACTGGTGACCCTGCACCATGGAGCTGGACATGGGCTCCTCGCGATCCATCATCTCCTGGGACACTCTGAGACAGCTCTTTCCCCGCTTCAGGTGAGACCGACTTTCTTCTGCCCCTTGCCATCTCAGGGACTATCAGGGGACTTCTATTCCTGTCCTGGGTTGCCTCACTTTGCCGGTCCAGTATGGGTGGTTCCAGGGTCCCTTGGCCCTCATTGTGGTCCAGAATCCCTTGACCTCGCTCATGGGGCTGGACTGGTTCCATGCCTTTGGCCTGTCCATCGCCAGGGTGCCCCCACCCCCTCCAACAAGGCGGAGCTTCAGGGGCTGCTTAATTTCTACGCCGCCTTCATTCCGCATATGGCATCGGTGGCGGAGCTCCATCACCGCATGCTCAATTCTTCTGCTCCCTGGGTCTGGTCCAGCCGTGAGGCGCACGCGCTCGCGGCTGTCAAATGCCTATTGACAGCTTCCCCCGTGCTCGTCCAGTATGACGAGCACTTGCCCCTCCTACTGGCTTGCGACGCGTCCCCTTATGGCATGGGGGCCGTCTTGAGCCACTCCTTTCCCAACGGGTCAGAAGCCCACATTGCCTTCTATTCACGCACCTTACAGCCACCTGGACAAGGAGGCTCTGGTGGCTGTAGCTGGGGTGAAGCGGTTTCACCAATACCTCCACGGCTGCCCTTTCACCTCCTGATGGACCACAAACCCCTTCTAGGCATTCTGGCGGGGGATCGAGCTACACCCCCATCCTGTCACCCCGCATGTCCCGCTGGTCCGAATTCCTTGCCACTTATTCATACCGGCTGCACTACCAGCCAGGTAAGCATATGGGCCACACGGACGCACTGAGCCACTGTCCGCTGTCCGCCCAGGTAACTGACCCTGCCCTGTCCGTGGCCTCCTGCATCTTCCTCGTAGACGACTTGGAGTTGCCACTATCTGCCTCCAACATTGCCTAGTCCACCTCCTCCGACCCTCTCCTTCGCCGCGTCCTGGACGCCGGGGCTGGATGGCGGATTCTTGATCCCGCAAGTTCCTGCCATTCCTCCACCGCCACACCAAACTCTCCATCATCCAGGGCTGCCTCCTCTGGTGATCCCGGGTGGTGGTGCCACCTGCCCTGGGCCAGTTGGTCCTGTGTCGCCTCCACGAGGGTCACCCAGGCATTGTCCGCATGAAGGGCCTCGGCCGTGGGTATGTCTGGTGGCCCTCCATGGACGCGGACATCACTGGCTGGGTGCAGCAGTGTCCTCCCTGCCAGGCTGTCCGGCCTGCCCCCTCCCCCCACATCACCTTCCTGGGAGTGTGAAACTCCCTTCTCCCCTGGAGCCACATCCAAGCGGACTTCTTTGGACCCATGGATGGCTGGACCTTTCTCCTAGTTGTGGACACGCTTTCTTAGTGGGTGGAGGTCATCCCCATGCATTTCCTGACTTCTGCTGCCACCATCCAATCTCTCGAGTGCCTTTTCTCACCCAATGGCATCCCAGACATCCTAATGTCCGATAATGGTCCTCAATTTTCCTCCGCTGAGTTCCGGCTCTACCTGGCCAGCCTGGGGGTTCGCCATGCCCCGGTGGCACCCTATCACCCCGCCGGCAATGGGATGGCAGAGTGCGCTGTTCGCCTGCCCCATCTCAGTCACCTGCCCTGGCCAGCCCAGCTCTTCACCTATCTCCAGGCACAACACTCCACCCCATGCTCTACCATCGGAAAATCCCCCACCGAAGTCCTAATGGGCCGCCGGCTCCATACCACACTGGACCGGCTGCACCCCCACTTCGCTCCCCTGTGCGTTCCCTGACCGGACGCCACACGGACCTTCTTGTTGTGGGAGGGGGTGTACGCCCAAAACTATTCGGGCGAACTGAAGTAGTTGCCGGCTGTGGTGCTTGAACTAACAGGGCTCTGTTCCTACAGGGTCCAACTTGGCGACTGACAAGTTTGGCGGTGCCATATAAACCAGTTGCGCCACCGCACGGCTGCCCAGCCGCCGGACAACAGGCCGATGCCACTCCAGCCGCTCCACCTGACACCGGTCTCCAGCCGCTCCACCTGACACCGGTCTCCAGCCGCAAACACCTCACCCCCAACCATCCCGGCGGCTCACCACCAGCTACCCCCGCGGCCGTGAACTTGCCTTTGAATCTCAGCGCGAGGCTAGGGGCTGGGCCTCCGGATCAGCACCATCGCTCCAACGAGCCTCCTCCTCCTCCGACACCCTTGGCAGACACACCCAGACTGAGGCAGTCTCAGTGCCTGCGTAGTCAACTGAAGTACTTGGACGACTACACATGCGCTATCCGGGGGGAAGGGGTGTTGCGTCCCCCTGACGCAGCTGGCAGCCGAGCCACGCCTTGCAAGAAGCCAATTGGTCCCGGCGCGGCTGCCGACCGGCGGGAGAATTGAGGCCACCCCATTGGCTGCCTGCCTGACAGCTATCAGTATAAATAGCTGTCAGGCGGCGCTGTCCAGCACGCATGTTCTGAACTTGCTGTCAGTTCTGTTTACAATAAAAGGTTCCTGTTCAAATTACCTCAGCGCCTCCTCGTACTTTAAACTCCCGAGCTCCATTTTCACTGGCAGATCGCTCTGGCAACCACAGACATCCCCAATATGAGTGACATCAAGCTGGCCATGCCCACCTTCACTACACACATACCCAACCTCCCCTGAGGTGAAACAACCCTGATGCGGGTATATAGTTCTCAATATATTTATTTCATGAAGTAAGTAGTTGCTTTAGTTTGGTAATATTTCTGCCTATGGATGAGAACAATAAAAAAAAACTGCTTAGAAGTAACACTGTATGTCTTTCTTGGTTTCTGGAGGCTGACAGTTTAGTTGTGAAAACCCCATGGTTGTTATGGAGGACATCAATTTTTTGAGCTACACTAGACTGGTTGTCAAGGCATGGAGAATGAAATCATCCAAGAACAGCAGCCCCAGTATGACATACAAGGGTTTGTGGATAACTGTTTCAGGACAACTGAATGATTGATATATCAGCAGCAATCTACTTTGTCTGTGCTTTTAAACTAAATAGACCATTTTAGACAATTTTCAAGTCCAGAAACTCAGAACCAATTAGCTCCGTATGTGATTATAAGTATGTGAGAGTATCATATACACAATCACAACTTGTCCTCACCATCTTTGCTGTTGAGGCTGCTGAAGATCTAAAGTCCAGGAAGGCAGGTTTCTGATGGGACTACATTATTATTCAATCAAATCTCAGTAATACATGCCAAGTTTGTGTGTTCATTTCTCAGCTGTTATGGTTAGATGCATTCTTATTCTATACAGAACAGACGTGACTTTTACCAGAAAAAGCCAGCAACCAAAAGACATGACACTGATACTTGAGCCCCAGAGCTGGAGCAATTGCTTCAGAAGTAGGGTATACACCAATGTATAGATTCCCTTTCTCCTGCAATAGCTGTCAGCGTTCCAAGTAATGCATCCACCCAAAAGCATGCTTATTGGATACATCATATTGGCACAGCTAGTGAAAACCAACTCTATATGTTCCCACAGTCCCCCCCCCCTAATTAAAAGAGGAAATAATTCCTTCCCCATATGTCCCCAGTCACATTGTCCAATGAAAGTAGCTGGCAGGCTGCTTGGTCACTCCTCTCCTCCTTCAACTGCTACCTATTGGGATGACCTTGGTTCCCACAAGAAAACTTTTTTGTTTTGACTGGTAGCCGGTCTATCTACTTCCCCCTCCCTCCCCACTCTCAGAGTTCGTGGCAACTATGAGGCAGGAAAACATGCCTTCAGCCAAGTTTGCTTCAGAGTTGACAAAAGCTTCCACCATATCTATGTATTCCCATCATGGTTCTGATTAAAGATCCCATGAAATCCTCCCTGGAGTTTGACAGTTCCCACTTATCTGCTATCTGTTCATTCAAATAACCAGTTTCAGCTACCATATGTGGGGCACAATTGAGATCTGGGCTTGTTCTAAAGAATTTGGTGGCAAATGTGGTGCTGCCACTAAGTTCCATGCCCAGAGGTGGTATTCATCCAGTTCTGATGAATAGACCTGGAGTGGACAAGATTATGGGAATCTTTGCTTCTTTAACCTTTCTTTTTTAAAAAAATTCAGCAGTAAATAACATTGTGACTTTTCAAAAACAGAAAAGTAATATGAAGTTCCTGACCAAGGGTGTTCCCCGGTACAGATGTTGTAGCCATGCGAAAGAGACTTGTTCCTATCCTTGTGTCTTCCAGACAGCTGAACTATATTATTGCAACATTTTCCCATTCTTGGTGTCTTTTGCAGACATTCATTTGGGAGGAGAAAGATGGGTATTCCTGTAAACCCTGCCACCCTGAGTCTTCATGCCCAGCTGCTTTATATTTTTGGCATAAAAATCTGCAAGAGGGTTATAAGTGTTTGGATGAATACCTTGTATTTACGATCAAGGGAAAGTTTTATATTGTGAACACACAGATAACTGTGCAAGCTATTTGAAAATATGGAGGTGTAACATCTCTCTCTCTCTCTCTCTCTCTCTCGCTCTCGCTCTCTCTCTCTCTCTCTGTGTGTGTGTGTGTGTGTGTGTGTAGGTGTGTGGTGTAGTGCTCATCTCAGCACAATTTTGCACTACATGTCAGCAGGTAAATAGGCTCCATTCAAGGCAGTAGCATAGTCAAGAATCCTTCTGAATAGGTTACTTACTTCCTCATCCAGAGGTGGTATTCAGCTACTTCTGACAGGTTCTGGAGAACCGGTAGCTGAAATTTTGAGTAGTTCAGAGAACTGGAAAATAGGTGCCCCCCCCCCCCGCCCGGGCTGTCTCCCAGCTGATCTTCTTTTGTTGCCCTGAACAGGAGAACAGAGCTGGAAAGCAGGTTAGTGGGTGAGGAGGGAATGGGGATTTTGCAGTATCCTTGCCCTGCCACGCCCACAAAGTCATGCCTACAAAGACATGCCCACAGAACCGGAGTAAAAAAAATTGAATCTGACCACTGTCCATGCTTCTGGTGTTCAGCCTAACTTACTCCGGGAATCCCCATTGCTCAATGAGACAACCGTGTCTGATTTCTGACAGTGTAAGATAAAAACCACTAGCACCTCATATTTGTGATCATGATTTGCCTCTTGGCAAAACAACCCACTGAACGGTTTCATTGCCCAGATGCTAAGGCATTAAGACCTGACATAACTAATTTTAACTTTCCCATTCTTCCTACCAAAGAACTTCCCATCATGGGAGATCACTGATAGCCTGTTTATTTCCTGAGCTGATATCAGCATTCTGGCAGCTGTTTTATGAAAGTCATAAAGGGCAAAAAAAAAACAAAAAAACAACAACCAGAAATACCCTAATATTGGGAGTAATAAATACCCTTGTCAAAAACTGGAGGCTTCAGCAGATCTCCATTAAAAGGCAGTGCCATCTGAGGAGAACAGTGAGAATTAAAAGAAAATAAATCTTTGTTGTAATAATCATAAAAAGGCAAGGCTGATGCACAATGGTCCCTAGATGCTCAGGTGCTAATAAGGCCATGGTATTACGGCAATCTTAAACGTTGATCTGCATTTCTACTACTTTCTTTTAAATCTGGGACACATGTATCACCTTATTCAAAATCAGTTATGTTTGCTGAAATTTTTGAAGCCCACAACTGGATTCAGCCTTACCCTTTTATAGTGGAAGGGATCTGTCGCTTTTTCAAGTACAGGTGCTCAACTTAAACAGTTTGTGAACTTAAAATGGCCCTGAAAAATGACTTATGACCATCTCCATGGTCACATCATCAAAATTCAAACACTTGGCAACTGACTCATATTTTTGACATTTGCAGGGTTCTGGGATCATGTGATCACTGTTTCTGACCTTCTGACGAGCAAAGTCCATTGGGAAACCAGTTTCACTTAACAACCATGTTGCTAACTTAACAGTTGCAGTAATTCACTTAACAAGTGTGGCAAGAAAGGTCGTCAAATGGGGCAAAACTCACTTAACAACCATCTTGCTTAGCAACAGACATTTTGGGCTCAATTGTGGTTGTAAGTCAAGGGCTACCTGTATCTGATTTAGGACTTTTATAGTCAAGGATTCTCTGATAAGAAGAAAAGATTGTGATGGGAACATTCCTTCATTCCTCACTATAATGAGTTCCTCAGTTCAGAGAATTAAGATAATTACAACAGTTAACATGAAAAACAAAGTGCTCTACTGCACCTACCTCACTAAAGCTTGATAGATTCCATAACATGATCCTTTGCATTAGACCAGGGATCGGCAACCTAAAACACTCAAAGAGCCACAAAGGTCCTAACCGGAAGCCCCCCATTCAATTCTTGGGCCAACTAGAAGTCCGGTTTTCCCGCCATAGAGTCATCTCCTAGCGCAGCATCCTTTTTCCTCTACCTGTCCCAACCAAAAGCCCTACCATATGTAGAGCCAACTGGCAACAGGGAGCTACAGCAGAGGAATGAAAGAGCCACATGCAGCTCCAGAGTCGCGAGTTGCCAACCCCTGCATTAGACAAAGGTTGGATTACATACTTGCATCGAGATATCTGACACAAGTATGTAACTCATACTATGCACATTATGGCATTATATATTTCATTATTTCCCCCTTCTCCTGCCCCTTCCTGTATATCAGGGGTCCCCAACCATTGGCACCAGTCCGTTGGCATGCCAGAAATGGGGCCATGCAAACAAGTGAATCCCCATCCTCGGGATGCAGGCAGCATGCAAAATCACAGTCCCTCCAGTCCATAGAAAAATCTCCTTCCATGGATGCAGTCCCTGGTGCCTAAAAGCTTGGAGGTCACTGCTATAGATGATCATGATTAGGTTCGAGAATTGCTGTTCTAGAAAAGAATTAAATTCTTGGCATGTTAAGATGGGTGGGCATGCTGGAGAACTCAAAGTAGAGTGGAAAACATAGTTTCTAACAAGTATTTTCTAAATCCTACCCCAATAAATGCATCCTTGTCAAGTACTGATTTCCTTCCAAATCATAGCAAGAGATAGATAATGAAATCATTTTAGGAGCATCTGTCATTTGGATGGTGTACACGGCAGCCCTTTGTAAATCCAAACACCTCTTTGAAAAACAAAGTTGCAATAATGTGTTGCTCAGCATCACATTTTGAGGTGTAATTCTTCAAGAGGAACTGCAATATACAGCAGCAGCAACAACATAAACCCTTTCACGTGTTTTCATGTATGCTTTTTAGTGCTTTAGCAATATCAGTAAATATTATTGAACTTGTCTATTCCAACTTAGATCAGGATGTGGGACAAGTTAGATCTGCCTTCGAGACCTCCGAGTTCTTGATTTTCTTTTTCTTTGGGGTGGTAAATCTTCCTTACAGAACAGAGATTTTGCTCTTTAAATATAAAAATAAAATGAACAAAATAGTATAGAAAAGCAAAGAAAGACTTCCTGAAAATAGCATTTTTCATCAAAGCAGATTCTCTTTTCCTCATCTTATACAAATAGAAGGGAATATCTTTGTAGCTCAGGGTTGAACTGTGGGGTCCTTGGTTCTCTCTGAGCTTGCTTGTTTTCTTGCAGATATTTCATTACCAAACTATCTGTCAAAACAAATCCCTGCAGGAATGCTGCAGGAATGGTGTTCTGGCTCCGGCAACAGCATGTCCCAAATGGCTGGTGTCTCATGTGTTCCTGATGATAGCCATCAAACCAGCATGCCCTGTCTTCAACCAGCTGACCGGCACTGCTTCACACTGCTGATTGGCGCATATGGTGATGCTGGAACAGCTGATAGGCAGGGATCCTGAGAATTGGATTCGTTTCTTGCTAGCTGCCTGGCGCTGATTTCAAATGACCAAGAAGCTGACTGGCGCTGGTTACACCGGCAAAGGAGACCCGGAAGAGGGATTAACAGGGCTGGATGCTAGCTATGGAGGTAGGATGTGTGTAACTGGGTGTGGGTGGGTCTGTTTGTGACTATTTACAGTGCTGGTAGGTAGAAGTTCCCAGCGCTGACTTTGTAGCCATTGGAACTCATTTGTGCCAGACTGTGGCTTGTTAGGAATATAATCTAATGGTTGGGTTGGCAATATATAAATCATGGAACAATGTTGTACCCGTTTCTTTAAATCATACTGTAAAATGTGATTGGTTGCTGTTTTCCTCAATCAGCCATAAGAGGGAGCCAGAATGCCTGTTAGCTCTGTTCGTTAGATGCTGATCTGATTTGATCTGAGTGTTTTGAAAGCTGGCTGTTAGAAAGTGCCATGAGCTATTGTAAGTTTTGCAACTGTTAGCAAACTTTGTGTACCGGACTGATTATATGATACTGGACTATGTTATTTGGATTATCCCTTAACTGAAAGACATTGATGACTGACTGTCTTATCCGTGTATGACCTGGACTGTTTGATGGACTCTGATACCTCTATTTCCACGAAAGTAAAAGCCTATTTAAACTGCAATGTCTCTGTATGCTGGTTTGTGTATTCTGCAAAACAACTCTCACAACGCTTTGCTGAATGTAATCGCTCTCCCAATGGGGAGCTTACTAACACGGCTACACATTAAAACTGGCAGCAAGTTACTTTGTTTCTGTGTTTTCTTGGCCAAGATATGAACACCTGAGACTATCACTGATGATGTTACTTAGTTTGATAATGAAACATCTGCAAGAAAGTAGCCAAGCTCAGAGAGCACCAAGCACTCCTCTTCTTATTTTATCCCCTTTCCTTCATTAAAAGATCCATGTTTCCTCTTCTCCAGCACCTAAGTTTCATTTTTCTAGAATGTAACCTTCATGTAATGATTAAACAGGAAGCATTTCTAAAGATCATCAGAACTTAGATTTCACCCAGTCCAACTGGGTAGCCTTGATGTAACTTGCTTTTTCTACCCTTGTAAGCATGTCCTGAGTGGGAAGAAATGAAAAGTGTCTTAAATGTGGGAGAGTTCCAAATTCACCATGGAATTAATTTTGCTTCCATTTTGAGCAACAAGGTTTTCTAACTGTCTGTTTTCTAAGATTATTCCCAAACTATGGCAGGGTCTTAGCATTTCTTTTTCTTTTTGTAATCCCTTTTATTAGGGCAGATTCCCAGCGACTGAATGGAGCTGAGCATTCACTGGCTGGACTCCCTTCCTGATGCCTATGGGGACTTCGCAGCAGATATTTTCTCTTTGTGCACTGATAGAAAAACATCTGCAATTGCTTAGGATTGAACTCACAACCTTTTGAGTGGGAGGCAAGCATTTTCACCTCTAGGCTACCACACCACTCAAGGTTTTCAACTGTAACTAGTTGGGCTTAATAAGGACCCTGACAATGCGTTGAAATATCCCTGCATATTTTAAAAAAAGGTTATGTGTGCTATTCTAGAACAATTAAACTACAAACAAAAGAACTAATCTAATATAATCCTTAGTGTAATGCATTTTAATTGTCTTGGACAAATCTTCCATAATTGTTATATCCTTTCTTATGTAAAGAACAACTACAACAGCAATATATTGACTATATAACTATTACTATTTCTATTGTATGATTTAGAACTACAGAATTACAGATGGGTGTGCGCATATTATTCTCTTGAGTTAAACACCATTGTTCAGAATGCAGAAAAGAAGTAAGGAGTACTGGGAAGAAAGGAAAGGAAAGGAAAGAGGAAAGAGGAAAAGAAAAAAGCAGCTAATAGTAGTTTCATGCCATCACATTTTTTTTGTACTTGAGAATCATCCTTTCTTTCTTTCTTTCTTTCTTTCTTTCTTTCTTTCTTTCTTTCTTTCTTTCTTTCTTTCTTTCTTTCTTTCTTCCATTCATTCATATATGTCTTCATATTCTTTTTGTTCTGTAGAGTTCACACCTCTTTTTTGTTGAGGTTCTCATCATCTCCACAGAACTAGAGCTTTTTCAATCTCCTCCTTCTTCTCAACCCATTCACTCTTCCTTCCTGTGATGTAGTTCAGTCTTCTTTCATCCCCTCTCTATGGCCCAATAACCTCATTGTACTTCTATTATATTGGTAATTCACTTTTGTATTCTATCCACATTTACACAGCATCCAATCATTTATGATCCTATCTATTTTGTTCTGTACTATCATAATGAAGTTATATTTATTGCATCCAAAAGACCCAAATAGCAAAATGCAGATGCAAGCAAAAAGCTTAACATAAGATAAATCAGTTTGGCAAATAAAATGAGTCAGTAAATAAAACATGAAACATTTAAAAACTCAAAAGTAATTAATTTATTGGTGAGTACCTTTTTGATAGCCATGGTTAAAACTTTGGCTGTTGCCACTGTAATTTTAAGACTTTTATCTGAAAATAAAATTTGGAGTATCTTGGTACTCATCTGCTTTGAAGCTCATCGAATTTGGCACTCAATGCATTTTGATGTGAAAATTTTGTCCCAGTACTCATTGTTTGTTTAGTATTCAATGCACAAACTTGAACTTGTCTGTGTCAGATGCCTTGTGACTCACTGTATTATTCCTTATAGGAAAAATGGTTTGGTACGCATTGTTTTTGGTATTCATAGAGCCTCCTGGAATTAATTAATGACTAACAAGGCACCACTGTATTTAGAAATTATCTTCCTTGTGGCAGATTATCTCCTGCCCAAAATTCTTATTCTAGCATCTTATAGAAGAGAACAACATGATTTTGGAGAAGGAATGGAAGAACTTTACTGCTGGGACCTTGGGATTTGTTTTGATAGGTTTTATTGCTCCTATTCCCTTTATACAAGGTTACACACTCATTTTTGTGGCAGTTGATTTATTTGCCAAGATGACTCATTTTATTCCTTGTAAGGGCCTTTTATTGGCTCGAGAGACTGCACAAATTTTCCCAGACCATGTTTTTAGGTATATTAGTAAATTGTTTGATCTTGGATCATGGCTCCAAATTAACATCCAGGTTTTGGAAGACTCTCTCCCAGCTATTACATAGATTTGTCAGCCTCAAAACATCATCCTCCAATGAGAAAACACAGGATAAACCAATTATTGCAGCAGTACTTGAAGTACTATACCTCTTTTAGAAGAACAATTGGATTGAACAGAATTTGTGTATAACAACTTTATTCGTCTCTCCATAGGTAGGTCTCCCTTTCAGGCAGGCTGTGGCTTCTCTGACACAATTCCAACACCCAAAGTTTCTTGAACCTCTGACTTTCGGCAGGATGGACAAGTTGTTGAATTCCTTTTAAAGGAATAGTGGGATTTGATCAGTGGTGGGCTGTTGCTGGTTTGGACAGGTTCGGATGAACTGATAGTTCTGACCAGTGGCTGGGCCTGTGCACCTGCCCTGGTGGTATCACATCCTATATAATCACGAGTTTTTCCTATGCTGCACGCATGCGTGGAAGGCACGCTTGCATATTTTTGGTTCTGGGTGAATTCGATATTACAGTATGTGATGCCCACTTCTGGATTTGATAAAGGCTGCTTGCCAGTGGCCTACAGACCACTAGATTGCTTTGATTCAAAATATTGCTAATTTACTTGCTGTAGTTTGTCTGAACATTCATTCTTGCGGACTCCAAATTACAGTCTGTGGTCTGGTTATGATTTACTTTGTATATTGTGTGTGTGTGTGTGGCTGGCTGGCTGGCTGTTTGCAAGATTGCTGTGTTGCATCTTGAAAGATTTTATTTTTGTGGACATTAGTTTATATTATGGCCTGAAAAAGTTTCCATGAAGATATAGAGAAATTCATTACAAGAGCATGTAGACCAGTGGTGTGGACCAGAGGTTCACCCCAGTTTGGTTCATCAGTTCGTCCCAGTTTGGGTGAACTGATAGCGGCACTGGCGGGAGGCTCCGCCCACCTGCCCAGACATCATTACATGTTCCAAACCAGTAGCGAAGGTAAGAAGATTTCATGCCTGGTGTGGACCAAGACAAAGTTTCTTACCCATGGTTAACCTATGGTTGACAGTAATGATTTACCATTATAATATGAATGAGCCTAATAGCATTTATCTCAATATTTAGGGTACGATGGAAAGGAGACAACTGCAGGTACATTATTCTGATCTAGTTAGCCTCCTCATACCTGCACATACACAAAGACACAATTAGAGAGTTCATTGAAAAGTGCTTTTGATGTCAGGTCCTTCATAAATATGGTAAGTTGGAGTGGAGTTTTTCTTTTTTTAGGAAAAATAGAAGCATAAAATAGAAGAGAACTCAGAATTTTGGGCCCATAAGAAGTCAGCTGATTGCAGCCTAACTGTTTATGGAGATTCTCAGTCATCTAGGTCACGGTTGTCCCAAAAGTGGTTTCCCCCGCCCTTTAATAAAAGGAAAAATAAAATAGAAATATCTTTCTTGATTTTTCTTGAAGACATTTTGTTCCTCGTAGAAGCTCTTCCATTCTGCCTAAAGGGTGGGAAAGAAGTATTTATATTTTTCTCAGTCATCCAGTCATTGACTCTTTGGGAGTCATTGAAACCACCTCTGGGTTAATCTGTGTTTTCAGAGTACCTGAATCAGAAAGCAAACAAGTATAACCCCTTTTGGGACTGCTGAAAGGACTGCATTGCAAACAGGAGATAGTGGTGTCATATCCCTTCCGTTCTCCTGCTTGAGCAGGGCTTGCCACCCTTTCGGACCTCAGGGGCCACTAAATTCATAATTTTAAATCCCATGGACCACTAATATGATCTGCCTAATGACCGGCTGGGTAGGGGTGGCAAGATGGTCATATGACATTGGTCACATGTTGAGGAGCACCTTGCCAGTCTCTACTCGCCACGCCTCACCTGCCAACCCGGGCTCCTAGGGCCCCAAAAGGAAGCAGTTGCTGAAACTAAGCAGCCACCATGAGAAAGAGTTGGCTCAGTTCAAATTGGATCTGACCAAGGAGGAGGCTCGGCAGAAGCACCTCACTGAGGACTACGAGCATAGGCTTTTCAAGTAGAGGGAAGACATGCAGGAGTGTAAGGCCAGGTACCGAACCCTGGATGCTCAGAGGGCTGAGATGGTTAGCCAGTTCCAGCCCCTGATGCTGTCTCACTGGAACAAGGCTCTCCGGCTCTTCACCATCAGCAGCACTTCCCTCCAGCCCAAAGCCTCGCACCAGGAGGCTAAAGCAGACCCCAAGTCAGAATTTCTGCCCCCTCCGATCTGCACAAACAGACCCTCTGCAGCAACACAAACATTTATTGCAAATATCCAGCCCAGGGGCCATAGTTTAAGGACCCCTGTTTTAGTGCAATATAAAAAAATGCAAATAATTTTTCTGCAGACTACCAAAATTTTCTCATGGACCACCAATTGGTGACCATTGGGCTAGAAGACCTCCAAGGTCTCTTCCAGCTTGATTCTGATTCTCTGTTTAGAGAGGACTGTTCAATTTTAACATAAGTAGCCTCATTGATTTCTCTTTCAAATCAGTGGCCTTCTCTGTCCAGCTTGTTGTCTTCAAAGGAATGGATCTTGTCTTTCAGGTGCCATTTGAAAGACCTTTGGGATTCACAGCGAAAGTATTTATCCACACTGGTAAGTCCCAGTTGACCTAATGTGAGATATGATGTCTCTGTTTTGTGATAACAAACATTGGGAAGAAACCTGCAAGACAGCTGTTCCATGAAGCTAAGGGTGATTGCAGTAGGACAGTTTATTTTTTAACAAGCCACAATGGCCTTTCTGAACTCAAACAGTAGCAGGAGTCATTAATTGATTACTTGCAAAAATGCAATAAGCAGCAAGAAAGTATGAATATCTTTACTCGGATCTTTATTCTTTTTAAAGTTATTGATTAACCTAATGATGCTTCTATTGAACACCTTTCCGAAATGCGTTTCCCATTTTTTTTAAAAAGGCACTATTTTCATTTACCTTTATTGGAAACTACATGAAATGTTAGGGCAGCCAAGAAATATTCTAAAAGTCTGGGCTGTTTCTCAAAGTTTAAAGCCAAATGCAGAGAGTTCTTGAAGCATGACGGGAACTGGGACAGGAATTGAGATCACAAAGCAATGTAGCTTTAAGCATGACATCATCTAACCATATCACTTAACAACAGCAATGCCAAGTCTCAAATGCTGTCATTAACCAAAGATCTTATGTAATCATCAAGGGTGGGATTCAGCCGGTTTGGACCAATTCGGGCGAACTGGTAGATCCGATGATCAGCTGAGAGCGAGCTGGTTTGCTCCGATGATCAGGTGGGCCTTCCCTCCCACCCCTGTGCTATACTGGCCTATATTTCCTTTGTTTGAAGCCCAGCTGATAGGTGCAACAGAGTGTATTGCCGCACCTCAGCTATTTTACTCATCAAGGCTGCAGTAGAAGGTAAGTTTATGAGCTGTTTTCAAATGCACTGCATGTGCATGGAGCATATGCTCAATGAACCAGTTGTTACACCAGCTGAATCTCACAACTGTAATCATGACTTCCATCTTCCTGTTGGATACCTCATTGACATGGCTTGTCTGAGACTAATCATATGCCCCCATCGATCAATACCATCACAAATTTAAGTGACCACTGAACAAATTATTGTAATTCAAGGATGACTTGTGTATCATTTTATGTGGAGACTCTAAAGTAAATATGGAAGCTTTTTTAGAGGTTGAGTGGTCAATTTTGTATAGGTAGTCCTTGACTTACAACCTCAGTTGTACCCAAATATTTCTGTTGCTAAGTGAGACACTTGTTAAGTAAGTTTTGCCCCATTTTACGACTTTTCTTGCCCCAGTTGCTAAATGAATCACTTGTTAAGTTAGTA
This sequence comes from Thamnophis elegans, assembly GCF_009769535.1. Lineage (NCBI taxonomy): Eukaryota > Metazoa > Chordata > Lepidosauria > Squamata > Natricidae > Thamnophis > Thamnophis elegans. The sequence goes on along the minus strand of NC_045543.1, from coordinate 64,658,087 downwards.
ACATGGTTATTAAGTGAATCCGGCTTCCCCATTAACTTTGTCCCAAAGGTGCTTTTTCAAGAGATAACTGGACTTCCTGGTTTTTCTTTGAAGGCATTTTGCTTCTTATCCAAAAAGCTTCCTCAGCTTCTGAAGAAACTTTTTCAGCTTCTTCAGCTGAAGAAGCTTTTTGGATGTGGATAGGCAAATTCAATGTCCTTTTCTAACACTTCTCGTGTCCCAAAGGTACTTTTTCAAGAGGAAACAGGACTTTCTGGGATTTTTTTTGAAGGCATTTCACTTGTCACCCAAGAAGCTTCTTTAACTCTGTAGCTCACTTTGCAGAGCTGAAGAAGCTTTTTGGATGAGAAGCGAAACATCTTCAAAGAAAAACAAAAAAGCCCAGTTGCCTCTTGAAAAAAATACCTTTGGGACAACTATGACCTGGATGACTGAGAATATCCATAGACTCCCATTAACTTTGCTTGTCAGAAGGTCACAAAAGACGATCCCATGACCCCAGAAGATTGCAACCATCATTAATACGAGTCAATTGCCAATCATCTGAATTTTGATCACATGACCATGAGGATGCTGCAATGGTCATAAGTGTGAAAAATCATCATAGTCGGGGTTTTTTTCAGTGCTGTTATAATTTTGAAAGGTCACTAAATGAACTCTTGTAAGTCAAAAACTACCTGTAACTGGAAAATGGTGATGCATCCCTGTTCTGATCCCCTCCTCTGTCCAGTAACGAATGCCGAGACAAGCTTAGCTGGAATGCCACAACGCTTTACTAGCAGGAAAAATAAATCTTGGTGGCTGAAAGCCCAAGCACGACGAACAGATAAAGAACCTTAGCAGCAACCCAGACTCCGACAGATACAGATAACAGCTTCTCCAGCATTGAGAATTAAGTTGAATCCTGCATCCAGACTCCTCCCAGAGTCTCTCCTTAAATACTATCTTGAGAGGAGCCTAATTACAACCACCTGGGTCCAATTATCTTCTGTACCTGCATATTTGTTCTCTATGTCGATCTCTCACTGTTGCCGGCATCCAGGACCAACTCTTTTGTCTCCTCCCCACTGCTCCAAGCCCTGACGTCAGGAGCACACCCCTTTGGCTTTCACAGCTGCTCCATGCCTCAGGCGCCTCCTGGTGGCCAACCAGCCTATCTGAGCCCTGCTCAGAGTCGGAACCCTGTTCAGGGTCCTCCACATCTTCCAGAGCTGACTCATAAGGCCCCTCACTGTCAGAGTCTGTTTGTAGCTCCAACGGCTCCTGCTGGGCCACAACACATCCCCATAAGGTCAGGATATGAGATTTTTGTAATGTAGTCAAGGGACTAAATTGGTAGCTTATTTTCCAATTAATCTTTTTTATTAAAAGGCAAACATGGCAGCTCACTTCATCAGTTGCATAGAGTGGTTAGGCCTATGTAGAATTTAAACTGGGGAGGAGAGAGATGAAGATGTTATTTAATGCAGATGCAGGCAATTTGGGACACAGATTACCAGTACTTTATAAATTAACAATTACAGTACATTAAAATTCCATTGAGTGGCTGAGGCCTTCTGGGCTTGCAAAAGAAACCTTTTGTGGTGCGTTAAGCAACTCCTTGCTCAATAGTGGGATTGAAGCCCCATTTTTTTCCCAGTCATCTTGAGTTCTTAGAGCAGTGATGACTAACTTTTTTGTTGTCACATGCCAAAAGCACATGACCTCCCCCTGCACTCCCCCTGCTCCTGCACATGTGAGTCCCTACACCCCTTTTGGGGCCTAATAGACCTCCCTGCAGCCTCATGGGAGCAAAAACAGCCTACGGGGAGCCGTACCACCCCTTCCCATGCCCCTAGTAGACCTCCCTGCAGCTTCCTTGGAGCAAAAATGGACTGCAGGGAACCTATGCCACAACCCTGCACATGCGTGTGTGCCCCTTATGTATGCACGCACATCTCCCACAGGCACCCTGCCCCCCCCCCCGCATGTGGGCAGAGACCTGAAAAAAATCAGCTGGCCAGTGGGAGGCATGTGCACATGCGCAATGGAGCTGAGCTAGGGTGACGGCTTGCATGCCCACAGAGAGAGTTCTGTGTGCCACCTTTGGCACACATGCCATAGGTTGGCCATCATGGTCTTAGAGCGTCCTGAGTGGCTGAAATTCTCTATTATTACTTTAACCTTGAATCTTGGTATCAAATTTGTACCCATTAATTCTTTTGCACAAAATTTGTCCTCCATAGACTACAGAGGAACACTGCCGACCAATGATGGCATATATCACATTAGAGGAAAGGTGTCTAATCCATCTAATATGCAGACTTGTTGGGGCCTGAGATGGCATTTTGTATGAGGAAGCAAAATATATCCTTGACTTTCCAGAGACTGGTTCCTATGTCGTCATCTTTGTCCTGTTGTTTTGTGTTGCTTGTGATGATCTGCTTTAGGTTGGGTAGATATAAGTGGTAACCATTGGTGCTCTATTGTTTTGTTCCTGTGGCCTCTCTTTTAATAAATCATTTCTGGAAATTAATTTGGCTCTAATGATTTGCTGATTGACCATTTTTTATGAGTAATTCAATCTCCTGCATGCCTGGTTTAATAGTATAAGTTGAACATATCTTGTCAATTGGGTCAAAATAAATGCTGTTGTAACATAGAACCTGGTTATAGATAATGGATTTTTGGGGTGGAAGGCAGCTGGAAGCATATAAGATACATAGCAATCTGTAGGTTTCTGTGCAATGTTGTCTTTATGTGTTTAGTTTTATGGTGATTTCAAGGAAGTGGACTTGTTCTGTAGATATATCTAGGCTAAGGTTGGTGTGGGGTAGGAGTTGTTGAAGTTGTGGTGAGAGATCCATTTGTATGGATCCAGAAGATGAAAATGTCATACATGAATCTCAAGTAACAAAAGTGTTTCAATGGGTAAAAGTTATGTAAGCATTGTTCTACTAGATAGGCATGAAGATTTTGGCACATTAAGGAGCCATGTATGTGCCACAATTTGCAGATATATGTTTTTGTCAAAGGTGACATAGTTAAGAGTAAGTACAATCTGGTGACAAAACATACCATTGTGATGTTAGTAATGAAGGTCTATCATTCACCATGATCTCTTTAAAGGAAGATGCTGGATGTACAATCTCAGATCGTGTCTGTGCAGAGCAGAATAGCTGTAAACTATATTTCAGCAATTCATCAGAAACTAACCATGAATACATGACTATACTGTCATATAAATGAGAGTATATTCTCCAAAATTGCATTATAGAAATTGTAACCTTTTAAAATTCGGTTTGCAAGGTTGTGAACAAATAGGTAGGCATTACCATCTAAGGTGGCAACACCCAATTAATCATTCCTTTTGTTCAAAAGTTTCTGAAAAAAATGAGAAAATCAGCCAACAAATTTGTTTCATAATGAATCCTGTTGAGGGGTTATTGCTCATATTTCCTAACATGTATAAATGGATGCAGCATAGGAAACTGATTCAATTCCTTTCCTTGGTTGCTAAATTTATTAACACAAAACCCCAGAAAGCTAAAGTAGATCTTTTATTGGTGCCATGATAGTTTGAGACGTAGGAAATTGCTTTGTCCAAAGAATTAACACAACAAAGAACTTTGAAACACCTTACAATTAATCAAATGTATTCAAATCTGAATACCGTTTCTTAGAAATCATAGAACCTTACTTAATCATAGAAATCATAGAACCTTACTTAAACTGTGGAATCCAAACCTCTGCACAATCCAGCATCCCGGATTAAAGCATTTATGGCAACTTTCCTTCTACACTCTGCTTACATTCACCAAGGAAAAAGAGGCCAGCTCTGTCCTAGGTAGGCGGCCCACTGTTATACTATTTGTACTATGGGGAAAAAAATTAAATTGAGTAGACTGAATCTATTTTTCTATCACTCTCACCTAAAATAAGAGAAACGGCTTTGGCTGCTTTCTGTGTAGGTATTTGAAGAATGCTACTGTATTCCTCTTCACTTTTTTCAAAGTTATGTATAATTCCATTTCAACACATCCCAAAGGTGCTTTTTCAAGAAGCAAGTGAACTGTAGTTTTTCTTTGAAGATATTTCGCTTCTCATCCAAGAAGCATCTTCCATTTCAACAGTTTCTCCTTTCAGGATTTAGTTTCCAACCCCCAATTGAATGGACTCTCCTTTGAATATAGTGAGTATGAAGTCCTCGTGTGTGTGTATGTGTGTGTGTGTGTGTGTGTGTGTGTGTGTGTGTGTGTGTACATAAATGATTTATAAGGATTTATATGGAATTTTAAACAATTCTGAGTAGCCTATGATTCTATTAATCCACCGATTCATTCACTAAGAAACTAATTTAACTAGAAAAAAGGAATGTACACAACCAGCATGCCCCAGGGTGAGTATGGTTGCTGACCTATACCTAGCCAGTGCAAAGGCTACCCCATCCTATTTTTGATGCTACAGATTGAAGACAGTAGTTCTCTACTCAGTTTCATGTGGTGTTGTTCACATTATCAGCTGCTCTTCATTTCATTGTAGGCAAATATGCTCAATCCTCATTATTCATGGATGTAAATTCATTTACTTGCTAAAATTTATTGGTAATTCAAAATCAATACTTGTGGTGCTTCCGAGGTTATTCACAGACATGCACAGAATGGCCAAAGGGAAAACAAGTCACCCAATCCTAACATTTCCAGCTGAGTTTGAAAAGGTGGTGTTCTTGTCTTCTTGTTTCAGCTCTCATATTGTAAATAATTGTCCTAAATTTTGCCTGGGAGCAATAGTTCAGCATTTGCTAATTCGGTGTTTGCAGTGACTTTATAGAATATAATTACCGCAAATAAGGAAAATCAACTGTATCTCTATCCAGCTGACTATTCTGTTAGAATGGCCTCTCCCCCTCCGGTCATTTGTAGTTGCTCTCCGTGGTGCTGAAAATCACTGCACGCACCTGATACACTCCCAGTCAATTCCATATCTGAATTAGAGCAAGCATACATGCAGCGTAATTGCAAAAATATAGCTTCAGGTTTATTTATTAAACATAGCAAACATTTACCAAAAAAAAAAATGACTAGAAAGAGGAAGGGAAAAATAGGAAAAGAGAAACATTAACAGTAGTCAAGATATAAAAGACAAAGGAATTCATAGCAATCTACAGTATCTGTAATTCTAGTTTAGACATACAGATAATGTAGATTATGATTGTATCAGAGGGTAAAGAACTTTCCAGAGCCATTACAATATGTAAATAATTAGCATGGACAATCTCAAAGGAAGAGGACTTTTATATACATAAGAACTAAGTTAGTGTAGTGGTGAAAGTGCTGGCCTAGAAACTAGAAAATGATGAGTTCTAGTCCAAATTTGGGCATGAAAGCTAGCTGAGTGACTTTGAACCAGTCACTCTCTCTCATCCCATCCTGCTTAATAAGGTGATTGTTGTACTAAACATAGAGGGAAGAAATGTTAGATATGTTCACCCACTTTCAGTAATATAACTAATAACCATCATAATAACAGTAACAGTATAAGGATATAATGTAACTATTGGGTAATCATTTCTCTATTTTGCACCATGAAAGAAATAATTTGGTAGATAGGGATGTTTGATGTAACATATAGGTGGGTTTGTTTGTTTCTTGTTATTATTTTTATATGTTCAGAAATAGAAAATGGTAAATTGTGATTATTTGTGATTTAGCATTTATAGCTTTAATGTACAATGAACGGTTATGCACCGAAGACAAATTCGTTGTGTCTCCAAACGCACTTGGCCAATAAAGCTATTCGTTCTGTTCTGTTCTGTTCTGTTCTACTCTACTCTACTCTACTCTACTCTACTCTACTCTACTCTACTCTACTCTACTCTATTTTCAGAATTGGCAAGAGTTCTGATGGAAAAGCCAAGGAAAGGAAAGTTATTTCAGTCTTACTTTCCCACATTAAGTGAGAATGAAGCAAGGCATTCACCAATCAGAGGACTATAGAAAACTGATTTCTGGGTGTGGAGATAAGATCATGAATTTTCAACTGGATGGAATCACAGGAAGTTTCAGATTTGGGATTCCACAGATGTACCAAGATGTCTGACTTTTTAAATTGGAACTTTAAGGATAGTTTTGCCTTGGACTCTGATTTAATTCTGCATGATACTTGGAATGCTGACATCTAGTTTAATGAAAAGAAGGACTAGGGGAGACATGATATCAATGTTCCAATATCTCAGGGGTTGCCACAAAGAAGAGGGAGTCAAGCTATTCTCCAAGGCACCTGACTTTGGAAGCAATGGGTGGAAACTAATCAAGGAGAGAAGCAACTTAGAATTAAGGAGACATTTCCTTACAGTTATAACAATTAATCAACAGAACAACTTGCCTCCAGACGTTGTGAATACTCCAACACTGGAAGTTTTTAAGAAAATGTTCGATAACCATTTGTCTGAAGTGGTGTAGAAGATCTCCAAGGTCCCTTCCAACTCTGTTATTCTATTCTATTCTATTCTATTCTATTCTATTCTACTCTACTCTACTCTACTCTATTCTACTCTACTCTATTTTCAGAATTGACAAGAATTCTGATGGAAAAGCCAAAGAAAGGAAAGTTATTTCAGTCTTACTTTCCCCACATTAAGTGAGAATGAAGCAAGGCATCCACCAATCAGAGGTCTATAGAAAACTTGGTTTAAGACATCCATAGTCAAATGAAGGAAAGCTAGAAATATTTTTCTAAGCCATTTTCATTTCCAGCCAATTTATACATGGGAAACAAAGAGGTTAAGACTGTCAAACAGAAGAAATCTTTTCTTCTCTGGGACAATGGGTAAAAATAAATAATGCATTCCTTATTGTTTCAAAGCAAACCAATTTGTTTCACACCTTCTTAACTAATGTGCAGGTCCAAATATGTTTATCTTCACCATTTCACACTTCTCTGAATTTGCAATATAGTTCTTGACTTGAGAGCATATTTAAAATGATATAGAAATATGCATTTTGTGCTAAAGGGCACACAAATATGCTTCTTCATGCTATAATATTTGTAAAATGCCAAGTTTATCTCCTTAAAAAAATGTAAGTATATACCTAGATAAATATAGTGGAAGAATGAACAGTTATGACTTGGCATGAGCCAAGCATCCCTGCTCATTTTCTCCTTTTATCATTGGGAGACATCTCAATATAATCCATTAATTACATTAATAATTTATAAATAATAAATTTAAAAATAAGTTTTAACTTAAAGACAAAAGAAGCACACCAATCATTAAAACAAATTATTAAAACAACTCAAGAAGATTGGAACTGCATTCAGGTGTCTTCCAAAGTAAAAATGTTTTAGCCTACCATGCCATTCATGGAGTACTAAGGATGTTCAGCTGAAGATAGGTCAATATTTTGTCTTAGAAAAATAGGCTGATTTAACTGAGTCAAAGTCCATACTGAAATAGTTCCAGAATTGATGTACATCTCTCATTTCTTTACATACACTATGACTGCACAGTTTTCTGCAATGTATTAGTGTGGAGCTGCTGGAAAGTCAACATAATGAAGACAATCACTTAAATATGAGCCAGCAGTGTGCTGCAGCTGCCATAAAAGCCAATGTAATCCTAGGCTGCATTAACTCAATGCAGCCTAGATTCAAGATCACAAGAAGAATATTTTGCCTTGGTAAGATCACAATTGAAATACTGCATCCAATTTTGGTCACCACATTTTTTTTTAATTTAGAAAATTTAAATTGCCGCCTATTCGAACATAGCAGCTTAAGGCAGCTTACACAAATATAAAAACATCATATATAAAAAATAAAACTAATAGGAGAAAATAATCAAATAATAAATTAATATAATAATATAAAATAGCTCTCTACCCTGGTGACAACTCATCGCATAAGCCATTTAATGGACATAAACTCAGTTGAATTTTCCCAAGGTAAACTCTCCATACTCTGAATTATCTGGTTGTTGGTCTTTTTTGCCTTTAGCTTGGCCTCCATATAGGATATTATTGGGCTAGTTGTTTGTGAGAAGAGCTGGCTTTCAGTTTGTTCCCCCAGATCAGGAAAGTCTAGTAAATGCTGTTTTGCCACATCTTTTTGCCGGTCCCGTTCTAATCTCTCCAGATTGTTGGGGATGGGGCGGGGGGTAGTTTTACTTACAGATCTCTTAATACCTTTTCATTATATCTTAATGTCAGTATTTTTAACATAGTGTAAAAAGTAATGTGTATTGCTGGTTTTTGACCGTAATAAAGATTTACTTACTTACTTACTTACTTACTTACTTACTTACTTACTTACTTACTTACTTACTTACTTACTAGCCATTTAATGGGCTCTATCTCACTCTGGGTTCCCTAGACCCACTGGCAAAACCAGGTCTTCAATATAAAAAAATGTTGAAACTCTGGAAGGAGTGCAGAGAAGAATGACAAAGATGATTGGGGGCTGAAGGGTAAAGCATATGAAGAACTGTTGCAGGAATTGGTATGTCTAGTCTAGTGAAAGAAGAACAAGGGTAACATGATAGCAGTGTTCTAATTTTTAGGGGCTTCCACAAAGAAGAGGGTGTCCACTTATTTTCCAAAACACCAGAAGGCAAGAGAAACAATGGATGGAAATGAGTACATTCCTGCAGAGGTGGATTGCTCCTGGTTCATCCCAGTTTGGCCATACGCGCGAGTGAGAACAGGTAGTAAAACCGGCAGCAACCCACCCCGACATTCCTCGTACAGTCCCAGAGAAGAAATATCTCTTCTGTATGACAGTCTTAAGTTGTTTATCTTCCATCTATAAATTGTCTGGAAAGACGCAATCTAGAAACAAAGGTGAAATTCCCAGACAGTAAGAATAATCAACCTGTGGAACAGTTTGCTTTCAGAATTTGTGAGTGCTCCAATACTGGAGGCTTTTAAGAAGAGACTTGATAGTCATTTGTCTAAAATGGTATAGGGGTCTCCTGCTGGGTGGGGGAGGGGGCTGGTGGACTAGAAGACCTCCAAGGCCCCTTCCAACTCTGTTATTCTGCTCTGTTCTATTTAATCTGATTCGCCTATTTCTTGAGTGATTTCCTATTCATTGTCAAGTCCCCTTTCCCACTCATTGTCAAGTCCCATGCAGCGGGCAAGATTTTTTAAAAAGAGAATGGCACAAATTTCAGCAAGGAATCTTTAATACTAATCTAGGGTAACTGGAAATGAAATATTCCCAAACTTCATTTATACAGTAAGTTAACCAAAAAGAAATTTAACCCTGGCAGAGAGACTTTGAAATGTATTTTTCCCCATGTTTTTCTGTACGTGGACTCAGTTGCCTCTTTTAAGACAAAGCATTTGATTTCCTCATCCCCCACTTTCCAACAACATTTCACATCCATGTAGCCCTAAAAGAAGGGGTGAAATGCTACCGATTCGGACCGGTTCTCCCAAACTTGTAGTAAAAGTGCTACCAGTTTGGGCAAACTGGTTTTTCTGACAATCAGCTGTGGTGCACAATTTATATTAGCTAGAAAGCAGGAAATCCTGCTTTCTAGCTAATCTAGATCGCACAGCACAGCAGATTCCCACACCTCGCTATTCGCTTACCTTTGCAGGCATGCTCGGTAGCAGGCTCCGCCCACCCACCTGAGACACCATCATATCCATTTTTGACCCTCTGTGCATATGTAGAAGGTCCTGCATATGTGCGGAGATGACACACATGAGCCAAGCGAGTGGGCACACACTCATATTGCTACCGGACCGGTAGCAAAGGTAAGTTGATTTCACTCCTGCCTAAAAGCATTAGGTTAACTTCACCTTACTAAATGAGGCAGGCAGAATGTATTCTCAGAGTATAAAATTGGCACTTTTAAATTACTTGAGGAAAGAATGATACTGGATCGAGTCTGGTATCTCTGGATTCAAATGGCACTCCCATTCACCCTTCCTTTCTTTGCTACTCATATTTTGATTGAATTAAAATAATTGCTTCATTCATAATCTATACTTACTAATTCATAGTGTTTAACATTTGTGACTTTGAGTGCCATTCAACATCTCACTATTTGCAGAGCTTAGACTATGGCATGCAAGCACTCTACGGTAATCCATGATGTTTAAATATTGAGACAATGGATTTATATGGAAAAGCTTTTACCTTGATCAATTGGTAGTTTAACTGCAAGGGAAAAATGGGGAAGTTAATCGGATTCAAATGAAGCATTGTTCAGTAGTTGTGTCACTGCTGCAAATATTATTAATTTCTTGCTTCGGTGGCTATGATTTAAGATGAATTTCCCAACAACAAATGATTTCTCTCTGTTAATTACTGAAGGAAATGCTTATGTTAATATTCTCAAATTATCACCTGTATTGCAGTGCTGAGTTATTTATTTTAGTCAGCAAATTAAGTGATTGATGAAATCAAAGCAGGATAGCTAAATTAAATAAAATAGCACCAATCAGTCTACACTTTTTAATTGTAGAATGTTTATTCTGAACCACCCCAAATCTCAGCACTGATGTAAGTATTTCTAATTTTAATAAGAAGGTACCTAAACCTAACAGATGTTCAAAAATGCTGTTTGTGTGTGTGTGTGTGTGTGTGTGTGTGTGTTTGTGTGTGTGAAAGAGAGAGAGAGAAACGTAGTCCTAAAATTATTCTTTGCGCTTAGAAACTGGAAAACAGCTAATGCAGGGTTGATAGAAAATATATACCATTTACCTCAACATCTGTTCCAGGTAAAGTGGTGGAAAAAGATAAAATTATCAACAGAGAACAACTCTTGCTGAGAAAGTGTGAACATGTTTTCTGAAAAATCCTATCTCACTAATCCTTCTGTATGGTGTGAAGAAACCTGGCATTAGGGATGAGCTGGTGAATGCAGTTTTCTTGGACTCTGAAAGAATGTCTAACCAAAGAAACTTAACCAAGCTTAGTAATCATGGGATAACAGTTCCTCTTAAAGAGGAATAAACAGGCACTGATCACTAGGTCTGTGCAAGACATTCCTGATCCAGTCTGAATTTGAAGAGGGTTTTATTCAAGTCTGCAATTGAAAATTCGAGGACCTACTAATTTGATTTGAGCTGCTTCAAGATTCAAGACTGGTTTCAAATGAATTCTTCCATAGCTGTAATGCAGAAGAATCAGGCCATCTGCATCTTTTCCTCTTCCACTACAGCTGTGGTGGGATTCCATTTTTTTTACTACTGGTTCTGTGGGCGTGGCTTGGTGGGCATGGCAGGGAAAGGTTACTGCAAAATCCCCATTCCATCCCAATAAGCTGGGACTCGGGAGGCAGAGACTAGATGGGGGCAGGGCCAGTCAGAGGTGGTTTTTACTGGTTCTCCAAACTACTCAAAATTTCCCCTACCGGTTCTCCAGAACTGGTCAGAACCTGCTGAATACCACCTCTGCACTACAGTCCAGAAATAGCCAGGATGGTAGACTTTTTAGACAACAGGATTTTCAGATGATACCTTCAAGGATTTGATAACAATATATTTTCTAAAAAATTTCCTCCCCAGACCTATTTGAAGACAACAATAGCAGGAATAAGGGAATGATGGCACAATGGCCTCCATATTGCCTAACAAATATCTCATAGTAAACCTGACTGAATAAAAACAGGAAGTATCCATTTCTGATTTAAAAAAATAAATAAAGTAGTTTTTCACTTTTTACTTTTCTGGGCTGATACGCTTGGTATGACATCAAAGGATTCCCATTTACTTGCCGTTGTGGGGTACTATGACTTTGTGGTCATAGATCGCTGTGTTCTCATGGATCAGGAGGTTAAAATAGATGGTTGCAATTCTGGGAAAGATAATCGTTGGCTTGTTAGAGTAGAGTAGAGTAGAGTAGAGTAGAGTAGAGTAGAGTAGAGTAGAGTAGAGTAGAGTTGAGTAGAGTAGAGTAGAACAGAACAGAACAGAACAGAACTGGAAGGGAACTTGGAAGTCTTCTAGTCCAAGCCCCTATTCAAGCAGGAGAACCTATACTGTTTCAGATAAGTGGCAGATAGGTTTCTTCTTAAAAACCTCCCCTGATGGAGCAGTGATTTCTTGAAGCAAGCTGTTCCACGGGTTAATTGTCCTCACTTTTAGGAAGTTCCTCCTTAATTCCAGGTTGCTTCTCTCTTTGGTTAGTTTCCAACCATGGTTTCTTGTCCTGCCCCTCTGGTGTTTTGGAGAATATTTTGACCCCTTCTTCTTTGTGGCAGACCCTCAAAGACTGCTATCATGTCGCCCTGAATCCTTCATTTCATTGGGAAGCAAAGCAGAGCGCAATGGCAAACCTTGGCCTCTTCTGAGCATGTTTCAAATATGTTGCCTTAAAAAAGTTATAATATAATATAATCAATCAATTTAATTGATTCATATGTGTGGACTCACACCAATGTCAGAAAGATCATCACAACTATACCCTGTTTAGCACTTTCATATCCAGAAGTAAACTTACAGTGCAGTATATTGTCTGTTAAAAACCTTAGCAGAAAAGCCACTGCGAAGGAGATCTCAAGGCAACTAAGCCTTTCACAGCCATCTGATCTGATTTGCTGCATTAAAGTAGCTTTCCACTCCAATTCACAACTCTGCTTCATTGCAGTGATTTGATCAAAGCTTCCTAGAACTGAAGGATCCCTTTGAAACATTGGCTGGCTCTAGTTCTCACAAAAATGGAATTTTGGGGGAAAGAATGGTATAGTGGGGGTGTATAATTTGTTCAAAAATTAAAGAATAAACAGAGTTCTCAAATAGAGTGAGAGAACCACAGAACCCTGATTAAGAAGAAGAATGCATTGTCCCATTTTCTAGTAAGAGAGTGGCTATTGGCAGTGGTGGGTTCCTAACCGGTTTACTACCGATTCGCTCATGCCCGCGCACGCATGCGCAGGAGCATCCAAGCAGGTGGGTGGAGTCTTCCACCGCTGCCTCTACCGGTTCAGCAAAAGAGGACTGAACTGGGAGCAACCCACCTCTGGCCATTAGGCATTGAAGCATAATCTTGCACTGTTTTTTGTTCTGATCTAGGCTTCCTGAAAAAGCATAAATCACAATCTTAGTCCCCAAAACCCTCTTTTATTTATACGGCTGTAAATTATGGTCATTAACAGTCCGCAAGGCTTCACAAACAGTCTGTGAGGGTTCCAACATATGTCTGCTCGAGTTGCCACAGTCTTTCAGAGGAATGTTGATAAACACCCACCTTATCTCCCTTGGAATGCTGCCAGAGACCTAATTGCCAAATGCAGAGCAAGGCCAAACGTAGCACAGAGTCAAACAGAACTTTTCAAAGCTTGAACCGACGAGATTAACTAATTGCTTCCTGCAAAAGCTCACATCCCATCCACTCCTCTTTTATTTCTTATGGGAGGGGGCCAACCATCTCCAAGCCTTACTCCCAAGTTGACCCTGTTTTCTTAATTGTCCTTGACTTCTGGCAGCTCTGCAGATGCGCACACTGGGAACAGGCTCCCGTTGTTCTTCTGCCTCGCTGATGTCAGACTCTGGAGGTTCCAGAGGCAGCAAATAACTACCAGATAGCCTTGGTCCCCTCTCTGCCTCTGATTCAGAGCCTTTGTCTGAGCCTTCTCCAGACTCCAAGACTGGCCCATGTTCCACCCCAACCTCCTCACTGTCCGAATCTGCTGCTGGTGGATTACAACAGTTTTCCTCCTTTCTTCAGATTAACGTCCAGTCATTGTCCTTGTGGGGTGAGGTCCAGCTCACATCCCCTTTGTGTGAGCTTCCTCAGGGCATGAAACTCTCCCCAATCCTATTTAACATGCAGCCATTGGGTGAAATCATCCAATGGCAGGAGATGATGTGTCATTGCTATCTTGATGATACTCAGTTGTACATTTTTGCCCTGGATCAACTAAGGAATGCTGTCAATATTCTGTCTCAGTACTTGGAGGATGCTTGCTAGACTCTGGCTAGAGAAGAATAGATTTCACTTCAACCCTAGCTAGACTGAATGGCTGTTGGATATTAGGAATTCCTGCTGCCAGGGATTTGTCCTCTTTAGTTGTGGAGCAGGTTGCTGTGTCCCCAGAGAGAATCGATGCTCAACTTGGAGATCCTTCTTTACCTTTTAAGGAACAAGTAGCTGTCCAGGAGTCTTGGGCACAACTTTGTGTTGTATGAGAGTTGCAACTCTTCCTGGACTAGTTACTCAGGTTTTATAGTATCCCATTGGTCTGGAATGTTGTTGCATGACTAATTATGGGTAAATTGAGATATAATACCTTTATTTCTCAAGTTGCACTAGCTTGCAATTAAGCTTCCAGGTACAATTCAAGGTCCTAGTTGTCACCTAAAAAAGCTATACATGAAATGAAACCAGATTATAGGAGTGACAACCTTTCTCTAATTATCTTTATCTGTCTCATCAGACCTGGCAAGAAGGGCTTGCTCTGGATCCCTTCAATTAGAAAATTCCATCTTATGAGACCCTAGAAGCATGTCTTCTTCTCATCATCTTGGGTTTCTCTCTCAACACCCATCATCTCTCATATCATCTGAAGCTCATCTCAGGATTCTGGCTTGGTCTCAATTACTATCTATTCTAAAGAAAAACACTGTGCACTGACAAGTCCTTGCTCTTATTGAGAGCAATTTGGTATAGAACCTTTGTTATCAAAGGCTTAGGTTTGATAACTTCAAAGACCTTTCGTGATTTATAAATCCACCTGGTTTCAGTGATTTTACTAGTTCAGATTTGGCAGAGAGCAGACCTGAGGGAGGTTTCCACTAGTATCAAAGAGATCTGATACCCACTTGTAGATATGTGGACAATCCTATCTCTAGCCCAGACTAAATCCATGTGTCCAAGTAGTTCAAGGTTGCTGTCCGCTTTAATTTTAATTCAGCAGTGCCTTTGAGATATCTGCCAAGCCTCCTGATTGTATAGTTTGGTCATTTTGGGTTAGTGCATCTAGTTTTCTCCACTGCTGTGATAAAATGCTTATCTGCTTTTGTGCAGTTTGTACAAATATTTGACCTACAGAAAACTTATGATTTCAGTTCCGCATTTGCTGCTTTCAAGTATGGTGTTGTTGTTTTTTTGCAGTTCTCTTTTTCTTTAGAAAGTTGGTCTCCATAAATGTGTCAAATAACTTGACCTCAGCCAGACCAGGACATTATAAAATCCATTATGTTTCATATCTGATTGAGAGGATAACTTCCTCCTTGATTTCTTTCAATCCAAGATAATAAGAGTGGTTGCCAAGTTCTTATGCAGAGACTGCACAAATCTTTCTGGTTTGTTTGTCTTTGTAGCAACTTGTTAAATCTTCAGCATAGCTCAGAATAAAGACCTTGTTGTTATTGAGTATATGTAAGGATCAGTCATGCCTAAAATCCTCTTTTTAAAAATTGCTTTAGTTTTTCATTCTACACCCAGGCAGCCACTTTTGGTCCATCAAGTATTTTCTGTGGTTTTCATTCAAGTCTCTCCTTGTCAACCTAGGTGAAATCTGGAGGATGTTCTTCCTCAAATTACCATCCATTAACATCCAGATGGTGCTATCATGTCTCTCTCTGCTGCTATTTTTAAGAGAGTTTTGACTGAAGTACACCTCACAAAAGGGCAAAAGGTTTCTTCATGGTATTTGCATATTTCTGGGTGGGTAATTGTCTCTGTAGCCTTGGACTTTGTATCCCATTTGTATAATGGTTGATCTGGAACACCCATTTACATCTTGGTCTTTTTGTGCTAGGTTGGTTGTTAACTGCTGAACCTAATTTGTTCTTTGGAAACATGACATTTTCTCCTGTTGGGGTCTCCACCATGTTCCTTAAATATTAACTTTTATTTATCTGAGCATCTCTGATTCCAATTCTAGTTTCTTCCAGGTACAATCCTTTAACCAAATGTGACTCAATCACACATCATCTTAGCAAATTCATACCAGTTGAAACTAATTTAATTTTCAAGCTTACCACAACCTTCTGAGTTGATATGGGAAAAGAATGAATCTAAATGCATATGATTGAAGTCATAATTTATGATGAAAATCTAAGAGAATTACTGAAGGATACAAAGGTGATGAGAGGTTTTCAATGTTGAACAGTAATTTTTTTGTAGTGTCAAGAGTAGCCCTTGGGAAAAATGGTCATGAACAAAATGGAAAGAACTAAGGATATTAAGTGAACATAAAACAACTGAAGTCTTTATTAGAGAATTGATTAATTTTGTAACTGAATGAATATAAATTAGACATTAGGAAAGATGTGAAAGTTGTTTGGAACACAGTGAAAAGAATTATGTTATAAAATGACTCAGAAAGGCATTGAATTACACTAATGGGAAATGTGGAAAAAGACTCTTGGAATTCTGAAGTGAAAAAGGCATATACGAAAAAATATACATAAGAAAATGATGCTGTAAAAAGAGAAAGACACAGAAAGAAATAAGATAAATATATTGTATAATGATACAGAGTGAAAGAGATGGTTATGAAACAAGTCAAAAAGAATGGATAAAGAAATGCAGAGAATTTTTATAGAAATAAAAAAGATTTCAGAATGCAGTAAAAATGGCTAAACAAGAAGCCATCCATTAAGTGAATGATATTCAAAAGAAAAACCATCAAATTATTTAGGATGAAACTCAGTGCTGGGAAAAGCAGACAATATCTGTATGTTAAGAATAGAATTGAATTTAATGGTATACATTTTATTGTCTAAGAAAAAAATGGAAATCACAAATGCAGCGAGAAGACTGAAAATTGTCTAGCTGTACCAAAATTAAATGTGTAGCTGGAAAAACATTAAAATATGGATGTAAATTGCTTATGAGTGGTTGTGCGACTTCTTTAATGTTTGAATGAAAATTGAATTCGTGTTTGATGACAGAAAAAATGCTGTTCTTGTCCTATCTGATAAAGAGAATGTCCATAATACTATGGGATTAAGTTAGGAATTTTGCAAATTCTGCTTGAACGGGTAAAGAGGTGACAATAAGCAAAATACTTTTTTTTTAAAAAAAAAAAGGTCAGCACTGGAGTGAAGTTTTATGGCAGGAATGGGGTGCTCAAGTTTTTGCTTTTCAGCAGGTCAATGAGAAATTAATGCATGTGAAAAATAAACTTTACTTCATGTTTGTTGATTTAGGGAAAGGGTATGACAAATGGAATAAGCTTGAACTATGAAATATTTTGCATTTTCGTGGAGCTGAAAGTTGTTTGCTGAATACAAGAGAATTTCTGCTTCAAATTAAGCCCATATGAGAATAAATGAATCAACATAGAGCAGGACTATGACCAAAATGTGTATTTTTGTGCATAAATGTACACAGTATCTTTGGGTGATGAATACATTTGAATAAAAAACTAAATTATATAATATAATAGAGGTATGTCCCGCCTTGGAATGTAGAGAGAAAGAATGTATCACATAAAATATGTAAAGGAGGTTTAAATCAGCTGATAAGGAAAGGGAATTATGAAAGAGGAACCAAGGATTAGACTAGAAGATCTCCAAGGTCTCTTCCAACTCTATTATCCTGTATTATATAAATTTCTGGTTGCGTAGAGTTAATGAGCTCCTCAACAACAGAGAAGTCTAAAGAACAAAAAACAATATTAAGCTACAGTATATAGCAGTGATGGCTAAGCTTTTCTGCCCAAAGCGTGCAAACCCCCAAAATGCAATGTGACCCTCGCACATGTGCCCCAACCCCAGCGCATGTGTGCATGACTCCCCGCATGTGCCCCACCCATGCATGTGTGCATGACCCCCATGCACTCTTTCCCCCACCATGTGACCCACACAGACACACCACCCTTTGTGCATGCATGGCTCCCCCTGTGTGCACCCCTCTGCACATGCACAGCAGACACCCGAAGGTGCACATGCATGCACAGCAGAACTGAACTAGGGCAACAGCTCACGTGCCATGAGAGGACATATGGAAGAGGTGGAAGAAAATAGTTTGCGTGGACAGGATTTAGTGAATTTTGAAATGGTTTACTTATCTAATATCTTTAATTTCCTTGGCTTACCATTCCTTATTCTTTTCCTGTACTTTACATTAATATTATTTACAAGGACATTCACAGCAAATTGTGGTGTTGCTGAAATGATGATACTCATCTAATAGCATCATGCAAATGCTGCTTTATGTACTTCCAGCTAGCTTATGTACATACATTGTGTCACATGTCACAAATGTGTCATCTTTGGCTCTTTCTTATCGCCCTCCAAATGCCCAGGATTGCATAAGAACAGCATGATTAGGCATGAATGAAGGTGAATATACTTGTCCCAGGATAATGTTGGGACTAGAGCTAGTAGACTCTGAGCTAGTAGAAGTCAAAACCTCTGGTCCCAATGACTGACCCAGATTGGATCCTGAATGAATAAAAGGTAACAGTAAAGGTTCCCCTCACACATATGTGCTAGTCGTTCCCAACTCGGGGGCAGTGTTCATCTCAGTTTCAAAGCTGAAGAACCAGTGCTGTCCAAAGACGTCTCCGTGGTTATGTGGCCAGCATGACTAAATGCCGAAGGCACACAGGACGCTGTTATGCATGATTATGCATCTATATCTGTATGTAAAAACACCGCTCTTCGCAATTCAGCAAATTCAGTAGGTTGCAGCACCAGCATACCCAAGTTAAGTCATATGTGCTGTCACATAGAAAAAGTAGAAGGTCAGCCATCAAACATTCATAATGCATTGTGGGACTTTCTTTCTTTGTTCTCTGTGGCCTCCCTCCTATTATATCCAAGATGCTTCCTAGCGCACTGTGACACACCCAAAAGCAACTGATCCAGTCCAGTTCAGTTATGGCCAGGCTGAGCAGGTATGACTGTAACCAACTTCAGATTTCCTCAAAACTCCTGAAAAGGTCACAGCCTCAATTTTGAGAAACCTCTCCTGCATCTCATACAGGTATAGGTTAGATTAGATTTATTAAAGGTGATTAGCTTTAGCAAAGTTTTCACATTTTATAAGCTTTTATCACTTTAAGCCAGAAAAATGCATTTTAAACCATTTCATTTATAGGTAGATAAATTATACATGTGTTAACTCTATTCATTCCATAATGTTAAACTAATGGAATAATTGAATTATTGATAAGGCATTTCAATGTAATTACATAAATTTATAGCAGACAGAAAGACTACCTGCGGCTATGGTGTGTGTGTGTGTGTGTGTGAATGTGTGTGCGTGCTTTGCACACTGTTCTGCAAAGAAATGAAAAACAAAGGCAAAGTTGATATGGAAATATTTAGATGCTCGTATCTAGATATGGTTCAGCTTGCTGCTAGAACTTGGGAAGAATGAAGTTGCGCATCGGACTTGATGTAATCCAAATTTAAACTTACACATTTTGAGGCTGCAAACATTTTCATGTTTGAATATTTCCACAAGTGTACCACAATAAAATACCTGAATATATGATTCTGTTCTCTAATCCAGGCAGAATTTGCACAGTTCTAATTAAGGAGACATTTTTCAGGGATTTTGGATTTGAACAATAGTTTGAATCCTATGAAAGAAAGGACAATTTATCTGAAAGTCAAGGTAAAAAGTAAATGTAAAGGTACCCCTCTCACATACATGCTAGTCATTCCTGACTCTAGGGGGCGGTGCTCATTTCCGTTTCAAAGCCGAAGAGCCAGTGCTGACCAAAGACGTCTCCGTGGTCATATGGCCGTCATGACTAAATGCTGAAGGTGCACTTGCATTTTTGCATGCTTTCAAACTGCTAGGTTGGCAAAAGCTGAGACAAGTAATGGGAGCTCACTCCATTACACAGCTCTAGGGATTCAAACCGTCGAACTGCCGACCTTCTGATCGACAAGCTCAGTGTCTTAGCCACTGAACCACCACATCCCTTAGGGTCAAAGGATATCTTAAATCCAGGGTCTAAAGGTCTACTGAACACTTAGCTCTTGTTTTCTGACAGCTCTTCTCTAAAGAATAATAGAATAACAGACTTGTAAGGGACCTTGGAGGGCTTCTAGTCCAACCCCCTATTCTCTATCATTCCAGACATGTAGCTAGCTGTTCATTCCCTTCTTAAACCCTCCAGTGCTAGAGCACCCACAACCTCTGGAGGCAAGCATTCCCACTGGTTAATTGTTCTCACTGTCCATAAATTTAATCTTTAGTTCTAGATTGCTTCTCTCCTTGCTTAGTTTCCATCCATTGCTTCTTGTCTTGCCTTTTGGTGCTTTGGAAAATTGATTGACCCCTCCTCTTTGTGGCAGCCCCCCAGATATTGATGGGCTGTCAGAAAGAGGCTTCTGGTTTTCTAGTTTATTTGGAAAGCACCGTTTTTTTGGTTCATACATCATTGTTGCTCATCTAAGTTAGAGGGAAGACAAGCCAATAATAGGTGGGGCTGAAGACATAATGAAGGGAGGGTCATCCATTCTTGCTTTTCTCTATTCTTCTGACACCCTTATTTTTCCCCTTTCACAGCAGCTGAGGGAAGAAATATTCCCCAAAAGACTAAATAGCTTGCTTGCAGAGAACTACTAAAATTAAGCTGAAGGACATTTTTGGTGTTAAGGCTCATCACTTGCACTTCCACTCTACAGAAAATAGGAAAAACAAATCAAGTATATTCAGTCAGTTTGGCCCATTTCTGATATTCAGCTGAAATGGAATTAGTCCACAAAGTGTCTTGTCTATTGGCAGGATTATTGTAGGAATGAAGGGCAGGGAAAGGGGAGAAGGAAATGAAAATGAACATGTGAAAATAATCCGCAAGGTATCTACAAGGGATCGAAGGAACCTAAGATATGTGGTAGTTATGTCTTATTTTAAGGGAGGAAAATTGTCTCTTCTGTTTTGACATCTGTGATCTCAAATGCTGCTGTCTATGCATAACAGCATGTGCTTGATCATGGTGTGAGGGAAGGGAAAATATGGGGTGAAAAACCCAAACTCAGCACCTCAGCACAACTCTTCACTTTCCTCCTGGATTTGCTCAAACATGTAAGATGAAAGAATATTTCCCTTCCAGCCTGAGAATAGCTTGGAGTCTTGTCTGTTTCCTTGCTGTGCTCTGCAAAACTGTGACAATTGTTTGACAGTTGGCACTTAGTTATTGTCCCCTCACAACATCTCCTCCAGGCGTGGAGGAGCGAGACAACACGTGGCAGGAACCCTCACTACCCAGATGGATGTGATTTATTTTTTTTTCCTTGTAAAGAAAGCAAATGAATGATGCATGAACATATGAATGAATGAATGAATGAATGAATGAATGAATGAATGAATGAATGAATGAATGAATGAGGAAGGGAAGGGAAAATCTTGCTGAAGAAGCAAACATAAACAGTCCCCCTCAGCTAAGGCAATTGCATTCAAATGCAGAAGCTGGCAAGCCATTTCTCCATTTCTTAGATCTACATGGTGTCTTTTG
The DNA here is from genome assembly GCF_009769535.1 of Thamnophis elegans. NCBI lineage: Eukaryota > Metazoa > Chordata > Lepidosauria > Squamata > Natricidae > Thamnophis > Thamnophis elegans. The sequence goes on along the minus strand of NC_045543.1, from coordinate 64,636,726 downwards.
TCCCTTTTTAGACCTGTAGGAGGACAATCAAACTTCCTCTCTTTCCAAATTGTTGCAAAATACACCTTCTAATCATTCAAGCCCATGAAGTTTCGCACTTGCCTCTGTGGCTAAACTGTTTCTATGAAATCATGTCCGCTTTAGGATGGCAGGATGTAGATTGCATGAGAATGAAGGGATGCATTTTTCCACCTGTTCCCCACACTAGATTTTTTTCTTCTTCCAGAATCTTTGCATAAATAGAAAGTAAAGAGGAATTGAAAGTGAAGTTTAAGGAGGTCTTTGGGATATAAGGGAGAGACGCTTGTTTTATATAAAAAGAATTTTTACTGTTTAAAAATTTATCAAATTTATTTGCTGCCCATTTTGCTGTTCACATCCGGTTGTTTGAGTGGAAGTGCTATCAGTTCTAGGAGTTGCCTTAGGGCTCCGCTATGTGTCTTGAAAATGGTGATTTCATGAGTGCTCCTTTTATTTGTTGATAAGTTTGTCCATCAAATTGAAAGCATGTGGTTAGGCAGAGGGTGATAAGAGCCCAAATGGGTGGTCAATATGCCTAGCTGTCCACTATCCACACAGAACATGACAATCCATTTATACTATAAAACAGGTGACAAATTGACTATTAACAGGCACATAGACATAAGCAACATCTACATAGCATTCAAAACAGATAATAAAAAAGCCAGCAATCAACACCTAGATGAGCAGAGATTAACAACAAGATGAACATTAGACTGACAGTCAAGAAGCAAACAATACCTCACTCAAGGAACTGTCAAACAAGCCAACAGTCCAAACAAAGAACCACCAAGATCATTCCCATCAACATTGACAGCCATTAGAATAAAATATTGGAAAACACCCCACTCCCTATTAGCACTGATCATGTTACCTAGTTTTCATGTCTGCAAAAAAACAACCAAGTTTGGAGTGCAAGGGCTCCTTATATGTTATATCTATGAGAATGGGCAATGACAATTTTGTTTCCATGGAAAATTGTCCTCAGCTCAGCCCTATCCAGCCAATAATTAAAACAGAATAGAACAGAACAGAACAGAATAGAATTCGTCAATGGCCAAGTGTGATTGTGCACACAAGGAATTTGTCTTCAGTGCATAAGCTCTCATTGTACATAAAAGCTATAAGGGATAAATCACAAATAATCACAATTTCACTATTTTGTACTCATGAACATGTAAAATAATAACAAAAAGAACAAAACTGGCTGTATGTTACATACATATTGTTAATGTCCAACCCCCTACTCAGGCAGGAAAGTCTAAAACTTTCAGACAAATGGTTGTCCAGTCTCTTGATGACTGTCTTATCTGTATATGACTTGGAGTGTTTGTTGGACTCTGATACCTCTATTTCCACGAAAGTAAAAGCCTATTTAAACTGCAGTGTCTCTGTATACTGGTTTGTGTGTTCTCCAACACTACTCTCACAACGCTTCTCTGAATGCAGTCGCTCTACCAATGGGGAGCTTACCTAACAAGATGCATTGTTAACTAAAAGTAAATGAAAAGAAATCAAGACTTAGTTTTGCACTGATTCTGCCCACTCGTTAGAGTACAGCTCTCCACGTGCCATTCAAAGGCCCTCGGCTCAAGAATGTTGCACATCTCTCTCACCAAACTATTAATTTTTGCTTTTGAAAAAATCTTTTTATGCATCTTTAACAGAGGCCCAGCGGGAAGAAGTTTAACAAGCAGCTTTTCTACCACTTTGACTGATGTTCTCATTGATTTCAGTTATTACAAGTATGACAAGATCTTTTCTTGCATCAAACACTGGCAATTGTCCAAGAAATTTCCCCAGAAGACGGAATGCTGAAGATCCTTCCTCTTTTGCTGATTCTAGTAGCATTTGAAGGCTGCAGGGAAGAAGCATGCTAGATGAAAATCATCTTTTCTATTCTTGATATTTCAGGTAAGTGATGGAAACCACACAGAGAGACAGACAGACAGACGAACACAGAGACAAACACTCAGAGCTACATACTTCCCTGGAAAAACCTGTAGCTCACTCTTGATTAAGTCTATATAGGATTGCTCCATGAGTCACACTCCCACTGACCATCAGAAAATGGTTAGAAAAATGTGGAATGGGAACAGATGCATCATTAAAGAGACATATCTGGAACCCTATTTCTCATAAAGAAAAAAATAAAATACTAGATAACCAAGGGATCATCTCAATCTGATTTTTTTAAAAAAAATTCTAGTGCCATGAATAAGACATGTGTCTATTTGCTGCTTATGTGAACAGTTCATTTAGCTTTGTTTGATTATGATAATGAGATGTTGTTGATGATGACATATTACCATGGGATCCTAATGCCGTGTTATGGCCCGCCAGTGCCCAGTGGAGCTGGCAGCAGAGTCAGACAGTGAGGAGGTTGGGGAAGGAATATGGGCCAGTCCTGAAGGCTGGGGAAGGCTTGGACGAGGGCTCTGCATCAGAGGCAGAGATGGGGCCAACCCATCTGGCAGTTCTCAGCTACCTTTGGAGCTATACAGAAGTGAGGCAGAGGAATAGCTGGAGCCTGTTCCCAGTGTGCACATGTACAGAGTTGCCAGAAGAAAAGAATAGCTAAGAAATCAAGGTCAACTTGGGAGTAAAACCACAGGTGCATGGTGAATGGCCCCTCCCATAGGAAATAAAAGAGGAGCAAAAGGGGAATAGGCTTTTGCAAGAAAAAAAATGTTTGTTTGTTCATTCATTTCAGGAGTATGAAGACCTGTCCGTGAATCTCAGAGACTCTATGCCAAGTCTTTCCTTGCACTGCATTTGGAAATATTTACATGGCAGCTTTCCAAGCTAGATAAGGTATGTGGTCATAACTTCACCTTTGAAAGACTGTTTACCAGACCTTTGCTGAATGTAAATGAGAGGAATTCACATTTGTTTAATAAAAGGGGTTTTGTCAGAACCAGGAATCTGCTTCGGGCTTTTTGGGGAAGTCTAGGTCAGAACATGCTGTACCTATCTTGCATATCACTGTTGCTGGGGTTGGTCATCTTGAGGAGTTGAAAGTGAAAATGAAAATAATTGGTGGTAAGATCACTATTGAAAAGCCATTTATTGGTTCCAACCACATTTGCTCATTAATGGACCTATTTCAGTGTGGGTTTTTTTGTATGCTTAGTTTCATTTTATGTTCTAAAAAGCAGATAGTGCTTTCAGTAACCTTGATTTCCTTGAATGAAATGAATTATCTGGATCCTTTTCAACCTGGCTACTGAGCTGAATGGGTTACTAAAACAGTTATGCTAATTTAAAAGCATAACTTTTTTAAGCTATTGTAGACAGTAGTAATTGTGAAACCTAACAGATTGGAAGGTAAAATAAAACATTGGGTATGCTAGACTATTCATTGCCATTCAGTACCATAATCATGTTATATATTTTTTTTTAAAATATATTTTATTCATTTTTCACATTCCATTTGCAATCACTTATATACAGGGTATTTACTATAAGAAAAGAAAAAAAAGAAAAAGGGAATAAAACAAAGAAATAAAAAGGAAACACAACTCATCATTCACAACCCCACCTAACCCTTCCATCCTCCATACACCCCATCTACCCCCTCCAATTTTCCTTTCTCCCTCTAACACTCCCCTCCTACTTCCCTTTCCCCTCAAACCTTCCTTCTCCCTTACTCCCCAGACACCTTCCTACATTCCCCTTACTCCTTCCTTACTCCTCCCTCTTCTTTCCCTCTACCTCCCTCCTTGGTGTATGCCTTTATTTGAGTGTTGTTTGATCTGATAAAAGTAAAATGAACCAAGGAAAAAAATAAAAGAATAAAAAAATAAAAGAAAAAAAGAACCACCGTATATAAATACATTCTTGTTCTTATTAAGACTATGTTAACACCCCCCCACCCCCCACCCCCACAAATCCCCATCCCCAATCCTCCCAACTTCCCAGGGCCCACACCTGGCACTACCTTCTGTCTAAAATATCTTGTATACATATGGATTAAAAAATAAAAGTAATATGTCAAAAGAAAGAAAAACAGAAAAAAAAAGAAGAGAGAAAAGAAAAGAGAAAAGAAAAAAAAGGAAACCACTCTTTGTGTTGATCTCAGCCCCCCATCTTTATCTATGCTTAAATAGTATAAATCATTCTATCTATATTTTATTCTCGTCTCTTACTTCTTTGCTATTTACCCCAACCTTCTGTAGACTCTCCCGTTCCTCTTCCTAAACCTCATGATCCCTTCCGATAAGATTTAAGCAACGTGGTTCATGCCACATATTCAAATATGACTTTACAGAAGAGTAATCAAACTTTCCCTTCTAGTAAAATTTAAACAGCGTAAATGATCTTTCTTAACCTCCTTTTCAAACAGTAATTCAAAATAATCTAGCCAAGCTTCCCCTTCTTAGTAAAATTAAGCAGCGTAGATCAAATATTACTTTACACAGAAATCAATTTCTATCTTAAGATAATTCCAACCGACTTTCTCTTCTGATAGGATTTAAATAACGTAGTTCATTCCACATGCATTTTACCCTCATCCCTTACTTGTCTGATATTTACCACTATCAAATTTATACTAGCATTTGTTTAAAATCTAACTCAAAGCAATTTCAACCAACTTTCCCTTCTAATAAAAGTTAAATAGCATGGATCATTCCACATATTCAAATAGTACTTTCAGCAAGAGTCAGTTAACCTTCTGTTTTAAAGTAATCCCTTCTAACAAAGTTTAAACAACATAAATCATTCCGCATTCTTTTTACACTTATCTTAAGATAATCCCAACCGGCTTTCTGTTCTAATAAGCCTTAAACAACGTAAATCATTCCACATATATTTTACCCTCATCCCTTGCTTATCTAATGTTTACCACTATCAAATTTATGCTAACATTAATTTAAAATCTGGCTCAAAGTAGTTTCACCCAGCTTTCCCTTCTAATAAGAATTAGTCCGCTTTTTCTACTGGAGAGAGGTCTCAAACCCCCATTCAGTCCTCAACTTTGGCGAATATTTTGAAATGTCTAAATTCTCGATCTCCGTTTTTCTGCTTCTCCGAGGGAGGAAGGGCTACCCCCTCCATCTTGCAACCACATGGCCTGCCGTTTGCCTTCTCCTTCCGCTTGTCTCTCCTCTCTTCCAAGCGAGTCAGGAAGTCCCGCCTTCAGAATCCTGCAATAGAAATCTTGAGCCTCCGAAACAGAGTTAAGACGAAATCTTTGATTCTCAAATGTAACCGTGATGCCGGCAGGGGCCTCCCATCTGTATCGAATCTGTTGACTCCTAAGCTCCTTAGTTAAAAAGGTGTAATCCCTTCTTGCTTTCAGCATCTGGAAAGGAATATCTTTGAAGACAATCAGGTCCTGGTCATCAACTCGGAGACTGTTATTATGAAACTTTTGCACAATCGCATTTCTAGATTCTTTTGTAGAGAAATGTATAATTATGTCCCTCGGGAGCTGTCGCTGTTCCGCTATCAATGAGTTCTGGCGATAGATTTTCCGAATCTGCCAATCAAAGTTAAGTCCCGGGCTTCCCACCGCATGGCTGAAGGCTTCAGCAAAGGTCTGTTTCAGATTCTCTTGCTCCTTTTCACGGAATCCTCTGACTCTTATTGCAAATGCCTTCCTATTAAAATTTATCATCATGAGCTGTTCTTCATTGTCTCTAATTTTTTGTTGTAAAATTTGAATATTGGTAGTCAAATTAAAATTAGCCTTCTCCAAACTTTCCAATTTGTTCTCTATTTCAGCAGAGTAATCTGACAGGGCAGACACGGCTGCAAACGTATTCGCCTTCATTTGATTAACTTTAGACTTTAAATCATCATATAGTTCCAATACAAATTCCTTAATTTCTTGTTTAAAGGCATTAAACATTTTAAAGAAATATTCCTGTGTTAAAAATTCTCCAGTAGAGGGCATAGGAGACAAAGGCTGTGGTTCCAGTAAAAATTCTTTAAATTCTTTAGACACATTTGTAGCAAGACGCTTCTTTGACCTGGGTGCCATAATAAATAAACAAGTAAGCAGCGCTTTGCTCCCCTCTATTTCCAAAGAAGAAGAGTTTATTTTGTTAAGGAGCGGTCTGCAGGAAGGTAAAACCGGCTAAGTACATCCACTATCAATCATCCACGGAGAGAAATCGCCATTTTGAAGTCCATTTAGACAAAGAAGTCTCTAAGACAAATGGTGCTGGTATTTAAGATAGTAATAAAAGCATAAATCTCACAGGGGTGGGACCCGCCCGTATCAATTCTAGCTTGAAAAAACTTTGTTTTGTCCTGGGGGGGGCTAGCCTGTCTGGGGCTGCCAAAAAAAAAGGCAGCTGAGAAGAACTGGCTGGAGATAAAAGCTCCGCTCCGGCTGGATCTAATCTCTATCCACAGCCAAAAAAAAGAAAAAGGCTGTGGCTTACGAATAGACCCTAGCCTACAGAGCTACTCCCTGCCCCTTTTTTAGCCAAAAAGGGGTGCTATCTATGATCTTATTTAGATATACAGACCAGATCTCTGAGGAGCTCGGTGGAGCCCTCCTCGGCAACAGGCCACGCCCCCAGGAAGTCAATCATGTTATATTTTTGTGGGAAACGTCTCTAACATGGAAGATCAGTTCTACTTTACTCAAGGAAACATAGTTCAGCCTCCAGGTCTTTGACAGTGGAGTACCCCAAGGCTCTGTTTTGGGTCCAATACTCTTCAACATCTTCATCAATGATTTGGATGAGAGAATAAATGGGGAACTCATCAAATTTGCAAATGATACCAAGCTGGCAGGAATAGCCAACACTCCAGAAGATAGGCTTAAGATACAGAAGGATCTTGACAAACTTGAACATTGGGCACTATCTAATAAAATGAAATTTAATGGTGAAAATAGTAAGGTTCTACATTTAGGCAAGAAAAACGAAATGCACAGGTACAGTATAGGTGGTACCTTGCTCAATAGTAGTAACTGTGAGAGGTCTCTTGGAGTCCTAGTGGACAACCATCTAAATATGAGCCAGCAGTGTGCAGCAGCTTAATTATGATTAATTATGATTAGCTTGCTTCCAGAAGTTGTGAATGCCCCAACACTGGAAGTCTTTAAGAAAATGTTGGATAGCCATTTGTCTGAAATGGCATAGGGTTTCCTGCCTAGGCAGGAGATTGGACTAGGAGACTTCTAAGGTCCCTTCCAACTCTGCTATTGTATTGTATTGTAACATAGAACCTAGAATAATGGAATATAATAATGGAAATAATGGAAGGGACCCTGGAGATCTTCTAGTCCAACCCCTGCTTGAGCAGGAGACCCTATATCCTTTCAGATAAATGCTTGTCCAGTCTCTTTTTGAAAGCCTCCAATGATGGAACACCCAGAACTTCTGAAGACATTTTGTTTCATTGGTTGATTGCTCTTACCGTTAGGAAATTTCTCCTTAGTTCTACATTGCTTCTCTCCTTGGTTAGTTTCAAATCATTGTTTCTCATCGTGCCTTTTGATGCTTTGGAAAATAGTTTGACCTTCTCATCTTTGTAGGAGCCCCTCAAATATTGGAACACTGCTATCATGTCTCCCCTAGTCCTTCTCTTCATTAAACTAGACATACCCAGTTCCTGCAACCATTCCTATGTTTTAGCCTCCAGTCCCCTAATCATCTTTGTTGCTCTTCTCTGCACTTTTTCCAAAGTCTCAACATCTTTAGGCAGGCAAGAATCACTATGGTGCACAAGGCATAAATTAACTAACTAACTAACTAACTAACTAACTAACTAACTAACTAAATAAATAAATAAATAAATAAATAAGAATGAATAAATAATACATACATACATACATACATACATACATACATACATACATAAGAACCCCCACCTCAACCACTGCACAACTAGCTCTTTTTTATGGAGACTTGGTTGGCTCCCTTTGTATTGGCTTGATATTGGATTTTTCGAGATTAATGGCTCTCTGTGATTTTAGAAGTTTCTCCTTTTTATTACAATATATGCATCGATTGGATTTGTTTTGTTGGAAACCCTTGTATTTGCTGCTTTCCGAGTTTTAGTATAAATTACCTCTGTGAGCGGAGGAATGATTTAAAAGCACATGAGACAAATAAACAAAATATTTTTTATAGAGGCACACACACTTTCTTATATATTTGCCACAAGCGATAGCAAAAGGTACCCAGGGGGTATAGAAGAAATAGCAATGGATAGCCAATCAGATAATTAGCACATATCTCTTCCCATGGGAAATAGCCACAGGACAAGACTCCAGTTTAAAGCAACCACAATAAAACACAGACACAAGTTGCAGTTCCACATGGAAACAAATAAAGCTGTCCAATACTCATAATTTGTGAAGTCACCAGAATGCCAGCTTGGGTCCCAAAGTTTCTTAATATTAGGAATAACCCATGTCCTTGGAATGTCATTTGAAAGGGAGCGTAAAATGCTTCGCATCTATACTTATTCCTGTGCTGACGGGGAAAAAAACATGTGCTGGGCAAAACTCAGTTTATAAAACATGCATTATTTACCCAAGTGACAGAAAACAACTCCTGAGGAACTGTTGCAGTGTTTAATATATGTATTATTCAGGGAGTTTGCTTTTAGGTATTATATATTCATGTAACCTTTCATGCAGATGGAGAACATAGATAGTAGGTGGTTGCTAAGGGTTTCCAATCCCTCCGTAATTTTTAGCATGATTGGAAGCTGAATTGCTGATGGCCACATGCAGGGTTTCTTCCGACATGAATTTTTTGACATGACCGTTGTCCCATTCCAAGTGCACACCAGCTAGATTGGCCTGGAAAGGAGGGGATGTTTAGAATTCAAACAACTTGGAAAGAATTGAATGTGTTAGATTTTTGAGACCTGTATGCGCTATGTATATATTTTCCATCTGAGGCACAGTTCCAACAGAGTTGGAAGGGACCTTGGAGTCATACCACCTGCTCAGGCAGGAGACCTTATACCATTTCAGACAAATGGTTGTCCAATCTCTTCTTAATAACTTCCAGTGTTGGAGCAACCACAACTTCTGGAGGCAAGTCCTTCCACTGATTAATTGTTCTAATTTCTAAGAAAACTAAGGAAATTTCTCCTTAGTTCTAGGTTGCTTCTCTCCTTGATTAGTTTCCATCCATTGCTTTTTGTTCTACCTTCAGGTGCTTTGGAAAATAGCTTGACTCCCTCTTCTTTCTGTCAACCTCTGAGATATTGGAACACTGTTATCATGTCACCTCTAGTTTTAATTAAACTAGACATACCCAATTCCATCAACCGTTCTTTATATACTTTAGCCTCCAAGGTCCCTTCCAATTCTGTTATTCTTTTATTCTGTTATTGCGCTATTGCTATCAAGATGAAGCCCAGGGTGTTCAACCTTGGCAACTTTAATGGTTGTGGACTTCAAATTTGAAAAATTCCTCAGCTCCATACTGTCTGGGGAAATCTGTAAGTTCAACTCTATAAGTCTTAAAGTTGCCAAGGTTAGATATCTTGATAGCAATAGCAGCAACAGCAGAATAACAGAGTTGGAAGGGATTTGGAAGTTTTCTAGTCCAACTCCCTGCTCAGGCAGGAGACCCTATAACATTTCAGACAAATGGCTGTCCCATTTCTTCTTAAAATCCACCAGTGTTGGAGCACCCACAACTTCTAGAGGCAAGTCGTTCCACTGATTAATTGTTTTAGCTGTGGGAAATTTTTCCTAAGTTGCTTCTCTCCTTGCTTAGTTTCCAGCTGATTGTAGTGTCCTGTGGTCATATGACCACGCTTTATGATCTCTGTCAAAAACTGACATTTATTTCTGTTTTTTGACAAAACCAGTTCATAGGGAACAATTGCTTCACTTAACAACTGTTACAGTTTCTTAAGGACTGTGGTATTCACTTAATGACTGCTGCAAAAGAGGTCATAAAATCAGGTTAATCACAGAGATGTCCCGCTTTAAAACCTATGACCTTAATTGTTTCCATTATGGTCCTAATTAGAGGAGTATCTCTGTATATCAGTGGTGGGATTCAAAACATTTTAGTACCGGTTCTGTGGGTGTGGCTTGTTGGGCATGGCAGGGGAAGGATACTGTATAATCCCCATTCCTTCCCAATCAGCTGGGATTTGGGAGACAGAGAATAGATGGGGCGGGGCCAGTCAGAGGTGGTATTTACTGGTTCTCTGAACTATTCAAAATTTCCGTTGCGGGTTCTCCAGAACTGGTCAGAACCTGCTGAATACCACCTCTGGTAGGAATAAAAATCATATAACACTACAGTTGCAGACCAGAGGCATCCCTGGAGGGAGGGCAACATAACGACAGCAGCATTTCATTACAATGCAAGCTTCATGTTTTTTGCCTTTGCATCAGTGATGTTGCAGATACATGTATGAAAGAGGAATTGATATTGCACATACATGCTGGCTGGGGAGTTCTGGGAGTTGAAGTCCACACATCTTAAAGTTGCCAAGTTTGAAAAAAAAAAAAACACCAAGCTGCTTTGGAACCCAGCAATTTTGTCTCCTGAAAAAGAAAGATATATATTTCCCCTGAAAAAAAGGGGGGCATATACATGAGATGCCCCCTCTAAATCTACTAAATGCAGCCAGTCTTTTCTCCTGAATCTTTAAAATTTAAGCCCAGCTCTGCAATGTCAAGGGAAGTAGCAGCTCTACCGACGGACCATCCATTTTGTTTTGAAAAATGCTAGAACAAGTCAGGGAATAGAACCAGCTTAAATGTCAGCACTTAGAAGCCGGGTAAACAGCAAGCGGCTATCAGCAATCCATCTCCTTTGTTTTTAAAGTAATGTTTTACTCCTGACAGGCAATTTAATTGCTAGCAGGAATAACCACTAGACCTGGAGAGATAAAAAAAAACTTTTGGACCTTTTCTGTTTCAAGTCCACCGTTTTTCTTTGTAGTTTTGAAATCAACCTGGCTTGAGATTTCAGCACTTAGAGCGGTAGTAACCATGGTCTGTAGGGGAATGCCAGGAAAATGGTTATTAGGCAGCATTTTATACTGTGACAAATTACATTTTGAAAAACAACAAGGATTAATTACAGTAGGAGACAGCAAAGCTATGCGGAAAAAAATGGGGACTAAACAAAAAGAAATTGAAAACCAAAGAAGTTCAAATATAAAACACATAGAGTGATATGCAGATAATGAAAAGAACATCAGGAACATATATGTAAAATGTGCAATGATGTAATATATGCAGTAATATATGTAATACTATGACCTTTACTCTAACCTTTAAAATCATTTCCTTCTGAAGTCATAAAAACAATATAATTTTTTTATTTTTATTTTAAAAAATATAGTAAATTTTCTCCCCCCAAAAAAGTATATACAAAACCCATTTGCCAAATGTTATTTATTAATAACACTGGCATAGTACATTCTAAAATCACAAAATTAATGAAGGTGTATTAAGCTTATATTAAATAACATCAGAAAGTGAAGTAAACAATATTGTAAAACAATCAAAAGATGGTGAACCTCAGGTCAATAGTTTTGAACAGGAACAGTTCAAAGCTTTTAAAAAAGAATTAATATGATTATGTCAATTGTACAATAATATACTCAGAAGTGACTCTTACAAACAAATTCAATAATTAATTATTCCTAAATCCTAAATAGGTGTCATTGCATGGGCAAATAGCATCATTAAATCTAGTTTAAAAAAACATTATTAGTAGACTAAGCACATTTCAAAGCAAGTAGAACAATCTAATTTTAGAGGTATAGCGACAAACAAAAACATTTAAGATCTTAATATGAAAAAAACCCAGCATGTAATTAATTTTGTTTCAGATGAGTTGTTCATTTTTCTTTAAAATCCAAACAAGAATTTACATCTACAATTCAATTTTTAAAAAAAATCAATTTCTTGCAGGAGCAAAATTTAAAAGTTTATCTTGATAATTCTTCTGCTTTGTTAATTACCACAGGCAAAAAAAATTGCTTCAAGAAAAAAAAGTGCTTCAAGAAAATTACAGAAAACCCTATTAGTCCAAGGAGATATTTAGGAATAGCTACTGCATAGGTTGACATCAATTTAAAAAAATATAATTATGACCCTCATGCAATAATTTTCATAATTACAAAAATGTGGCTTAATTCATAACAGTATCTTCTTCCATTATCATTGTTTGGTAGAGTAGCTGCAGTTAAAATGATTACACTTTCTAAAATCTCATTTTTGTTTCTAACATTGCCAATTCTATTGCCCATTATTTGGTCTTCCATTAGGCAAATATTTTTTTTCCTTCATTTATATGCAGCAATTAAAAAGCTATCTATTTTACAATATAAACCAAAGCATAATAGAAATTTAGCAATAACTAATTTGGAAGCTTGAATCAGCTTTGGAAAATGTAAAAGCAACTGTTGGCTCCTAATCTTTTTCTTCTCCAATTTCTTCATCATTACTTCATAAGCACAATAATAAATTTGTTCAGTATGAAGAAGACTTTATAGAATTAGAGATTTAATTATAGATGAAAACTATGTTAATACTGAATATACTTTACAAAAAAGAATTTCAAATAGCAACTGTTCCAAATGAATCAAGATGAGTAATTTATTTCTAAAATACCTAGTTCTCATCAAGTTAGACAATGAACACTTGAAGATAGCTCTGTACCTACTTCATCTGATAGCAAGGGACATTGTCAATATTATTAAACAATCTTATACAAAGCAAGTATTTGCTACTGAACGTCCTAAAAAGCTTTAAGAGATGGTCTAAATTTCAGATGCAAAAATTTTGTTAGAACTCTTTGTGTCCCTATACTTTAAAAACATCTATTTCAGCAAGCCATTAGTAATTGTCTATAAATGTAATCCTTAGATACTGCTACGCTGTTAAAATTGCACCCTACTGATATTAACCTTTCTAGATCAAATTACTGAGCTTGTAAGCAGTTTGGCAAATATTGCCCTCTTTGCTGACAAGAACATTAGTCCTTTGGGATGCAAGTTTCTTCTTCTTTTTTGTTATTTTTGGAAAAAATGGGAATAATCATCAAAGAATCCTTCATAACAAATCTTGTGGTTAGTTCATTCTTGATTTTTCCTAACATGTTTAAACTGATGCAACAACATAAGGGATTGATTCGATGCCTACTGTTAACTGCCCACTTTATTTTGGTAAGACACATGGTAAGAAAAGCAAACTATATCCTTTATTGAATAGTATTTCAAAATCTAGGAAATTGTTTGGGCTAAAAAATCCTACAGTGCAAGATAAATTCTGGTCCCTCTTTCCTGGTATGTATATACATATACATATACATATACATACACATACACATACACATACACATACACATACACATACACATACACATACACATACACATACACATACACATACACATACACATACACATACACATACACACATACACATAAACATACACATACACATACACATACACATACACATACACATACACGTACATGTACATTCATATACACATTTCTTTTCTTAGGGACAGACACACACACACACACACCAGCATAATGTCCTAGAGGTGGAGCATCTCACAATAAGAAGGCTGTGAATTCGATCCTAGGTAGCGACAGATATTTCTCTCTCTAGGCGCAAAGAGAAAATATCAGCTGCAAACACTGTGTAGGTGTTAGGAAGGGCATCTAGCAAGTCAAAGCTCAGCTCCATTCAGTTGCTCCAACTTAATTTCACCCCGATGCAAGGGTTTATGGGTAGTTAAATTTATTCTAAAGATGAATATTTAAAGTATATATTTTCATATTTATCTATATTAAAATGGTAGGCATGCTGTAATAGACTTCCAAGTTTCTTTCTTTTCTCACAACTTATGATTTCTGTCTTGCAAAAATTTTAAAAATAGAAAAAAGTGTAATTCTTACCATCTTTTTATACAGAGAGAGAGAGAGAGAGAGAGAGAGAGAGAGAGAGAGAGAGAGAGAGAGAAAGGGAGAGAGAATTTATACATATATACTAAACTGATTCATACCAGTCCAAAATGAAATGCGTAGAATGCAATATACAGATTTTCTCCCCACAGCTATCTCAGCTATCTACAACTTGAAAGACCCACATCAAAAATTGTCTTGATCCATAGAAACTCATAGGATGATCTTTCGACCATTACTCTGTCTCAGTCTAATCTATGCCACTGGGTTATTGTCCAGTTAAACCAAATGGGGATTTCTCAGAGAAAAGACAGGTCCTAAATCTTAATGATCAGACAAATAAATAAATATATGTATATATTCTCCTACAAAGTTGACTTGAGCAGAAGGAAATCATAAAACAGTGATTATTTACTATTTCTTGGTTTAAAAAAATCATTCAAAGAAAAGGGAAAAGGGCTTTGTTTGTTCATTCTAAATTATGCCTGGCCTAACATTTCTTTTCCAAATCGATAGTTATGTTGAAAAATAGATCTTTTTAAGGTGAAAGCGTATATTAGATCCATATCTTTAGAGAATGGAGTGGAATAAGAATATTAGAGGAATATATTTTGTTTGCCAAGCATTCTTCTTTTCACAGGAGTGAACCAAAACCTTTAGGAAAAGTCAGGAGATGAACAGATTGAAGATAATGCCATTTTTCTAATGTTGTTGATCACTAGTTGCTGCAGAGAAATATGCTGCTTCTACTCCTAAAAGCCAACCATTATGAAAGTGGTAGATATATTTATTCCTTATGTTCTTGAGTCCTTCTTTAAAGCCAGTCTTGTTGGTGGCCATTATTTTGTAGATAATCTTGAACAACCTGAGCAAAAAGTCACATTATCTATGAGGCAGACTATAAGAAACAGATTAAGAACTATAAGTAAATCATAGTCGTGTATGTCCTATTTCCATGATGGTGAACCTATGGCATGGGTGTCAGAGTTGGCACGCAGAGCCCTCTCTGTGGGCATGCTCACCATTGCCAGCTGCTCTGCTGGTTTCCGCCGTGCGCGTGCACGCTGGCCAGCTGGTCTTCGGGTCTCTGCACTTTCCCCATTTGCAAGATTCAGATTTTGGCTGCAGTAAATATCAGGTTGCAGACATAATGTTAAACAAAAACATTTCACGTTCTGTTGCTAAAGACCACTGCAGAGAAATCTATTCTAAGCCCATTGCTGTCCTCTTTTTTTTCTTTACTCCTGAAACATTTTTTTATTCCCAAACCTGGCTACATTCTCTGTATGCACATCCGTGGGCTAGCTGATCATATTCAATGTTGCCTTGTAAAGGGCCATTTTGCTCTGGAAAGCAGGGAGAGGGCCATTGAAGGCCTCAAGTGAATCCTTGGCTTTCCTGAAAACCAACACACCATCTGTTTCGCACAGAAATGAAATTAATCGTTTATGGCTTTTCTCTCTTTGTCAGATCAACTTAAACTTCAGGGCAGGATTCAGAGCCGGTTGCTGCAAAAGCAGACTGTCAGGTTTGTTGTATTGAAAGAAAAATCTGAAGTCTGTCATTCAACTTTATGTAACAGTTGACAAACCTTTCTTGGTTTAAGGGTTTTCGTTAACGCAAAATGTATCCAGCTTCGGAGTTTTATACACGCACACACAGAGATACGTGTTTCTTATTTATTCTTAGGAATGTTCCTTTTTTAGGAGATCAGTTGTGGCATCTCTGAACTGATGGGGAATCAGGAGGGTATTGTTTTTCCAACCCAAAAGGAAAT
Source organism: Thamnophis elegans (assembly GCF_009769535.1). NCBI lineage: Eukaryota > Metazoa > Chordata > Lepidosauria > Squamata > Natricidae > Thamnophis > Thamnophis elegans. The sequence continues at coordinate 64,621,056 of NC_045543.1, read as the reverse complement.
GTGGTTTTAGTATGGGTTGCAAGCAGGGGTAAAATCTACTTATCTTGGCTACAGGTTCCCACATGTGCTTGCACGCATGTGTGATGACATCTGGGCTGTGGGCAGAGTCTGCTCCCGAGAACACCTGAAAGGTACGTAGAACAGTAAGGGGGGTGGAAATCCACTGTGCCATGGAATTTAGATTAGCTAGAAAGCAGGAAATCCTGCTTTGCCCGAACTGGTAGCATTTTTTTACTACCAGTTCGGGCTAACTGGTCCAAACTGGTAGCATTTCTCCCCCGGTTGCAAGCCTTGCTAAACAGAGTGAAACACCAGAATGTTACGATCGTCCCTTCAGCCCATGTGTCGTGCCCCATCTGGGCCAAAAGGAATAGGATTGTCTCCTTCCACCAGCTCCAACTTTGCCCCGTGGTTTACGCTGTAATTTTTCCTGTACAGACCCTCACAAATAGCTAAGAGAGAATGGCCGAGGGTGTAGGGGAGAGAAATGTACCATCTAATGACTTGAGACAAGAGATTATGGATAGCTGGCCTGCTGTAAATTGGTGTAATAAATAAATAATATGTCATAAATCCAGTGTCTTCCGGGATGAGCCAGAGAAGAATATGACATTGGATTCTCTCTCCTACCTCCTAGGCAGTTTCTGAATGTGACTATTTCCAGTAATGGACCTTTTCGAAATTAATCCTACTTTTTGCTTTTAAGTTTATCTTCAGAATTGGACCAAAATGGGCTGTTTCTTCCAGCGGTGGAATTCTCTTACCTTCCCTACAGATTTGCAAATGTGAGGGCATGTGCCTCGTCTGCGCATGCACAGTGCTTGCGCATTATGTCGGGGCAGATGGGCGGAGTCTCCCACAGCCGCTGATACCAGTTCGCCCGAACCAGAGGGAACCAGCTGAATGCCACCTCTGGTTTCTTCCCCTTTTTACCAAATCAGATTTTAGAAAAAGGCCGTGTTTTATCTTGTCCCAGTCCCTATGTCTTGCCCCAAACAACAAAACCTCTTAACAGTGTTTGAAAGAGGAAGAGATTTTTAAAAACCTCCTGGCCTTCTCTCAGCTAGCAGAACTTTATCGGGTTCTATGAACCTCACATCATGGGATTAGTCCCATCCACCCACTTTCTTCCCATTGGCTAGTGCCCAGACTGATGAGGAAGACTGCTAATAACAGCTATTTACAAAGAAAGAGATTGTTAAACCTTGCATCATGTGGTTTGGGTTTTACTATTTTGCTTGTTCAGTAGTCATGCTATTCTGTTGCTATTGACTTATATTAAAATTGGAGACATAGCTGACAGTCCTTTTTAGGGACAGACAGATGTCCAGGAACTTCTCCCATTGTCTCTCACAAGATCATATTATTCATACTTATTGGTGCATAACCCTTACTATGAGAACCACCAAATTCAGTGCCATTTATTGCCAAATATGCATATATTTTGGCTCTTTTATGATTGCAATTAAAGCTTTTCTTTTACTCAAGATTTTCTGTTTTTTCATATCTCTATCTATCTATCTATCATCTATCTATCTATCTATCATCTATCTATCTATCTATCTCTTTATCTATCTTTCTGTCTGTCTATCTATCTAATTATCTATCATCTATCAATTTATCCAACTCAATTTGTACTCTGCAATACTTTTTACCATCAAAGCATTGGTTGGGAAAAAATATAATGATTCAACATATCTGATATCTGATACATGAAACTATGAGGCTTTTCCCCAGCCTACATGTTCTCTCCTTGAAGCACCTTTGATGATGAAAGGCATTGCATAAATGCAATCTGGTGTTATTATTTTGCTGCTGATTGGAGACCAGGTTTGTTGTCCGTTGTACAATTGGTAAGGAAGGGAACATTCATTTTTGTCTGGATGGGAGTAAATACAGAACTCAAAAGAGAGAGATCATCAAAGAAAATAACTTGGGTTTTCAAAAAATGAAGCTTTGCCTTTCAGGATGGGGAAATTGGAATATAGGCAATGTTTTTGAAAGCAAGGATTAGATTAGTAGATCATACCATAATAGTACATGACAATGTAACAGGGGGAGGAGGATCTTCTCAGCTGTATAGAGAAAGGTATACATTTCATCTCTGTAGTTTCAGTTAATTCTTCACCAGAGGACCTAAGAATTCTAACAACAGTAATCAGGATGAAGTTATTTTTCACAATATTAGACTACTACACAGATACACCAGTATGAGAGGTAGTATAACAGTTAGCATCCCAATACTAAGAACATTTTCTTTCTCCTTGCATTTAATCTTGGTAGAATTTCCTGGACAGCAGCAAATAACAGCCAAGGTGGCGCAGTGGTTAAATGCAGCACTGTAGGCTACTTCAGCTGACTGCAGTTCTGCAGTTCGGCTGTTCAAATCTCACCGGCTCAGGGTTGACTCAGCCTTCCATCCTTTCGAGGTGGGTAAAATGAGGACCCGGATTGTTGTTGGGGGCAATATGCTGACTCTGTAAACCGCTTAGAGAGGGCTGAAAGCTCTATGAAGCGGTATATAAGTCTAACTGCTATTGCTATTGCTATTGCTACATATCATACCCAGCCCATGAACGAATTAGGTTTGACTCATTCTTATCTTCATCTGTTTTAAAGTATTATTTCTCCCAATATTGTAGCACTATTAAGATATACAAAATTCCCTTTGTACTTTTAAAATAGGAAGTGAAATCAGGTGACCAGAAATGGACTTACGCATTGGGTGTTTCAGGCAGAAGTGGACATGTCCCCTCTCCTCTAATTTGCCTCTTCCCCTGCTATTCTTTCCCTCACAACCAAAATAAAGAGGGAAGACTCTTGCTAAAGTTCAGTTTTTATAAAACTTATGATGAGGATCAGGACCTTCTTGGTTGTGCAGAGTTGATACATTTCTGCAGTTTTGGTCAAGTCTTCCCCAGAAAGCCTAGGTGTCCTAACAACAGTAGGCAAGGCGATAGGAGTTCCAGAAAGATAAGGGGGGGAGGAGGAGGAGGAGGAAGGGGGAGGAAGAGGAGGAGAAGGAGGAGGAGGAGGCTCAAAATGCTTTAGAAACTGATTCAATGACACATTTGCAAAGATTGAAAATATGAACCCTACAATCTACCATTGATGACCTTCACTTTGTTGAATGGTACTAGTAAAAGCAGGGCAGTTGACCACCATGATACCATGTCTTATATGGGCTTGTGAACAAAGGCTGCTGCTTTAAGGGGTGAATCCAACCTTCTATGCTCTCATTACATCCTGAACAGGGGTGGGTTGCTGCCGGGTTTGCTACTGGTTTGCAACCCGCGTGCATGCGCTGTTCAATATAAATGTTCATTTCTTAGCGCATGCGCAGAACAATTTACAGTGAACTGCGCACGTGCAGTCACTAAAAACCAAAATGGTGGTGGCCCAGTGACAGTAAGGGAACCAGTTCAGGGGCATGGCAGGCCTGGGTCACTGCCGGTTCTGTGACCCAGGCCTGAATTTCACTACCGGTTTGGCTGAACCGGGCCAAACTGGGAGCAACCCACCTCTCATCCCGAAGCTCCTTCTAAGTACTTGTATATTACGTGTAGCTCAACTTAAGAGCATAGCCAACAACTCATCTGCATCTAAATTACTTGCAGTATAACTGTAATTTTTGTGGTTATCAGACAAACAGTGGCTCATTCTATCAGCAGGGGTTTAATATACTGTTGGTCATTTATTGATTTCCTTGCCTGCCCTGTGCAGGCTTGTCAAATCCTTGATGTTTTGGAAACCAATGTGAGCATTGGCTCGTCCTTTGGATAGACATACAGCTTGTGGGTTTATCAAAAGCAATTAGCCAGATCTTACCTACTTAATACAGAGGCTGAAATAATGCAGGCACATTTGCTGAATGTGCTCGAAGCAACATAAAATATTTGTTTGCTGCAGGTTTCATAAAACAAAGAGATTAGGGAAGCTTATGTAATTAGCAACCTGCAAGTTGATTCTGCCAGGAAAAACCAGGAGCAGCTCAGCTATTTGTGCAAAGATGGTCTGTTGCAATTGCACTTATATTCCATATCAAAACCCTCTATTTGAATCCCATATTGTTTTCAACATTTGGTAAATGTGTTTTTATTTCTGAAAAAATGTAGAGAGATCAGAGGCCAGGAGCTTCTGGTGGTAAAAGGGACTGTTTTTGCATGATGTGTGCGTACAGGGTAATGGAAAACAGACATGTCCAGATACTTTCTAGACAATGAAGCTATGAGAATGAGAAAAATAGTAGGCAAGAGTAGAAACCTCTGGTTCTTTAAATAACCTTCCCATATATATTATAATTTTGTTATAATTTAAGACATATTTCTAAAAAAACTATTCTGGCATTGGAGCATATTCAATCTGTCCTGGGGGATGTGAGATTTCCCCCCTCTTTTTTATAGTTTATATGTCTATTTTCCTGTCTCCATTGCATGACATTGGATGGATGGATGGATGGATGGATGGACAGATGGACGGACGGACGGACAGACAGACAGACAGATCATAGATGATGAAAATGAAGAGATAGATAGATAGATAGATAGATAGATAGATAGATAGATAGATAGATAGATAGATAGATAGATAGATAGATAGATAAGTAGGTAGGTAGGTAGGCAGGCAGGCAGGCAGGCAGGCAGACAGACAGACAGACAGACTGACAGACAGACAGACAGACAGAGAGATACCATTAACCCAAGCATTAGAGTAGAGTAGCTAAAGCAATAGAAATAAGAAGCTGTGAGGTGGAGAAGACAATGGAAGACTATCTTCAGCCACTGAAGCTCACAAATAACTTTGGGCTACTCATCTTCACAATAAATATGCACAGAGTCCAAAGTACTTCATAGGGTTGCTCTTGACAGTGAAAGTGGGAAGGGAGGAATATTCTCTATGCTGTTTTGAGGGTCTGAAAAAAGTGGCATATAAAAGCCTAAGAGGTAAAGAATATAAATGATACTGTTGAGTAAATGAATACATATGGCATCAAGATCCTTTTTACAGATGAGCTTATCCTAGAAACTAAAGTATTGTAGATTGGAATAAAGCAAAATGAGCTAAACATTCCTAAATAACATCCTGAAATTTTCTTTTCTTTATTCTTCTTCTATTTGGCACTTGTTTATCCTAGGCCATTGTTTCCTTTAGTCTTCAAAATGAAATGAGGTTGTGTCAATCAGTAAGAAACAATCGTATTTCTAGGTTGAAATGAACCAAGATCGAATGCCTCACAAGATGAATATTTGAAATTCTTCATTCAACCCCACAAACTGTTCAAGAGTTCTGCCACCGCACAAAGATGATTCATTAACACTCACACCTTATATCCGCACTCACTCAGCTCCATCTCTTTGCATATGTAGTTTAGACAGCAAGATCTTGCAACCTGAGCAACTTCCAGATGTGTGGAGTTTTATTGAGAATTCTCCAGCTACCAGGGTCGTTGCTAAAAATTCTGAAAACTGAAGCCGGCATATTCAGAAATTCTCCAGGTTGACAAGTACTGCTATATGAAGGCATACAACTAAGCATTCATTCAGAAACACCAGCAGCTGGTATTATCTATCTTCCCCATAGCAAGTTAAGGATTCATATTTATCCAGAATTTGGTGCATGAAATTGAATTGTTAGTCTGTTGATCTGTCTGTAAGCCTGTCTGCCTGCTTGTCTCTATCTATCTATCTATCTATCTATCTATCTATCTATCTATCTATCTATCTATCTATCTATCTATTATCTAACTTTATCTGTTTATTTATTTATCTATCCTTCTATCTGTCTATCTAATCATTATCATCATCTTTCTATCTCTACCCTCCCTCCCCCCCCTCTCTCACACACAGAGAGAATAACAGAATTGGAAGGGACCTTGGAGGTCTTCGAGTTCACCTAGTTCACCCCTGTTCAAGCAGGAGACCCGATATCATTCCAGACAAGTGACTGTTCAACATCTTCTTAAAAGCCTTCAGTGATTGAGAGTACCCATAAAATCTGAAGGCAAGACTGCCTATTTATCTATACATACATACATACATACATACATACATACATACATACATACATACATACATCACCCATATCTGTCTATCTATCCATCCATCTATCATCCATATCTGTCTATCCATCCATCCATTATCCATCCATCCACCCCTCCATGTCTATACCATTCCAGACAAGTGGCTGTCCAATCTCTTCTTAAAAGTGATTGAGAGCACCAAAGCATCTGAAGGCAAGCCCAGCTATCTATCCATACATCCATCCATCTACCATCCATATCTGTCTATCCATCCATCCATCCATCCATCCATCCATCCATCCTATATCTATCTATCTATCTATCTATCTATCTATCTATCTATCTATCTATCTATCTACCTATCTATCTATCATCCATCTATCTATCTATCTATCTATCTATCTATCTATCTATCTATCTATCTATCTATCTAACAGAATTGACTGTTTACATTTACCCATATTTACCTCTATTTACCAATGACCTTTGTCAGTTTTCCTTCTCAGATACGGATCAGCTTTGACTTCTCTGGCATTATTTTCTGAAAAAGGTGTGGAAGAAACTGTTTCCTAAGGATGAATGCAGAATTCTAGGATCTGACTCCTCGACTGCCAGAGCAGTTAATTTTACTGTTCTGAGCCATGTTAATGCATTCACCCACACCCTTTTTTACATTCTCTCACAGCCAAAGTTTCCAATTGAATATCTGATTTAGTTTTGTCTGCTTGGATGCCCTTTAGGTAAAGGACACCAGTCACAAGTGGAATTGGAAACATTCTTTTCATTCTTTCTTATTCTCTCTCTCTTTTTTTTGTCTCAACCCCCTCCCCCTGCAGCCAGCAGAAAAAGGAAGCAAAGAATCAGGGAAATGTGGAGATGCGGCAAATTCTCTAGCCACTGAGCAATGAGGTTTCATATTCGGCTGGAGGACCCATTCATCTTAATCCATCTGGAAAGAGGTCTACTTGCAATATTTCACAATCTAAGTACTTTCTGACAAATCTATTAATTATGCACTCAAACAAATTATTTGCTGCCCGTGGAGAATTGCAACTGGATTTTCCTCTCAAGCCAGAGTCCTGGCTTTTTTCCCTTAACTCATTGTTGTCCCTGCTGGAACTGTCCTGGCATTATTTATTTACTTGTTGAACCCCCACCCTCCTTCCCCACTCCCCTTTTTAGGGATTCCAAGTGCCAGCTGGAAAAGTGGATTAGATAAAGGATAGAGTAAACAAAATTCCAGAAACTGGCAAAAAGGAACTCAATTGGACAAGATACCAAAGATTTTCTGGCTTTCTGGGCTGATTATGAGATACACTGAGTGCCAATTGTTGATAAAACATAGGATATACAACATTTTGTTACGTAGGTGTGAAGGCTTCTCTTTAAAATGAGATAGAAGCTTTAAACCATATCTGGGCATTTTAACGATCCCTGGGTTACATCCGGTCTTTTGGCTGTCGCTCTCCAGCCCAAGTGAGCTCAATCAGAAATTAGAAATCAAATGTAAATAAGTATATGCTATGCACACAACTCAGCCCTCCTGGGTTTCAGATTTAAATAAAAGATGCATATTAAACATCCAGGGGATATATGCACCAGACCATTGTCATGTTTATAGCATGTAAGTATATATACCTATGGATACATAAGTAATCCACTTTATTTATTTCCCTCCAAGACCACCATAAGATACCAGTTGAAAGTCTATGGAGATTCTCAGTCATCCAGGACATGGTTGTTCCAAAGGTGGTGTTTTTTTTTTCAAAAAGCAACTGGACTTTCTTGTTTTTCTTTGAAGATGTTTCACTTCTCATCCAAGAAGCTTCTTCAGCTCTGACTGGATGTTGAGGAATGGAAGGATATATACTCCTTGCAGACAGCTAAAAGAATGCAAAATGTCTTCAAGGAGTATAAATCCTTCCATTCCTCACCATCCAATCAGAGCTGAAGAAGCTTCTTGGATGAGAAGTGAAACATCTTCAAAGAAAAATAAGACAGTCCAGTTGCCTCTTGAAAAACCTTTGGGACTTACCAGTTGAAAATAGAGAAATTCAAACCAATGCAGATAAAAAGGAACATACTGTATTTTTCAGAATATAAGACACACCAGAATATAAGATGCACCAAGATTTTGAAGAGGCAAATATTAAAAAAAGTTTTGCACTCTGCAGACCTTCCAAAAATGGCCCGTTTTTCATGAAAACGGACCCGTTTTATGTCAAAAAAAGGGGGGCACGCATAGCCTTTATGAGGCTTATAGAGTGCTCCTGGGGGCTGGGGAGGTCAAAAACGAGCAAACAATGGTCCGTTTTCACGAAAAAATGGTCCATTTTTTGCTCATTTTTGTCCTTCGCAGCCCCCAGGAGCACTCTGGAAGCATCCTAAAGGCTATGCACAGCCATTTTTGCAAAGGGGGTGGGGTTTTGGGACCCCAAAAATGCTGTATTCAGTGTATAAGATGCACCCAGATTTTCACCCCCTTTTTTGAGGGAAAAAGGTGCATCTTATGGGCATGTAAAAAACAGTTCAGCAATGTTTCTATGGCCTGCTTCTTTGCACATGGAAGTTTGCCTATGCAGAGCCATTCCAATTGAGGAATATATTAAGCCTAAAATATGTGATAGCAACACCATCTGTTCTTTGCAACCCATTAGAAAAAGTGAAATATTTAATACTAAATAGTAGTAATTCACTTTCCGGTTAGATTTCGGGAGGGGGGTGGCAACATGAGCTGAGTTGTTCTTTACGAGCCTCACACCAAAGGTTAGGAACAAGTTTGTTAATTCACAGGTGGATTTTTATTGGGCCACCCAGAAGGAGAGAGGAGTAAATTGGGAAGACAAAGGAACAGCTCAGCTCAATATGAACTGCAGCAATTCTGCATAATCACTGGAATGCAATATTTTTCAAAGTGCTCAGATTAGGTTGTTTGCTATTGACCTTCATTTACGGAAAGCAGGTAGCTGAGAATCTGTCAACACACAAATAAATGAGAAGGCTGAAATGCAGGAATATATCTTTCGGAGCATAAGGAGGAATAAATAGTACACGGTGATCTCTTCATTTACATTAACGACATCAATTCTGTTTGGACAGACACGGCTAATGCCTGTCTTGCGTGTTTAATGTTGTCTGGGCAAATTAAAGATCAGATCTCACTGTCTGCGATTTTGTCTTTTTGTTCCAAATAAGTCATCACAAAAGAGCAATGGCGAGATAGACACTGCAATAAAGAGTAAACATCCACACTTTTGCATTTAATGTGATACTTCTAACGCTGCATGGTGTGTGGTTTGGAGACCTGCAATGTCACAAATGCTTCAGTTCTTTCTTTCTTTTTTGCCTTGTCCTCTTTTGAATTGCATAGTTAATAAACAAGAAAAAGCACTGACAATATTTCCAGCATTTCTCTATCTTTTGTGTGTGTTTACTTAGAATCTGTAAGCCATTTTTAAAATGTGGTTGTTGTCTCATCTCCCCTTAATAATATCTAGGAAAATTAAATTATCCATCCTTTAATTAGGAATAGCTTGAAACTTCATGCATTCGTTTGCTTGTTCATTCATTCATTGCATTTGGAAATAAAATGATGTGAACCATAATACCCAAACTAATACATTGATAGGAATATATGCAGCCTGTGTATTTCTGAATGTTGCAATGAAGTTGCAATGAAGGCCTGACATAATTTATACTGTGAGAAAATGGGAGTGGGGTTTTATGGAGTATGGGTGAGATATAGTCAAAATAACATTCTTTTCTCAGAGAGTCAAGGACATCTCTGCAGCTGCTATGGTGTGACTGGAAGGCATCTCCAGTTTTGGACAGTGCCTGATTGGACAATGTGATGGACATGTGGGTGTTGAGCAGGGACTTGAACTTTCATTTGAGTGGGGAAAACCTGGAAACTTTCAGATTCAGGTTCGAACCTTGATATTAACCTGAATCCCATTTTACCTCAGTAGAAATTGTGGCAGGCCTGAAGGCCCAATGTAAAAGATGGCTTCCATGTCTGACAGTGGCAATCTCTCTCTCTCTCTCTCTCTCTCTCTCTCTCTCTCTCACACACACACACACACACACACACACACACCAGGGGTTTTCTTATACAGATCTTAAAGAATGAAATTTAGATTGATGCATAGCAAGAGTTGAAAACATTTTGAAAAGAGCTTCTTCTACAACTAATCAAAATTAAAAGTAGTTTCAGTATTTTTTTTGACACAATTAAGATGTAAAAGAATTCCTCCATGGCTTCCTTGGATAATAGATTTGATAGCTTGGTCCTCAGAGCAATTCACAGTGGATGAATGTTAGCCACGGTGGAAGTCTGGTTAGGATGCACTTCTTTTTAAAATGTAAGGCATAGCTGTGGAATCCATGTGTTATGCCAGTTAATCTGGAGAATATTTTTTAGTTAGAAGGGTGAAGCAGCACTTGCTTTATTAGAGCACAGTTTTGATTATTGTTAACATAGTTATAAAATGTACTGCTGTTGTGGAGATTTCTCAAATGAAGTTCAATCATAAATATTATGAACACTTGTACCAATAATAATAATAACACTAATGATAGTAATATACTCTATTGGCTCTACTTTTAATCTAACATTTATTTTCTTCATCTAATTTTCTATATTCTACTCGCTATTTGCTGACACTGAAGTTTTCTTACTATGATGTATTTATTTATAGAAACCATATTCAGTGTGTAATAATCTAGGCCACTTTAAAGAAATGTGAAACAATATGAAAGTCAAATGGAGAGTCCAGTACCAGCACAAAACTTGGTTTCAAACCCTTAAGTTTTCCTCCTCATAGTCAAGGTGAATTGGACAGTCCTCTTCCCATCAAATAGAAAAAGATGAGAATTTGAAGGAAATGTTGTAATCCTAGACTGTAATCATTGGATGTAATGAAGTGGAAGGAGTAGCAGATGGAGAGAGTTACACATCCCCTTGAACACTTGAGGTGAAGGGGAGAAGAAACATGGCACAAGAAAATAAGTAAAATACTAATTTTAGGCCCCCAATTTCAGCAAATTAAATGGAGCAGAATCCTTGGTATTTTTGCTGTAGTGTTTCTAGTTTGATGGATCTGGGATTGTCTCATTGAGGCTGAATGAGGACTTATTCTTCCAACTCAGCCCTCTCAGTTCCAAAGCAAAGAGGCAGCAAAACTGTGGTCCATTTGGTTTTGGTAGTCCAAGGGCTACCAAATAAGTTAATGTACATTGGGAGTTTGAGAGTGGCTCCTAAACATACAAGCACATTTCTCCCCACCACACATATAATAGGGGCCATTGGAATTGGGCATGCAATAAATTTAAATAAGTAAGACACATGCATTTACTACCTGTACATAATTCCTTCTCTCTTCTACATGTGCACAGATGCACACTGTCAACAAAAGTGCAGCATTTCCACCCACTTTGCACCCACCTTCCACGGGGATATGTTTCTCTTGCAGTTGTTTGGTAACATAACACAATGTTAACAGAGGTGGCAGTCATACAGCAAATAGGTTGTACCATCTGGACATAAAACAGTTTGAATAGTCCTTTTGACATTTACACCTAGCCCTTTTTTAATGAAAGGGACAGGGAATTTTACAAAATTATGAAGATTTGCACTTGTTCCATTCCAAAGATTTACCGTAACAGATTCCAAGATACTCAATGTCTCTTTCAAAATATCCACAGAGATAGTCTTTAAACTTTTTCTTACCCTCTTTTCCACACATAAATCAAAGTGATGAATCTTAGAAATGATTCTTCACATGGAATATCACTGTTTTTATAAATACAAAGAATTGTTAACTTGAGTGAAATTTAAGGTAGCATGATTATGTATGATCTTGTGTTTTCCACTAATGTATTACTTCATTTATTTAGTGAAATTTACTACAATCAGAGGTGGTATTCAGCAGGTTCTGACCAGTACTGGAGAACCAGTAGTGGAAATTTTGAGTAGGAGAACTGGTAAATACCACCTCTGACTGGTCCCACCCCCATCTATTCTCTGCGTCCTGAGTCCCAGCTGATCGGGAGGAAATGGGATTTTGCAGTAACCTTCCCCTGGAGTGTGGTGGGAATTGAGATTTTACAGTATCTTTCCCCTGTCACACCCACCAAGCCACGCCCACTAAGCCATGTCCACCAAGCCATGCTCACGGAACTAGTAGTAAAATGTGTAATAAGTACACATAGATAGATAGATAGATAGATAGATAGATAGATTTTGACCATCACTTGTCAGCTGTGACCAGGGAGGCATTTGCCCAGGTTCGCCTGGTGCGCCAGTTGCGGCCCTACCTGAACCGGGAGGCCCTCACAACAGTCACTCGAGCCCTTGTGATCTCTAGGCTGGAATACTGCAATGTGCTCTACATGGGGCTGCCCTTGAAGAGCATCCGGCGACTTCAGCTAGTCCAGAATGCAGCCGCGCGAGTGATTGTGGGCGCACCACGGTTCGCCCACATAACCCCGATCCTCCGTGAGCTGCGCTGGCTACCTGTTGATCTCCAGGTGCACTTCAAGGTCCTACTTACCATTCATAAAGCGCTCCATGGTAGTGGATCTGGCTATTTGAGAGACCGCCTTCTGCCAATTACCTCCCTTCGTCCCATCAGATCGCATAGAGTAGGCCTCCTCCCAATTCCATCCGCCAGTCAGTGCCGACTGGCGACTACGCGGAGGAGAGCCTTCTCAGTTGCAGCTCCGACGCTATGGAACAATCTCCCCGTGGAGATCCGCACCCTCACCACCGTCCAGGCCTTCCGCACAGCCCTCAAGATCTGGCTATCCCATCAGGCCTGGGTATAAGACTTTACTCTCGCCCCTCCCGAATGTTGAGTGAATGTTGTGTTTTACCGCTAATTATTTTTACTCACATTTTCTTTTTGTGTTCTGTCCTGCACTTCCCTCCCCTATTATTGTAAGCCGCCCTGAGTCCCCTCAGGGAAAAGGGCGGCCTATAAATGTTTAATAATAATTTAAAAAAAGTAAACAGAAGTTTATTATTTTAACTTATTTTTGTTTATTGGTTTGATCGATTAATTTCTATAGCTGCCCATCTCAGCAAACAATTATGGGCAGTTCACAATTCAACATTTCTATAGGATTTTGAAATATTTGGCAAGTTCAAATAGGGTGATAACAGCCTGGATTCTGTAATCACTTTATATAGCAGATGTGGGGGGAAAGCAGCAAGCATTGGAGGAGGTATCCTCTAACCCAGCCAATGAGTTTGCATATGATAGAGGGGACTGGCCTATTGCCATGGTTACAGAAAGGGTCAACTACCAATCAAGAAATGAGAAAGCCACCCTATTGTCTCAAGCAGCAAAATATCTTAAGTTAATTCTCTGTGGATATGTCTACATCTATTTTACTAAAACAATGGCTAAAGGGTATAATACATGGCTTATTTCATCATGGTGCTCCCATCTTTAGCAAAGTAAAATGCTTTGGAACACCCCCAATTCTTCTGAACCGCAACTACTATTAACTCATGAATAGCTGGATTGGAACAGCTTCTTACAACCATCTGAACTATTATGGAGGTAACTGGGTTTAGGGGAAAGGGTTCTCTCCCAGGTTCCATTGTATTAATGGGATTAGGGATATATGAGGATGGAAGCAGGTGAAAATTGACAGATAAATTTTATTTTTAATCAGTCGAGAAGATAGATAAATTGCAGCAGGGGAGTCAAACTCGATTTCATTGAGGACCGCATCAGGGTTGTGTTTGACTTCGGGGTGTTTGGGGGTGTGGCCAGGAGGGCATGGCTGGGAGGTATAGCCAGGATGGGCATAGCCAGCTCAATGTTATTCATCAAGGCTCTGTTTTCGGTGCCACGATGGATCTTTGCAGCCCTCTCCCATTGAAAACGGAGCTTAGGGGAGCTGTGTGCACCCCAACTCAGGCAGAATCTGGCCCATGGGCCTTGAGTTTGACACCCCTGAACAGTATTGGTTCAATAAGACAGAAAGAAGATTATTTTAATTTTCTTCTAGCAAAATAGTGACATTTCTCTAACACAGCTAATACAAAAACATCAGCAAAATAGTATGCAATCTGGCCAACAGAATGAAAAGCTTTCTTCCTTGTAGCCACATAAATTGACTGTTCTAATTTTTTTAAAAAAAATTGTTCAAGGGACAGTTAAGGGACAGTTGATGACTTATTCTCCAGCCATATTCAATAGGTAGCAATAACAAGGCAAGCATTCTCACAGCGAATTGAATAACCAGGTTAGTATGTGTTAGCTTCAGAATGATATTCTTGTTTAGGCAGAAATAGCAGCCCTCTGTTTGAATTTAAGGCGAGCTTGGGCTGTCTTGGAACTTTTTCTTTGAAGCTACAGACTGTTTAGGTCATGCTGCATTAAAATAGGTTATGCAACAGAACATCTCCACAAGATAAAATCCATGAAAAATGTAAATAATACGGGATTGAAATCGCACCGGTCTATTTCTGTAATGGCAGATCAGCCTGCATAATTAGCAACTCTCTAAAGCAAATTCACTTCTTCAGCTGTGAATTGTGACCTGGAAGATACTTGCCTATTAGGGTCCTATATGCCAAGCAGCTTACATTTGGGAGGGGGGGGTCTGTACACAGAAGCCATTGGTTTCAGAAAGTTGCATAAGGTTAGTAATGTTTAGCATGGCCTGCATATCTTTCAGAAGTTGTATATAAATGTTAAATGCATTCCAAATGTCTAAGATAGGGAAAGTTAAGTATGAGAGATGTGGATTTCTTTGAGTATGCGGGGTTTTTTTTAATGGTTTTCAGACATTTGACAAAATGGATGTTTTCATTATTATTATTTGCTTTCTTTATTTAATAAGATAGAGCAAAGAAAATAAAAAAATACAATACTCCCCAAAGAAAGTAAAAATTAGATAGAAGAGAGGGAGGGAATGATAAATCATATGAGTTTTATATGTCAGTTTCAGTAAATGCATTTGGATTATTGTAGAATGGATTAATATTGAAAGGAGCTTTATGCAGATATGGTTCAGGGTTAGACTAATGTTCCAATAATTGTCCAGAATACCAAGGAAGACAATAGAGATGAAGAAGAAAAGAAAGACTGCATCCATTTGAGTATATCTCTTCTCTTTCTTCTCCTCCCCGCCGCCTCCTCTCCAAAGGTTAAACTGCATAAATTTTATTCATGGTTTGAAAATGCCGCCGTAGTTATTGCAAGCCTGCATACGAGGACCAGGGAGATGGCAATTTAATCCTGTGGCTATATTTCTAAAATGGCCTCATTATTCCCCATTATACACTACTTGAGTTCTGCTACTCAGCATGGTTCTATTACCGAAGGGTTGTAACGTTCAGCCTATTTAAACTTCGGTGCATTTCATTTTTCCCATTTCCCCCATCTGAAGGAAGAGGAGGAAGTACTTAAACCAAGGGAGCTTTTTAAAAAAAAACTGTTTTATGTATTGTGGCGAAGTAGCAATGGCTGCCTTAGTCAATTGCAAAGGGTCAAACATCAAGACCAACGCATGCACAAAATCTTAACACAGAAGCCAAGGCAGCTTCTCAGAGGGGACTGCACACATGATAGATGTCTCTGCAATTTTGTCTCTTGGTCTATCGTATATCTTTAAACTGCTTTGCCAGCACTCGCCGGAGAAAACTGAGTTGTGTGAAGGTTCTATTATTTGGAGTATTAGAGATTTCATCTTGGGCTTTCCTACCTGAAATACAACTTCCCACTATGAACTGGGTGCAGATCATTTTTTTAGGCAGCCAGCACTGTTGAGAAACTGATGTCCTCCTTTTCCTCTTAGGGCCCATTTCGGTGGTGAGCAATCAGCCAAAAAGTAGGAAGAGAATCTGTCTGGCTTAAAGATGAAGGTCAATGTTCAAACGATGTGGATGAACACTGAAGGAGATTCGGTAGAGCATGCACAGACTCCTCATTTCGGGGACATTATAATATTCCTATTGTTCCTGGAAAAGGAGTTTCTTCTTTGCAATAGTTGCCGGAAGAAACTGTCTGTACCAGGACATGAAGTGACCCACTCTAATAGCATTGCCACATCCATCTTAAAGCAAGTAAAATAATGAAATAGTTAGTGATTCTCTTTAATGGTGCATTTTGATGCCTTTTGTCTAGCCTGTATTCTGGCTTTGTTTTTACACTCTGTGAAAATCAAAATGGGCAAGGATGGAACTTTGTTTACATGTGATGGAAGAAATGTCCACCTGGGTTCAGTTGCAAATGGAGAGGACACTGGAAACTCTTTGGAAAGATAGTTTAATGGTGAACAGGACCACATGGTTTGAGGTCCTGGACAGTGAGCACATGGAAGAGAGAGAAAGGGAGGAGGGAGGGAGAGCAAGAAAGGGAGAGAGAGGGAGAGATAGAGAGAGGTGGGGAGGGAGGGAGGGAGAGAGGAGGAGATGGGGAAGAGGGATAGAGAGAGAGATCTATATCTTCTGCCTTTTTAATATTTTCTAGAATATTTCATTCTTCTAAGAGGGGTGGGTGCTAACTTTCTTCACATGGCAATGCATTAAAAAAGATTGGGCCTTTGATCCAGCAGCCTCAGCCACCATATTGGATTTTTTTTATTCCTCTTCCACATACAGAGAACTTCCTCCAATGTCTCCAATAACTATGGAGTGTTCCTGGCCTGTTCAGAGAGAAAAAAAATGTTATATAATGGCTACTTTTTTTAAAAGGGGGAAATCTAACTTGGTAGCAGATGTTTTGGACTTTAACTTCCAACAGCCTCGGTCCAAAGGATTATGGGAGCTGTAGTTCTGAACATCTGAAGTGCAGCAGGTGGCTTCTTCTCATCTTACTATGTGAATAGGGGAGAGACTATCCAGGGCAGAAATTCTATGGAATTGAATCACAAAAGTGTTGCTTTCATTGGACATGTTTTATACACCTTCAACCTCTCCTCTCCAACCCCAATTCCCCCAGCTCTGCTCAGTCAAGAAAAAGTTATATATAAGTATTGATATCTAATGATATTGAGTACCTGCTAAGACAAAAGAAGGAAACAATGGTACTGAAAGTCTATGGAGATCCTCAGTCATCCAGGTCATGGTTGTCCCAATGGTGCTTTTTCAAGAGGCATTTGGACTGTTGTTGTTTTTTAAAAGATGTTTTGCTTCTTCACATAGCAGTGTTCCAATATCTCAGGGGTTGCCACAAAGAAGAGGGAATCAAGCTATTCTCCAAGGTACCGGAAGGCAAGACAAGAAACAATGGATAGAAACTAATCAAGGAGAGAAGCAACCTAGAACTAAGGAGAAATGTCCTAACAGAACAATTAATCAATGGAACAACTTGCCTCCAGAAGTTGTGAATGTTTCAACAGTGGATTTTTTTAAGAAGAGAGTGGACAACCATTTGTCTGAAATGCTATAGGGTTTACTGCCTAGGCAGGGGGTTGGACTAGAAGACCTCTAAGGTCCCTTCCAACTCTGTTATTCTATTCTATTCTATTCCTGTAGGAGTCACCTGCCCCTCACTAATTGATGAAAATAAATGTTGTTTCTGCATGCATTCACACCTTCAATTCAAAGAAGGTCCTTCCCTCTCCCATCATGGGTTTGTAATATAGCTTTTGGGCCAAAGGTGGGTTCCTAGTGGTTCGGACCGGTTTGGCTGAACCAGTAGTGGTTTGCCAGCCTGGGTCGTCAGAACCGGCAGCAACCCAGACCTGTCATGACTTTAAACTGGTTCCCCGATCGGCACAGCATGGTGGTTTTTTTTTCATTTATCAATGTTCTGTGCATGTGCAGACCTATTTACGGGCAACTGTGCATGCGTGCCGAACCAGCAATAATGCTGGCAGCAACCCACCCCTGTTTTGAGCCTTCTTGCCAAGTTCATTGTGTCCCAGTCTTTTTGCATGTTTGCGCTATAACTTCCCATGACTTAGGGCTGCACCCACTCTGAATCCATTCCTAACCCCAGGATTGGTACAATGAACTAGCTTTCATTTTCTCCATTTTTTTTTCTTTTCTAGTAATCAGCACACCTGCAAAATCAGAGAGCCAGCATAGTTTTAAGTTCAACTATCTGCTTTCCATCAAAACACCAGAGTGGAAATATTCAAAAAAAAAAAAAAGCAATTGCTTTGCAATGTTAATATATCACATATATACCGGGCAAGCAGCCAGAGCAACAGATTAGGTGGAGGCTGATCTATTTTTCTTAATGTTTTCATGTTTTGGTTTAAAACAGAAACCGCAAAGGCTGTGCATACAGGCAGCGGGGAGCCAGCCATATTGTGTTCAGAAACTTGAATTTGTGAGTGAGAAAAAGAGAAACATGACTGTTTTTGCATCTATGTTAGTCTATTGCAGGAAAACAGAAACAGAGACATATGTAGGATCATGAAGCCTATCTGATGATAATGTAAGATTTTTTTTGAAAGTCTGATTATAATAGGATGATGGAGATTTGGGGATTGTTCCATTTGACAATGGACTTTGTGCCTGCCCACACAAATTTTGTACATGAAAAGGCAGATGAGAGGTCGACTGAATGGGATGGCCATGTATTCTGTCTTAAAGTGACCAAACCTGTATTTGAAAGGAGATTGACTTGTATCTAAAGAAGACCAAAGAACAAATGCACTCCTTAATGGAGGAACCGTGAGAAAGGTGAATGTCTGTGGATATTCTCAGTCATCCAGGTCATGGTTGTCCCAAAGGTGCATTTTCAAGAGGCAACTGTGTCAGAGTTTGCAGCAGCAATCACATCCAGAAAGCACAAGCACGTAACTGGTTCAGCAGGTTTCATTAAGTTCTCTTTATATATATATATAATATAACACATGAAGTAAATATACAATACCAAAAGCAGGTTTTCCAACATGGTAGTAAATTCAAGTAAACACAGGCAGAGGAGAGAACAGTTTCAGTTTCAGTTCAGAGCAGATGACTAGTTTAGAGCTCAGCACAGACTCAGAGCTACAGAGCTAAGCCATGCCCAGGCTCCAAACTGTTTCAGCTGACCTTGTTACCAAGCCCTATTTCAGTTCATGAATTCTCTCATACACTGACAAACTGGACTTTCTGTTTTTTCTTTGAAGCTTCTCATCCAAGAAGCTTCTCATCCAAGAAGCTTATTCAGCTCTACAGAGTGAGCTACAGAGCTAAAGAAGCTTCTTGGGTGGCAAGTGAAAGGTCTTAAAAAAAAACCCAGGAAGTCCTGTTGCCTCTTCAAAAAGCGCCTTTGGGACATGAGAAGGGTTAGAAAAGGACTTTGAATTTGCTTGTCCACACCTACTACTTGGGTAGCAAGACAGCAGACATACAAGTCATTTATTGGGGGTGGAGCTAAGATGCACCACATTTGATTGACACTTTTGATTCTACCAGATATTTCCAAATTGGTCTAAACACCTGCAAATTAACTGTTATGCTGTGTGTGTGTGTGTGTGTGTGTGTGTGTGTGTGTGTGTGTGTTTGGGTGCCCTTGTGCATACATGCCTTCCAGTCAGTGTTGACTCTGAATTTCTCCTTCCTAGGACTGACTGAGCATAACTGGATATAACAGTATGTGTGCATGACCTTAAGAGATGGGGGGGGGGGGTGCGAAGAGATGCTGCCTAAGGAATAATCAGATAAAAGAGGGCATAGCCTGCAGCTGCATAATAGGCAGGGAAAGAAGCAGCCTCCCTAACCCCTCAGGTTGTAAAAAAAAAGAAAAAGAAAGTGGGAGATTTGTAGTGTCAGACCTGAAAGATTCCATTAATGTACTCTTACAATAAAATAGAAATAGTTCATCTATTCTTGTCTCATCTACCTGGGAAGACTGACACTGGCTCAACATCACCCAGATGACTTTGTGCCTAAGGTGAGATTTGAACTCACAGTCCCACAATTTCTAGCCTGGCATCTTAACCAGAGGTGGTATTTAGCCGGTTCGGACTGGTTTGACCTGCTGGTGTGCCCACCTGCCATGGCTCTAGGCCATCCTATTTAGCCACATTTTCTAAGCCATGCGCATGCATGCAAGCCACAAGTGTGAGCAAAGCGCACACGTGGAAAGCTGCACACATGCCTGGAAGGCGGACATACTCCCAAAGCGCATGTGCACGTGTGTGATGAACCAGTAGTAGAATTCTGTGAAACCCACCTTTGGTCTTAACCACTACACCAAACCATATTTGGTAAATCAATATTCCATTGAACTCCGTCCCGGTCCCATATGATCCGATCTTTTCACAAATACTAAAGCAAGCATTCTGATTTGAGAACAACCACTTGCTAAAGTCCATGGGGGCAGTCCTTCCCTGTTTGGTTGACGTATTTCGATGTTTAGCTTTTTATTTGCACAATTTGAATGTTTATACTGTATTTTATACTACACTCCATTTTGTATTCATATGCTCCTTGCTAGGCTAAATTGCTTCATGTTCTCTTTGGCCCCAGAGATCTTGGTCTGAAAGATGGGTTAATTAGCACTTCATTCTCTCCTTAACTTTGTTATTTTTCCCCAGCAATTATTTTCATTCCTCTTTTTAAATACAACCCTATTGATTCTTCCTCCTCATCACGGCCATTATCCAATAAAAAAGCTGGATATGTTAAGCTTTCACTATGAACCAGCAAGTTTCTTATTGATGCTCATAAGATGTAAGAAGCCGGAAATCCACATCCACGCTATAGATTATATTTTCTTTTTTGTACCTTGATGTAAAAAAAAACCCCACCTAGCCCCCACTTTAAATTTCAAACCCTTCTGCTCATAAGGCTGAAGTGTTTTATGGTCCATGAGTACAGCAATGGAAAAGCTTTGAGGAACCGGGCTAGGAAAGACACCACAAAAGGGGTGAAAATGTTTCATAATTAGTATTCTGGGATGCCTTTGGCTAGAGAATATGTTGACAGAATGCAATCTGCAGTTAGTGGTGCAGAAAGGAGACACATTCCAGTATTGACTGCAAACACATCAGCTTGAAAAGAACCTGTGGGAGTGAGCAAAAAAAGAAGAAGAAGAAAAGGGGAAAAAAATTAATGGCAAAGAATGTATATTCAACAAGGTTCGTGTTATACCATTTGGAAGCATTACATAAATGAATTCAGCTTTTGGCTGTTCCCCTTACACAACGGTTGAGAGAGTGATGTGTCACCTTCAGCTTCTGTTAGCTCTTTAAGGTAACAGGCAGTATTAATCAAAAGAGGAAGGGGAGAGGGGAAACTACTCTTAATCTAAGTAGATAATGATTGCCTTCCATTTGGGTCTGGGAACTGACAAAGAAAAGCACCTTCCCAGGAATAACGTCTCACTCCTTCTGTTCGAAAGCATCTTAGCGCCGGCAGGAATTGAATTTGTCAAAAGTAAGTTTTAGGGTACTTAGGTCCGTGGGTCAGAGTAAGCAGAGGTGATAAAGGTGCAGAACCAAGCATCAGAAGGGCAGCCCCACATCCCACACCAAGTTGTTTTCCCAGTTTGGTTTTCCCCAACTTGCTCTTTTATTAAAAAAAAAAATTAGAAATAGCATCCATCATAATTGCAAGTTGTTTTGTCAAATATCTAAAGCAGTGGCCCTCAATCTTTTGGGCACCAGGGACCAGTTCCATGGAGAAAGGATTTTCTGTGGACTGGAGGGGGTATGGTTTTGCATGCTGCCTGCATCCCATGGATGGTATTCTGACCCAGCTCCCAGAACACAACAAAACCTTTGCAGTTAAATCAATTATTCCTTTAATTAGGAGCGCCAGCAGCCCCAGAAAAAAGTTTCTCTCTCACCGCAGACCAGGGACATGCAGTCAGGAGAGGCAAAGGAGGCGGGGCCTCACCAGTCTCATGAGGAAAAGAAAAGAATAATTAAAATAATTAAAAAGGCTAAGGTAGTTGCTGCCAGACTCCAGAGTTACAGTGGATGACTCTGAGTCTGCTTAGCGCTAACTGCCGGGGGAGGCGAGAGAACTATGGGCCTCCTTTGCATAAGGAATTTTTTGCATTTTAACCCTTGCTCAGAGTTAAGGCATGCGGTTCTCTACCTCCTGATTTGGGAGCAGCAAATCGTGCCTAAGTTGCTTTTTTATTTAATTTTTTACATTTTTATCATGGCGGGCGGACAAGAGGAGAGTTGAAATCCACAGCTGGAAAAGGTATGTGGATCGGACGGAGGAAGGGGGGGAAATTCAAAATTATTGTAATTTAATTTTTTATTGTGAGGAATTTGTGTGTGTGTGTGTCTGTTTGTGCGTGTGTTTCTTTCTTCACTCAAACTCTCTCTCAATTTGAGAGAGAGTTTGTTTGAGAAGAGAGGGGCAGCCCTATTCCCCCACACTGGGAGCCCCATCCTGCTCCCCTTTCCCTTTCCTCCTCCTCCTCTCCCCTTTCTTTGCCGGCTGCCGCCTCACCCCCCCCCCCGCTGTGTCTGACAGGCCAGGCGCCTCACGTTTATGTCCACCATAAATGTGAGACGCCTGGCCTGTTGGACACAGCGGTGGGGTCAGAGGAGGTGGGGACGAGCGGCATTGCCAGGCATTGAGGCTGCTTTCATCTTTGGTGCTCGTGTTGAGGCTTCCGGCCATAAAGCGGGACATGTCCTGCTGTATGGCCGGAAGGCGGCATGCACTTTAAAGTGCCAGGACGCTTTCTCTTTCACCACCCACCGTCCCTTTAAACCCTCTTTTCACCACGCGAGTTGGGAGGAAACAGACGGAGGGAGGCTGGAAGGCGATGGGGGTGCCCCTTGTGCCGCTGCTTCTTGGAGCACTGTGTGCAGCTTGCTCGCCCGAGTCTCTCTGGCCGTCCTTCCGCCCTGACTCAGAGGCCGCTGAGGGAGGAGGACCAAGCTGGGAGTCCCCCACCCCACTGTCCATGCCTCTCCAAGCTGGGTAAGAAGTGCTGCGCCCCACTCCTCTCCGGCCCCTCGCTTTCTCTTTAACCCCCTCAAACCGCCTTCGGGTCTGACTCTGCTTTCCCCGCTTTTGCTTTGACTTTGCCTTTTTGCAAAGGGGGAAGTGTGTGGCCGGGGGTGCGCGTGTATGAACGAACTGCCTAGCCCCGGGTTTCCCCTTCTTTCTCCCCCCCCCCTGCCAAAGCCACCCCCGAAGCCCCGACGCGGGCGGCTGGTGCTGGCAGACATAGGGCACCTTTTGCCCGCTTGCCTCACCAGCCGTGAACCTCACTGCACGTCACTGCCACAGACTTACAGGTCTTTCTGGCAGGGAGATGAATAGATGTCTGCCACATCTGTTCATCTCCACCCCCTGCCTTTTTTCCCCAGAACTAGGGTGGGGCTTCACTAGCAGCGGTAGCTCTTCCATCCCAAGAATCAACCTACAGATTTCCATTGCTCTCCTCTCCTCTGCTTTCTGAGCATCTGTGCATCAGACACTGGACCCAGCTCTTCCTCCTCTTCTTCATCAGCCACCTCCAGATCTAGGGGCTGTTGAAATTCCATCTGAGGGCTAATGGACGGCCCAGGCTCCGCCTCTGTCTCTCTCTCTCTCTGACAGCTGCATTCCCTCTTCCCCCTTGGAGCTCTCAGGTTACCTTGATGCTGATCCTGACTCCCACACTGCCTTTCTCATTTGATTTGGCTGCTAGAGGGGCCGGTGCCTGATAGGCCACAACAGATGGGGCTTCATTTGTTTGCATGGAGCAGTTGCTGGCATATTATGGACTGCTGCCAGTTCATGGACCGGGGTTTGGATATCCCTGATCTAAAGGGCTTCAGGGGGGGGGGGAGGTATTGTTGTATTTTGGGATGCTGGGTCTTACAGTTCCAAAAGGCAACTGGACTTTCTCTCTTTTTCCCTTGAAAACATTTTGCTTCTCATCCAAGAAGCTTCTTCAGTGAACTGCCTTTTGAAAAGCACCTTTGGGACAACCATGACCTGGATGATTGAGACTCTCCATAGACTGTGCCTTACAGTATAGCCTGCCAAAGTGGGGAATTTGCATCCTCCTGCAAGGACATTTACTCTTGGACATCCCTTTCATTACAACAGGGATAGAGAATCCAAGGCCTATTTGGCTATTCCTATGTAGTTTCCTATCACTTCCCCATTGTTGTCAATAGATTCTGGTGGTTCAATTTGTGGGTTAAACTTTTCACTGCCATTTGCAAGCAAGCAGGGCCTCAGAAAGAGTGATGGGTCTGCCCCCTATAGTTTTCTGGGAAGGAAGGGAGAAGTAAAGAGAGTAGGAAAGTGAGTGGAGCAGAATCAGAAAGCATATATGCCCAACATGTTTCCTTTTACCTTTCTCTGTTAAAGACTACATATCTCAACGTAGATGGGTCCAAAGCAAATAGCCAACCAAAAGGGAGGACAGCCACTCTCTCTTTACCACAGGCTGAAAAAAAATGCTTAAATAGTTTTTTACCAGAAATGTCCTGCCCTGGGATTGTAAAATTATACCAAGAAGTAGAGGTCCCACTTCTAACTATAAGGAAGACCTAAAACCTGAAGCTCTAGCTTCAAGTGTTGCTAATTGAGAGGCTGGTTTTGACCTAACCTGCTGGACTCTGCCTTTCTGGTGATAAATGCACATCTATGAATAAATCCCACAAGCCAAGGACCCATGACATCCAACCATTCATACTTCCTTGTTATTCATCACCCTTGAGTGGCAAATTAGACAAGGAAGCACAAATTGATCAGCTAATTCTACTTTGTTGTAAGGTTGTACTAATGCAATTTTGCAAGTCTGGAAAAAAATATACTTCTTCCCTGTCCCTTTACAGGCCAAGAAACTAGGGAGGGTCTCTTATGGCGCTCTTACCCCATCATATTCCTACTACGACCTAAATTTTTCCTTATTTGACCATTCTCTTGGCTGTGTCTCTTCACCCTGTCTCCCAAGGTCATCCCTACATACTTTTCTGTCTTTTTCCAACATCTTTTCACCTCTGCTTCTGGCATATGCTGAACTAGCACTAGCCTTAGCAGGTCTTAACGTATGCGTGTGTATATGTGTGTGTGTGTGTGTGTGTGTGTGTGTGTATATATATGTGTGTGTGTGTGTGTACACATATATACACATACATACATATACATACGCACACATATGTGTATATGTACATACATATATAAACACACACACATACATACAAACACACGCACACACTTTTTCCTGCAATGCATTGAAACAGAAGAGTGCTAACCTATTAACTAAAGATGTGCTCTGCTTTTCCTATCTCACACCATGTAGCAATCTTAAGATCTCACAATTCTCCCAGCAACATTGAGTTTCATTATTTCTCATGAGTTGCTCAGCTGCAGTGAACCTCTCCATCTTCCATCAGTCTTTATATAATTTCCTTTTACTCAGCAAAACCTAAGGTACAAGGGGGGGGGGGGGGTCCCCAGTCCCTTTTCTTTACAGCGAGAGCATGGTGAGTCATCAGTGCCCTCCCATTATTTATAGTTAATGGGAACTGTGCATGTTATGAAGTCAAGTTTATTTGCAACCTTGTGGCTTCTATCAGGCACCATTAATAACATACATAAATAAATAGTTGGTGCTCATAACTCCTATACGGTGGAATGTCATTTCATGAAGTTTATGGCTGCCAATGACAAAGGCTCGGTTTAGGGGAGAGCGACGGTGCTGGGCAGGGTTGGGAGAAGAGAGTGAGCTTTAAGAATCTACATTAAATCTTGTTTATTCCGCAAAGATATTGCTTTATTACTTCAGTTATGTTACAGAAAAGGTACATTCATAAAAATGACACATCCTCTCCCAGCTGCAGCCTGACATATAAAGCGCCTCAGCAGATCATATTCACCTTGATACAGCTTGACTGTTTAGGAAACAAACTTTCTATCAGGATCAACAACCCCCAACACACACACACACACACACACACACACACACACACACACACACACACACACACAGACACACACAGACAGGGCTTTTCTCCCTTTTCTTTGTCTTCCTGAGGTGATTTTCAAAGGATCTACTTTGAGGGATTCCTTTTCATTTGGTTGCTAAGGAACCCCTGTCTGTGCACCATAAAAGTATTTGTACAATGCAAAAGATGTGACACAAAATAGAATCTAAAGTAAGGCTATGCGCAAATGGTCCTTGGTGTTTTTTTTTTAATCTGATAAAAAAATCATTCAGTATTTCAGCTTTCAACATTTGGCAGGAAAAGAGAATTCAATAGGCTACTCAGAAGTGGGATATATGATTCATATCAAGCGAGACAAAGATATGTCCATGGGTTTCCTTAATTGCCCTTCATTATACTGTTATCTCTCTAGTGGTCTTCAGTCCCCTGACTTCTTCACATCTCCATTTAAGCTTAACAAAAATGTTTGCAGACAGGATGAAACTGGAAGGTTATGAAATGAAACTATCACACTATGCATAATACTCAATGGTGGATTGCCAATTTTTTCACTACCGGTTTGGGTGCGCTCCACACTGGTACGATGCTTCTGCGCATGGGCAGAAGCGTCCAGCCAGGTGGGCGGAGCCTCCCGCCACACTACTTCCGGTTCAGCCCATCTGGGCCGAACCAGGAGCAACCCACCTCTGATAATACTCTCTCTCTCTCTCTCTCTCTCTCTCTCTCTCTCTCTCTCTCTCTCTCTCTCTCTCTCTCTCTCTCTCTCTCCCTCCCTCCCTCCCTCCCTCCCTCCCTCCCTCTCTCTCTCTCTCTCTCTCTCTCTCCCAGCCTCTCTACCTCTCTGTCTGTCTCTGTGTGCTCTCGTGTGCATATGCACTCCATCATAACTCTGGAATGCCTTGAGCAATTTCAACCAAATCTGGTACACAGATGACTTACTCTCTGGAAACAAATACCGTGAGGGTAAGACACTCCTAACACCCCTCGGGGGGGGGGTGTCCGGGTGTCTGTGTGTGTATGTTACAGCATAACTCCAGAATGACTGGGCCTCTGAAATGAATTATATCTATAGTGTCAAGTCACAGTTCTTTTGACAGTGATAGTGTACATTTTGGATTCAAGTTCTGTTAAGATACAGCCTGTTATGTTTTAAAATGGCTTCTACTGTACAGCATAGTGGAGTTGCCATGGTAATGGCTTCTCAGTACTCCACAAGGGGCTCCCTCTAATACAGGACTAGGATAAATACATATCTGGGCTACACTGGGTTATCAGCCTGTGTGTGTGTGCGCGCGCATGCGCACGTCTGTGTGTGTAAGTCCCACCATTCCACAGAAGTTTATTGCAAATTAAAATGTACTAAAAATAAAAATAGGAACCCTTTATGCCAGGAAAATAATTCTTTTAAGAAAAATGGAGGATGGATTACAAGCGAACATTTATCTGGCTTTCCAAACTTTGCTGTGACTCTTGGTGTAACATGCATGCTTCCTGCAAAACAGAGCCTCGGTACTTAGTAGAGGATTTACTGGCCGCAAGGCAGTTGAATGACAACTCCTTTAATAATAGACTTTAAATTAAAAAGTCTCTCACAGCCTTTGACAATAAGTTCAAGCCAAATGTTGACTGATATTTGAATGCGCGAGTCATCTTTTTCCCTGACTCAGAAGCCTGAGCCATTTTTTTTACACGCAGCTCCAAATGATCTTTTCCCATCACTTATAGTGTTGGTTGAGCATATCAGCCAGGTAGAAACATGAGGTGAACTAGTACCAAAAATAACCTAAGTAATTGATACCTTTACATCTCTTGGCCATTTTGATGCTGGTGGTGATGGGGAGGCAGAGAACAGGCAGATCTCCTCTTTGCAGATGATGCCCAATGACCTACAAACATCTGCTATTGATCTGTATTTATTTGGATTCCTGAGGCTGCCCAATTTGACAGCATAAGTAATAAATAGTCCCAAACTTCATGTCCAAAAATATGTAGTCTGGAAGATTGGGATCCTTGTCCTGCCTTGTGCCCAATTTCAGTGGGTTATCTTCTCTCCACTCCCTACCCCAACTGGTTGCAATTCAACGGACCCTTCTTGGCCTTTGCAGTAGCCAGTTCTTTTATTGTTTAAATAAAGTAGTGAGTAGATGTCAAGCAAATGCCATATATAGTTTGTTGACCACTACAACTATGGGCGAAGGTGACATTTGTACCCTCTCTGTACCTGTCTGGTGGCGACTAATATTATACAGTGAATGTAACACCTGAATGCATTCTCTGCCAGAAGTGATAGTTGCCTTTTGCGTTTACCCAAAGAAAGTAAAGGTTTATTTAAGAGCTAAAAGAGGGGAAGCATTTATTTATGTAGAAAGAGCAAAACACACTATACTACCTGTCAAGCCAGAATTGCTGTATAAAAGATGCTAATAAGATTCAGCAGATTAGCTGTCCCCATTGGGCAATTCCCAGATGGTCTCCTTCAGGCTTAGCCCCCCTCTGTTTTATGGTTGCCATTATATTCTTCATGCAAAAATAATGATTTCCTCTCCTTGCCACTTTACTGCTTAAAATGGATTAGATCCAGATAGACAGGAAAGAAAAGAAGAAGGAGAAAAGGGGAAAGGGAGAGGAGGGCAGGGAAGGGAAGGAAAGGATTTTTGTGTGACTATTCAAACTCAGGTGCTGGTCCTCTACTTATTTGTGACGTGCATTTTTATTTAGGTTTCTGTGCTCCTATTGTCATTATCTTTTTGTCCTTTTTTGAAGAAGCCCTTAAAAATGAATAAACGATCAAGGGAGGCAACCTGCAATTTGAAATGAACTTGTTCTTTTGCTTTCAGCTATCTTCCTTGCATGAATTCTCTGCAGACTTTTATTTTGCAACTATATTTGTGCGTGTATATCTTGATAGTGCCTTCCCATGCCTTTTCCAATGGTTAACTCTTGATAACTTAATTCTATTCGATTACAGGATCATAGAGGAACTTCAAAAGAAATAAAGCTTTTTAAAATTTATTTGTAAGGTTGCCAAGCTCAACTCTCAAAACCAACTCAAAAGGGAGCAGAACTCTCCTTTAGTTAGAGGGAGAGGATCAGTGATGTGTTCCTACTGGTCCGGACCGGGTCAACCGAGCAGGTAGTAGTTTGGCAGCCTGGGTTGCTGGAACTGGCAGTGACCCAGGCCTGTCATGCCCCTGAACCTATGGCACACCATCTTGTTTTTTGCTTCTGCACATGCGCAGAGCAATTTTTATTGCATTTATGGTCAAATGTGTGCAAAATTGTGTATGCACCAAACCGGCAGTAATGCCGACAGCAACCCACCCCTAGAGAGGATATTTAGTTTATCTACCACTCTGAAATATTCATGCAACCCACAGTTATTTCCAACATCTCTAATCATGAGATGCACATATAGAGAAAAATCTTTGCCTATAAGTGGTAAAAGGCCAGATTGGTGGTTAAGGCACCTGGCTAGAAATCAGGTGCCTGGGAGTTCCAGGCCCACCTTAGGCATAAAAGCCAATACGGTGACTTTGGATTAGTTACACCAGTGGTAGCCAACCTGGTCCCTTCTGCCCACTAGTGGGCGTTCCAGCTTTCATGGTGGGCGGTAGGGGTTTGCTGTAACTCTGCTTTATAAATTTTATAAAGTAAAGTTAGTTCCCTACTTTATAAATCACCATTACTGTGGAACCAGTGGGTGGTTAGAAAATTTTACTACTAACAGAGATACAAAAGTGGGCAGTAGGTATAAAAAGGTTGACTACCCCTGAGTTACACTTTCTCTCTCTCATCCCAACCCACTTCATAGGGTTGTTGTGTGGAAAATAGGAGGAGGGAGAAGTATTGTTTTTGCTGTTTTGAATTAAGGCAGAATAAAAATAAATAACGTTGCTGAAAGCTACCAAGTTGTGTCTAAGTACAACCTCAGAAGAAAAGAATCCACTGTGCTCTCTCGCTCACTCACTCACACACAAACGTAACTGTGGTTTAGTGGGCTTATTAATATTCCCCAGCAATTCCCTTCACCCAAAACCCAGAACCAGGGGTGGTATTCACTTACCTTCCCTACCAGTTCACAAATGTGTGTGAGAGAGAAAGCGTGCTTCACTCACACGCACCACCTCTGCGCATGTGTTCAACCTTCTGCGCATGTGCTTTTGGCTAAAAATGGGCCTAAATGGGATGCCATAGAGCCGGGGTGGGTGGGCGGGGCCACTCTCGAGTTCCGCTACCTCTTCAGCCAAACCAGCTCAAACCTGATGGGTTTATTTTGCCTGGGAACCACCTCTGCCCAGAACTGTCCCAATTTAGTCCAGCCACAAGTAGACCAAATGCTAATCCACAAGGCACGTGGAAGTTTCCCAGGCAAAATTAAATGTACAATACAAGAGGATTCATGAGGTACGATCCACATCAAGTCAAGGTGTCAATCCAAAGCAAGGCAGGATTTACAACGGCCAGAAAACACATAGCTAGGAAATGAACACATTGTTCCCAGCATCGCCTCCATCTGCCTGCTGTGTTAAATAGCCAATTTCCAATGCAGCCCATCAAGAAGGGTGAGGCTTTCTCCTCACAAGTAATCTGGCTGACCTGTTGTGGCCCATTGGCACCAGCGGAGCTGGCAGCAGATTTGCACAGTGAGGAAGTTGGGGAGGAACATAGGCCAGTTGTGGAGTCTGGGGAAGGCTCTGATGGGGGCTTGGTGTTGGAGGCAGAGAGGGGGCCAGGGCCATATGCCAGTTATCAGCTGCCTTCAGAGCCAGACATCAGTGAGGCAGAAGAACAGCTGGAGCCTGTTCCCAGTGTGCAAAGAGTTGCCAAACAAAGGGAAGAGCTAAGGAACAGGGGTCAACTTGGGAGTAAGGCCACAGATGGACGATGAATGGCTCCTCCCAGAGGAAATAAAGAGGAGTGAAAGGGGAGTGGAGTTTGCAGGAGACAATTAATTTGCTTAATTGGTTCATGACTCTCTGAGACTTTTTGCCATGTTTTGCAGATATTGGCCTGTCAGCTTTCAAAGCCAGATAAGGTCTGTGACTATAAATCCTCCCTTGAACGATTTTGATTCATGCTCTCAGGAAGCCTAGGTCAGAACATGGCCTTCGCTACTCCTGCCTTTTCTCTGACTTATGTGTTCTTGGATCAGGAGCAGAAGGCAGTTCCTCTACCTCATCCCTGACCAGATGCAGCTGCATGCTTTCCCTGTCTGAGACCACAGGGCTGTCCTGCTGCAGCTGTGCTTCAGCCAAATGACTCTCAGGTGGATACTTGGAGTCATTGACTAACTTCCCTCTTGACATGCCAGGGATTGGTTCATCCTCCTCCAAACTGACATGTGAAGAGATATCTGGGGAAGCTTCCAGGGGAGTCATCACATCCACAAACTCTGAAATCGGCTTGGTCCTTTCCCTCTAATCAATGTGAATTCTCTATAATAACAACAAAAACCTACCTAAAGATAACAGGAGAAAAAGTAATTCATAATTTTAAAAAATGGAATCTCAATACCCAACACTTTTCTAGTCCTTGTGTTTTTATATTGTAAAACAGATTCAGTAGTTACAAAAAGTCATGTGATTATGAAGGGCAGTTACCTCAGCCCGGGTAACTTTTGTAGGGGTTCACCGACAAACAGTTTATGTTTTTTTAATCTTAAGAAAAATCATTACCTTAAGCACAAGGAAGGGAAATCACAAAGTAGGGGCCTAGCTGCAGAACTTGGAAAGCCGTGATTATGAGTGGAGACATACTTGGGAATATTGAAGATCATAAAGTAGTATTTGTTTTGTAGGAGAACTAGAGACTTCCTCTCAAGCTCCCTAAACACAGACTAGACCAGTATTTCTCAACCTTGGCCATTTTAAGGTGCATGGACTTCAACTCCCAGAATCCCTCAGCCAGCATTGGTTGGGAAATGCTGGACTAGATATCATCCTGGGATATTGAGACATTCCAGAACTTTTCAGTAATTCCTGCTAAGTTGTGACTTTATATGAAATCTTTTGCCGCAAAAGAAATCTTTTGCCACAAAATGAAATTGGATGCTGCAAAGAGGAGGAAGAAGAAGAAGAGGAGGAGGAGGAACAGAAAACAGAGAAGACAAGAAGGAGGAAATGAAGTAGGAGCTAGAGAAGGAAAATGGACAAAACTCTTAGTACCTTGAAGAAAAAGAACAAGTAATAGACAACTTGGGATGTGATTTTTCAGCATCACATCGTTTCATTCAATGCCCTGAGATGTATTGCATTTGCCAAAGCAAGGAGGATGAGTGGGGCCACAGGTGGCTTTGAGTAATTTAGCTAGTCAGTCTGTGTCGCTGGGCCTTGAAAAATTGTGCACAGGTGAAATTGCATTTACAAAACAATGGACTATCATCGCTTCTAGGTGAAGCAATTTGAAGGTCTCCATTTCTAGGAGCTGTGGCGAGTTTTGTAAACGTAAAAAAAGAAAAAAAACCCACACAAGGAATGTAACTTTAAAATAGAGCTTAACTTTTGCCCTTAAGTTTTAAAAGATCAGGTAGGTGTACTACATTTCAGTCTACAGAAAAATGCCTCAGAGAACATTTTTTATTAAAAAATTTAAAAAGAATGAAAGTAAAAAGTAGATGGCGCCAGCTATGGCGCCATCTTATTTTTAGCTTCTGCGCATGCTCAGAATAATTTTTATTATGCTGCACATGCGTGCCCACAAGCGAACTGGCAGTAGTGCCTGCCGGAACCCACCCCTGCCCAGGATGTCCTCATTTAGTGACTGCCTCATTTTGCAACCATTCATAGTTACAATGATGATGAAAAAAAAATAACTTGACAATCAATCCTTGTATTTATGACCTCGGCAATTCTGTAATGCAAAAGATAGCTGAAGAAAGATTATAAGCAAGGCAAGGCTTTCAGTTAGCAACTTTGCTGCTTGCCTGCTTTGTTTAATGACTGAGTTGCCCGTCCCAACTATGGTAACTAAATGAGGACTACCTGTTCTCACTTTTGATCCCCTATCTAAGTCCCAACCCTGCTTAGATTTCTGAGATCATCCAAGAGCTACACCAGGAAGAATTTTACATGAACCTTTTGTGTTTGTCCAACCTCCAAATGGCAAGAAAAAACATATTGCTGATTTACTTGGTATAAGTAATAATTCCATTTCTGTTTTCCTTTCATACATGAAAGGAAATTAATGCAGTAATGGTATCATGAATTCCATCTCTGGGAATACATGGGAAAGGGGTTGCAAATTGCAATCTGAAGTATGGGTTTTGTAACATACCGCAGAGATGCTTGGCAAACTCAGATTTACTTTAAAGACAGAATGGAGTGATTTACTAACAAGTGATAAAAGACAAATTCATAAAGGAAGACACTAGAGAAAGGCACCCGCATTATGAAGGTGGTGACTTAACTGAACTGAACTGATGAATGACAAACTGCAATGCCTTGCAATAACATCACACCAACAAGTTACAGTTGGAAGGAAAATCCATCTGGTTCAGTTACAAGCTGGGAGAAAGACACTGGAAACAACATGGAGGATAGAGGATGATTGGAAAGAAGGTCCATTTATGGGTGACTAGCGTTTGTGCTTCTGGGTCAGGTGAACAATTAACTAGATCAGTGCCAGGATTTTTATGCAGGTCCTGAAATGCTGCTGGGGGGAGGGAGGTTGTGGGCTTGTGTTCTGAAAGAATGTTGGGTAATTCCTATTGCAGCTAATGGCTTTCATTCTATGCTGGATCTTGGGTGAGATGCTGTTGTACTAATCCTACCATTCTGCTTTTTTTAGCTTTCAAACTTTGCTGCAAGGAGTTTTGAAATATCCCGCCTTGAGTGGATTTCTGCCTGCAGTATTTGCTTTACTTATGAATAGAACCATCTAGATAGTTGGCTTCGTCTTTCAGTAAGCTCTTTATCTCCTTAAGTGCTGGCATCCTCTGTGGGCTATTAAGAAAGTGGGGGCTTCTTTCTGCTTCTAAAAACGTGTTTCTCCATTTCTCCTTTAGGGAAATAGAATATTCTATCTTTTATAATATTTCCCAAAATATTTCATTCTTTTAGTGGGGAAGTGGCTTCCTACATTATGACAAGTCACGGTGGCCATGCCATTACTTTCTGTAACTAAGTGGAATGTAGAATAGGAGATCCGTCATAGAAATAATTAAAACCAGGAAAGCCTGGATAAAAACCTAAAAAAAAAAAAAATAAACAAGAAAAAACAAGCTTCCTAATAGAAGGTTTGGTCCAGATAAAAATTAGATGGCACAATAGCTTTGCTTGAAGATAAAGGAATTTATTACCTACTTCCTTCTGGGCATTTTTCTACCTATCTATATAAAAATAGCTGTGTGTGTGTGTGTTCCAGCATAACTCTGGAACGCCTCAAGCAATTTCAACCAAACTTGGTACACAGATGACTTACTCTCTGGAAACAAATACTGTGGAGATAAGAAACCCCTAACACCCCTTGGGGTGTGTGTTCTGTTAAGATACATCTTGTTGTGCCTTAAAATGGCTTCTACTGTACTGCTGTAAAATGGCTTCTACTCAGAGGTGGGTTGCTGATCAGATCGGCTGAACCAGTAGTAGAGGTGGCAGGAGGCTCTGCCCACCCACCCGGATGCTTCTGCACATGTGCATGTGCAGAAGCATTTCACGTGCACGGGAGTATGTTCGAACCGTTTCTTATTAAAAAGAAGCAAAAACTTCTTTAAAAACAAGAGTTAATACTTGAGATTATCTATGACCAAGAGGCTCTTATATAGAAATGCTTCATGCCAAATGATATTCAACTATGTAAAAAAAATATTTTTAACAATGGGTAGTTTCATTAAATTATTATTGAGCCTTGTTTTGTTTTGTTTTTTAAATAGAATCTAAATTAAATTAAATGTTTATCCTAACACTGTCAAAGGAGAAAAACGGCCAGGCCAACAATTCTCTTCAGTAATAGTTAAGTGCAAACTAATATAGAAAATGGATTCAAGTTAGCCTTCAGTTTCTTTGGCTTATGATTTCTGGCACTAATTTCTATAGAAAAAGAAAATATGGCCTTGGCTTTGTTTAGAATTTTGTTTCTTTAAAAGATATATTTTTATTGTGATATTAATTTTGGAAAATACTTATTTAATATTTAATATTGATTTTTGGAGGTAGGAATAGTGGCCTCTGCCAAGCAGCCAAAACAGAGAAGATGGTAAAAGAAATATCAAAAGGGGTAGGACTTGTCTTATAATGGCATTTTTGCTATCTTAACCTTTTTCACCCTTGTGTGGGTGCTGCTGGATTGGAGACAGCTCCATATAGGTAGTCCTCAACTTACAACAGTTCATTTAGTGACCATTCAAAGTTACAATGACACTGATAAACCATTTTTCACAATTATGACCTTAACAATATTACCATGATCATATGCCCAACAATTCAAATGCTTGGCAACTAGTTCATATTTATGACCATGGCTGTGTCCCAAGATCACATCAGGGGTGGGTTTTGACAGGCACTACTGAAGGTTCATTTATGTGTGTTTTGCACGCGCATGCAGTGCAATAGCAATAGGAATAGCAATAGCAGTTAGACTTATATACCGCTTCATAGGGCTTTCCAGCCCTCTCTAAGCGGTTTACAGAGTCAGCATATTGCCCCCAACAAACCGGGTCCTCATTTTACCCACCTCGGAAGGATGGAAGGCTGAGTCAACCCTGAGCCGGTGAGATTTGAACAGCCGAACTGCAGAACTGCAGTCAGCTGAAGTAGCCTGCAGTGCTGCATTTAACCACTGCGCCACCTCGGCTCTAAAAATTGTTCTGCGCATGCGCAAAACTGAAAAACAAAATGGTGGTGTCATAGACATGGAGAATGAGTTTGGGGGCGTGGTAAACCACTACCAATTCAGTTGAATTGGTCCGAACCGGTAGGAACCCACCACTGGGTCACATGATCCTCTTTTGCAACCTTCCAATGAGAAAAGTCGATGGGAAAGCCAGATTTACTTAGCAACCCTAACCCTAACACTTCCTTCCTTCCTTCCTGCCTGCCTGCCTGCCTGCCTGCCTGCCTGCCTGCCTGCCTGCCTGCCTGTCCACAAAATTAAAAATAACCTAGAACAGAAGGGGAAGATGAGCGGGATAGATAATTGCATGGTCATGCATTAGTTTGGGATTGTTTTGCTAGAATGTTAATGAAGGAATATAAATATTTTAGAGGCAGGAATGTGCCACAACTACAGTAAATCTTGGCATTCACCCTCCAAGGGACCTCATGGGTGCCCGGTGGCACGACTGAGCTTTCAAAAATCAAAGGACTTTTCTACACTCTATAGCATGCAAGCGAGCAAGCCTTAGGCACATTTCAGATACAGATCTATGAAAGATTGTCATATAAGAGGCCAGATTAAGGTAGCATAAATTTTTCTCCAGCCCTAAAGTCTACCCTCCAGCTTTACAGATTCTGTTGATAAAATACTGCTTTTAGAGCCCTGCCCTGCTCGTTCTGCACATCCCTGCTGTGAATGCAGCTTGCGCTGCAATTGTCATCTTGATGTAGTGTGGCCAACCAGACAAATTTAATCT
This sequence comes from Thamnophis elegans, assembly GCF_009769535.1. NCBI lineage: Eukaryota > Metazoa > Chordata > Lepidosauria > Squamata > Natricidae > Thamnophis > Thamnophis elegans. Next base: position 64,584,652 of record NC_045543.1, on the reverse strand, counting down.
AATCAGAGATTGGGTGAGGGTGATTAAAGGTTGAAAGGGAAGAACGCATCTCCTTGCTTTTTTGGCCTCAATCATTTCCCCACCAGATACATAGGGTTCATTTGCTTCCGGGGTGAAACTTGCCCACCAGTCCACCTCTGAATCCTTACCCCAGATAGGCAATGCTAGTTGGATAGAGCCAAAGCCCTTGTCCATTCTTCCTTTACTTCCTTCCTTGTTGCTCATAAATCACTTCCATGGGATTCTACTTCTAACATTCCCAACTGGAATGTTTGATTTCTGACTGCTCTTTGGTCTTAAACTGCTTGACCCATAGGTAATTTTTTTCTTCAGACTTTTGCATCTATCCTAGGGTCAGCAGAAAACCGGCAAAAGATGGACGTATCCTGTTTTTCCTCCTTATGCCTTCCAACTAGCAGATATAGCCTTAAAATCAAATATTATGGTTTTTTTGAGCAACTCACAAGCTTACCTCTTCCTGAGCAGCTTTTTTCCACTGTAAGGTGCTTCATTAACAAAGCCTAACAATTTGCTGATCAGTGGTGGGTTTCACCTTCCATGCATGAGTCTGGCCTTCCACACATGCACTTTGCTCGTGCACGCTCCTTCCGCATATGCGCCTGGCCTCAAAAACATGGCTAAATAGGATGGAATAGCGCTGGGGTGGGTGGTCAGGCCGCCCATGATCTTCACTACCAGTTTGCTCGAACCGGGCTGAACCGGCTGAATCTGATGATGATAACTGTGAGGTCAGCGATGTGCAATAGAAGCCAAAAAGCTAAACCAATCCTTGACTTATAAACAGAGGCATAGAATCAAAATCACATGAAGTATTACTCTAATGCTTTAGTAAGACTGAACCTGGAATAGTGCATCCAGTTTTGGTCATCACATTACAAAAAAGATGTTGAGAGTTTGGAAAAAGTGCAAAGAAGAGCCACTAAGATGATTAAAGGCCTGAAGACTAAATCATATAAAGAATGGTTTCAGTACTTGGGTTTGGCTGTTCTATAGAAAAGAATGACTTGGGGTGGGGGGACATGATAGGAATATTCCAGTATTAAAAAGGTTGCCACAAAAAAGAAGGGTGTCAACTTATTTTCCAATACACCGGAGAGCAGACAAGAAACAATGGAGAGAAATTAATCAAGGAGAGAAGCAACCTGGCATTAAGGAGAAGCTTCATAACAGTGAGGACAATTAACCAGTGGAACAGCTTGCCTTCAGAATTTGAGGGTGCTTCATCACTGGAGATTTTTAAGAAGGGACTGGAAAAAGAATCACTTGTCCGAAATGGTATAGGGTCCCCCGTTTGAGTAGGGGGTTGGACTAAAAGTCTTCCAAGATCCCTTCCAGCTCTGTTCTGATTGGTTGAAATTAGTTGTTTAATACCCCCTGTTCACTCTGCTGTTGCCTGAAATGGACATGACCTTAATCAGTTTATATACTGAAGTTTGTTTGTTTTTTACTTCCTAACTGCTCTGGCACATCTGCAATTGAAAATCCAGTTTTTTAGAAGTTGGAAAAAAGATGATTTCAAATACATGAGGACAGTGGTGGGATTCAAATAATTTAACAACCGGTTCTCTACGCTGATGATTTCTTTCAACAATCAGTTCACCAAGCTGCTCAGAAAGTTAACAACCGGTTCTCTCGAAGTGGTGCGAACTGGCTGAATCCCACCACTGCCTGAGGACCTAAGTACATTTTTGTTGCAGTTTTTCACTATAGTGTTTGTCATGAATAGCAAGAAAGTTAGCTAGGGTGTTCTGTTTCCCTGCCACCATCAATTGTCCTTTCCAATTGTTCTTCTTTGCCTAGCTGATGTCTGGTAGTGCTGATCTATCCTCTCTTAATCTTAGGTAGGAGCATGATGGCTTAAGTGATTGGAACACTGGGCAGGAGGTTAGAAACCCCATGTTTGAGACCCAACAGCTGCCTTGGGGCAGGAGTGACCCCTCATCTTTCACTTGACTCCTCTCAGGGATATGCAAGGAGCCTCCAACTGGGCATCCTCAGGGCAATGATGTCACCAGCTAATCCTTTCAACTTAGAAGTGCCTCAACACTTCTTCTCTGTAAATCTTGGGCTCTTTATTATCTCCTTGGATTGCTTTCCTATACTGACTATCTCCTTTCCTTTCCTTATATTTAATGAATTGTTATTCTCATTGCATCCCCAGCAACGCGATGATTTCTTCATTTCTCTCTCTCTACAAATGCAATGAGATCCAATAAGTCTGAACTTTTGTTTTCCTTGAATAGCCCCAAATCTATCATGTTTCCCTGAAAATAAGACAGGGTCTTATTTTCTTTTGACCCCTGAAATAAGGGCCTGGCCTCATTTTCGGGGAGGTTCAGGGACATGCAGTCACTAGAGGCAGGGGAGGCGTGGCCTCACCAGTCTTGAGGAAAAGGAAAGAATTTTAAAGATTTTTTTTTAAATAATTAAAGCCAAGGTAGTTGCTACCAGATTCACAGCGACTTGGAACAGTGCTTAGTGTTAACTATAGGAGGAGGCCAGAGAAATAGGGGCCTCCTGTGCATAAGCAATTTTTTGCCTTTTAAGAGTTAAGCAAGGGTTAACAAGCAAAAAATTTCGTATGCAAAGGAGGCACCTGTTCTCTGGCCTCCTGTAGAGGGCATTTTTAGAGGCTTTTTAGAGTTTTCTGGGAGCAACTAGCTCAGTCTGACTCAGAGCTCTGGCCTTTCATGAGGGGAGGGCAGGACAGGCAGAAGCAGAGTTGAAATCGTCTCTGAAACAGCTGGAAAAGGTGCGTGTGTGGAGAGGGGGGAGAAATTCAAAAAGTTTGATCGGAAGGCAGCAGGGGAAGGGGGCTATGGCAGAGGAGCTGCTTTCAAGCCTTTGGAAAATATATGCAATCCAACTTCTGTGTTTGCATTGGTTTGAGAGTGAGTGAGGGATCCAATTTCTCTCTGTGTGTGTGTCTGTTTGAGAGAGGGGGGAAGAAGGGGGAGGGAGAAGAAAAAAAATGGGAAACAAGGGGGGAAAATGCTGTCGCTTTAAATTGGAACTGAGCATGCCTGGCTGTGGAATTCTGGGAGTTGAAGTCCACAAGTCTAAAAAGTACCTCACTAGCCATAAAGCTTACCACACATCACTGGGGAGGTCTTATTATTTGTGAGGTGCAGGAGGTCCCTTTGCCTTGGCTGCAGCCCACATATCAGCTGATCCAGAGAGGACCAGAAGTTCTGCCTCTCTTGCCAGCTCTAGCCTCACTGGGCCTGCCGCTCTTTTTGTGGCGGCCACTAAGAGAAGGGGCACAGTAGCAAAGGTTTGCAGGAACAGCCTCCATGAGGCTGTTCCAAGTGGATGGCAGGGGCATGTGGGGCACATGAGACATGTTTCCCCCCTTTCCTCCCCCCCCAGGAAATGGTAGGGACTGGCTGCACATGTGGTTTTAATATTTTAGAGGAGGGCTTATTTTTAGGGTTAGCGCATGTGCTCAAAAGCCCGATTGGGTTTATTATCCAGGGAGGTCTTATTTTGGGGAAAACAGGTTATTGAAAAGGTTGATACAGAATTAAAAGCATTTTCGGAGAGAGGAAGGGGAAGTAGAGAAGAGAAGGGAGACAGAGGGAAGAAAGGAGGTAGGGAGAGGGAGGAGAGAGGGAGAAGAAAGTGATGGATAAGGTACAAATATGGAGTATGGAGAGAGCAGAAGAGCCAATAATTGTTTTTGGGAGTTGATGGTAAGATGAATTGATGTAAACATTTAATAATATAATACGATGTTGACTATGTAATAGTATACATGTGATTTTATGTTATGAAAATGAAAAAAATAAAAAACTATAAATAAAAAAAGAATTAAGAGCATTTTCCATCGTTTAGACGAACTGGTAATCTCCAATTGTCGGTCCCATTCAGTCTTTTAAAATCCCCATATCAAACTGATAAGTATTTAGAAAGACTAATTGTAGGCTTTTTATGAATTTATAGTTATTGACTAAAAAAAGGATTTCTGACACATCTGTTTATCGTAAAACCATGATGGTGTCTCATTGGCTTTAATTTCATGTATTAGGCTTGATCCAGCTAAGTGTAGCCAGGATTATCAGAAATCCTGTGTACATGATTACTTAGAAGTAAGTCCCACTAAATTACTAAAGCTTACAAACCATGTGTAACAGTTAAATCAAAATCAATGCTCCCAAGGACACGACCGCTTAACTAAATTTAGTTGGATTATCACCAACATTTCTAGGTATGAAGTTGAGACCACAGAATCAGGTTTAGAAAAAAAAACAAGCAAAATAGGTATGTTTTTGCTATTAATATATGGAACGGTGGAATGCATCTCTTGTGAAGAATTTAAAAACCTTGAACAATCTCCGTTTCAGTCCTTCATTGCTCTTTCAATCCTTATATGCTTGATATGCATATCAAGATGATGGAGGAAGAAGAGGAAGGATATTGGGAAGGCACCAATCATTCCCTGTTATCATTAGGCTATCCGTATATCTCCACGAGTGTAGAATGGACGCTGTGAGAGGTGTGGGAGGTGGAAGCAGGTATCCTTCACTTTTCATTCTACTCCCTCAGAGTTATGGATAGTCCTTGACTTACAATCATTCATTTAATGATCATTTGAAGTTACAACAGCACTGAAAAAAATCTTATGACTCTTTTTCACGGTTGTTGCAGCATCCCCATCATGTTATCAAAATTCAGATGCTTGACAACTGGCTCATATTTATGATGGTTGCAGGGTCCGCGGGTCATGGGATCTCCTTTTGTGACCTTCTGACAATGGGGACACTGGATTCCCTTAACAACTGTGTTACTCACTTAACAACTGCAGTGAGTTGCTTAACAAGTATGGCAAGAAAAGCTTGTATAATGGGGCAGAAGTCACTTAACAACTCTTTCCTTTAATAATAGAAATTCTGGTCAATTGTGATCATAAGGACTACCTTATTTATGACATGAATGGATTACATGTTCATTTGTCTCTTCATCTATAGACAGGGGTGGGCTTCAAAAATTTCAGCAATGGGTTCTCTGCCCAGTTGGTGGGTGGGCATGACCATGGTGGGCATTGGCCTGCATTACGCTGGGGGGGGGATTTTTCCCAGGATCTGGAGACTTTCCTTGAGTCTCTGGGAGGGTGAAAGCTGCCTTCCCTGGACTCCGGAGGCCCTCTGGAGGCCAGAAACAGGCCCATTTCCAGCCTTCCAGAACTTCCAGGAGGGTCATTTTCCCCCCCTCCCCGAGCCTCCGTACGGGCTCTGCACTCTCGCATCCAAAACAGGCCACGTGGAGACTCCTAGGAGGGGAGGGTGGAGTGGGCAGGTCAGTCAGGGGTGGGATTTGGAAGTTCTCCGAACCAGCCATAAGGTTAGCTAAGGGTTCTCCCAAACTCGGGCAAACCCGTAGCAGCCCACCCCTGGCTATAGATATATTTTTCGGCAACCTCCACACAACCTAAGGATCATGTCCATTTGTAACTCTCTCTTCTAATGGCTTTTCAGTAAGATAGTTCAAAGGAGGACTTAGTGGAACTGCTATCAGATATATTCTCCTAAGAAGGGTTAAGGACTTTGAAAGGAAGAACACTGGTGGAGGTAGTTTTTTGTTTTGCATGAAAGCAATATGCATTGGGAAGGGAAATTCAAAAAATTCCTAACCTGGCCTGGTATTGCTGAATCTATGGGCCTCCTCATACATTGTGTTCTCAGAGAACACTTTTCTAAAGATTCAATAAGTTTCAGTGCTCAATTCATTTGATACCGGGGGTCAATAACAGGAGCTATTACTCACTCCTGATGTCAAGTGCCTCCCTTCACTGCAAACAAGAAGCTTGACAAGATCGGAAATATCATTTAGAAAATTCAGTCTCAAATGAAATATGTATTTTCTCCCTTCTGGTATATTGATTTCTTTATTGAATGCAATGAATATCCAATGCAAATCCTCAGCTATGCCATAGTAATGCAGATTGCTAGTACGTGGACCTCTCTGGAAGTTAATTTCTTTCTTTCTTCCTTTCTCTCTCTCCCTCTCCCTCTCTTTTCTTCCTCCCTCCCTTCCTTCCTTCTCTTTTTCTTTCTTCCTTCCTTTCTTTCTTACTCTCTTTTTCTTTCTCTCTCTCTTCCTCTCTCTCTTCCTTCTCTCTCCCTCTTTCTTTCTTTCTCTCTCTTTCTTCCTCTCTCCCTCCTTCTTTCCTTCTTTCTCTCTCCCTTCTTTCTCTCTCTCTCTTTCTTTCTTCCTTCTTTTCTCCCTTTCTTTCTTCTTTCTCTCTCTCTCTCCCTTCCTTCTTTCGCTCTCTCTCCCTTCCTTTCTTTTTCTTTCTTTTCTCCCTCCCTCCCAACCTCCATTTCTCTTCTCTTTCTTCTTCTATTTTGGCTCACTTCAGATATGGTTTATCTAAATCAGTGGTTCCCGACTTTTTTTGGGGCCATGCCCCACTTAAGCATCTCTGAATTCCTGATACCCAATCCCCATAACATATTTTTAGTTTCTTTACTGAAAAAGTGAATTCTATTCACATGGAGGAAGCCTAAAAGGCCATTAACTTGGTTTAAACAAGGTTCAAATTTCCCCCATTAAAAATCAAATTGCCCCCCTGTGGGGCATGGGCCCCATGTTGGGAACCACTGATCTAAATAAACCATACTTGAAGATACACGTTTCTACTGGGTTTCATGTGCATTAGCACAATGCCTTTTATTTACAACTATCTTAGCTTTGAGGGGAAATGACATTTTAAGGTCCTCTGAAATATTCAGCTTTCCTTCTGATTTTGTTGCAATTTTGTTTTCAGGTAGAAAAGGATGGGGAACTCTATAGGAAATTGTTGCCATGCTACTAGTTTTGTTCAGAGTCTGGGAATGAGAATCTTCATTGGCATACCGCAATGCAATTTGGGGAGGAAACCCCTGAGGTTGGTGTGAGAGGAATTGGCACATTCCAAATACTCTCTGTCTAACCAAGTTGCTCTGACTGATGATGATGCTTGGATGAGCAGCAAAACATATCAAACTAACAAGAAAATAAGTCTGGTGGCCATGACTGCATCTTCAGACTTCTCCAGCAATGTTTCTCAACCTAAGCAATGTTAAGATGTGAATTCCCCACCAGCATGTTGAAGCCCCCCCCTCCCCATCTTAAAGTTGTTCAGGTTGAGAAACACTGTTCTAGAGCAAGGATGTCAAACTCAAGTCCTGGATCCGGCTCATGGGCTACTTAGATCTGGCCGTGGAGCCACTCTGAGAACAGCAAAGGACCGGCCTGTGGTGCCTCTGTCAGCAAAAGTGTCATTTTTTTCCTGGCACAGCATTCAGGCCACCATAGGTCCCTCTGACACAAGTGACATTAAGCTGTCCACACCCATCCTCACCACACCTACCCCAGCCCTCTGAGGTCAAACACAACCCTGAATGATGAAATCGAGTTTGACACCCCTATTCTAGAAGAAAGGCAAGATGTGACCCTCTCCCCCAAAATTAAATTAATAAGTGAGAGGTGGTCAAATTCCAAAAAGTCTGTATGAGAAAAAGAGACTGCTTCAGGAGGAAAACCAGCAGGTTCTGACAGGTTCTGGAAAACCAGTAGCGAAAATTTTGAGTAGCTCGGAGAACTGGCAAATATCACCTCTGGCCGGCCCCAGAGTGGGGTGGGAATGGAGATTTTGCAGTATCCTTCCCTTGCCACGCCCACCAAGCTACACCCACCAAGCCACACCATGCCCACCAAGCCATGCCCATAGAACCGGTAGTAAAAAAACAATGAATTTCACCACCTACATATTTTTGCACCAGCCTCAGTATTGGCATGATTTCATGAATAATTAGGGGGAAATTCAAAAATAAAAATTAGAATTGTCTACTGCTATCATCTAAGTTTCATCAAAAAGTGATAGAAGAGAAATCAGGTAGGAGGTGCTCTCTGAATTCGGTTGTTTTCTTGCAGATGTTTCATCATCCAAACTAGGTAACATAATCAGTGCTAGTGAAGTCAGATATTGCGATCAAAATCCGATATATAAATCAGATATTGAAAGTTCTGAAAATCTATTCCTACATTGGATCAAGATTAAATAATTTAAAAACCAGCGTAATTCTTAGGGAAGCCATTCCCTCCCAGAAGAATGAAATATTTTAGGAAATATTAAAAAGGTAGAATATTACGTTTCCCTAAAAGAGAAATGGAAATCTTAAGGGAGACAGAAACTCAGCCCCAGCTCTCTGCCCCTAGCAGATATTTGGTGCCCATTAAGAAAGACTGGGCTATCTTATCTACAAGACAAAAGACCTTCAAACTCAGGTGTTGGGATTAGCCTTCACTCAAGACCCAAACCAGGACAAAGCCATTAAGACACAATGGGAATTGCATCTTAATGGCTTTCATTACACCCTTTCATTACAACAGCATACTCCAGGCCTCAACCAAACGTGATTCAGATGAACATGACCCCACATGGCCCATGGGAATCTGACTATAACCAATAGAATGCATTTCTTGCACAGGAACAGGAAGCTCAAAGGCAAGGTCCAACAGAAGGTATAAATAACCCTCATTCTCAACTCCATGTGGTCAGCTGCCCAGGACCTCAAACTCATGTGGTCCTGTTCATCAATAAACCATCTTCCCAATCAGCCTCCATGTTTCCAGTGCTTTTTTCCCAGCTTCAAACTGAACCAGTTGGATATTTCTTCCAACAATTCAAAAGTATTACGATAATTATATAGATGGTCACAATAACAAATGATGCAGATGTTACCTAAAACCCAGAGAGGTACAATTGACAATCCCTCCCTCTGATTGGCACTTGTCAAGCTATCCCGGACCAAATAGAAAGACTGACACTCAAAAATTTTATAAATGGGCTACAGGCAGGTTTTTGTATTATACAGAAGGTAACAAGACAGTTTTGAAAGATGCATTTTAAAAAAGCCCATAGAGCATGAGACGAAGAGGGATGGAAGAATTCTAAATAAATGAAATTGAAATTAGAAGATGGATGAGATAATAGTAACCAGATAGGTTTGAAGAGATATTTCAAACTTTCATTCATTTATTTTACTAACATACAAGAAATCTATCCAAATAAGACTATGACCAGATCCTTCAATTGGAGAAAATTTAATTTTCTGTGACTGCAGCTTCATTGAAATGCAGGAAGTGAGAAAGATTAGTTTTCAAAATGTGTGTGTGCGTATAATCAAATCCTAATTTAATAATATTTTGGATGATATACAAAATAATCTATTTTTTATATCTAGTAATCTTTATATCTTGACTTCAAACAAAAAAACGGCTGAATAGCATTTCCAGGTGTGCATTGCACTGAATCTTAGTAATTAATGATAGTCAATGTATAAGAGAAATGTAAAACATTTCAGATGTTCCTGGATTTCAACTCCTAGCCATTAAGGTTACAACATAAATAAGAATTGCGCAAAACACATGAAGGGTACTAAAGTTTCTCTTGAAATCCATTCCACTCCTATCTGTTCAGCTCTTCAACAGCTGGGTTTCTGGGACTTCTGTCTCTCCTCTCCTCACCTCTGTCCTCCTTTCTTCTCCTGTCCTTTCCCCTCTACTGCTTTCTCTTCTCTCTTCTCCTCTCCTCTCCACTCCTGCCTTCTCCTCCCATCCCCTACTCTCCCCTCCCTACTCTACTCCAATCCCTTTCCTTTCTGTCTGCTCCGTTCCACTCGACTCCATCTTACTCTACTCTACTTTACTCTACTCCACTTCCTCCCCTTTCCCTCCACTCTGCTCCACTCTACTTACTCTACACTATTCTACTTCCTTCCCTTCCCTTTCCCCTGCTCCACTCCACGTTACTCTACTCTACTTCCTTCCCTTCCCTTCCCCTCCCCTCCCCTCCCCTCCACTACACTACACTCCCCTCCCCTCTACTCTACTCTTTTTCTCCTCTGCTCTGCTCCCCTCCCCTCCTCTTCTATTTAATTAATACTCAGTTTGCCCATCCTCCCCAAAGCTCATAAACCTTCCAACATTTGAATCATCTCTGCATTTGACAAACACATTATCGTTGTAACTGGACAGCTGCTCAGTTGTTTACACAAACTTGTCAACAGTAACATCCCTTTTCCTGCTCTCATACAGTAGAAGCTGCTATTGCAGTTAACATGACATGGTGTCCTGGTGCAATCCCACCCAAATCTCTCATTATATGACAATAGGCAATGCTTCCAGGTTTCTCCAACACCAGTCATGCAGTATGAAATACACACCACACACGAACCATTACAAAAAACTCAAGTGAGCAAGATTAACAGGGAACTTTCTCTGCATACAATCCTTCATGCAATGAGTTGAAAGATACAGCTGTCTTGGCAACTGTAGCCTCAAATCTGCATTCAAAAGACATATGTCAGAATCCAAAACTCAACGTGGATATTTTTTTAAAAAATGACAAAAAGCTATTTGTGTTTTCTATTACCTAACTTTTTTAAAAAAAAATGTTTTCTCTGAATTTTAATACACTGGGCATTTTTAATCAGCACAGTGAAAGTGCAAGAGAGACCAGGATTGATGGATATGAAGTAAACAAACGGGTCTAGTTAGCAGGCATGCATAGACCAGATAAGGAATTAATGATCCCAGGAAATATGGCATTGCTTCTATTAAGATTTTGAAACATGTTGTTCATTGCTCTCGACGCTGCAACATCGGAATGTAATGCATTGCTTCCTTGTCAAGGGGAAAGTGTGATTTTATTTCTTAATGAAGCAACATAAAGCCCAACTATCCACAGTGCAGGGTGGAGAAAGAATGCCAGCTTCATAGTCAACATCTCCCCTAGCTAAGCTAGCGCATTAACAAGGCAAGAGGAGAATAAGAATCTAGTATCCAAGTGGGAAATGGAGGAGGAGAATAGCCCTTTCAGGAAACTATATGGGGTTGATCAGGGTGTTAGAGGTCTCGTTGGTTCCGCAAAAGGGGGAAACACACAGAAATAGAGACAAATGCTGCTTATGATATTGTATAATATGGTTTTGAGAGGCATCTTTAGGCTCACCTGTTTGGGTGACACAAACAATTGGCATATTTAGGATATGACTTGCTTAGATTTTGGTGACATCCTGATCCAGGCAATTTGAATTAAAATGCAGAATTACATATATATGGTGTGTGTATGTGTGTGTGTGTGTGTGTGTGTGTGTGTGTGTGTAGGTGTTGTGGTCCGCCAGCAGTGGCAAACTCAGACAGTGAGGAGGTTGAAGAGGAACATGGGCCAGTCCTGGAATCTGGGGAAGGCTTTGATGAGGGCTCTGTGTCAGAGACAGAGAGGGGGCCAGGGCTGCCCAACAGTTATCAGCTACCTTCAGAGTCGGAGATCTGTGGGGTAGAAGAACAGCTGGAGCTGTTCCAATGTGTGCATGTGCAGAGCTGCCATGAGAAGGAAACAGTTAAGGAACAAGGGCCAACTTGGGAGTAAAGGCACAGGTAGATGGTGAATGGCCCTCCCATAAGGAGTAAAGAGGAGGAAAAAGGGAGTGGAGTTTGCAGGAGACAATTAGTTCGCTTAATTGGATTGTGAGTCTCAGAGACTCCTTGCCAAGTACTTTCTTGTACAGTGCTGCGTTTTGAAGATATTGGGCTGGCAACTCTCAAAGCCAGATAAGGTCCCTGATTGCAAATTCACCCTTGAAAGACTTTGCTGGATGTGAATGAGAGAAATTCACAGTAACTCAATAAAAAAGGGGTTTTGTCAGGACAAGTGGTCTTCTTTGTGGTTTGGGGAAGCCTCGGTCAGAACAATAGGCCTCAACTTACAACAGGTCATTTAGTGACCATTTAGGAAGTTGCATCATTGAAAAAAGTGAATTGAGGCCATTTTTCACACTTACAACTGTTGCAGGGGTGTATTCCTGCCAGTTCTAACCTCTTCTATAGAAGAGGTTCCACAACTCTATTGTGCTGTTTAGAACAGGTTCCAGCTCCCTTCCCCCACCCGTCCGCACCATGCTTGCCCCACCCACCGTTCACTGATTGGCTAGCTCACCAATCACCCCGCCCGCCTCTAAGAGTCCTATCCAAACCTTAAAGTCTTAAAGCTGTCAAATTTGAACACCCCTGGGGATTTTTCTAAAGGGTTATGGGGGTAAGGGTCTTGTAACTTGACAGCTTTTAACACCTGTGTGCTTCAAATGCCAGAGTTTGAGCCAACATTTTGGTTGCTAAGCAAGAGTGTTGTTAAGTGAGTTTCACCACATTTTACAAGTTGGCCAAGCCCACCCAGTCACATGACTGCCAAGCCACTCCCACTTGGTCACATGGCTGGCAAGCCACTCTCACAAAACAGGCCACACCCACAGAAGAAGTTCTAAAAAAAATTGAAACCCACCACTGAACTGTTGCCATACCCCGATGGTCATGTGATCAAAATTTGAATGCTTGGCAACTGGTTCATACTTATGCCCATTCCAATCCAGGTACAATTTTATATATTTCAAAGGTATAATAAGCCCACTCAATTGTTTTTTTAAATATCTTCCTTCTCAATGAATCCCTGGACCACTAAAGTTATGAGTTTAGCATCCCATTTGCGGTGGGGAGGTGTGGCGGCTCTGGTGGATCAGAATGTTTTATTGTAGAAGGAAAGAAACTGTACTTCTTAATTTCCATCTTTTTTTCCCAGCAGACTTGGGAAAATATTATATAGTCTTTTTCACCATGCACATAAAAAACTTTAGCCTCCCTATCTAATTTGTTTACTCCAGTTGTTAGACCTTCATAGCCTGAAAAATCCCAGCTAATTTAAAACCCTAACGGTGAAAATGCATTACAATTTCCCAAGCTTTCTACTTCATTAAATGAATTATACAATGGCCTGGGTTGCTTTCTTTTCAGGGGCGGGAGGGGGAGGTAAAAAGGAGAGGAGAAAGCAGATAGGAAATTCTTGAGGAACGCTTTGTTTTTGTTTTTATTAAATATGAAAGTCCATCAGAGAGTTCATTAAGAACTAGCTGAATGCTCTGGATTGACAACACGGAAAGTTCTCTGGGCAGATAAGGGAAAGCAATCTGCTGAGATCGTAGCTGCATAAGATAATAATCAAATGAGCCATTTTATGACTCCTGCTTTGCTTTAAAACACAACCTTGTAATCGCTATCATGATGGCTTACTTTGACATTCCAGAGATGGGTTGCACACAGGTCATTCCAATTTGTGGCTAGTTGCTAGAAAATGGTAACCTCTATGCGTAGGGCACTGGCAAACATAATTCTCTTATGTTTTAAGCATGTGCAGTAGGGCACACATTAATGCTTTGGGTGTTCCTGAATCAAAGAAATATTCTCTATTTTTAATTTGCATTTACCTATAGGCATAACGTGAAACTGAACTCAGATTTTCCCCACACCTCAAAAAAGTTAACACATATCTAACATTAGTTAATGTATTAACTCATGCAAATATATGTGTTTAAAAGTCAGTCTGGTTAAAGTACCAAGCTAGAAACTAGGAGACTATGAGTTCTAGACTCATATTTTAGGCACAAAGCCAGCTGGGTGATCTTGGGCCAGTCAATCTTTCTCAGCCCTAGGAAGAAAGCAATGTCAAACCACTTCTGAAATCCTGCCAAGAAAACTGCAGGAGCCAACACAGAGTTGAAATAAAATAATGTCCCATCCATGGTCAAATAATGTCTCATCCATGGTGTTTTGGAGAATAGTTTGACCAGGAAGTCAAACTATTCTCCAAAGCACTTGTGGGTAGAACAAGAAGCAATGGGTGGAAACTAATCAAGGAGAGAAGCAACTTAGAACTGAGGAAAAATTTCCTGACAGTTAGAACAATTAATCAGTGGAACAACTTGCCTCCAGAAGTTGTAAATGCCCCAACACTGGAAGTCTTTAAGAAGATGTTGGATAGCCATTTGTCTGAAATGGTATAGGGTTTCCTGTCTAGGCAGGGGGTTGGACAAGAAGACCCTTCCAACGCTGTTATTCTATTCTACTCTGGTTATTTGTTGTGGAGGAGGGGCTTATGATACTCTTTTGAGATTAAGAGCTACGCTGGCAGTATTGTGCTATATCAGAAAAGTAATCCATTTCAGAGAGGTCTTAATGGAAGAGATAGTCTCTGTGTTTCCATCAACCCATTGAAACAGAAAGAAAAATCCTGTCCTGGATCAGTTGTCACTTAGGTAAATAAGGACCAGTTGGATATCTTTCAACAAGTGGTCAACAGGATCCTGGCTAGGTAACTAGGACTTAGCTCTGGAGCATTACTGGAAGAACTATCATAGACAAGACAAAAGTGGTGCTTGAAAATTGCACCATTATGGCGTGCTATTATAAATCAGAAGCATCAAAGTGGGGTTATAGAAAGTGAATATTTGAACTGTGAGAAAGAATGTATCCAGACTCAAATATCACTGAACAACAATTAGCAGATCGAAGGAGATTCATTACTAGGAATAAAATATTCAGGAATGCGTAACTGGAAGAGATTCACACAAATTGTGAAAGTGGAAGAGCCCAAAACAATAGTAGAATAGTACAAGAAACTCAGATAACAATTGGAAATGTAGTTGAAAACAATTGATATAAATTACAGAAGTAATCATATAAAAGAAGTAATAGCAACAGAACCTGCACTGAAACAACCATGAATGAGAAGAATTAAATAAAAATTAGGGGGTATGAAGACTTACCAGTTGAAAAGCAAAAACTTCCAGCATTGAAAGTAGTGCCCCTCAAAAGACATGGTGCTTATAATGAAGGATTTAAATAAGACACCTGCAAGGATTAAAGTAACATCTATGAAATAGACGAATCAGCTGGCCTACAGTATAGCAGCGGTCAATATATAAGAACTGAGTATTGAAATTAGAAAACAAAAAGCAAAATCATGTTCAATCCCAAAGTGGAAGTTCAGAATGAAGGCTGATAGAAAGAAATTAAGATTAGATGCAAAGGGATGTGGTGGCTCAGTGGCTAAGATGCTGAGCTTGTTGATCAGAAAGGTTGGCAGTTCGCAGTTCAAATTCCTAGCGCCACATAACGGAGTGAGCTCCCGTTACTTGCCCCAGTTTCGGCCAACCTAGCAGTTCAAAAGCATGTAAAAATGCAAGTAGAAAAATAGGAACCATCTTTGATGGGAAGGTAACAGTGTTCAATGTGCCTTTGGTGTTTAGTCATGCCGGCCACATGACCACGGAGACGTCTTCGGAGAATGCTGGCTCTTCAGAAATGGAGATGAGCACTGCCCCCTAGAGTCAGGAACGACTAGCACATATGTGCGAGGGGAACCTTTACCTAAGATCAGATGCAAATAAAGAATATGAAAAACCAAAAATTGAAGCATGTAGGATCAAGACAAATCTAATTAAAAAAATATTGGCTTAGCAACAGGAAAAATTGAAGAACCCTTGGAAATCATAAAGCAGCAAATAACAGCAATAGTGGGGGAAATTGAATGCTCCGAAATGTGAATCATCCAATTTAAACAAAAGCAGCTATTTCAATCAGACCAGAGGCAATTTTACCAAAATATAAAAGGCAACAGAAATTCTGAAAATGGAAACCAAGCCAAAAGAAAACAATCCAGTTTTAGAAAGATCCACGAGAAACTCAAAAGAAGTATAATAAAGTGCTGGGTCCATTTATTTTAAAAATGACGAAGAATTTAGTTAAAAAAAAATCAGTTGGAATATCTAATAACAGCACATATTGTTAAAAATTGTGTAAAAGGGATTAAAAAGTAGATATTTCCTAGAAATGATCGGTTGCATGGCTTTGGACTCAAAAAACTGACTAACTTCCATCCAATTATAGCTAAACAGCTTAATGAAGTATTACATAAAGGAGACATCAGTTAATACAGGAAAAAACTTGAAAATCTGATTCAAAAAGACCAGTGCAAAAGAGACAGTACCAGGAAATCATAGGCTGATAACATTCTTTCCTATTATGTTTAAATTATTCACAGGCATTATAGTGGGGCACTTACAAGATTATTTTGAAAAATAATATCCTCCAGTAGAATAGAAAGGAAATAAAGTGAAGAGCAGAGATTCAAAATATCAACGTCTAATTGATAAAATAGTTCTGGAGAATTGCAAAAGCCCAGAAATCAATTTACATATGGTTTGGATCGATTATGAAAAGGCATTTGATTTATTACCACATAGTTTCCATCATCAAATGTTTGGAAGCAATTGGTATCAATAAAAAACATTCAACTGTTTATAGGGGAAAAAATGGAGGAGTGGAGGACAAAACCAGTGGTTGGAAATGCAAAATATGGGCTTGTCAACATTAGGAGAGGTCACTTCCCAGGCATGTTCTCACTTTTGGTGAGAACTGTTTTGGTTATCAAACAGCCAACATGCTAATAAAACCTCAGGTTTGTACTTACATGGAAAATCCGAAACTAAGATCCAGTCACTAATATATTCTGTACGAATTTTTTTAGCACAGATACAGCAATGGGATATGGCCTAGAAAAATGTGCTACAGTAGCAATAAAGAAGGGTAAAATCACAAAGAGTAACGGCTTTGAAATGACAAATGGCCATACCATCAGGAACCATCAGGATTAACTTTCCAGTATCTGGGCATTTTACAGTTGGGTCACATCAAGCATGAACAAGTTAAAATGTGATTAGTAAAGAATACATCCAGAGAGTGAGAAAATTGTTAAAAACAACCTTGAATGATGGAAATATCATCAAAGCTATTAATACCTATATCATACTTGTGATATGAAATTATTAACAAGGTAAAACACCAATAAAGGGGTTGAAATAAGGGGGTCCTTGGTGCTCTTTGAGCTTCGTTGTTTTCTTGCAGACATTTCATTAACCAAACTAGGTAAGATCATCAGTCCTAATAAGGAATGGGATTTGCTCTCACTTTATATGCTTGGAGGTTCTTTGGTTGAGCTGTTTGCTGTTAGCTCATTTGGCACTTCCTTGAATGGAGTATTGTTTAGTTCTTGATCATTGGTCTGATGTTAATCTTAGTTTTTATCTGTGCTTATCTGAGTGTTGATTGCTCATGGTCTTATTGTTCCCTTTTTGGCTTGCCTATTGTCGCTTCTACACAGTATGTGTACGTTGTTTATGTCTTAGGTGATGGCTAATTTGTTTGAGTGCCAGACTTCCAGGAAAAGTGAGGGGGGAGGGAGAGAGAGAGAGATTTGGGGTTATCTTTTTCCAGTGGGATTTAAGGATGGAAAATCTTCATACCTCTGTATTCTTTTCTATCTCTTGGGTTTCTTTCCATTGCTCAAAAAGGATAGAAAGATTGTTGGAAGAAATGACCTTCTGGGTTGAGTTCCAAGTGGGGAAAAAGACACTGGAAATAAGGAGGCTGCTTGCAAAGATGATTTAATAGTGGACAGGATCACATGGCTTGAACTCTTGAACAAAAAAGGGAGATTGCATGTTTCTAGATGTTGGGTGAAGAAGAAAAGAGAGAGCGAGATGCTGAAAGTTTCTGGTTTTATGCCTTCTCTGGCCTTTGAGCTTGATCTTGTATTCTGATTCGTTGTCAGACTCCCATGGAGCCATGCAGGGACAACTCTGTAGGCTGTGAATCCACATTTGGTTGAGCATTGCTTCTTTCCAGGTGCCCTGTGGTGAGATTGGTAAAGGGCCAATATTATCATGCCTTAATCCCATCACTCTGGAGCTGAAGGGGAATCTTTGTTATGTAGAATAGACTAGCTCAGGCATTTTTATGGCCCATTGACAAAGGTGGGGGCTATTAAGAGTGAGTCTGTTTCCTGCCTAAAAACATATTTCTCCATTTATGATCCAAGAAAATATAATATTCTGCCTTTTCAATAATTCCCAGGATATTTCATTTTTCTAGGAGGGGGTGGGTTTTAACTTCCTAATTATAGGATGAGAGAGAGAGAGAGAGAGAGAATATAATACATTTTCAATTTATCAAAAAAACTACTAATGTAAAGTAATAATAAATGTTGTTTATAGTCTGATATTATTCTACTCATCAATTTCCTGTTGTTGACTATTCCCTTGTTCCACCTTTCTTCCATTCCAACCTTTGGAATCCATAATTAATTCATCCATTCCTTTGCTACACTCTTGTTTCAATCTCTCTTGTTTTTACCAGTTTTTTAATCTGATTGATAGCCTGTGGTTTTGCTCACGATGCCACCAGACCGAATTGGCGACACTGAGTTGCTCGTCTCGTAATACATTATTAATACCATTCTGTCCAGTAAACAGAAGAAATTAAGCCCACGTTGTTATCAGAAAATGAAATTGGGAAAAATGTTGTCAAGCAACTACAGCTAACAAAGCCACACATACTGTAGTCCACACAGTATGTGGGTACAAAATGTATTTTAAAATTTACAGAAAAAACAGAGATGGTTTTAAGATTACAGAAGACAAAGTCTGCACTAAATTAGGTTTTGTTGGCAGGCGAAATGCATAGAATTAGCAAGCCATGTTGCATTTCTTTTTCTTTTCATAGAAAGCAAGTAGAAGGTTTGGGAAGAAAAAGCCAGATGTTGCAAGGAATATCTTCTCAATTGCTTGGGGGAAAGCAAGATTCACAGTCGTGTTCCAAGAGCTGATGTGTGCTTTTATTTTAAGAGATTTGTTGAGTATGTTTAACCACCTACCAGTAGAAGAAATAACTTCTTTAGGGGAAATCAAACACCTCCTGTACGGAAAAAAAAGGGCTGATCTGTTCAGAAAAATTTAATGTGGAAAAGTGACTGGGAGGTACATGGCAAAGTGCATAAAATATAGTTGTTTGGCCATTGGTTTATGAGATTAATAAACCACTTCGGTCTGAACTGAATAGGAAAGAACAGAACTATTCTTATATTTTTTTCCACATTTGGAATAAAACACGAGGGAAGAACAATGGGTCTAAACCAGTGGTGGGATTCAAAAAATTTTTACTACCGATTCTGTGGGCGTGGCTTTGTGGGCATGGCAGGGGAAGGATACTGCAAATTGTCCATTTCCACTCCACCAACCTGCTTTCCAGCTCCATTCTCCTGTTCAGGGCAACAAAAGAAGATCAGCTGGGAGGCTGGGAGGCAGAGGTGGAGGGGCCAGCCAATTTGCCGGTTCTCCGAACAACTCAAAATTTCTGCTACCGGTTCTCCAGAACCTGTCAGAACAGGTTGAGTACCACATCTGGTCTAAACCTTGATTTCTTCAATGACAGCTTAGCCCAAAAGATATGATGCTGAGTAGCTAAGATACTGAAGCACAAAACAAACATCTGGCTGCAACTTTATTGATACATCAAAATATGAAAAAAATGTGTGGTAGCTCAGTGGTTAGAATGCAGTAATTCAGGCTGATTCTGCTCACAGCCTGGAATTCGAAGATTGGTAAAATGGTTGGAAGGTTGACTCAAGCCTTCCACCCTTCCGAGACTGGTAAAATGAAGATTGTTGAGGACAACATGCTGACTCGGTAAACTGCTTAGAGGGGGCTGTAAAGCACTGTGGAGCAGTATATAAGTCTAAGTATTATTGCTATGGCTGTTACCTTACAAAGGAAAAGGATGAGGGGGACACATACAGTGAACAATGTGCTTTTCTATGCTTTTGTCTATTTTACTGCAGAGATCGGGAATACAAACGTACAGTTTGATCCCAACGGGTGTTCACATAAGAATGTTGATTTGTGGATAAATTTCATATCGAAGAACCTAATTCTAATCGCTTTTACATCTGCCTTGCTTCAGTTTGAGCAGGAGATTCAAAGAGAGTCTTGTTTGAGTCAGATTAGCCATTTGAGGTTGGAGGTGAAGCCAGTTGGACGGGCAGTTGGGGTGATTTGAAATATGATTGGAAAATGTATTTGTCCATTTATATGGGGGGCGGGGACATCCAAACAGCTAAATGGGTCCTCATTTTTCTGACCTCAGAAGGATGAAAGGCTGAGTCAACCTTGAGCCGGTGAGAATTGAACTGCCAAACTGCTGAACTGCTGGCACCAGGCAGCCACCAGAAGTAGCCTGCAGTACTGTATTCTAACCACGGCGTCCCCATGGCTCTGTAAAATGGAAGGAAAATAGCAAAAATCCACTTTTTCAGAGGGCATTGGATAATTTCTAGGGTTTCACTGCAATAAATTCTTGACCTATTTCACTAGCACTCCCTTTTAGGTAGGCATCAGGAAAGCATAGCATAGTAACTACAACCTGTCCCTGTCCAGAAAAACCTCTAAGCCAGTGATGGTGAACCTTTTGGACACCGAGTGCCCAAACTGCGTGTTCACACATGCCCATACTGCACATGCACACATGATTTCTGCATGAGCGCACACATGCAATTTGGGCATTTGCACACGCATGCGGACCAGAGACCAGCTGGCTGGCGGGAGACAGGGTATCCCAACACTGGCACTCAGCAACAGGCAAGATCTTTTCCTTTCGTGAGCTTCTGTTTTATCATTTGCAGGAAAACAGAAACTCACAAAAGAAACACAATGGAGATCTGAGCTTGGGGGGACGGCGTGCATGCTCTGCATACCACCTCTGGGATGCATGCCATAGGTTCACCATCATGGCTCTGAGCTATCACCCCAAATTAAACATAACTGCGTTATAATGTCTGTAATGTCCCTATCATGTCACCACTAGTCCTCCTTTTCATTAAACAAGACATACCCAATTCCAGCAACCGTTCTTCATATGTTTTAGCCTCCGGTGCCCTAATCATCTTTCTTGCTCTTTGATTTACGTAGCTTTAGTCTGGTTTGCTTTAGTTTTTTTAGACTACCTGGAGAAGGGCATCACTGTGTTCATACCATCCGATTTGGCCTTTTCTACATCATACAAAAGCAATCAGAACAGACACGGGAGTGTCTCAGAAGAAGAGTTCTTGGAAATACAAAACCTCCTTGCTCTGTAAATGTTGAGCTCGCCTAATAAATGCATTGCCTTTATTAGATTTTGAATCTATTTTGGCTATTATATAATGCCAGGTTCAGGTAAACACCATTCATGGAAATGAATTCTTAGAAGCAGCTCTTCTCTTCCAGGAGAAAATATTTTAGGGTATTCCAAAGCATAAAATCAAAAGAAAAACAAACACCAAGCCTGCCCACCCCTTTTTAAAAACCATTTCTTCTATTTGCTCATAGATTTATAACCCACATTTTAAAATGACTGCATGGCAAAAAAAAAAAAAAAACAACCCTGTTAAATTGATATAAAATAGAGCCAGGGGACCTTCCTGCATCAACAACCTTATGCTTCTTTAAGGTCAAGGAAAACTGGGAAGGAAAATAATATAGAGAAACAGGAAAGGAAATGTTAAATTTATTGATTTTTTTTTTAGTCCTTAATCCCTGATAAGAATCAAGGGAAAAAGTCCGTGTATAAGACATGATTGCAGAAATGATTAAAAGTATTTGATGCACTTTAAAAAAAAAACCACCAAAGCCTTGCCATCTTTTTTTGCTGCAGGCAGCAGCCCTGAACTGAATCCTGACATTTCTTTGCAGGGGAGGATTGCCCTTCCTAATATAGGATTAATAAATGAGCTGCCAGAGGACTTTCATTTGATTTTAGCCAACAAATATCAACATTTCTTACTTATAAAGGTCCCTCCTGCAGCACAAGGGCTCACATCGTTAGGACATTGGGTTAGAGGTTAGCAAGCCTGTATTCAAGACCCAAGTGAGTTGTGGGGATGGGGTGAGTCCCCATCCCTTGCTCTACCTCCTGTCTGGGAGACAAAAGGAGCCCGCAACTGGGCATCCCAGGGCAACAGTCAGAGGTGGTATTCAGCAGGTTCTGACCAGTTCTGGAGGACTGATAGCGGAAAATTTGAGTAGTTTGGAGAACCAGCAAGTTCCATCTCTGACTGAATAAGAAGATAGTGAACTTCTAAATGAGTTCTGATGCATTGCCTTTTGATTCAGAAGAACCCAAAACTATTTGTAACTTGTTGTTTCATCATTTGAGAACTATTTCACTGTGATTAAAATCCCACAGTGATAAACAGTGAACAGTGTAAATGATGTTTGATAATATGTCGGTATAGGGTCAGAGCAGAGGTGGTATTCAGCAAGTTCTGACCAGTTCTGGAGAAACGGTAGTGGAGATTTTGAGGTTCAGAGAACCAGTAAGTACCACCTTTGACTGGGCCCACCCTCATCTATTCTCTGCCTCCTGAATCCCAGCTGATCAGGAGGAAATGGGGATTTTCCAGTAACTTTCCCCTGGAGTGGGGAGGAAATGGAGATTTTACAGTATCCTTCCCCTGCCACGCCCACCAAGCCACGCCCACCAAGCTATGCCATGCCCACCAAGCCATGCCACATCCACCAAGCCATGCCAACAGAACCGGCAGTTTAAAAAATTGAATCCCATCACTGGCAACAGTGATGTCTTTGGCTAATCCTTTCAACCTGAAAGTCCCTTGGCTGTTCTGCTATGAGTGCAATGCTAAAGTCCCTCTTTGCATTTCACTCTTTCCATTTCATTCTCACCAAGCATTTGTATATATTAAGCTATTACCTTGTCTAGGAGTAACCTGGAGAGATCACCGTGTTGTCTTAACCCATCCAGATACGTTGGGCTTTGGATCCTACCACTAGCAGTCCAGCTGGGAATGATGGAAGCTACAATACAACAGATCTGGAAAAGTTCAGGCTGGGATACAGCTAGAAAAGTCACCACTCTCCCATCTCCTGAAACAAGATTTAGCAGTATGATCTTCCACTTGACTTATAAATCAGAGTCTGATATGCAAGGTGCAAGTATCCATGAGCAACACCGGCTGGCCACATCTATAATTTTTACAGAGAATTCAGCAGGAAGACCAAGGGGAGGAAAACCCCTAAAGCAGGGGTGAAATCCAGCAGGTTCTGACAGGTTCTGAAGAACCAGTAACGGAAATTTTGAGTAGTTCAGAGAACCAGTAAATACCACCTCTGGATGGCCCTGCCCCCATCTATTCTCTGCCTCCCAAGTTCCAGCTGCTCAGGAGGGAAAGGAGATTTTGCAGTAACCTTTCCCTGTCATGCCCACCAAGCCATGCCCACAGAACCATTAGTAAAAAAGTTGAATTTCACCACTGCCCTACATTTTTTTAACCCAGAAGCAGGAAACCGTACAGTAATTCAGCTGAAAGAATGTAGAGCATTATATATGTGTGTATGCACGTGCACGCGCGTGCACACACACACACACACACACACACACACACACACACATATATAACAAAAAAGGCAACAGTAAAAAATATTGGGTTTCTGTCTGGATGGTCTCTTGTGACGAGCCTAATGACAGAGAGTGGAAGTGTGACCTTCCTCCCATACTTGGGCATACCAGGGGTTGTGACTTTAAGTATATATATATATTTAAGTATATATATATATATATATATATATATATATATATAATATATATATATATTATATATATATATATATATATATATATATATATATATATATTTTTCAAATTCCATTTTGAAGAGTTCAAATGGAATTCTAGGTAGAGTTAGCCCGAATATTCCCTTGGACTGAGGAAGGCAGACTTTTCAATAGGCAATGGAGCGACAAAATCAGACTTCTAAGAATTTTCCTAGAGGGATTCGAGGTACAGAGAAAGATAATGGTTCCTGGGCCTTTGATAACTGCATTGAAGACAGAACATTAGAAATACACAGACAGAAGATGTGAGGCAGTCTTTCTTCTCTGAGATATGCAGAACGCATTATTCCTTCTGGTCAAATGGCTTCCATATGTAAATATTCCTTAAGATATCTTTGTATGTCCTCTGCTAAACTATCACATTATTAATGCTTATAGTATGCAAGGTTGTGTGAAAAAGGAAAGGACAAAGCAAATCTAAAAGCCATAATAAAATGTGGTCTAAAAGTAAGAAATATAGCTAACATATAGTTCTAAAGAACTGGATGGAGATACTATAGGGAAAAAAAGATGGCAATCAATAGAAACAATAAATATTTACCTTCTGAATATTCTGGAGGTGTTACAAAACGCCATCTAGAGGCTAAGCCTTCTTAACTTGTCCTAGATAGGTGAAATTACATATACAGCATACAGACAGACAGCATTACAAATATATTATGTTTTCTTTGCAATCTTCAGTATCAAAAGTTACTGTTCTGTTATTAAATTGTGGTCCTAACTTCCCTGACTGAAGCTGGGGGGGCCCTGTTTCTTAGTTTTCATCTCTCTCTCTCTCTCTCCTCTCTCTCTCCTCTCTCTCTCTGCTCTCTCTCTCTCTCCTCTCTCTTTCCTCTCTCTCTCTCTCCCCTCCCTCCTCCCTCCCTCCTCCTCCCTCCCTTCCTCCCCTCCCTCCTCTCTCTCTCTCTCCCTCCCTCCCTCTCTCTCTCTCAGCTGAAAATACTAACACTTGGCTATTGGCTTGCAAATATATTTTCTCGAATCAGAAAACAAAGCCAAACTTGACACGAGTGTTCTTCAACATCTGCCATCTGCCATCCAATTAGATATATAAGCACTTTTCTGGATTTTTGCTTCCCTAAGGATAGCTTTTGTAATCTGTTTGTGCAGTTGACCTACATTCACCCAAGGATGGCTGAAATTATAAACATAAGGCTGCCTTCTCTTTATTAATTTATTCCCAGACCCAAGTTGCTCCTCCACTAAAAGTTGTTTGAGTAATCATGGAATAAAGTGTATATTTTGGACCATAAGAGCAAAAGAAGCATTTCTTATAAAATCTCATGCAGGTAGAATGATCCAATCATCTACAGCAGTGGTCCCCAACTCTCGGGCTGTGGCCCCCCTATCAGGCCGTGGCCTGTTCAAAACTAGGCTGCAGGATAAATGAGCAAGAGCAAATGCATGAAGCTCCACTCACCCGAGCGGAGGGCGCTTGTGCTCGTATGCAAAATTCCGATAGCCCAAGCAAAAGCGCCCACTGCTCAAGCACTCTTTGCCCCGTGCGAGTGGAGCTTCCCACGCAAGCACAAGTGCCTGCCATTTGCGCAAGTGGAGTTGAGTATGTGCAAGAGCAAGCACCTTCCACTTGCATGGGAAGCTCCATTTGCTTGAGTGGAAAGTGCACACTTGCACCACTCTCACAAATGGAGCTGTGGACATGCTCCTGCCATGAATACTGCCCTTGTACCCAGTTGGGCTGCCACATTGGAATGATTGGGGACCACTGATCTATGGGACCAGGGTTCCAACACAGGGGTGTCAAACTCAAGGCCTGTGGGTTGGATCCAGCCTGCAGGATGCTTAGATCTGACCCACAGGGCCATCCTGAAAACAGTGAAGAGCCACCTGCAGTGCCTCTGCCAGCAAAAACGGAGTTCTCAAGGACTGCACACGGCTCTCCCAAGCTCCATTTTCACTGGCAGTGGGTTGCAGAAAGCCATTGAACCAAAAACAGAGCTCGAGACCTGTTTTTGCTGGTAGAGGACTCAGACCACCACAGGCGCCCCTGTCACAAGCAGGGACGTGCAGTCACTAGAGGCAGGGGAGGCGGGGCCTCACCAGTCTCCTGGGGAAAGGAGAATTTAAATAATATTTTTAATAATTAAAGCCAGGGTAGTTGCTACCAGATTCAAAGTCACAGTGGCTTGGTGTCTGCTCTCAGTGTTAACTATGGGAGGAGGCGAGAGAACTCGGAGCCTCTTTTGCCTAAGGAATTGTTCGCCTTTTAAAAGTTAAGGAGGAGTTAACAAGCGAACACTTTCATATGCAAAAGAGGCACTGATTCTCCCGCCTCCTGATCGGGGAGCAGCGAATCATGCCTTAGGAGCTTACGTTGAGCACGCTTACGTTGGCCGGACAAGAGGAGAGTTGAGAGAGTTTCCACAGCTGGAAAAGGTGGATCAGACGGAGGGAGGGGGGGTTCAAATTTATTGTAATTTAATTTGTAATTTGTAATTTAATAAAAAAAATATTTTTTTATTGTGAGGTTTGTGTGTGTTTTTTTTTCTTTCTTCACAGCGGTGGGGTCGGAGGAGGCAGGGGGGCGAGGTGGCGGAGCACGGAAGCAGCAGGGACGTTCTCGCCGCTGTGTTTCAACAGGCCAGGTGTCTCGCATTTATGTCCGCCATAAACGCGAGACACCTGGCCTGTTGGACACAGTGGTGGTGGGGGGAGGAATTGGCTGGTGGGCTGGCTGGCTGGGGAGGGGAGACCCCTTTAAAGCCCAGCACCGAGCGGTGGACGAGGAGAGCGGTGGAGTCCGGCAGGGAGTTGGCGGGCGGGCTGGCTGCAGGATTGTGACTGTCCGTATGAGGAGGTGGGGGGGGCAAGGCGGTGGAATGCGACGGGTGGCGAGAAGCATCTCAGATGGAGCCAGGCATCCGGAAGACAAGCCGGCACTTAAAGGCATGCCGAAGTGCCGGCTTGACTTCCGGGTGTCCCGGCTCCATCTGAGATGCTTCTCGCCACCGTCGCGTTCCACCGCCTTGCCCCCGCCTCCTCCGACAAACAATCCTGATGCCCGGCCTGCAGCCAGCCCAGCACCGAGCGGGGATGAGGAGGAGGAGGAGGAGAAGAGTGGTGAGTCCAGGCTTGGTGCTGGGCTGGCTGCAGGCCGGGGCATCAGGATTGTTTGTCGGAGAGGCAGGGCGCAAGGCAGTGGAGCGTGACGGTGGCGAGAAGCAACACCCCTGCCACTGTGTCCGACAGGCATCTCGCGTTTATGTCCGCCATAAATGCGAGACGCCTGTCGGAAACAGTGCCGGGGACGTTGCTTCTCGCTGCTGCTGCGGTCTTGCCTCACCAACGGTAACCGTCACCGCACGTCACTGGTCACAAGTGAAGTCAAGCTGGCCACGTCCACCCTGGTCTGCAAGGTCAAACACAACCCTGATGTTGTCCTCAGTGAAATCAAGTTCGACACCCCTGTTCCAAAACATCGGGAGGTTAATAAGTTGAGGAAACTAAACCATGGAAGAAAAAAACAAATTGTAATCTGTCTGCTACCGAGGATGAAGAAAATTGTGCAATACCGGTTAGTAGTCTTCTATTTGGCTTAGTGCCTTTCTATTTAGACTACCAGATGTGGGCTGCAAAGATGCACATGATCATTAGAGAGTGGTAAAATATCAGAATCCTCTTTGCTGCCCCGCAGAGGTCACCTGACATTTTACAGCAACAAAGCCCTCTGATCGGTACATCACGGAGACCCACAAAAGCAAAGACTCATCACAGTTTTATTATAGTACTCCTCTTAACTCACAGGCTGCTAATATCCAGGGTTTTATGGTTAGCCATATGCATCCTCTGCCTTGTTTTGTGTAAAGCCATAATCTGATTTATTGGGCTTTAGCTTAGGGTATTGTGTGAATGTAGCAATTGCAGCTGATTATGAGAATTTGTTCCGAAAATTGTAGTTAATTAAATCAAGGCTTAGCATGCTGTGTGAACCCAATTTTTATGTATTCCAACGGCCTGGTAGACAAAAATATAGCTTGTAAATATATTTCAATAATAGGAAACCACATGAGCCTCTTAAAGTTTTGCAGGTCTAATAACTGATTAGGGTCCAAAGCAGGAAGGGCAAGATTACAATTTCTGTTGGACCGTACGGCTTTCATTATAATATTTATTTAGAATAACAATGCCATTCTGACTGTGGGCAGAAAAATCTACTGCATATGGAAAGAATTCTAGGGTTACTTTATTGGTTGGCTTTAAATCACTGCCATAAAAGAGCTACATAGATTAAAGTATCTTTATTTCATTTTTTCCGCAACGTTCCGGGGTTATATTTAACTCTGGTTAAAGAATGCATAACATCATAAAATATTAATCTAATGACCATTACCCGCTATTATATTGCTACTACTTTTAGAAATGGAACTTTTAGGTCCTGGCTGCTTTTTTAAAAGAAAAAAAAAATCTATTCCTTAAAGCAAAATCTGCCTAGATGGCCTCAATTAGCTTGATCGGATCCTTCAGTTGAATGTCTAAACTTGCTTTGGGAGAGAACAGACTGGTAAAAGATAACCATGGTTTGTCTTTTGTACTTCATTGTCCACAGTCCATCCGATTGAGGCAGGCTACAAATATTGTTAAATAAATGAATGAATAGAAATGGAAACTGACATATATCATCCACTTCACCTTGGGGTTTCCTCCAGAAGTTCTTAATTCAATTCCCATCAAGGTGACCCTGCATGAGTAAGGCAGGATGATGGAAATGACAGGCTTCCAATTTCTGGAGAACTTCATATTGTCCCTTCAGGTACACTTAATACTGCCCTGCTTAGCAACCATTCACATTTATGAAGGTGCTGAAAAAGTAACTTTACAATTAGTCCTCACACCGATGGTGCTTGTAGCATCCTGCAGTAACAAACATGATCACCATCTACATGCTTCACAGACAACAGGATCAAAGGAATAAAATTACATGTTCAGTCTTGATATCACCGTGACTTGCTTAACAATTGTTAAACTGCAGAAGGTCATAAGCCTGTGACAGCTGCGCGATGTCTCACTCAGTGATGGAGTTTCTCTTTCTAATTCTGGTTGTTAAATGAGGACTGCTTGCACACTGCTTGCAGAAGCATAATTTTTGAGATTTGATTTCATATTCCTACAGACACTAAATGCATTTGGACAACTTTCTTCCTTTAATCTTAACCTATTCTTACAAGCTTGCTCTGAAGCTAGGAAAAGAGACCCATGCATCATGTATGTAAACTTGAGCCTCCTATAGAAAGGAATGGATAAAATATAATATAATTAATAAGGACAGAGTTCAACTACTGTTGAAAAGAAAATTTGGCCAAAATAATGCTTTAACTCTATTCCTCACAAATCTTTGGATTTTATGTAGTTTCTACATGCAAATATGTCTCTAGTCATATTTGAACTTAGCTTTTTTTTTAAAAAAAATAGATTTGGTTCAAAAAATTTCTTAGGACTGGGAAAAAATCTATAGCTGAGCAACAATCCTCAATTATGCAGAGGACAAAGAGAAAGTTAAAAGTGAATTAAAACTTTCTCTACTTTGCTATGATTGCGACAGATGGTAGGACTGAGGAAACAGCTCAACTTGTATGATTGTATGACTGTTAGTTTTGCAACTTGTGAATGTTTGCACACCCCAAGCATTCATAATATTATACATGTACTTGTATTAGGTTGCGACCCAGAGTCTTTACAGAATGTCTCCTCCCAAATACATTAGAATATAGCTCCAGAAAGTCTTCAGGTATGCCTTTCAAATTGCTGGAAAGAAAGTTTATTGGTAGAGTTTCTGTCTCAGATAAGTCTCATTGATGTACAATATATATGTTACTTTCTAGGATTGTCATATTCCTAGACTTTTAAACAGTGGTGAAATGTAAAAAAAAATTGCCACCAGTTCTCTGGGCATGGCTTGGTGGGTGGGTGGTCATGTGACTGGGTGGGCGTGGCCCATTTTTTAAAATTTTAAATCATTTTTTACTACCTATTCACCCACATGCTCCACCTTCGCATATGCACAGATCCTTCCATACATGAGCTTTTGGTGAAAAAATGGCCTAAATGTGATTCCATAGAGCCGGGCATGGATGGGCGGAGGCACTCACAATTTCCGCTACCGGTTCGGGTGATCCGGTCCGAACCGCTAGAATACCATCTATGATTGGACACCTCTGCATTAAATTGAGCATTGAACTTAAATGAAGATTTGAGCTGAAATGTGTTACACTTTGAAGAATATATACTGTTATATATACTAACAACATATTCCCCAGTTTTATTTCCGAAAAAACAGTATGGACTATTTGGTTTGACCCTGTTTTCTTCCAAGAAATGAAACATTTGCTTCCTTGAAGTTGATACGGATGATACAGAAGTTTAGTAATATGTAACCATCTGATTTCAGTTTTCCTATAATATGTAATATAGCTCTGTATGTGTGTGCGTGTTGCACAAAACAAGTCTCTAGAGAGTCATATCTTTTGTGCCTGTGGCATCATAGGCTTCAGTCCCTCTTTGTGATTTGAGGCATACAGTGCCCTAGGCTACTACACTGATGTATTCAGTTGGCATCTTGATGGCATTTCAAAATTTTTAGCTTAATAAGATTAGTGCTGTTTTTGGAGAAGGCAACAAGCGAACCTGTTGTATTCTAGAATCACAGCATAAATGCCACTATTCTGGCATAGTGACCTGACAACTGTTCTGAATGATCTATATTTGTGTGTGTGTGTGTGTGTGTGTGTGTGTGTATGTATGTATGTATGTATATATGTCTGTGTGTATGTGTGTGTGTATGTGTGTGTGTGTGTGTGTGTTTTCTGAGGTTTTCGCGGGTGTTAGTATGTAGGTCTTTGGTTATTCGGGTTTTCTCCCGCGTAAAATTGGAGGTGTCTTGGCGACGTTTCGACGAAGTCTCATTCATCATCTTCAGGCTTCGTGCTTCCAGAAGCAATGTGACATCTCAAGACACCTCCAATTTTACGTGGGAGAAAACCCGAATAATCAAAGACCTACATATATGTGTGTGTGTGTGTGTGTGTGTGTGTGTGTATATATATTATGTTATATTATATTATATTATTATATATACATCTGTGTGTGTGTCTGTGTGTTCCAACATAACTCTCGAGCAATTTCAATCAAATTGGGTACACAGATGACTTACTCTCTGGAAACAAATTTGGTGGGGGTAAGGCACCCCTAAACCTCCCGGGGGGGGGGGTTCTGTTAAGATACAGCCTATTGTGCCTTAAAATGTCTTCTATTGTACTGCTGTAAAATGACTTCTACTGCACAGCGCAATGGAGTTGCTATGATAATGGCTTCACCGTATTTCACAAGAGGGCTCCCTCTGGTAAGGGGGAAAATCCAACTTTAGGCATTAAGTTTGGTCTAAACATTTTCCCCTTATAAATAAATACCTAGGTAATGCCAGGTTATCAGTTAGTAAACTATAAAGGTAAAAGATGTCCCTGCAATATTTACTCCACTAGTCATGACCAACTTTTGGGGAGTGGTGTTTATCTCCGTTTCTTAAGCCAAAGAACCAATGTTGACTGAAGACAATTCTGTCATCATGTGGCAAGCATGGCATCACAGTATGTACAGTGAAATGTGGAATGCTATTATCGTCCTGCATGCTTATATAGCACCTATCTATATGGTACCTATCTATGTGATACCCATTCATTTACTTGCATTTGCATGCTTTCCAGCTGCTAGGATGGCAGGAGCTGAGACAAGTGATGGGAGTTCTTGCGGTATTCAGGTCTCAAACTGCCTACCTTTAATGATCTAAGACTCCTAACTACTGAGCCATCACGTCTCCTAATAACCAATAACTTAACCTGCCTGTGATTACTGAGCTCCTGTAATATCATCAAACAATGGGTGGGCATGAGACCACTGATTTCCGCTACCTGGTCAAGCTTGGGTCCAAAAAAGAAAAAGAAATGGCAATAGGATCCAGTTGCCAGGGCTTGCAAAAGAAAGAGTGGAGGAAGTCTGAATTGAAAAGATAGCATGTCAAAGAAAGCAGGACTGATTCACTGGAATTAAGAGAGGAAGGTCTCTTAAACTGAAAAGGAAGTTGAGTGTTAGAACAGACATACAGTTGTCACATAGCTGGAAACAGAGAAATAAAGGAGATTTAGCTTACAGATACATTTAGAATAATCACCCAATCCTTCATTGGCTTATTAGGAAATATTCTTCTTTTTCTCCACCAGTGCATAGTTTGGCCCCCATCATAACCTATTCTGAGCTCATGTATCAAGCAAGTTTGGAAAGGTAATCATTTTCCAGCTTCCCTATACAATAATTCCTTTCTTATGAAGCATACGTATTGATGAAACATTTAAAATATGTTCACAACCTGTGTCATGTTGCATTTGATTTGTGCTGAGACCTGAGCTGCTACAACAGTGTGATAAATGTGGTGTCATGGAAATGCAGCCAGTGTCCCTTTAGTGCCAGCAGACTGTACACATGTTCCCAGGAAGACAGCTTTGAAAGTTCACCGATCACAACATCACTGTCACATTATGCACTTGCATTCTCAGCCACCGAATATCAGTGCACACTCAGCAAACAGCCTTACATAATATGACCTTTTCTCATACATAAACAGAAATAGGCAATCTGGGGTATAACGAGGACTATAAAAACAGTTGAAGTGACATCTAGACTCTTGTATAATTCAAAGAATAAAAATGCACTGGGAACGATGGCAGAGGGATTAAAAAAATCAAGATGGATAAAGCAACCCTGCAATGAAAGCCTTTCCATGTTTTTTTAGAGAGATGTGTGTGTGAGAGAGAGAGAGAAAGAGACAGAGGCAGAGAGACACACAGGGAGAGAGAGACAGAGAAAGAGAGGGAGAGAGAGAGAGAGAAAGAAAGAGTGACAGAGAAATTAGATGGATAATAGATATACTAGATAGATGGATGGATGGATGGATGGATGGATGGATGGATGGATGGATGGATGGATGGATGGATAGATAGATAGATAGATAGATAGATAGATAGATAGATAGATAGATGATAGATAGATAGATATAAAACACATACATAACACACACAAAGAGAGGGGAGGCCCACGGACTAGGAACATGCGAATTAGTCCTTAATCGCACCACCTCACCATAAATCTATACAGTTTTTCCAGTATGCTTTAGAATCCTCTGGAAGAGTCTTCTAACATTTGACCAGAAGATAAATAATTTAGATTAACTATAAGTTTTCTCCTAAAAAAACTCTAAAAATTATGTGCTACGCTTACTCTTACCCTCCATTGTGTTGTTTGCTATTCCTTTAGCAGTTTAAAAATTTCTTAGCTGTTTCGTTTTCAAGAAGCCCCAAATTTCCACTTTTAAAGATAGGTTCCAATATCGAGATGGATCATGACTGACTTGAACATTGGAACCTATCTAACAAGCTGCAGTTCCGTGGTGAGAAAGGTAAGGTCCTGCATTTAGGCAGGAAAAACCAAATGCACAGGTATAGAATAGACCAGAGGTGGTATTCAGCAGGTTCTGACCAGTTCTGGAGAACCAGTAGTGGAAATTTTGAGTAGTTCAGAGAACCGGTAAATACCACCTCTGACTGGCCTCACCCCCATCTATTCTCTGTCTTCTGAGTCCCAGTTGATTGGGAGGGAATGGGAATTTTGCAATAACCTTCCCCTGAAGTGGGGAGGGAATTGAGATTTTACAGTATCCTTCTCCTGCCATGCCCACCAAGCCATGCCCACCAAGCCACACCCACAGAACCATTACTAAAAAAATTTGAAGCCCACCTGAACAGGTAACCGTGAGAGGGATCTAGATACATCCTAGTGGACTGCTACTTAAGAACAAGCCAGCAGTGTGCTGCAGCTGTCAAAAAAGCCAATGCAGTCCTAGGCTGCATCAACAGATAGACAGTGCCAACACAAGAAGTAATAATACCATTTTATACTATCCTAGTGCGAGCACACTTGGAATATTGCAACCACTTCTGGCCACTCCAATATAAAAATGATGCTGTGATCCTGGAAAGTGTGCAGAGAAGTGCAACAAAGATGAGGGTCTGGAGGCTAAATCATAGGATGAACAGTTAAGGGAGTTAGGTATGCCTAGCCTATTGAAGAGAAGGATTAGAGGGGAGGGGGGCATGATACCTGTCTTTCACTATTTGATGTGCTGTCACGTGGAATTGACTTATTCTCTAAGCTGTCAGAGAGCAAGACAAGAAATAATGGGTAAAGCTTGTTAAAAAGTGATCCAACCTAGAAGTAAGAAGAAATTGTCTGACAGTGAGAACAATTAATCTGTTGGGTAGCTTGCCACCTAGGGTTGTAGGTGCTCCATCCTTATAGGTTTTCTAAAGTAGACTGGATAATCATTTGGGATGGTATACACTGAGCTTGTTGATCAGAAAGGTTGGCAGTTCGGTGGTTCGAATCCCTAGCACTGTGTAACCGAGTGAGCTCCCATTACTTGTCCCAGCTTCTGCCAACCTAGCTGTAAAAATGCAAGTAGAAAAATAGAGACCACCTTGGTGAGAAGGTAACAACATTCTGTGCTTTAGTCATGCCAGCCACATGACCAGGGAAACATCTTTAGATAGTGCTGGGTCTTTGGCTTTGAAAAAGAGATGAGCACACACTCCTAGAGTCGGGAATGACTAGCACATATGTGCGAGGGGAACCTTTATCTTTAAGAACATATAGGAACAGAATGTTCATAATAACAACACAACTACCAAGAAAACACTCAATGTATTGACACTCCTTCCAATATTCAATTATCTCATCCCAAATATTGTTTTCAATTTATTTCATTTTTATATTTTGAAGAGCACAAAAGTCCCTATTAGCTTGTTTTAATGCGTCAGAATGAACAATTTCAGGGAAATATATATATATAAAAGAACTGATCCATCATGCGTAATGGCTTTTAAAAACCACATTAACAAACCTAGACAGAAAAACTTTTAAAGTTCCTGCCTAGGTTGGACTAGAAGGTTGGACTAGAAGACTTTTAAGGGCCCTCCTAGCCCTATGATTGTAAACAGTAAGTCCTTATTAAAGGAACAGAAGAAGAGCTATGTCAATTAGGCTGAAAGACTAAGATAGCTAGATCACTATGGGAGTCTAGAGGAATTGCAGGATATTATCCTATTCTGCACTTTTCCCCATTCTTGTATTTGAGTTTACTGAAATCTATCTAATCATTAATACGTAGCTCTTTATGTAGAAAAAAAAACCTGTTGAGCTTGCAAACTAAGATTGTATGATACCTTGATGACAACATCAAGAGTTTTTGAGATATTTATGATTTCTGTTAAAAGAATACTCGTCTCCGTTACCGTAATAACTGAATAAAATATAGCAAGGCCAAACACAAAGAGAAGCAAATCAAAAGTATTTCATTCAATTCAATATTCCTATGATGACTTACATACATTGGGAGTCAGGACTGATGTGTACAGAGCACCTTCTGGTAAAGGAAGGGCTCATATTTCAACACAGACTCAAAAACTGTTGTCTATCTATCCCTGAAAATTATCAGGATTCCCTATTATAACTGCTGATCCAGATTATGTATTGATTTTCAGATATCTTTTCCAGAGACTATAAGCTCCTTTTTTATTGTGATATACAAGAAACCTAGTTTGATTTTCTTATTTGGATTGCCTGTTGGCTATCTTTTTTTTTCTGTAGCTGGGTGGATCAAGGCTGAGGTTTGACTAGAGCATAGACTAAGGGTCAAGCTATATTTTACATGAATTATACAGCTTGCCATTGAACATTATTGTTATGTATTCAGTTCTAAAAAAATCCTCAGCTAGTGCTGGTGATTTAGGATCTCAAGTATCACTATAATGTGGATGTGGTTGCAATCTGGTTTTTATAAACTGAATGTTGTGAAGTGGCATATTTCTACTTGTTATTAGTTGATGGTGATGATGATGATGAGAAGGAGGAGGAGGAGGGTTTAAATAAAAAATGTGTCTAGCACAATTTTGACCATCTATTATGTGTTGGTAAACTCTAAATCTTTCTTGTTGTTGTTTAGTTCTAAGTTGTGTCTGACTCTTCATGACCATAGCACACCAGATCCTCCTGTCCCTCGCTGTCTCCTGAAGTTTGCCCAAATCAGAGCCACTGTGTCGATGACACTATCTGACCATCTCTCTGACATGCTCTTCTCCTTTTGCCTTTAGTTTTTCCCCAAGGTCTTTTCCAATGAATCCTTTGGTGAGCCAAATTATTTCCACTTCAGCATCTGTCCTTTCAAAGAACAATCAGGGTTGGTTTCCTTTAGGTTGGTTTCCTTTAGGATTCTCCAACACCACAATTCGAAAGCATCTAAATCTTTGCCCTCTCTTAGATATTGACTTTGGAATTCATGTCATTGCATGCCTAGGAATCTAATTCAATGCAGCATGTGGATGACCTTTGCTGATCTGGAAATGCTAAGCTGGAAAAGCTAAACAGTGAAAGCATACATCACAGGGCAACAGTTTTTGAATTAAGGTATCTGAACTGAGCTAGCATACAGAATGCATCCTAAATCCAGGCCCTGTGACTCCCAATGGAATGATAGTCTGGAAAGATGTAGCTTCATCAACAAGAGCTCAACAGACAAACAAGGAGGCAAAAAGCATGTGTTGCACAATGGAATGATCCTGTTGATGTTGATGACATGGCCAAAGTCTGCCCGAACTGTTCTGCATTTCTATTCCTTGGGAAAAAATGTGGATTTCTGCTGTAAGAAGGGAAAAGACATGATAAGCATTCTGATTCTCTGTTTAGGTAAGGAAATATCTCTGAAATTATGACCCAGTAAGGCACAGGTTGTCTAATTATTAGCTCGTTGCGCAATCATCCCGATATTCAGACTGGATTTGGCGTTTTTATCCACGTATTGAGGCCTTTTCAAGGACCTCGGATTGGAAAATGTTGATGTTTTATGATGTCAGATGTAACGCTGTTCGGGATGCACCGAAAGTGCCAATTACTATTGGTACTACCTTTGCTTTATTTTGCCACAGTCATTATATTTCTACTTGCAAATCTTTGTGGGTTTTTTTTTAACCTTACCCACTTCTTTGCCTAATTGTCATTATTATTGCCACAAACTGAACTTAAGATTCCTGGGGCAATTCTGGGAGATGAACCTAAAGTTGCTGAGGTTCTATAGTTGTTGGGCTTCTTGCATAAGAAAGGAATTTGTGAGCCTAAGCCAAAGCCACAATACCCAAAAGTGGCAAAGGCATGTAAGCAGGTGGACAAAAGCCAGGAAAAACTCCCTCGAGGAAAGGAACCAAGCCGTTGAGGGGACAAAAGGACAAAAGTTGGGTCTGAGCATCATGGCAAGCCCCTCCCCAAGTCTCACCAATGAAGGAGTTGGAGTCTTCATGGGAAGCCCCTCCCCACCAACTCTGGAAGATAAAAAGAGGTCCTGAAGCCAACCCAGGGATTTTTGTGTCATTATTTTTATTTTGGATCCCAGACTTGGTGACTCCTGTCCCTCTGATTAGTGCCTGGCAGCCTAGTAGTAGATGCTAAGTGTGAATGAGTGTGTGTGCGTGTCTAAGCAAAAATATATGAGTAAAAGTTTGCTGTTATTTTAAATTCACTGGTGAATCTCTGTATACCATTTGTGTCTCAGTGTTCAGTTGATTTCAGATTGAGTGTGGCAATTTTCCAGGCCTGTGAGTGTGCGATGAGTGACCATAAGCTGAACCTGAGAGCCCACTTCTGTAACCATTGGACAATGTGGTCTTTCCTATAACAATGAAGACCCCATCCTTAAAGCAGATCGGACACCTCACCTACCAAAACTCGGCTTTGTGGCTTCAAGAGTTAGTTAATAATTACAAATTCAAATACAGCTGAAAATGTGCTTTCAGCCCACATTTGAGGCTTTGTTAAGCTTTCTAGAATTATTGGAATGAAGCGGAAGAAAACTCAACACCTAGAAAAAAAATGATATAAATGGACAAACGAGTCCTAAAGTGGGAAATCTACTTTGCGCAATAGATTCAAAGGATCCCCAATATTTGGGGGGGGGGAGAGGTTATCTATCACTACTATAGAAATCCATTTGTCATGCTGATCAATCAACAATGAAAAATCATGTTAATCCAGAAGAAATACATACATACATACATACATACATGCATGCATACATACATACATACATACATACATACATACATACATACATACATACACACCATTAGCTGATAACCCAGAGTTTCCTGAGTATTTATTTATAGGGCGGAAATGTCAGGACCAAACATAATTTCTAATGTTGGATTTTTTCCCCTTACCAGAGGGAGCCCCCCTGTGAAGTCATTACCATGGCAATTCCACTGCGCTGTACAGTAGAAGCCATTTTACGGCAGTACAGTAGAAGCCATTTTAAATCACAACAGGCTGTATCTTAACTGAACACACACCCCGGGGGATGTTAGGGGTGTCTGACTCTGACAGTATTTGTTTCTAGAGTAAGTCATCTGTGTACCAAGTTTGGTTGAAATTGCTCGAGGCATTCCAGAGTTATGCTGGAACAGACACACATAGGCATATATATATGTGTGTGTGTGTGTGTTTGTGTGTGTGTATGTGTGTGTGTGTGTATGTGTGTATATACATATGTGTATGTGTGTGTGTGTGTGTGTGTATATATATATGTGTGTGTGTGTGTGTGTGTGTGTTTTATTTGTGCTGATAAATAAATAAAGGGAGACTAGTATAGATCTATTTCAAGCTATTTAGCTCTCATCAGCTAGCCATACCCTTACTGGGATTCGATCCTGTGCTGAATTGCATCTTAGGCAAACGTCTTAGCCATTATGCCACAGGTCTCCTCCTTATCAGCTGAAGCCAGGGAAGAAGGTATATATTTAGTGTCACAACCCCTGGTAAGCCCCAATTATGGGAGGAAGCTAACTGCTTCCATCATCTGTCAATCGGCTCGTCACAAGAGTCCATCACGACAGAAACCCAATATTTTTACTGTTGCCTTTGTTATATTTGTGTTTTATTTGTGCTGATAAATAAATAAATAAACAAACACAAATATAACAAACACATACATACACGCATGCATACACACACACACACACACACAGAGGGAGAGATCAGAGGTAGGAGCATAATGAATGCCGCTTGCATATATAGCATTCTGTATAGGCATTTGTCTGTATAAAGTGAATTAGGGGTTGAAAAATGCATCATCCTAACATCTTACAAAGATTGTGCAGACATTTGCAGAGATGTATATCCAGGTCGGTATATTCAGGGCCTTATCCAACTTCAGGAACCTTCCCTTATGATCCTGTATAGACTAATAAAGGGGAACTTTGTAGCTCAGGGTTGAAATGAGGTGTCCTTTTTAATATATTGTTATTGCTTTTACATTTACATTTATGCAAAGTCGAAGTGACCATACAATTACATTATATACAAATAGTCTCATCCAGTAACTATTAGCCTGCTTAATACATTATCTAGCCTTCTATCCAATCACATTATTTACAGTTTGTTCCAGTCTTGTCACCTTGTCTTATACCAATAATAAAATGAGGGGTCCTTGATGCTCTCTGAGCTTGGTTGTTTTCTTGCAGACATGCCATTACCCAGCCCTGATGATGTTACCTAGTTTAGGTAACGAAATGTCTGTAAGAAAACAACCAAGCTCAGAGGGCACCAAGGATCTCCCAATCCTGTAGAGAGCTATTATAAGATGAAGACCTGAGAGGCAATCTGCAATCTGAAGAAGAATCCAAACCAAATTGTGCAAAGGGAGTCAGGCATAACAGATAAACAGCATCCTGTATCCACTGGTATTTGAGGAGGCCCTGAGAAGACTTTCATGGATAATAATCCCAGCTGATCATCTGCAGAAGGAGAATATCAATATTGAACCTCTGTCCATTTCAAGAGAGTACATTATGTCTACATCCTAATATGCTAGTCCCCTTTGCAGGCACATCTTTGTAAAATCCTCATTAAAAAATCATTTGTGCTCAGAGCCACAGCAATGACAGAGAAATCACTGAACGGGAGAACAGTTCTGTAGTGTCCTTTTCTGTTCTTTACTGAGAGAAAAAGAGGGGGGGGACTTCTGAATGCCTTGGTTGTCCCCAGTTGTTTAGCAAATACACACTGCCCTCTATCGGAGAAAGAAAGCAGAGCACCTCCAAGGCAGAAAGTCTTCCAGTTGTATTCCGACTGTATTCCAAAAGAACACAGTAGTAAAATAGCAAACAAAATGGATTCATAACAAGAGGTAAATTGGCTTTAAGTGCCACATTGGCAAAGACGTCTACTTACACTGTTTCAACTAGATGAGGTATCAGAGAAGGAGAATATAAACAGATTAAGAATAAAGGTAAAGGTTTTCCTCGCACATATGTACTAGTTTCCGACTCTAGGGGGCGGTGCTCATCTCCGTTTCAAGGCAGAAGAGCCAGCGCTATCCGAAGATGTCTCCGTGGTCATGTGGCCAGCACAACTAAACACCTAAGGCACACGGAACACTGTTACCTTCCCACCAAAGGTGGTCCCTTATTTTCTACTTGCATTTTACATGCTTTCAAACTACTAGGTTGGCAGAAGCTGGGACAAGTAACAGGGGGTCACTCTGTTACATGGCACTTGGGATTCAAACTGCCAAATTGCTGATCTTTTCTGAACAACAAGCTCAGTATCTTAGCCACTGAGCTACCACACCCTCAGCTTAAGAATAACTATGGGCTTTATATAACTTATGTAAATACAGGTAGCCCTTGACTTACAACAGTTCGCTTAGTGACTGTTGGTAGCTACAACTGCAATGAAAAAAATGATTTATGATCATTTTTCACATTTATAACCGTTGCAGCATCCCCACGGTCATGTGATTGACATTTGGATGCTTGACAACTGACTCACATTTATGACCGTTGCCGTGTCTCAGAGTCATGTGATCCCCTTTTGTGACCTTCTGACCAACAAAGTCAAAGGGGAAATCAGATTCACTTAACAACCGTGCTACTAATTTAAGAACAGCAGTGATTGACTTAACAAAGGTGGCCAAAAACTCATAAAATGAAGCAAAACCCACTTAACAAATTTCTCACTTAGCAATAAAAGTTTTGGGCTCAATTGTGGTCATAGGTTGAGGACTACAATGCCATGACATATCCTGTACAGTATTTATCAATGACTAAGTAAGACTTTGATCTAAAGATTTGTTTAAAAAACAAAGTACAAGGGAACTGGAGACACCTCCAAAGCATCTTACTAAATAGTCCCTATCACCAACTGGATTCTTACTTTATTCAGGCCTGCTTTCAGCTTGGAACGCCAATAATAATAATTCTTCACTTTTCTTTACTGCCTTTGCACCATTTCTTTTGTTATTTTCATATCTTCCATTTTATGCACTTTAACAGAATCCTCAACCTGCTTGGCAACAGAAATGCAAAATGGATCAAGCAGGTTGAGGATTCTGTTAAAGTGCATAAAATGGAAGATGTGAAAATAACAAAAGAAATGATGCAAAGACAGTCAAGAAAAGTGAAGAACTGGAGTGCACCTGGACCAGGCGAGTTACATGGCTTCTGGCTAAAGGCACTTACAAGTGTGCACGAAAGATTGGCAGCCCAAATGAACCAGATATTAAAAACACCTGGAAAGGATGAATGGATGACAACTGGAAGGACATTTTTGATTCAAAAAGATAAAGAAAAAGGAAAGGATCCTGAAACTAAAGGCCAATCATCTGTTTGCCAACAACATACAAGCTCCTTACTGGTATCTTTGCAAACCAAATTTATGGATACTTGGAAAGAAATGACTTGCTTCCTGTAGAACAGAAAGAGTGCTGCAAAAATTCAAGAGGAACAAAGGACCAACTGCTGATTGACAAGCTAATCCTAAAGAATTCAAAGAAAAGACGAACCAACCTGTTCATGGCTTGGATAGACTATAAGACAGCGTTTGATTCAGTTCCCCATAGCTGGATCAAGAAATGCCTGAAAATCTTTGGCATCAGCAGCAACCTACAAAAATTCATGGAAACTTCAATGAACCTCTGGAAAACAAAGCTTATAGCTAATGAAGAAGTACTGGGTGAAGTTAAAATTAAACGAGGCATTTCCAGGGTGATTCCCTTTCACCCCTACTTTTTATACTCTCAATGCTACCACTGCCAATCATTTTGCAAAAGGTGAACTTCGCACTTCGTGTACATGGATGATTTGAAGCTGTTTGGTAAAACAAAAGCTGAACTGAATTTATTAATTGAAAGCACAAAAGAATTTAGCCAAGACATTGGTATGCAGTTTGGAATTGACAAATGTGCAACAATGGCAACCAAAGCAGACAAGGTCATAGAAGATGATGGAATAGAACTTGAGAATGAAGAAATGATAAAGGCAGTAAAACTAGAAGAAGGTTACAAATACTTGGGGATTTTAGAGGCCTCTGACTTAATGCATAATAAAGTCAAGGCATCAACTTCAGCCAAGTACATTCAACGAATTCGCAAAATATTAAATCCAAATTGAGTGGCTCATAAAAGCCATAAATACCTGGGCTATACCTGTGATTCGATACTCTGCAGGAATAATTGACTGGACCTAGATGGAGCTGGACAATTTGGACAGAAAAACAAGGAAGCTTATGACAGTGAATCATGCTTTGCACCCTAAAAGTGATGTTGACCACCAGGAGCAGAGGATGGTCGAGGACTCCTACAAGTAAAACAGACTGTGGAAGAAGAAAAACACAGTTTGAATGATTACATCCAGAAAACTGAAGAACCAATGATTAAGGAAGTAAATAAAGACAACTAAGTCAAAAGCTGAATATAAGAAAGAAGTAATTTAGAAGTGAGCTGAAAATTGGAAAAACAAAACTATGCATAGCCAATACTTGAAAAGTATTGAAGGCAAAGGTGACCAAAAGCTAACTTGGAACTGGTTAAGATCAGGAGCACTGAAAAAAGAAACAGAAGGCTTTATTTTGGCAGCTCAAGAACAAGCCTTAGCCACAAACTACATGAAGGCAAAAATTCAACATGTTACAACCAACAGCAAATGTTGCCTCTGTAATGAGAAAGACGAGACAGTCGACCACTTGATCAGCGGGTTCACAAAATTTCACAAACTGACTACCTACAACGCCATGATCACGTTGCTAAGATCATTCACTGGAAATTGTGCCAAAAGTTTGGATTTGAGTATAGCAAAAACCACTGGGACCATCAGGTTGAGAAGGTTTTAGAGAATGAGAAAGTCAAGATCTTGTGGGACTTCAGAATCCAGACTGACAGGCACTTGGCCCACAACACACTTGACATAACAATAGTTGAAAAGAAAAAAGTATGGTTCATCGATATTGCAATACCTGGAGATGCACGAATTGAAGATAAACAGCAAGAAAAAATCACAAAATACCGGGACTGGCAAATTGAAGTTGAGCGACTGTGGAAAGAAATTGTGTGTTGTCCCGATTGTAATTGGAGCCCTTGGAGCAATACCTAAAGGGCTACCTTGCTATTTGGAAATTTTAAATTTATCAGACTTGAACATTCTGATTCTACAAAAAACCACCCTACTTGGAACATCTTATGTCCTTCGATGTTACCTTAACAGTTCCTAGGTCCTTGGTTAGGACTCGAGCTGTTGAGCTACCAACCAGCCCCAAAGGCTGTGAATCTCACCAAAGATTAACTACGTAGTAGTAGTAGTAGTAGTAGTAGTAGTAGTAGTAGCAGCAGCAGCAGCAGCAGCAGCAGCAGCAGCAGCAGCAGCAATAATAATACAATAATACAATAATACAATAATACAATAATACAATAATACAATAATACAATAATACAATAATACAATAATACAATAATACAATAATACAATAATACAATAATACAATAATACAATAATACAATAATACAATAATACAATAATACAATAATACAATAATACAATAATACAATAATACAATAATACAATAATACAATAATACAATAATACAATAATACAATAATACAATAATACAATAATACAATAATACAATAATAGGAAATACAATCAAGGCCATAAATACCTGGGCAATACCAGTTATAAGATACACAGCTGGTATAGTTGACTGGACACAAACTGATTTGGACATTTTGGACCGAAAAACCAGGAAACTAATGACAATGCACTACAGTTTACATCCACGTGGTGATACTGATAGACTATACCTACCTGCCACAAAAATCAGGTGGCAGAGAAATATTACAAGTGAAGCAAACAGTTGAAGAAGAAAAACATGCACTGGCTGATTATTTAAAAGAAAGTCAAGAACATCTATTAATTGAAGTAAAGAACAAAAAACTACTGAAGGCCCAACAGACGAAACAAGAATACAGAAAACATGTGATAAAATCAAGAGATCATGGAGAGTTGGCAGAACAAAGCACTGCATGGCCAATTTCTGGAAAAAATAAAAGATAAAGTGGACAGTGAACAAGCTTGGTTATGGTTAACAACAGGTACATTAAAGAAAGAAACAGAGTCACTAATCCTGGCTGCGCAAGAACAAGCTATCCGCACAAATGCCATTAAGGCCAAAATCGAAAAACCCTCCGATGATGCCAAATGCAGACTT
This sequence comes from Thamnophis elegans, assembly GCF_009769535.1. Classification (NCBI taxonomy): domain Eukaryota; kingdom Metazoa; phylum Chordata; class Lepidosauria; order Squamata; family Natricidae; genus Thamnophis; species Thamnophis elegans. The sequence continues at coordinate 64,540,613 of NC_045543.1, read as the reverse complement.
TGCAAAGAAGCTGATGAAACTGTTGATCACATACTCAGCTGCTGTAAAAAAATCGCGCAGACTGATTATAAATTTCGGCACAATTCAGTAGCACAAATGATCCATTGGAATTTGTGCAAAAATTATAATATTAAAACAGCAACAAACTGGTGGGAACATCAGCCTGAAAAAGTCACCGAAAATCAGATGGTCAAGATCTTGTGGGATTTTCGCATACAAACAGACAAAATACTGGTGCATAATACACCAGACATCACACTGGTTGAGAAAAATAAGGTCACAATCATAGACATTGCAATACCAGGTGATAGCAGGGTCGCTGAGAAGGAACATGAAAAAATCGCAAAATACCAGGACTTAAAAATTGAAATTCAACGACTATGGCACAAACCAGCAGTAGTAATTCCAGTGGTAATTGGCACACTGGGTGCTATTCCAAAAGCACTGGAATTACATTTAAAACAGTTAAAAATTGACAAAATCACCATCAGTCAAATGCAAAAAGCCGCACTGCTTGGATCTGCACGCATATTACGAAAATATGTTACAATGTCCTAGGCCCCTGGGTGGGGCCCGACTAGTAACCAATGCCAAATCCAGTGAAACAACTGGCCGCTGTGATACAATTGTATAATAATAGCCTTTATTGTCATTATACATCATGTATACAACAAAATTGATTTTGCCTCTACTGGTGCAATCCATAACAGAAAATACAAGACAACATGAACAGTATAGAGAATAATCCTTATACAAGTAATGGGGGGGGGGGGGAGAAACTTGATAGAAGTTGAACTTGATAGAAGAAAGAATATTATACCTGCTTTCTGCATTAGGTTTTTGCATGATCATAAAATATAGAACATGTTATAAGAACATATGATGGATGGTTCATGTTATTGTTGGACCCAAACAGTCTTTTCCTCTGGACCAAGCAAACCCCAAGGAATTTCTGTCAAATAATCTGCTCTGTGTTGGGAGATTAAGTTTCATTCAGAGACCAAAGATTTTTTTTTTTTAAAAAAAAAACAGTTTTTGTTTCAACCTCTGTAGCTTATAGAGCAAAAAGTCCAGTGGTATAATAAAGGCGGGGAGATTTATTTATTTATTTTTTCATTCTATTTTTTTTTGTTTTTTATTCTCTTACATACAGTACCATTGTAAGTATATATTCAGATAATTGTTAGTCTTTTTTACATTTGTCATTCTTATACATTTGTTATTCCATTTAATAGGTTATAATATACAATTTGGATGCTTTATTTACCATCTCTTCCGCCTGTTGTAACACCACCTTATTTTTTCTCTCTTTTATCCCACTCTCCCTTCTCTACTTCCTTCCTCCTCTTCTTCCCCTTTCTTCTTCCCTTACCTCTCCCCTACTCCTACTCCTACTCTTCCTCTTCCCCTTCCTACCCTCTTTCCTTCTCTTTCTCCCCCTTCCACCCTCCTCTCCTTACCTCTTTCTTCCTTCCCTCCTCTTTCTCTCGTTCTCTCCTCCTCTCCCCCTTTATTTTTCTGTTGTTATAGGTGTCTCTTTCAAATCTCAGTTTATGTTTTCTTGGGATGGTATTTCCGCCAACCCAAATATAATTTAGTGTCATTCCTTATTCCCTTACCTTCACTAATCTATCCTAACTATGTTTCCCCCCCCCCTTTATATCTCTCTCTTGAATATATACTTATATATTTAGTACTTTCTTTTCTATTTTGAAGGCGGGGAGATTTATTGTGGCAATACGTTTTGGTAGAGTAGATTGCAGTCTATACCTGATGTGCAGTTTGCAATTCGGAGTTGGCACATCCATAACAATACAAAAGGCAAAGATAGCCAGTGATAATTAGGTAATTGGCAATTGTCACGCACAAAATGGTGACTGGACAGTAATGCAGTTCTGCTAGTGCTGCTGAGCCGGTTAAAGAGGCATCTTCCCTTGCCTAAGGCATAGGAAAGGGAGTTGGTCCCAATGACGAGCCTGGGAAGAATTACAAGACTCATAATGCTGATCTCTTCTTCAAGCAGGCTATATAAGACCCCCAAAGCTGCCATCTGAGCCTGCCTGGAATAAGCTTGGCCAGCAACTTTTACACAATTCATGGTTTCTACGGCTCGTTTTATATATTAGACCAAACCCAGAACTCATTTCCCAGAAGGCAGTGTATGCAATAAAGCAGCGTCATCTTAAGCAATTTTCTCGGCTGTGTTTCTTTTCCTCTGTTCTGATCTTCCACAGAAAGAGTCTCTTCCCCCCACTACACATCAACTACAGTTCCAGGAAAGCCTCTGAACATGAGAATCATCAATGCAGATCAGAGCTACTGTATCGGGACTGCCAATATCTGCAAGACTACTAGATAGGAGCAAAGTGACACAGAAACATTTCCTTGCTGTGGCTGTGCTTTGTTGAGGCCTGGTGGTTATTCAGATTATTGCAGCCCAGGTATCATCAGCCTAATACAAAAGATAAACACGGCATAATCCAATGTGGATTTCTTTCCATAATTCCCAGCGACACATCACTTTGATTCATGGCTCTATTTATGATAATCTTCTTTAATGCATTGAAGTAAACCTGAGATTCTCTTCTCAACGCATGGGCAATGAATACTGAAACATCTATCCCTCTCTCTAGATCATCAGATGACACATTTATGTTCAATTCATTTTAGAGATTGCTGCACATGATGAATTACAACCCGGCCATATGTTGACAAAATTCTTGATGTTGATTTTGACAGGTAGGTGGAAAGGGAGGAAAATTTTCTGGAGAAGGTGTAGAAGAGGGTTTTCGTTTCATCCGCCCCTTCTGAGCCAAATTGTTCTTTAGAGGCAACTATACATACAACCAAATTTAGCCTCTAAACTATTCATGTAATAGTACTCTTCTCTCATGCGTGATCTAATCCTGCCCTTTTCGGGGGGGGGTGGAGAGGAATTCTGCAGTAAACAAGGAGGCAGGGGTGAAATTCAGCAGGTTCTGACAGGTTCTGGAGAACCGGTAGCAGAAATTTTCAGTAGTTTGGAAAACTGGCAAATACCAGCTCTGGCTGGCCTCAGAGTGGGGTGGGAATGGAGATTTTGCAATATCCTTCTCCCAGGAATGGGAAAGGAATGGAGATTTTGCAGTATCCTTCCCCTGCCATGCCCACAAAGCCATGCCCACAGAACTGGTAGTAAAATTTTGAATTTCACCACTGCAAGGAGGTATATAAAGGGGCAATCTGGAGCAACCTGTTGAATGGTATGTTTTCTTAATGGATAGACAGTCCCAGATTTTTTGGGGAGGTGGGGGGATATGCATGGCTAAATGTCTATGGAGATTCTCAGTCATTCAGGTCATGATTGTCCCAATGGTGCTTTTTCAAGAGGCAACAAGACTTTTTGGAGCTGAAGAAGTTTCTTGAATGAGAAGCAAAACGTCTTCAAAGAAAAAACAGAAAGTCCAGTTGTTCTTGAAAAAGCCCCTTTCGGACATGATGAGCAAATTATATTTTTTCCATTGCATACCCTACCAAAAAAACCCGCCCCAAACCTGATTAGAATATTAAGAAGTTAAATCAGAATATTAAGAAGTTAAATCAGAATATTAAGAAGTTAAATCAGAATATTAAGAAGTTAAATCAACTCAAAAACTGAATTTTTACCATCAGGAAATGAATTGAGCCATTGAACCTCTAACCCCCAAAACTGTAAACTATCTCCAAATTGTGGGGGTTGGAAGGAAAATCCCCCATTTAGACCATTTATTTCCCACAGACATGGAAAGCAGAAGTGAGAATTATTGGCTAGCCTTTTGCTGAGCAGCCCAATGATGTTAAATCCTTCCAAACACAGAGTGAGAACTGCAAATAAAATGTTCAGTTTAAGATCATCTATAATTTGCCCAAAGAGTCTATAGAATTCCAATGGTCTTATGGCATAACCACTCATTGACGAACTAAGAAAGGACTATCTGGTGTCCCAAATAAGCAGATATCTTTAAATGACATCAACTTAACACTCTAGAGGGCAAAGGGGGGTGGGGAATTATGTCTGGTTTGTGAAGCAGCAGCTCAATAAAGACATAAAAGCACTTAGTGCTTCTTGCTGGATTTTGTTTTTCAGTTGTTGTTTTTTTCAAATAGAAAGGCAGTGGGAATTCAAGGGTACTTGTTATTGGCAAATCCATTTCCCTAATTTTCCTCACAGAACATGCTATTAAGGTAGAAAATTCAAAGAACCGGGAAGCATTCTTGCTTCGAGCTAAGACAATTGTATTCACAGTTTCTCAGTGGTATGAAATTTTCCGCATTAGTCTCAAATTAACTTACACATGGGGATACGGCTTAAATAGTAACCATGGAGGTCTAAGGGATACTGAAAATATGATTCAGACCAGTGGTGGGATTCCAATAATTTAACAACCGATTCTCTGCCCTAATGACCAGCGGGTTAGGCGGGGCTCAATGATCATGTGACTGGGCGGGCATGACCAACTCAATGTCACTCACGTCAATGGGCGCTTCACCTTAGCTTTTATAATGTAAACAGGAGAGACCATTTCTGTTAGCAGGGAAATAAAGATTAAGCTAGAAACAACACCAGAATGTTTCCTTCCTTACAGGATTAGCCCTGTAAAGTGGGGAAAAAACAAAATGAGATTTCTTCCAACAACCGGTTCTCCGAACTGCTTAGAAAGTTAACAACCGGTTCTCCCAAATAGGTGCGAATTGATCCTGCCACTGACACACACACACACACACACACACATACCTCCCACCTGCCAGCCTTTTGGAAGCCTGCCCTTATTGATAAACGAGTCCCGAACATGATGAATGACACCAAGCCCACACTCACAAGAGCCACACAGCATATCACCACCAAACATCCACAAAGAAAACAGACAAAAACACAAACTGATGAGGAGGCACGACCCAGAACCAGAAGCCAGACTGCAAATGCCCACACTCACACGAGCCACACAGAATATCACCACCAAACATCCACAAAGAAAACAGACAAAAACACCAACTGATGAGGAGGCACGACCCAGAACCAGAAGCCAGACTGCAAATGCACAATTAGCCTCTTTAAAACCCCTCCCACCCTTACATGAAACACAACCCCCCAAACAATCAGAACAGAACACACCTCCAC